>NC_081417.1:26979040-27579040 GCF_949786415.1 Peromyscus eremicus | reverse complement strand
AGAGCCTGTGCCTCTAAATGTTAACACAGTGATTAATTGTTTAATGAAAGTACCCTGCATTGGTGAAAAAAGACGCTCGCTCACAGATACACCAGAATCACCAAGGGTGGAGATGCCCCAGCTGCCGGGGAAGATGTGTGAACAGGTTCAATCAGCTGTACATTTGGAAAAACAAAACTTTATTAAATAAATTTTTAAAGATGCTTACAGAAACCAGAAGACTAACGACCCTGTTGCTGAAGATGTCATATGCCTTGATATGAAGAAATCAGGCTGGGACTGAACTGGAAACCTCCTCTACGTTAGCTTTCATAGTGCTGGAAAGTGCTACACAGGCTACTCAAGGAGAGTTGTGGCCAACGATCTGACTTGGCTTAGACCCTGTGTCTAAGTTACTTTTTTGTTGCTACAGAGAGATGACCAAAGCAACATGTAGAAGAAAGGGTTTATTGGGCCTTTGTTGTAGAGTATTGTATTAACTAGGCAAAGATGTGTTACATTTGTTTATGCTGCAGAATATTACTTTAACTGTGTAAAGGTGTGTTACTTTCATTATGTTGTATTTGTTTAACCATGCAGAGCTGTTTCACCTTGCCTGCCTGTGACACCTGATTGGTCTAATAAAGAGCTGAATGGCCAATGGTTGGGCAGAGAAAGGATAGGCAGAGCTGGCAGGCAGAAAGACTAAATAGGAGGAGAAATCTAGGTGAGGGAGGGGGTGGAGGGAAGAAGGAGAGAAGGAGAGAATGAGGGACATGCCTGGGGCCAGAAGCCAGGAAGACTCCAGCCAGACATGAGAAGCAGTGAAAATGAGATATACAGAAGTAAGAAAGGTAAATGGTCCCAAGGCAAAAGGTAGATAATTTAAAACAAGTTAATTTAAATTAAAAGAGATAGCCATAAAAGAGGTAAGATAAGACTGGGCATTCAAAACTAGTAATATGTCTCTTGGTCATGACTTGGGAACTTGTTGGTGGCCCAAAAGAAAAAAGCCTGGTACAGGGCTTACAGTTACAGAGAGTGAGCCCATGACCATGATGCGGGCAAGCAGGCATGGGGCTGAAACAGTAGCTGAGAGGTTACATTGGTCCACAAGCAAGAGGCAGAGAAAAGAAAGAAATGACTGGGAATGGGTGGGCTTTTGAAACCTTAAAGCCCACCCCTAGTGACACACTTTCTCCAACAAGGTCACACCTCTTAATCCTTCCAAAACACTTCCATCAACTGGGCAGTAAGAATTCAAATATATCAGCCTATGGGGGCCATTTCATTCAAAGTACCATACCTGTGTGCTGCATTATAAACTCACCAGGCAACGTGTGTGCTGGTACAACAGTAGCATGATTGTTATCAGTGCAACCACTTCCTGGAGAGATTCGAGGCCTAGCACTCAGGAGGAAATTCATGGATTGTAAGTCAGGTCAACCACCTATGGCTGAGGCAGTGATAGGTCCTAGTGGGGGAGCTATTGATATCGTTTTGCTAAATGGTTATGATGTGTCTATCAAATTGCTTTCTAAACACTTACGTTTTTGCCCATAGATTATCACTGCTGCCATCCTTGATCAGGGAAACTTCTTTTATTACAGTGGGACTTTAGAGACCTATAACTGGTGAGGGTGCTGAGACTAAGTGATTGTTGAATGCTCAGACCCAAATAGGACATTTATTTAAAACCTTCCAAGGTTCAGGAAACATTGGATGATAGGGCGGAAAGTAGGTAGTGTGTTGGAGCACGAGAAAGGGATAAAGCAGTGTTGAATGATGTCTTTGGGTATAACATGGCCTTTGTCCTTGTGGTGGTTTGAATGAAAATGGCTCCCAAAGGGAGTGGCACTTTTAGGAGGTGTGGCTTTGTTGGAGTGGGTGTGGCCTTGTCAGAGGAAGTATGTCAGTGTGGAGGCAGGCTTTGAGATCTCATATATACTCAAGCCACACCCAGTATATCAATCCACTTCCTGTTGCCTTCTGATCAAGTTGTAGCCAGCACCATGTCTGCCTGCACGTTGTTATGTCCCGCCATGATGATATTGGACTAAACACTGTAAGCCACCCCAATTAAATGTTTTCCTTTATACGAGTTGCCATGGTTATGGTGTCTCTTCACAGCAATAGAAACCCTAAGACATCCCTCTTAAACTGCAGCAGCTATAATTACCTGCAGGAGACATGTACAAGATTGGGCCCATTAAGCCAGGTGATGGTGGTGTATCCCAGCACTCAGGAAGCAGAGGCAGGTGGATCTCTGTGAGTTCAAGGCCAGCCTGGTCTACAGAGCGAGTTCCAGGACTGCCAGGGCTACACAGAGAAACCCTGTCCAAAAAAAAAAAAAATTGAGTCTATTAACATTCATGAGGCCCTGCTCCTCCCACCACCCGCCTAGACACCCAAAGATACATAAACTGTTAATAGTTGATGGTAGAAAGAGACTTCTTAGGTGGTACGGCCACTCATAAGTCATCCATGATCCTGTAAGTAACCACCCATGCTCTTGTAGGTAGCCCTAATTAACTCATTGGTCTGTTGTTGGTGCCCTACCTGGGGAGAGTAGACATTTTGTTAATGGGACAGCCTGGTGGCACAAGCCTATAATCCCAGCACACTTGGGAGATAGAGCCAAGAGGATTAAGAGTTGAGGGTAAATGTTGATGTCCACGATCCGTGCTGCCAAAGGCCATGTCGATGTCTGTGATCAGGACTGTAGCCCATAGCCATGTCTGTGTCTGTGGTCTGAGGATGGTATTTATTAAGTGGCGCTGTTTACCGTGCGAGAGAAGCCACAAGGCACAACAAAATCCACTATAAGAGTTTATTAAGGGGAGGGAACAGAAGGGGTGTGCATAGGCCTATGGAGTGACCCTGCAGGAAGAAAGGGGAGGAATAGGTAGAACCCGCTTTTATAGGTATCCCCCTCCTCCCCCGCCCCTCCGCACATGCGCATATGGACCCCGTGATCCCGAAGTGAAGGTAAGGCCTTGGGATGACTAAGCATCTGCATGGCTCCTGGACAGTGCACACACTGTCGTGTAGCTGGGAGAGTGGCTAAGAATTCTAACAGACGACCCCAGTGCTTTGCTCCATAAAGCATAGCAAAGAGGCCAAAGCTTTCATAATCAACTTTTTAGATCTCTACAATTTGGGATTAGAGGGATGGCTTCATGGTTAAGAAAGAGCACTGGCTGCTCTTCCAGAGTAACTGGGTTCAATTCCCAGCACTCACTTGTCAGCTTAAGACCATCTGTAACTCCAGTTCTAGGGGTAATTCTAGTTCTGGGGGATCTGATACCCTCTTCGGCCCTCTGAGGGCACCAGGTTTCTCTCAATGCAGAGACATAAATGCAAGCAACACACCCATACACATAAAATTTGAAACAAAAACTAAGAACACTAGAAGTTAACAAGAGACTCAAAGTCACCAGGAAGTGTTTTGTTTGTTTGTTTCTGAGACAACATTTCTCTACATAGTCCTGGCTGTCCTGGAACTTGCTTTGTAGACCAGGCTGGTCTTGAACTCAGAGATCCACCTGCCTCTGTCTTTGCTGGAATGCTGGGATCAAAGGTGTGTGCCACCACCACCTGGCTAGAAAGTGTTTATTCAAAGAATGCTCTGGAAATCAGGGTCAGCTGTGAGCTGTTTGGCATTTTAACTTTAGCGTCCAGCCCAGCTCCTGGTAGCGATGCTGTGGGGAACAGTCTGAATTCCAAGCACCAGCACGACAGAATAGACCTCATTTTAAAAGGGTAATAATTAGTTTCTTTTTAAAAATGCACTTGGTGACTCTGTGGAAAGCCAGCTTAAAAGGCTTATCTTTGTTTCTCTTGATTTGGAAGTGGCCCAGTGCAAAAGCTGCTGGAGAGGAGGGAGGCATTAGTCCAGAGTATTCACAGGTAAATGTTTTAACTGCTACTGCCTGAGGTGACAGGTAACAGTGGGCACAAACTTAGGGGGAAAAGGCTGGGAAGTGTGAGGTCCACAAAAACTTCGGAAAGTTCACAGGTAATTCCTGGGACTCTGAAAAGACATTTGGGTTTAGGAATGGCCTAACCTCTGACCTCTGGCTAACCTCAGCCTGAGAAGGAAGCAGAGGGTTGGGCAGAAGTGTAAGCTGCCTGGTGAGTGCTCAGCCAGGCCCCAACGTACAGGCTGCTTCTTGGTGGAAATCTGGTAATAGTTTTGGTTCCAGGCATCTAAAGAAATCTTTGTTAGGTTATCATCTTGTCCCTAATCTAACAGAGACTTCAGTGGCCACAAATGGCAAAGAATGCTGATGCTAGAAAATTCATTCGGAAAAAATGTTAAGTAAACAACCACTAAAATCATCGTCATCAACAACCCTGGTGTGTAGTGGATAGCTGTTCCAGCTTTGACTGGTAACTGTCACGCCTACGAGGCGGGGCCAAGATGGGAGCCCTAAGACCCGAGATCCAGATGGGCCAGCTCTCTTGGTTCCTGGATCCTGGATGCTGGATGTAGACCATAGATTGGTGCCTAGTCCAGTTGTCTTCAGAGAGGCTTCACCCAGCAACTGATGGACACAGATGCAGAGACCCACAGCCAAACATTAGGTAGAGCCTGGGTAATCCTGAGTAAGAGGGGAAAAAGGATTATAGGAGCCAATGGGGTCAAGAACACCACAAGAAAACCCACAGAACCAACTAACCTGGGCTCATGGAGGCTCACAGAAACTGAACCACCGACCAGGGAGCCTGCATGGGACCGACCTAGGCCCTCTGCACATATGTGACAGTTGTGTGGCTTGGTCTTCTTGTGGGACTCCTACAGCGGGAGCAGGGGCTGTCTCTGACTCGGTTACCTGCTTTTGGGACCCTTTTCTCATACTGGGTTGTCTTGTGTAGCCTTAATAGGAGAGGAGATACCTAGTCTCACTGCAACTTGATATGCCATGGCTGGTCGATACCTGTGGGAGGCCTGCCCTTTTCTGAAGAGAAACAGAGGGTGGGTGGATGGGGAGAGGAGAGGGGAGGAGGAGGGGAACTGGGAGAAGAGGAGGGAGGGGAAACTGTGGTTGGGATATAAAAACAACAACAAACATGAATAAATACATACAATACAAAAACATAAAACAAACAAGCTGGCCGCGAAATCAGAGCTCTGCCTGCCTCTGCCTCCCAAGTGCTGGGATTAAAAGTGTGCGCCACCACCTGACCTTATTTTTTTTTTTTTAGTGAGATAGGCAAAGGTGTATGTGTGTGTGTGTGTGTGTGTGTGTGTGTGTGTGTGAGAGAGAGAGAGAGAGAGAGAGAGAGAGAGAGAGAGAGAGAGAGAGAGAGACAGAGACAGAGAGAGACACAGAGAGAGACAAAGAGAGACAGAGAGAATATAGTGGTGTTTGCTCCGTCCATGACTTTAGGCTATAGGGCTCAAAGGAGGCCGTGCTTCTTGCCATTGTACATGACCTCTTAAAAGGAGAGGAGAGAGGGGTCACATGTCCCTTCTTCCATTTATTTATTTATTTACTTATTTACTTATTTATTTTTGTCCTGATGTGATTGGACTTAAGACCTGGGAATTGAACCCGGTTCCTCTGGAACACCAGTCAGTGCTCTTAACCACTGAGCTATCTCTTTCCTCTTCAGTCATACATTTCAGATACCATATTGGGTACCAGATAAAGAGAGAAATCCTTGGGAATGTGCTTAAGGAGTATTAGAGAATTTATTAGGCTATACATATTTGTGAGGAAATACACTCACAAATACAGTAGAACCGAGTAAACAGCTGAAATCGTCCTCTGACCTGACTGGGAGCAAACCCACCTGGCGGTTCAATCACACCAGGAAGCAGGAAGCAGGGAGAAGGGGCCTCATGACCCCTCTCCCTTTCCTTTCAAGAGGTCATGTACAAGGGCAAGAAGCACCGCCTTGGGCTGTACAGCCTAAGGTCATGGGTGCAGCAAATACCACTACATTAGAGAGAGCCAGAGCGAGGGAGCAAGGGAGGGAGGGAGGAAGGGAAGGAGGGAGGGAGGGAGGGAGAGAGAGAGAGAATGAGAGAGAGAGAATGTGGCCTAACTCAAGGAACGAGGAGACTACTAGAGTGTCCCTGAGGAGGCAGAGACATTGGACACCTAGAAAAGCCCTTAATTAAGCTATTGAAATACATTAAAAAAAAAAAAAACTGAAGGAAACCAGACCTAAGAAAAGAAAAACAGAGCTGAGTTGCCTCTGGGCTCCCGTACTCACGGCAGGGAGTGGGAAGAGCCAGCGAGCCGTGGAATGTAACCTACAGACAAGCTAGGTGCCCGATAAGGCCTGCCCACCACAGCCTAGCTGCTGAGGTGGGACATTTAAGAGGGAATACTGCAGGGACCCATTCTGTGGCGTCTGGAGTGTATGAATTCAGAGAAACATGACTGGTTTATTGTAGGGGTCTGTCCGTTTTTGAAGGATAAAATTCAATCAAGAGACAGTTTGAGCAGTTTATTCAGCAAAGTAAATAGGCACTCCAGAGATTGAAGTAGGCTGCACCCAAAGAGGAGAGCAGTCCACCGGGGTCTGTGTTAAGGGTTTGAAAAACATCTTCATAAATATGTAATGAGATATATGACTTCATGAATATGTTTGAGATATATGACATATGTATTCATGAAGTAAGGTAATATTTAAAAAAATAAATCTTTGTGGAATGGATCTCTCTTTTAGGGTATTTCTTCCCATGATTATCTAGAAAAGCTCACAAAGTGTTGGGGAGTTGGTCAAAACCACAATGAAAATTGTACTGTTCTGAAGATTGGTCTTTAGGATGTGGGAAAGTGCCCCGTTCCACAGTTTCTGATACAGTGAGAACTATTTATCTGCAGCTCCAAGGACATCTAACCATAAAGGAGTGTCTTAGGGTTTCTATTGCTGTGAAGAGACACCATGACCATGGCAATCTTATAAAGTAAAACATTTAATAGGGTGGCTTACAGTTCGGAGGTTCATTATGGTAGGACATGATGGCTTGTAGGCAGACATGGTGCTGGAGAAGTAACTGAGAGTTCTACATCTTGCACAGGCAACAGGAAGTGGACCGAAACATTGGACATTGCTTGAGCATATATGAGACATGGAAGTCCGCCTCCACAATGACACACTTCCTCCAACAAGACCACACCTACTCCAACAAAGCCATGCCTCCCAGTGGTGCCACTCCCTTTGGGGAACATTTTCTTTCAAACCATCACAGGGGCATTCTGAATAACTTCCTTGATTACTTCCTGTCTAACTCCTTTTTGAGAGGCTCAGGACCCCATGATAGCTCTCACAGCTGTGAGTCAGGTAAGTAATTTTGCTAGCTTTTAACTTTAGGCTTTATTTATTTAGTTAAGATTTATTTAAAAGCTATGGCCAGGGGCTGGAGAGATGGCTCAGAGGTTAAGAGCACTGGCTGCTCTTCCAGAGGTCCTGAGTTCAATTCCCAGCAACCACATGGTGGCTCACAACCATCTATAATGAGATCTTGCACCCTCTCTGGCCTGCAGGCATACATGCAGGCAGAACACTATATACATAATAAATAAATAAATCTTTAAAAAATAAATAAATAAAAAATAAAACTAGGGTCAGAGGTTTACAATAGCTTGTCAGGAGGTACAAATAGGACCAGGGCTTGGGATGTATTTTAGGGCCCCTTCTCCTAGCTCCGCCATCCATGTTTTTCTTCTACCTACAGAATGGTAGAAATGCTTCCTTCCTCGAAGCCTGACGACTTGAGTTGGATTTCTGGGACCCACATGATGGAAGG
The DNA here is from genome assembly GCF_949786415.1 of Peromyscus eremicus. NCBI lineage: Eukaryota > Metazoa > Chordata > Mammalia > Rodentia > Cricetidae > Peromyscus > Peromyscus eremicus. The sequence goes on along the minus strand of NC_081417.1, from coordinate 27,571,293 downwards.
AGAGAACTGACTCCTATAGGTTGTCCTCAGACCTCCATAAGTGAGACATGATATGCAGCCCCCTCCCAAATGACTGACTGGATGGATTAATATATAAATAAATAAAATAAAATATTTTTTTTTGTCATTTTGAGATAGAGTCTCATTGTGTAGCCTTGGCTGTCTTGGAGCTCTCTATGCAGACCAGGCTGCCTCAAACTCATAGATATCCACCAGCTTCTCCCTCCTGAGTGCTAGGATTAAGAGTAGCCACAGGAAATGATACTGAAGAGTGGGGATGAGCCATTTTGTGTGGTAAACTTTGAGAGCTGATGCTGCGGTCTGTCTGAAGTTGGCTCATAACCTGGAAAAGCAAGGTGAACTTGGGACTTTGGGAAGTGGAAGCTGCCATTGAGCTCTGCTCTCTTTCTGGAGAAATGGACATGCAGGGGGCACAGGGAGAACACCCAGGGCTTGTCAGTGAAGCTTGCTAAGAAGAGGAATTGCTGATAAAGATGACACTTCATCACCCCTCAGAAGCAGATGACTAATGAGTGAAGAAGTGGGTGAGAAATATGGACAACCTACTCAGGAGTGAAAGTGCCACCTTAAATAGACAAGGAGACGTGAACTATTCCAGCAGAACCATGCAAAGGTTCTTAGAAGGGGTGGAAGACAGAAAATAAGAACATAGCCAAGGGGAGGTCCTAAGGCAGTTAGGTCACTTTCATATGATTGGCTCAAGCAAGTGGCAATCATATCAGTATGTTCTAATTGGCCAGGGATAGTTAGAGGCTGGTCAGGGTACAGTTTTCCATTTTTGAACAGGCCTGGACAAGTCCCAGGCTTTGTCCTTGAGCTGCTGTGGAAACTGGCTGACCTAGCATATACTGACTGTGGGGACTGGCTCAGTGGCCCAGGCTTGGTGCAACCTACCTCCCTTGTCCCTGTTGTCAGGGGCACCAGTGATTAGTTGCCCTTTATTTGTGGCTCTTTCTCAGAATTTGTCTGCTATGTTTAAAGGGAGCTCATACATCTTTCTCAGGGTCTTCATCATCTTGCCTTTGTGTGGGATGGCAGGCCCCAGTGTGCTGGAATAATAAATGCTCTTGCTGATTGCATATGTTGATGGTGGTCTTTTGTGGGACTTCTCCAGGACTTCTTCACAGTCATCAGATTTTATCACAGCAAAAGAAAAGTAACTGTTATACTGCTTTTACAGAGGACACAAGTTCGGTTCCCAGCACCACAATGGGCTATTTACAACTGACTGTAACTCCAGTTCCAGGGAATCCACACCCTCTCCTGTCCTCCTTGGGCATCTTCCCCATGTCTGGCATGTGCATGCATGCACGCACGCACGCACGCACGCACGCACGCACACAGATAAATCTAAACAAACACTCAAACACTTAAATCAGGTATGTTTTCTTCCCATAGCACACAGCACTTGGGAGGCAGAGATAGGCAGATTGGTCTACAGAATGAGTTCCAGGACAGTCAGAATGGTTATATAGAGAGGGAAAAAAAAAAAAAAAGAATTCATGGGATTATTTGTGCTAAAACTTTCTAAAAGATGACGTATTTCACAGATAACATTGTTGTTATAAGCTTTACATAATATTGTTGCCTGCTTACTCTATCTATGGATTTATGTTAAGAAATTTAATGATCATCCTGCTGCAACTGTTGGATGTAGAAGAAAGTATCTTAGTTGCACAGGGACAGATGAAGAACAACACTATCTTAATTATGCAGTATACTATATTTGCTGGCTCTGTTTTACTGGTTAAGCAACAGTTTTATAGCAAAATAAGAAATAAAATATTCAATTTCTTCATTAAAAACAATTGAAAAGTACCGGACTTTGCAAGTGCAGAGTATTGGTAATGAGACAGAGATTGTATTTTGTTTGTTTGTTTATTTTCCAGACAGGGTTTCTCTGTGTCGCTTTGGAGCCTGTACTGGAACTTGCTCTGTAGACTAGGATGGCCTCAAACTCACAGAGAAGAGGTTGTATTTTTAAAAAGTCCAATAGCATTCTGGAGCTGAGATGCATAGTAACTGAATTCACAGCTCACTCAATAGTAGTTTTGATCAGGCGGAAGAATTGATGATTTGAAGGTAGGGTGATGGAGACAGAGAGTGACATGGAAACTCAGCAGAGACTTAGAGACCCATGGGCTACCTGCTCACACCTCACTCCAGTGCCAGAGGAGGAGAGTGAGTCAGCCCACACTGACAGGGAGGAGATGGGCAGTGATGAGGTGTTGGTGAGGGAACGTGAGGACGACTGTGGAGAGGATGTGGGGTTTACTTTCGGGGTGACAGAAAAAACACCCTGAAAGTTAACAAAAGCAGTGATCATACAGTGAAGAGGAATGTTAACTGCTGGGGAATTGGTCATTTTAGATGATTTTATCTTCTGTGACTTTCACCTCAAGACATTATTTTCTTTTAAAAATGGAATATATTGTTACAAGGCATGCCACAGATCAACCTTGAAACAGCCTGCTATGTGAAAAACAGACAAAACAAAACAAACCCAGACACAAACGGCCACATATTACATAACACAGTTTGCATGATTCGCAGAATAAGAAATTGATTGAGTTGGAAAATAGATTAGTGGCCTCGGGGGTCAAGGCAGGGGAATTGTGACTGGCAACTGATGGGGACAGGCTTTCCCACTTAGTTCCACGTTTATTTATTTACTCTATACGCCAGTGTGGATGTGCATCCCTGCTCATGTGTAGAGTCTGTTTCCTCCTGGTACCCTGGGGGACCCGGAGATGGAATCGGCACGCCTGGCAGCAAGCACCATTGGCTGCGGAGCCTTCTTGCTGGCACCTGGAGGCAGGCTTTCTTGTGGGGTGGCAGAGGTGTTCTGTGACTGAGAGCAGTGGCCAGCGTACGGCACAGTGAATGTGTTAACCCCCCCCCCCCCCCCGGACTGCACGCTTTGAAATGGCAAACTTTATGTCCTATAACTTACTCATTTAAAAAAGGAAGGAAGATATGATGGAGAGAGGATGTAGAGAAACAGTCTTGCATGCAGTAGCTAACTGACAATTATAAGAAAGTTATGATGTCATTTCTAGATCTGCCATTTTCGGCTTTGTTACGTGTAACTTGCTGTAACTTCTTTTACTCTAAAGATAAGCTGACCTTTTAACCTACTTCATACATTTTCTCCTAATAGGGCTCTTGAACTTGATGAAACTTGTTTCCCACAAAACCAGGATGCCCCCAGAAGCTTTGCAAGATTGGGGAATTTTGTCACCAAACAGGGTGTACCCTGTGCCAACGGGGTCTACCTCTCAGTATCTCCCAGTGCCTCATCAGTCCTCAGGCCCCTTCTGAGATCACCTCTGTTTATTCTCACATCTTCCGTTGCTATAATCCGCACTCAGTTCCCTGTGGCTGCTCTAGTCCTTGGCCATCAGCAGACTGCCTCAGGGATGGTTTTAAAGTTATCTACTTAGTGGTTTGTTTGTTTAGACATGGTCTCATGTAGCCCAGGACAGCCTAGAACTTTCCGAATAGCTGAGGATGCCGCAGCTGGGATTATAGTCAAGTGCCACCACAGGGAGACCTGGCACTCCTCTCCAATGGCCCTCCAACTTCGAGGTTGGTGATGCTGAAACACCCCTCTCTCCTTTCTTACCTCTGCTGAGGAGCTCATCAGCACCCATCCCAACCTCTCTGTTTATCCCGTCTTTCACCTTTCTCTCATAAAAAGGGCCTGCATCAAACTGTGCCAGCACCCTGCCTCATTCCCCCCAAATTCAACACATGCATATCTCTGTGCAATTCTTTCTCCTCAACTTGGACCCTACACCTGCCTGGAGCCAGCTCCCAGGTGGTCCTCAGAAAGGCTTCCCACCTCTCTCTGCAACATAGATGCCTCCCACTGGCATTGGTGAAGAGCTGGGAGCATTTTAAACAGCCCATGTTTGCTCAACTTACACTGTTTCTGTGTATGAATGTATAAAACATTTATATGCATTCATGGGTTTATATATGCCTACATGAATAGTATATATGCTTTCTATTTATTTTCTCAAGAGCTAGTCATCTATAAACATGTCCAAGGCAGGGACGATGCCTCATTTATTTACATTTGGAAGTCCCCATGTTTTCACTTGACAGTATGTGCACACCCCTGTGCCAATTTCTGCACAGGAGAATGACGCTTTCGGAGTTGAATAATGAAACCACCAGCAGAGCACGATTAAGGACGTTAATGTGCCGGGTGATGGTGGCGCATACTTTTAATCCCAGCACTTGGGAGGCAGAAACAGGTGGATCTCTGAGTTTGAGGCTAGCCTGGTCTATAAAGCGAGTTTCAGGACAGCTAGGACTGTTACACAGAGAAACCCTGTCTCAGGGGGAAAAGAAAGAATGTTAATGTTAGAAATAAATAAATGTCGACTGTAGATGGAAAACCAACCAGGTAGTACTGAGGGTCCTGGACAGAGTGGGTGGCTGCTTTTGTCTGCTTCCTTGTCCTGGGGCGTGGGGCCTCGCGGCTAAGCAAAGAACTGCTTCCTAGAGCAGATGGGCAGAAGCCTAGAGCAGAAGCCGTGTTTTCAGGGTGTGGGGGACAGTGGTTTAGGATATGGGCGGCCAGGTTCTTCTCTGGAGGTGAAAAGCGTGACTAATGGATAAGGGTGAGGTTGGCCTTAAGGAGACAAAGGACTTCTGCCTTCCCAGTGGGAGGTCCTGGTACCTTCCTGTTTTCTCCAGTTTTGAGCTCTTCCGCTGGACAAAAGAAACTACAGTAACAAAAGTTACTGTCACACCAGTTCGTGCTGTTGGGGATGGTTGGTGAGCCACGCCCCCCCCCTAAGCCCCCCCCTGCCCCTCCCCTCCCCTTGGTAACACACAGCCATATTAAAAGTGGGTGGAGGAGACACTCCCCTTTTCCTCTCTGCTTCCCCAGTTGAGTGGAGTCCTCGGAGACTTCGCAGAGGCCAAGGCTGCCAGGCTTCCTTGAAGGGTTTAAAGAAAGTACCAGATGCCTTGCTGGGCTAGAAATCCGGGATGTGGATAAAGCGAGTGGAGCTGGGCTTGACAGTGCACGCCTGTAACACACACACACACACACACACACACACACACACACACACCGGCACTCAGGAAGGAGGAGCAGGTGTTCAAGGTCACTCTGGGCTGTATTGTGAGTTCTAGGATGGGCTGTGCTACTTGAGACCCTGTCTCAAACAAACAAGTAAAAACAAGCAAACTAAAAACACAGACGAACAAACGGAATTCTGTTTTGTGTAGGGGAGTTAGAGGGAAAGTCTCTTTGTTCACTACTGACAACACGACTGTGACTTCATGGGGAAGCAGATGGAAGCCACACTTAATTTTAATGCAACTTTAAATTTAATTGTGTAACTGAAATTTTTATTTCAATGTTTTATAATTTCCTTCAGCCTTCCTTCCTCTTTCTTCTTTCCTTTGTCCTCCTCCTCTTCTTCCTCCTCCTCCTCTTTCTCCTCCTCTTCCTTCCCTCCTTTCTCTCTCTCTCTCTCTCTCTCTCTCTCTCTCTCTCTCTCTCAGCCCAAAGTCTGCTTGTGCAGTGTCCTGGGCACCCAAGCCACACCCCTGCTGGACAGTATGAAGAGACAACACCCTACTGGGGGCAGAATAGGCACATGAACCTGGAATAAATCTCCAGGGAGGGCCATTTCAAGAGATGAGTCTGAGCAGGTGTTGGCGGAGGAGAGGGGTTAGTGTAAAGTCTGGAACTAAACTGAAATACAGAATTCTGGTCTTCTATTCTTTCCTGTAACAGGCTTCTCACCATGGCTGAGCTGGGCACCGAGCCGAGTACCCGAGCTGGGAAGGGGCAGAAGGCATCAGGGCAGACTGGCAATTCATAGTACTTGTGAAGCTTCCACTGTGGGACAAAAGAGTGCTCCAGGCTGGGCTAACGCGGCTGAGACGCTTCTGTGTGAAAGGGACATTGGGCTCCAAAGCTAGACAGAGCGAGCTCTGCCATTTGGAAAGATCCACACCCGTGGTGGCCATAAAGGATCTGGGCTGATTATGTGTCTACTCATCTTGTTTCCAAAGCACTTTGGTTACTTTATCAATAAGCGCCAAAGCAGACAGAAGGAGGTTTTTTGTTTTTTGTTTTGTTTTGTTTTTGGTTAAGACATGGGGTCCTTCATAAATATGAAGTCCAAAGTACAACTGTCCCGTGAAGTCTGGAACCTGCCCTAGAAAAGCTGCCTGTAGGTTGCGACACTTGGGCTGGTGATGCAGCCCACTGGTAGACTTGCTCTCCTAAGGCTCTGGGTTCTGGCCCTAGCACTGGGGGGAAGGAGTCGGGGAGGAGACTGGCATATTCATTCATTGTGTGTGTGTGTGCCCTCTCCTCTGCCCTTTCTTACCCATATGACAGTTCGTTCCAGAGGCCCAGTACCTGTTGCCCTGTAAACCTCACTGATCTCTGAGGGGTCCCTGCTGAATGAGCATGGGGTAGTGAAAGGAAAAGTACCCGCTGCGGACCCCCAAGGCCATGTTCTTAGCACAAAGGAGATTCATTTGCCCCAGAGGGACAGCGGGCAGGAGATAGAGGAAGAGGGAGACCTGAAAGGGAAGAAGGGAAAGAGGCAGGAGTATTTGTCCTGGAGGGACAAAGGACGGCTTGTGGATTGAGAGGAGACAGACACAGAGCACTTTATAAAGGTAAAGGGGAAATCTTATGTGAATTTGTCTTTGCTCTTTTGGGGGGGCCACCATCCAGCTCCCAAATAAATCACATATGGAGGCTTATTATTATTTTTTTAATTCATTTTACATACCAACCACAGATCCCCTTCTCATACCCCCCCCAACCTCCCAACCCCCAACTCCCCCCCCCCTCCACCCAGTTCTCCCATAGCAGGACAACTAAGCCTGGTACATTCCATTGAGGCAGGACCAAGACCCTCCCCTCTGCATCAAGGGTGAGCAAGGTGTCCGACCATAGGTGATGTGATCCAGAAAGCCAGCTCATGCACCAGGGATAGATCCTGATCACACTGCCAGGGGCCCTTCAAACAGACCCAGCTTCATAATTGTCTCCTGTATGCAGAGGGCCTAGTCGGTCCCATGCAGGTTTCACAGCTGTTGGTAACGTTTGTGAGTTCCTCTGAGCTTGGTTCAGTTGTCTCTGTAGGTGTCCCCATCACGATCTTGATGCCCCTTCCTCATAGAATCCCTCTTCCATCTCTTCAACTGGACTCCTGGAGCTCATCCTGGTGCTTGGCTGTGGATCTCTGCATCTGCTTCCATCAGTTACTGGATGAAGACTCTATGGTGACAGTTAGGGTATTCACCAATCTGATTACCAGGGTAGGCCAGTTCAGACACTCTCTCCACTATTGCTAGTAGTCTAGTCTGGGGTCGTCCTTATGGGTTCCTGGGAATTTCCCTAGCTCCAGGTTTCTCCCTAACCCCATAATCTCTCCCCCATGAGTAAACTGAGGATGAGGGAGGGCAACAGGAGAACAGATGGGGGATGAGAACCTGAGGGAATGGGACGAAAGCTTATTCTTAATTATGAATGCCCGGCCTTAGCTTGGCTTAGTTTCTAGCCAACTGGGGACTGTGAGAGATGCTGCAGAAACCAAACCAAGCTCCAACATTAAACTGGTCACAGAATTAGCAGAAGGCAAGTAAACCAACAGTCTTCCACAACCTGGAGAATGCAGAGTGAAAGTTCTTGTCCTCGGTTCAACTTAGCTGATTTCATTAACCATAATGTAAATGCCTTGCTAGGGTATGCAAAGATAACTGTCTGCATTTTATCCCCAAGGAGTTCAGAGTCCAGAAGGGGAGACAGACATGCCAACAAATATTAACAGGGTAAAAATAAGTCACCAATATGAATACGTGGAAGAGTCCTAGGCAGAAGAGAGGACCTCCCCCACACAGAGCGGGACAGGATAATCTCAGTCCTTTGAGAATGAGGTGGAACCTGTGACTATGCCGGGCTGTGAAGGGCATTCCAGGCCGTGGGCTTTGGACACAAACACATGTAGTGACGAGACTAAATGGCATCTGGAGGCAATACTGCTGGGATGGGGTGGTGGTAGTGGAGGCAATAAATGGGTCAGGAGACCATGTGAGATGGTGGGGGACTTGGATCAGGGGTGACACAGATAATGGGGAGCTATCAAAGATGGCTAGCAGCCATCCATGACTGGATTTTAGTCTCATGCTTGCATGCTAGCAGGAGCATGGAAAACGGATGGAGTAGCACACAGGCAGAGAAGTAAGGAAGGAGGCCTGCTCCAAGAATCTACACGGGGCAGACAGCAAGGGCTACAGGCAAGTCCACAGCACTGGGGATGGTGTCAGTCATACATGCACTGTCGTGGCCACAGTCCCTGACAGAAACAGCTTGAAGGAGATGAGTCAGGCTCAGGGTTTCAGAGGGTTCCCTTCATACCTGACAGGGATGATAGAACAGTGCTGGTCATGGCCACAAGAGCAAATGGCAGAGGCCTTTCCCATCACAGCACACCAGGGAGCAGAGGATTATCTGGACCGGGTGCTGAGTATAACCTGGGAAGTCCTGCTCTTACTGACCTACCTTGCCTCTAGTGAGGTCCTGCCTCTTGAAGGTCCCACAGCCTCCCCAAACAGCAGTGCTAACTGCTGAGTAAACATCAGAGTATGAGCCGATGGGGGACACTTCAGACTCAACCCCAAGCAGGGAGGAAGTGGTGTGGTTACACACGGCAATGGGTAGGGAAGTATTTGAGGGCATTGGTGGCTGGTTGGCTGTGACTTGTAAGGGACAAGGAGTCCCAGCTTAGGAGCTGGGGAGATGACTCACCTGGTACCTGAGGTCAGACCTGAGTTTAAACCTCCATCCCCCATGTAAAAGCTGGGCACAGCAGCGTGCAATCTGTAGTCACAGAGCTGGGGAAGCCAAGATGGGGATATCCCTGAAGCTCACGTCCAGCTGAATTGGCAAGTTTCAGATTCAGTGAGGGACCTTGACTTACAATATAAGATGGAGAAGCAGTTGAGGAAGACACCCAACATTGACTTCTGTCCTCCATATACATGAAGCATCCATGTGTACACACAGGCACACACACACATACACACACACACACATACACACACACACACACACACACACACACACGAACACAGAAGCACACTTGAAGTCTGGAATTGATCCCAGCTTTCTGCCTCAGGAAAGCAGGGTAGATAATGATAACATTAATTCCCTATACAGAAGGAGGAAGAAGAAGGACGGAGGAAAGAAGGAAGCAGGGGGCTGGAGAGGTGGACAAGGAAGTTTTCAGAAGTTAAGCATATGTCTTGAGTAGAAAAAAGCAGAACTGAATGTAAACTGGGAATCTCCTAGAATCTGGGTGTCTGAATCAAGGGAGAGGCTCAAATCTCCAAGAGAATACAGAAGAAGCCGAGACACAGCACAGTCCCTCGGGTTCCTTTCGGCAAAGTGATTACCGGAAAGACTTCAACAGTGACCAGCTCAAAACCGAGAGGAAACTTGTATGGAGAACATGGGTAAAGGGGTCAGTTGCTACTGAGAGGTGAAGCAAAGCTTAGAGAAGAAGTTAGAGATGAGCAAGGTGCTGGAAACTTTTAGGAAGACATCTTCTGTACTGTTGGAATGGGAGAGAGGTTCAAGGGCTCAGAGTGAGGAGGAGGGACTGGCAGAGATGGTTCCCTTCAGAAGGTCAAGTCTGGAGCCACGTAGGTAGAAGGGGCTTAGCTAGAAGCAGCATGGCGTTGGAGGGGTGGGTTTAGACGTTGAGCGTGGACCTGATTTGAAGACTGATGTGAGGTCCCCACAGAGACAGAAGCACATGGATTCTAGAACAGGCTTAGTTAGGGACACTGATCTTCAACAGAAGGAAGAACACATCTCCATCTCAAACTTTGAGAATGGCAATGGATGAAAAGGGGGATTTTGTTTGTAAAATTTAGGAATTTTAAGCCCATTGGCTTGAATTACTGAAATACGAAGGCTATTTTCCAGGTTGAAGAATCAGGAAAGGAGAAACCAATGGGGAGTGTTAATCCCACCTGATGAAAATAAGACCACTACCACAATTTTGAGCCATATTTGAAGCAACCTTCAATTAAATACTGGCCAGGATGATGGACTCTGACCAGGTCCTTTCCTAGGCCATCCCAGAAAATGGTGACAAGTCACATTTTGCAGAGGTTTATAAGGCAAACCCATAAGGCTCATATTTCCCACCAGATCCAAACAGAGGCAAGCATACATCCTGACATATTTCCTGCCTACATACCACCACCTACATGTGATCAAGCACATCCTGTGCAGTTGGATCAAACAAACTTATTTAGGGGAGTGAAATTATTTGGCTTGTTATCTTATATAAATAGCCTCCAGCATTTTAGGAAGTAGCTGTCCTTGGGCGAGGAGCTTACGGGTTAGAGGCATTTTTGTTTTATGAAACTCTTAGGCACAGTAATTAAAACTTAAAACATTACTTTGGCTCTCACAGGAGGAGGTACTGATTATTTTATCTACATGGTCAATGATGGAATGAACTCACAAAAAAGAACTAAGAGCATTAAAACTATAGGGAAACTATAAACTAGCCTAGGAACTGGTCATCAGCATCCCAGGGTGTAGATGTAATGGTCTTATTAAATAAGAAACACAGAGCCAAATGCAGAGTTAAAAGCCCAAGAGGTCAGAGCAGTAGCCAAGAGCCGAGACTAAAACCGCCTTCTTACTACCCGCTGCCGCTGCCGTCCTTCCCCTGAAAAAGAGACCTACTTCCTGTGTATCTGTCTTTTTATTGACTTTCTGTTCTGCCTTCTCATTGGTTGTAAACCCAACCACATGACCTCCTCGTCACTGCCTGTCTATACAGAACTCCAGGTCTTCTATGGTTGGTATTGAGATTAAAGGCGTGGTGTGTGTCTCCATGCTGGTGGTGTCCTTGAACACACAGAGATCTGCCTGTCATGTGATCGGGATTAAGGGTGTGTGCTACCATTGCCAGACTTCTGCTGTGGCTTGCTGTTGGCTCTGACCCCCAGGCAACTTTATTTATTTATTTATTTTCTTTTCTTTTTTTTTTTTTCAGTTTTTTGAGACAGGGTTTCTCTGTGTAGCTTTGCGCCTTTCCTGGAACTCACTTGGTAGTCCAGGCTGGCCTCGAACTCACAGAGATCCGCCTGGCTCTGCCTCCTGAGTGCTGGGATTAAAGGCATGCGCCACCACCGCCCGGTGCAACTTTATTTATTAACATACAAATAAAATCACATTTCAGCACAAATAAAATATCACCATACCAGGGAGATCAAAGATCTTTCTCCAGCTCCTTGTACTAGGCCAGTCTGCTACACTTTATGTCAAATGACATCAATTCTAGAAGTTCAAGGATTTTCCACTATGAACTAAGTATTCAAGTTAGATAAATTAAATACAATGCAAGGTGTCTGGTAAAGTTATGTCTGTGGAAGTCATGTATGGGACAACACCCTCAGCTTGCTGTGGAAGTCAAGTATGGGAGAGCACCCTCAGCTTGCTATGGAGCTGCATCTTCCCCGAAGAACAGTGGGAAGATGTGAACTGGCACAGATTTAATAAGGAATGATATCCCAGGAAGCTACTGAATCACAGCTGGACTTGGAAGGAGAACCTGCCAGGTGAGCCTCGGGAACATGTTCACTCTAGGCGGTTTTCATTTAGTCCTAGGGAGTTTATGTGACTTAAATGCCCTTTTAATTCTGTGCATCATGTGGGCTCTGGAGAAAGGGCAGAGAAAGAGAGAGAGACAGAGAAAGAGACACACAGAGAGAGAGAGACAGAAAGAGAGACACAGAGAAAAAGGATGCACACACACACACACACACACACACACACACACACACGCATACACACAAAGCACACAGGAGGCTTCATTTACTGGAGAGTATTTTGCTCCTGTTGACTTAGCTTCATCTGTAACGGGTACATCTGGAGCCTTCAGGTGTCAGTTTCTTGTCTCACTGCTGTTGACAGAACACCCTAGCAAAAGCAGCTAAGGAAGGAAGGGTTGATTTTGGCTCTTGGTTTGTGGGGATACATCCGTCATGGTGGGGAAGACATGGCCAAGGAGCAGGAGGAGACTGGTCACACCGTGTGTCCACAGCCAGGAGGAGGAGGTCAATGGTACCACTCAGCTGATTTTCTCCATTTTTTAAAACCTTTTTATTCCATTCAGTATCTCAGCCTGTGGCAGAGTGCTACCTAATGTTTCTCTGTCAGCTTAGTGGCTGCACATGAATCTACCAATGTTTTAATTATGTCTGCAGTCCCACAGCCCCCTAGTCAGCGCCCCACTGGCTGAGTGGCTGTGGCCCTGGCTCTGCCATGGCCATAATATTCAGGTTTAAATTAAGTCTCTATTGTTCTATTTATCAATAAGATGCAGGAGTCAAAGGCTGGGATGAAAACCTGCTAGCTCAGAGAGGTTGAGTAGCAGCTAGCCGACCTTGCTTTTTGGCCAGAGACACTGCAAGAGACATTTCTCTTCCCTCATCCCAGAACCAAAAGGAAGTTCAAACTCTGGTCCCAGCTCTTTTCTTCCTGAGCATCTTCTCTATCCAAATTGCTGGCTTCTCTATGGTTAATTCTGGTCAGCTAGTCGTTGGCTTCGCCCTGTGATTCAAGGTAAACTTTATCGACAGTCTGGAGTATCACAGTGTGATCAAAATATCCAACAACAGCTATCTACCTACAGCCAGAGCGTATCTTTTTCTGGTCTTTTAAACCTTTAACACTCTCACAGACACACCTGCTGGGTGTGTCTCCTAGGAAATTCCAAATCCAGCGAAGTTGAAAGTAGGTATTAACGGTCACACTTTGATGTAAATTAATCTGGACCTTAAAGTCAAACAAGTCATGTGTAATTTATTCATTGTGTCATAGGCCCTATCAAGGGGAGAAAGGGGAAATTCTGACCCCTACCCCCATTCCCTAGCAGCCTTGCTGGCTATCTCTAGCTTGATTAAAGGGAATGATACTCATTTGTAAATGTATTTGGCAAACTTACCCTGCTATTGTTTCCATTATTTTGCAAATTACAGACATTGAGATGAAGGCTCTATAATTTCCTAGTGCTCCCTTTATTCCCGCTTGGGAAACTGGTGTTGCCCTGGCATGCTTCCACTTCGCTGTTATTTCATTTGAATGCAGCAAATTCTTTATTATGATTAACAAAGACTTCTGCTCCATTCCTCTTTGAATATCAGTCTGCTTATGGAGATGAGTTGATTGGGAGCCTGCTGTCTACTTGAATCCCTCAAAGACTTTCAAGACAACAGACACCCAAGGATTCCTAAATGACATTTTTTTTTTTTTTGCATATTCTCCATTTTGAATCTGTGATACATTTAGTAATTTTGCCATTGTCTGGAACTTTTTTCTTCTCTTCTTTCAATTGTCTGCTTCTAAGTGTCTCCTTCACCCATTACTTAAATGCCTGAAAAATATGCAAATGGCTGGGTTTTGGTGATTGTTGGGCCTCAGAAAAGTGTCAGTCTGTAGGGAAGTCCTTAGCAGCAAGGCTTATCACTAAGCTTCCCCAGCCTCCTGCCTCTGACCACTTTCCTTTCACAAGCCACAGAAGCTAGAATCCCTCTCCTGCAATGGGACAGCAGCAACCAGAATCCCTTCCTCCAAAGCCAGACATAAAACCCCAAAACATGACTCTGACTTTGCTGCCTTTCTGCCTAACATTGAAAAACGATCAAACCTCCATGTTAACACCATTCCAGAAATGATCCTGTGCTGTGTCTGGAAGGAAGCTATGTTCCGCAGCATTCTGGGAGAATCTGAAGAGACAGGCTTGCTGACTCTCCCAGCTCAGTTTTGTTCACAGCCTTTTATTCAATCATACTTCTGCACGAGTGTCTTTATAGAACTAAAGCATGAAATGGGAAGCTTAGCCTGGGTGTTTGGGTCTTCAGTCCAAAGGCTCTTGAGTCACACAAACCTATGATCAAGCAGCTTTCTTAGGATTTCTTCTCATTAACTCCCGTTACAGGAGTGTTGAACCTTTAAAATGTGCAGAACGTTCCCCCTGCATGTCCTCACAATTTTAAAACTCTTCCTCCTTGAAGCTCTTTGGATTTTCTTTTCCTCATCCACGTAATCTGTCAGGATGTTTTTACAAGATTTTCATAAACAGCCTTGATTCCAGCCACTTTGGGGTCCCTCAAATGCATACACGGTTTCTCTCAAGTGATAAGCACCCGATAACTGCTGAACCTACATTACCTTGGCCCACACCAGGCTCTCTTTCCTTAAATTTCACTTAGGTGTTTCCTGGTGTCATGTTCATTGTGCTGATTCTCACCGAGAGTCTGTCTCCTTGTAAAGGAGGCACATGTAGGGGATGTCACATTAAGAACACTCTTCTAGGTGGAATGTGCTGGAACTACCACAGGGGCATAGTTATGACTTGGGAGCCTATCTTCCAGACCAAATATCCATACACGAAATCCTTTTTTCCTGTCTCTTCTATCTCCTCCCTCAGGGATGTCAGCATCTCCGGTCATCCTTCTTCCTTTAACTCCAGCTGTACACTGTACCGAGGTGAGGGTAGCTCAAATCCTTTCTCCAGCCAGATGGGTAGCATTGTGTAAAGCGAGGACCATCAACAATTGCATCTCATACTTACTGAAAACTTCATGAGTGCTTGGCATCTTTCTCTGTGTATTAGCAACATCATCTCACTCATTCCCAGCCTTCTGAGGATGTGTATTAGGCTGGGCCCTCAAGAGGAACATAATGTATACATATTTAGTTGTAGATATTTATTGGATTGGTTCCTATGACAGGAGCTGGGCAGTCCAGCAATGTCAGTCTGCAACACCAGAAAAGCTGAGAACTCAGAAGTAGCTAGTCTGTGAAGCTAGATGACCTCAGCTGTCCAAATCCAGTGCTGAAAGTCGAGATGTTCCCTGCCGTTGATGGTGTGGGCTACATATTGGAGGCCTAAGAACCTGGACTCCGATGTCAGTAGTGGGAAGGAGCAGCAACCACAGATGTGCTCACTCAACAAGAGGAAGCATAGACGGGCGCCCCACACTGCCTGTTCCTAAGGCCTCTTTCTACCTGTGCTGCCCATGGGGAGTGGTCCAATGCAGCTGCTCACATTGAAGACAGGCCTCATCTGCTCAGTTAATCCTCTAGAAAAGCACTGCTCAGACACACCCAGAGCAGTGCTTCCTAGGTGACCCCAAGTCCTGTCAATCTGGCAATCAAGACTAACCATCACATAAAATAACAGCAGGTAAAGAGGCCCACAGCTGGTGCCTATATTGAAGGTACAGGTTTCAAACCACATGGCTGCTGTGGGATGTAGTGGGTAGCTGTTCCAGCTTTGATCTTGAAGCACTGACCCTAGTGAGGCAGCAGGTAACTGCTACACGTGCCTGTGACCTGCTCCTGGGGCATGGCTGAGACAGGGACCCCTTAAGACCCGAGATGCATATGTGCCTGCTCTTTTGGCTCCTCGTGATCTTGGATGCTGGGTTGCAGACCAAGTCAGAGCTCTCCAGAGAACCACACTGGACTGCACCTCACCTATTCCAGATCCTGTAACCCACCCCTTTACTGGTTGTAAGTTACCCTGAAATAAACCTCTTTTAAATACCAGATAAACTACATGGAATTGCCTCGTTAATTGCCACTTTAGTGAGATATCTTTCTGCATGCTGTGAATATGTGTTGCTCTCATCTGTTAATAAATAAAGCTGCTTTGGCCTATGGCAAGGCAGGATAGGGCCAGGTGGGAAATCCAAGCAGAGATACAGGAGAAGAAGGGTGGAGTCTGGGAGATGCCAGCCTGCCACCCAAGGAATAACATGCCAGCATACCAGTAATGCCATGGTCATGTGGCAATACATAGATTAATAGAAATGGGTTAATTTAAGATGTAAGAGCTAGCTAGTAACAAGCCTGAGCCGTCAGCCAAACATTTATAGTTAATATAAGCCTCTGAATGGTTATTTGGGAACTGGCAGGCAGGAGAGAATCTTCCAATTACACATGGCCAACTGTAGAGCCACTGTGTCAGAGCTCCACTGAGCTTTTCAGGGTGACTGCTATCAGATATTGATCATGTATGCTCTGAGCACTACTGTGTGCTCAGCTGGGTTGGACCTGCCATCTCTTTAATGTTCACAATAATCCCTGGTATCAAGTGTTTTTTTGTTTTTTGTTTTTTGGGTTTTTTTTTTGGTTTTTTGAGACAGGGTTTCTCTGTGTAGCTTTGTGCCTTTCCTGGAACTCCCTTTGGAGACCAGGTTGGCCTCGAACTCACAGAGATCCGCCTGCCTCTGCCTCCCGAGTGTCAAGCCTTCTTTTTATGATCGACATGGAATCTCAAAGACATTCTGTCACTTGCTCAAGATAAGATAGTGGTTCTCAACTTTTCTAATGCTGCGACCCTTTAATATAGTTCCTCATGGTATGGTGACCCCCAACCATAAAATTATTTTCTTTGTTACTTTATAACTGTAATTTTGCTGCTGTTATGCAACATAATGTAAATATCTGTGTTTTCTGATGGTCTCAGGCAACTCCTGTGAAAAGGTCATTCAACGCCTCCACAAAAGTTCACGACCCACAGGTTGAGAATCACTGAGCTAGGAGGAAGCAGCAGCAGCCCCAAATAGTCCAGGGAATCGCTTTTTAGCTCCATCTGAATGGTGTGCACTGTGGAGAGCACTGTGAATTTTTTCTTATCAGACTGAGGGTGCTAATAAGGTCTGATGACAAAAATGTAGAAGCCAGTAGAGGCTTCCTCCTGTGCAAAGCCTTGTTCCCGAAGGCCACGTCACCTAGGCTCAACACATTTGTTGAGAGCTGTCAGTGTCGGAACTTAGGTAGTATACCATAGAGTATTTCTTTCCCAAGAGATGTTTTGTGTGTTCAAGAGGAGACGCGTCCTGAGGAGCAGCAGGAAGGAAGGACTCACACAGGTGTCAGCTTCCTCGGCATCTTGAGCAGAGGTGGAGCTGCTGTTTCAGTAATTAAAACAAAGGCGTTGAGCCCAGTGATGGTGGCACACACTTTTAATCCTAGCACTTGAGAGGCAGAGACAGGTGAATCTCTGTGAGTTCAAGGCTAGCCTTGTCTACAAAGCTAGTTCCGGGACAGCCAGGGCTACACAGAGAAACCCTGTCTCCAAAAACCAAAAGAACCTAAACCCAAAACAAACAAACAAAAACCCTCCAAAGACATGGAAACTACTCTTTTACTTTTTACTCTCCACCCTTTCCCTGTCCATAAGTGTCACTTATGGGTACATAGGGACCACACCAGGATTTGAACCTATGTAACGAGTGCCACTCTGCATCCAGAATCGTCCTCTTGTCCATCAGCTCAGATGCAGTTTTGCTCCGTGGTCCACCTCTCCGAGCCTCCTGTGGTGGGTCAGCCTCACACACATTCTAAATATGTTCAACATGCTAAAGCACACTTCAAACTCAAGGGCAGACTCTCTAACCGCCGCGTCTCGCTGTTTTGTCTGTCGAATATCCAAAAGCCCTTGTTACCTTGCAGGAAAGTGCCCCTCCTCCACTCCCAAATGTGCTGTCTTGAAGGAGAGGTGTATCTGCCAACTGGGCAAGCCTCAGGGCCGGAAGTGAACGTGTGATCTTGTTTGGCCAATCAGTGCTTTCCTTTGGAGCTTTGCTATGAGGAATCATACAAAGAAGTGAGGGGTCCGAAGCTGGGCAACGTTCGGGCAGCCCCTCAGACAGCCTCCTGCAGATTCTGAGGCCATGCTCTCAAACTGCCCTTCACACCACTGGCTCGCTGAGCTCCTGGCATGATGAACGGGAGTTACCTGTGAGAGAAGACCGCCACAGGCACTTCTGCTGCTCCCATTAAGGATTCAGACTGAAATGGAATGGAATAGATGATAGAGAGGTGGCGATGAGCATCTCTGTGGTCCCTCTTCATCACCTCATTCCCACTGATATTAACTCCTCCACCCACAGCGATCTTCACTATCCTTACTGCCCAGCTCTCTTACGCTGGTCACTTTTCTAAACTTGTCCCCACCAAAGACCGGAGGCCTTGGATTCTTTCTGTCCAACCCCACCATCCAAATGACAATATATGCAATTGCTTTCCTCAGAAGGACAGCTGCCCTTGCAATCTGTGCAGTTAGATGCTGTAACTCCTCAGAGCTTAAAAAACAGACGACTCTTGCAGCTTTACAGCTCAATCTGTGAGTAGTGAAAGGGCTTCTTAGGGCCATACTGAGTGGAAAAACACACACTGTGAGCCAGGCTGTCTCTCTCTCCTACAGCTGCTGATGGTTCTGACCAAGCAGCAGAAGGAATATCTTAAGGCAAACTGATGTCTTCTAGCATCCCATGGCATGGCTTTCATTGAATTACGGAGCCCTCTGGGATTTCCATGTTTGAACCTGGGAAAAGGAGGGCGTTGTAGTGGGCTCTCCTCAGGGAGCCTGCACTCCTGCTCATTTGGGTTCCACTGCATTTGCATTTTAGTAGAACATTTGAAGATTTCCAAACACACATCACCAGTGTCCAGAAATCGAGTTTTGTGAGAGGCCAATAGGAAAGATGTTTGCTGGGATGGAGGGGAGAGGAGGAATAAGGAGAGGCATCCAGTTTTACTGTTCAGCTTCCTGGATGTTACAACTCACCATGGATGCCTTCTCACACTGCTGATCTGCTATCCAGCCAAGAAGCTCCTGGTGTGCTTTGATATGCGGCCTAAGGTACACATCTTCCTGGAGTTTCTGGCTTCCCTGGGGAAGCTTTGCTTCAGAACACGCTTTCTCTCTGAGCAAAGAAGAACCCTGCCCACCATGCTGCTCCAGGGCAATGGGTGCACCAAGAGGGTTCATTTCTTTGTTTGCCTCTGTGTGTGTGTGTGTGTGTGTGTGTGTGTGTGTGTGTGTGTGTGTTCATATATGTGTTGCTAAGCAGGCTAGGCTGGCTGAAGAGGTAGTCATAGGCATTCAGCCTGTCTCTGCCTCCCCAGCCCTGGGATTAAAAGCTTGCACCAACATGATCACACCCCCTTTCTTTGTGGGTTCTGGGGATTAAAATCTTGTCTTAATTTTTGCAAGGCAAGCACTCTACCTGCTGAGAGATCTCTTCAGCCCTCATCTCTCTGCATCACCATCCTGTGCACTGACGGGGCAATGCTTGTTCAATTGCAGCTCACAAGCAGGTGCGTACGGATGGTGCAGGCCACCATCTTCCCCTGACTACTCATCTAGCAGGGGCAGGGGTTGGGAACATCGTAAACCCCATTTGACTTCAACAGCTGGAAGGGATACGTTTTTCTCTTTGTTGGAGACGTGAGACCTGGATGTTGAGACACTTAGCGACTTGCCCAAAGTTGCACAGCCGAGAAGACACACGGCTGAGGCGGGAAGCTGCATTCATTCTGCTAAGAGCTGTGACTGCAGAAAGATTTTCAGTAACAGCAGACCTCTGAGGAATCAGGAGGACACGTACCCATTCGTCATTGTTCATTGTGACTCGGGCCTGTCTGAAAGCAAGATCCAGAAGGTAGAAGTATGCCCGTGTTTGCAGTTCATAAGCTGGAAACGGCGATCAGCCCTCTTTCACATAGGCTACAATAATGGAGGCTGTAGTGGTCCCTGCCATTTTGTTAGGCAAAGAAAACAGGAAGCAAGCCCATTTTCCCCACGTCTTCTCTTTGGGGTGGGTGAGGGGGTGCTGGCATCTGCTGACTTCTTGTCAATATTGTATTTACTCCTGGTCACAGGAGCCGCGGGAGGACTATGAGTCACAGTTAACTGACTGCTAAATTAGGAAAATGTTACCCGGGAGCATTTGAGAGCCTTTCCCCTCAGCAGCCATGCCACACCCTCAACAGCAAACGCATTCCTGAACCTCCGCTAAGCTGGCTGGCGGGGATAAGTCAGCCCATGATTGGTTTGTGGCGGTTCTCTGCCAGAGCTGTAAGATTCTGAGGATGTTCCTCAGCCCCTGCTAACTCCACAGCAACTCCACTGTGGTTCCGCTCACGTCCACCCCTCCCTGCTCCCCAGATTGACTGAAATGGAGCACACCACACTGGGCAGTGCCATTTCTAGCCCCAAGGTAGTCCTTGAGCAATAGAGATCTCAGAACCGTGGCCCTGTGAGGAATCTGTTGAGGTACTCAAGGTGACTTCCTTAATTTCTAAATATAAGAATAAGAGACCTAGCAAGGCTGAAGCAGGTTCATGATGTCTGGCTTCCAGTCCAGCCCTCTGTTGGAGAAACCTTTCTCCTGAGCAGATCTGAAGATCAGTGTCACACAGGAAGCCCTGGTTTGGAAGCCGCAGATGTGTCAAAGTTAAGCAAATAAACAATTATCACCACAAAACACAGCCAGTTCTCATTCCAAAGGGAACAAGAGAGGTTATTATGGGGCAGAGGAGAGGGCTCACTTGGGAGGTAAAGTACTTGCCTTGTGAACAAGAGAAGTTTGTCAGAAACAGGTGGATCCTCCAGGCTCATTGACCTGCCACCCTACTTGGCAAGTTCCAAGCCAGTGAGAAAACTTCTCTTCAAAAACAAGGTAGATGACGTCTTAAGGAAGGGCAGCCAAAGTTGCTTTCTGACTTCCACACTTATAGGCATACATGTGTACCTGCAAACACACACACACACACACACACACACACACACACACACACACACACACACACAGAGAGAGAGAGAGAGAGAGAGAGAGAGAGAGAGAGAGAGAGAGAGAGAGAGAGAGAACGTCCTAGCTCATCACTTCCCTCACTTTTGCTGACCTGACAAGTCAAAAGCATACTCTCCCCTCAGAGCATTTCAGGCATTTGGAGCAATATTTTGCAAGAGGAAAGAGCCCTGCTTGTTCTTCCACATGGGCCTCTTGGACTTTGATTCCCTGAACATCTCCGGAGTTTGGAAAGTCTCCAGGTGGCAGAGAACAGCAGAGTCTCTGGGAAGGAGAGGCATTCTGCTCAGGACTTGGCGGAGCTCTGTGCTCAGGGCCCAGCCAGCTACTTCAAGTTCAAGGTGACAGACAGAGGCTGTTTGTTGAAGACCTGAACCTGCTGGTTCAGCCGGCCTTCACACACCCAGCTCTTCTGTCTCCTTCCAGGGGGGATGTCTTCTTCCTGAGGAGGCTCAAGAATGGCATTTACCCTGAACCAGAGCCGGCCTTGGACCCTTCCGGTCTCCCCATCTATTCAGCCTCATTGTGCCGGGAAGGATAAATCTCTCTCTGTGTCTGTTTGTCTCTGTCTCTGTCTCTGTCTCTCTCTTCCTCTCTTTCTGTGTTTTACTCAAACAATTGAGAAAGAAGACAGAAGGCTGGACAGATTTCCGGCAAGCAGACTGTGACAGTCTAGACTAGTAAAACATAGTCAACTTTTTATTTTTTTTAACCAGTGATGATTAGTGACTTATTTTGTATTTAACTGTTTTCCAATCCAAGAGCATAAGAAAGTGAAGAAAACCATGTATAGATGCTAGGCTTGGAAATGACAGCCAACTTCAGTTATTTCGCTAGTGACAAGAAGGTTAAAATTCTGAGGATCAGAAGGTCCATGTCGTTTAGATGAAAATGTGGTAAATCTTGAAAGGGTCCTACTTTTTTCCTTCTGTAATTAAAAGAAGCAGCACATCCTGTTGGTAGGTTCAGAAAAACACTGGCAAAAAGAGAGTTGAAATCACGACTGCTCTTCATGTGCCTGTGAGATTACACGGTTTCCTGGAGCAAAGAATGACTTGGACTTAGGTAGGAAAGGTTCCAATTATGGACCTGACTACATGACTCAGAAAATGTTAATGCTGCTCAGAATTGCTTCCCTCTCCATAAAGGGAGCCCCTTATTTATAGAAGAGTCAGGGATCGCAATAGAATTCTAGGCACAAAAATAATTGCTAATTTGGGGCTGGTAAGATGGTTCAGTGGGTAAATTGCCTGCTGTCAAGCCTGACAATGAAGTTCTACCCTTGGGAACCATGTGGTGGCTGCAGAGAACCAGTTCTAGCAGGTTATCCTTTGACCTCCACAGACATACACCCCTCCACCCAATAAATAAACACAGCAAACAATGAAAAAGATCTTCCTTTCAGTGAAATGTTACTTGGATGCCCAGTAAAGAACCCCCTCCCCAGAGGTAAAAGGAAATGTCTCCCCTCCGTTTTAAAATTACATTTATTTACTTATTATTTTACTTGGGGATGGAGCATAATTGGAGGCCTGAGGACAAATTGCAAGAGTTGGTTGCATGTATCTACCATGCAGGTCCCAAGAATTCAACTGGAGTCCTCCGGCTTCATCTATACCTTCCTCCTCCTTTCTTTCCCCTTTCTCCCCTCCCCAATTTCTTCCTTTTCCAGATAGAGCTGGGTAACCTTGGTTTGCCCCCCGTATATCCTCTGCCCACGTAGCCAAGCACCAGGCACTGTATGTAGCTTGTGAAAACTCTGTGGACGGAAGCTGCTCACATCATGCTGTGAGACCCACTGACTTAGTTAGGCTCGCTGGTTCCGTCAATAATTAACATTGCTTTCACAAACCTGTGGATACTGGAAGGCTCGCTAACTGGACCTCAGGTGCAGCCTCTACCTGGCCCCGCACCAAGAAGAGAGAGGACTGCGGATGACTTCCGAACTCCATGACAGCCCTCTTCCTCTACCTCAGAAGAGTGCCCTTCCTGTGCCTGGCCCTTCCCAGGAGTCCCCACACTGCTTTCTGGCTTCCTGGGTCTGTCTCTTCAGGGTTTCCTTTGCTACTTCAGGACCAGGGAGAGTCGCACCTCCCTGTGAGTCCCCTTTCTCACCCTCTGGCCTTGTGGAGGCAAGAGCATCATTCTCTGCTGCTCAGGCCTCACTCCTGCTGGCTTCAAAAGCACAGCTGCTTTTTCTGTTGAATTTTCATCGTGTCCCCACTGCCTGGAACTTTACTACAAGGCCAAAGGGCTGAGCACCAAAAACCGACTCCTCCATCCCCAGATACCCTCCGGAGTCCTTCCTTCCTTTCTTCCCTCTCTTTCTCTTCCTGTCTGTCCTCCCTCCCTCCTTCCCTCCCTTTCTTCTTCCCTTCCCTCCACCTTCTCCCCTTAGGAGCCTTTCTCCTTAATTCAACTTAATTCTTCCATGCCTAACAGCTCAGACAAGTCCACACCAGCTGACTCATGCCAAATGCTTCTGTGACCCCCCTGGCCTTCCAAGCACCATGTCCAGAGCAGACTGGTTCAGTGTCAGGGTTAGTTGCTGAGGCACAAATCTGAGCTAACAGTGACCGTGAGAATAAAAGAAAGGAAACAAAAAAAAAAACAAAAACAAAACAAAAAAAAAAAACAAAAAAAAAAAAAACAAAAAAAAAAAAACTGGCCGACTTTGGATTCTCCCAGTCCTGGAAAAGTAGGTCAAACTGGCCTTGTCTATGGCTAGCTGGCCAGACGACTTCACCTAACATCTGGAGTCCACATGGAGCAATCAAGACTGCCTGATGGGAAGGGACATCTCAGTGCTGGAAAATGAAGGAATTCGCAAGTTCAGAGAGGATCGCTGTTAGATTTCAAGGCACTTCTACAACCTACACCATTATCTTCAAAGTAATACTGTTTTAAATTTAAATTTAAAACGATGTACATGTTTAAGTGTGGGTATGTGCACATGAGATGCAAGTGCTTATGGGAGCCAGAAGAGGGCGACATATCCTTTAGAGCTGGAGTTATAGGCAGCTGTGAATTGCCTGATGTGGCTGCTGGGAACGAAACTCAGAATGTCTGCTTGAGCAACTCACACTCTTAACCACCGAGGGTCTCTCCAGCCCCTCCAACCCTCCCTTGGTTGGTCCATTTCCCAACCACTCACTGAGAGCTGCTCTGAGGGCATCGTGTTTAAAACTCCTTCGCTCCTTCAGTGGCTTGAGCATCATCTTCCAGACTGTACTCAGTTCATGTTCATTCTGAGTGCAATCAGTGAAGACTTCCCACTGTTTTTTTTTTCAGACTCGAGTAAGTTAGACCAGGCTGGCCTCGAACTCACAGAGATCCGCCTGGCTCTGCCTCCCGAGTGCTGGGATTAAAGGCGTGCGCCACCACCGCCCGGCGAGTAAGTTAGACTTAAGGAATTATCTAGGTGAGAAAAATGGAGCAGCTATTCTCAACGTGCAATGGCCTGGAGGAACCACACCAGTGTGGCCCCAGTGTAGGGTGGGAGAGGATGATTAATGGCAGATGCTACTCCAAGCAGTTTCATCGTGGAAGGCCTTGATGTGGGGGTAGGTCATTTCAAATGGCCACGCAACAGTTTAGCTGGACATACACTTATCACCTTACAGTTATCACCCACTGTGTTATAACTATTATACTTAAAAGTCCCAAATAAGATTCAGTTGGGCTAAAAGTTATCAGAGGGCTGCATCCCTTTCTAGAGGCTCTGGGGAACAATCCATATGCCTTTCCATCTTCTGGAGGTCTTGTTCCTGCATTCTTTGGCTTCTGGCCCCATCCTGGTCTTCAAAGTCATCTACATAAAGTCTTCAGGTCTTGTTGTCTTTTGCTTCCTTTTTCTATTTTTAGCAACCCTTGTGATTAGCCTGAGGCCACCTGGGTCATCTAGGGTCATCTTCTCATCTTAGATCAGCTGATTTACAACCTTAACTTTATCCCCTTTGACTAGAAAAGTTTTCAGGTTGTGGGGATTAGGATGTGGATGTCTTCAGGGACCAGCTCTTCCGCCTGCCATGGAAGGGGAGCTAGTGAGGGTGTGAGCAGAAGGGCATAATGGTTGTGTTTGCAGTTAGGGCAGCAGAGATCACGGTTGAGGGGTAGGAAGCTGGAGTGTCTTACGGGAGCTTAAGTAGAAAGCCGAGGGAAAAGACCATTAGGTACGCCAGAGGCAGCACAGTTGGTAGCTGACCTTGACGTTCATAGGAAGGTTTAATATGGTTAAGCTTCAGACATACCTCCTAGCTCTGAAGGAAGAACAGTGTTTGCACATCCTGGTTTGTTATAGATATTTTAGGAACAAAGGCTAAGTCTTCACATAGCATTTCTTTACTTTCCCCAAGAAGATACTTCTTTAGCTAATGAAATGAGGAGGCTGCTGGACAGGGACAGGATGGCAAGCATTTGAGCAGTAGGTCACGTGGTACCTGCAGTCAGGAAGCTGAGAGAGATGAATGGCGGTTCTTAGCTTCCTTCTTCCATTTAATTCAGTCCAGGACCCCAGCCCATGCAAGAGTGCCACTCATATTTAGAGTGGTTCTCTCCACCTCAGTTAATCAGTTTAGAAATTCCCTCATAGACAGGTCCAGAGATTTGTCTCCCAGGGAAGTCTAGCTCCTGTCTAGTTGACAACGTGAATCATCACACAGTCCTTAAGATTGGAAGCTGGCCGGGCGGTGGTGGCACACGCCTTTAATCCCAGCACTTGGGGGGCAGAGCCAGGCGGATCTCTGTGAGTTGGAGGCCAGCCTGGGCTACCAAGTGAGTTCCAGGAAAGGCACAAAGCTACACAGAGAAACCCTGTCTCAAAAAAACCAAAAAAAAAAAAAAGATTGGAAGCTGGAGCCTGGGGGTGTGTTTGGGACATCAGGTGAAGGTACAGGAGAGGCTAGAGTTTAGTGGGGCAGAGATGTGGGAGTGGCCAAAGGCTGTCAGGGAAGCGCTGCTACAGAGACCTGCCCGTGGAGGCCTCACCCAAGCAGGGTAAGGCTGAGGGCAGCACCAGGATCAGGAATTGAGCAGTCCTCTGGCATTGTTGGCATCCTTTCCAGCTGTCTGAAAGGCTCACTGACTCTCCCCATCAAAGGCCAGGGTGAGGATGCCTTCATGACAGACAGAAGAGTGAGGCCTGAAGCGTTTGCTCCTCCTTCAGTCCTTCCTCCCCAGGCGTTCCCTCTCCAAGATGGGGCTTGAAGTGTCATCAATTAGAGAAGGGAAGCCAGGTGGATGTGGGGAAAGCAATGGGATAGAAGGGACCAGCCGCCTCTGTCACCCCACACTCCAAGAGGACAGCTGTGAAGGGAGGGGCCAGGAAGGATAGGGAAGAAAGAGATGAGTTGGTGTAAGTTTGAGTTTGGTTTGCCTCTCAGAGACAGGTGCTGTTCATGCCAGGATGTGGACAGTTAGAGTATCTGTCACCAGAATGAAAATGACAAAGTGTGGGAGTAGCGGAGATGTGCCGTGTTCATCCGATCACCCAGGTGGCCACTCTCTCTGTCATTCTCAGTATGGGGTCAGTCTTCTCGCGGGCATCATGAGCTGTGAGGCCCTGCTAGTCATGCTCAGAGAGGCCGGTCTTACTGAGGGCACCCGTGTGTCCTGTCCTGTGTCACCTCCAGCGCACACACCATCAAACAGGTGCAACCGTGGGCTGAGGATGCGCTATCTCAACATTGTGTGCTGGTGCTTTGATTGCCAAAGATTTCTGAGTGGGTCAAGGATACAGGAGGGAGCAGCTCACACGGCTCCGAGTGTTCCCTGACAGCCTCATGAGCACAGTGAGTGCTTGCTGCCCTCCTCCTGCCCCAAGTCTCTGGGAGGACGGGTTCATTGTCTTCCCTCTCTCTCAGCTACATTGGAGTTAGCACTTCCTACAGCTGAATTAGAGCCTTGTACTTCAGCCAAAACCCAGTGTGGATTAGACAACTAAAGATGTCTTTTCAAGTGAAACAAAGAAATTTAATTAGAGCCAGGCAGGGAAAGTGCTTCCAATGTGACATCTGGCTTTGTCCCCTCTCTCTGGCCCTGTAGGCCCCGGCACGGAGGTGGGGGTGTGGCAGGTGATTGGTGGGAATCTCACCAAGGCTAGATGACAGAGCAGCCTCTGGGATCTGCGGCTGCATCCATGGGGAGGAGGTCAGCGTGGTATGTCCATTTGCACGTGCATGTGTGTGTCCATGTGTGCCATAGTTAGCTTCAGCTGCCAGCTTGATACAAACCTCCACACCCCTGACAAGAGGGAAACTCAGCTGCGGAACCGCCTCCTTTAGAGTTGCTCGTTGCTGTGTCTTGAGGCATTTTCTTTTCTTTAAAAATTTTTAGATTTATTTTATGTTTACGACTATTTTGCTTATATGTGTATATATGTGCACCATGTGTCTGCCTAGTACCTGTGGAGGTCAGAAGAAGGTGTCAGATCACCTGGAATTGGGGTTGCAAGTTATGTACAGTTGTGAGCCACCAGGAGGGTTCTGGGAATTGAACCCATGCCCTTTGCTAAACTGCTGAGCCATCTCCCAGCCCGTGCAGCATTTTCTTAATTGTTGATTGATTTCCAAGGGCCCAGCCCACTGTGGGTGGTGCTATCCTTTCCTAGGTGGGTCTGTGATGAGAAAGGTAGCCTAAGATGAACCAGGGGAGGAAAAACCAGTAAGCTGAGTTCCTCCATGGCCTCTGCCTCAGTTCCTGCAGCAGGTCACTTCACCACAAGTTGCTTTGGTCAATGTTTTATTATAGCAACAGAAAGCAAGCTAATGCAATGTGTATGTGTGTTTGCATGTGTGTGTACACAGAGCGGCACACACAACTGCTGTGTAGCACACAGGCCAGAGAAAGGGCAAGAAGACACACAAGGAGACACGATGTGATAAACTGGCATTTTTTTTTTTTTTTGTCTCTCCTGGTGTCAGGAAGGAACAAAGAGATCTAAACATGTTTAGGCAGAAAAGTCAGTCAGTCCCTTTCACTTGTGCTACTTGATTTAATTCTTAGTTAAGTATTTACCATTTTCCCGGGGGAGCCCACAGGCAAACAGTAGTCATTCTATTAAAGGCTACATGGGGAAGAAGAGGCTTGGGGTCTTCAGTGCCTGACACAGAAGCCCGGGGACATCCTAGGTAGTACCCAGCCTCTCCCTTCAATGGCCCCTCCTTGAGACTGAGCACCCCAGGGGACTTAGGGTAGCATCACTCTGGGGATAGATCACTCCACATTCCTCTGCCTCTGTGTCCTTTGTCAACTGAGGTGAACTCCAGTCTTCTCTCAAGCGGGGATGTCCCTCTGTGAACCCTCACAGTATCCTCGATGGGGGTCACCAAACTCTATGTCATAGTTTCTATTCTTCTGCCTGTGAGAAAATACACCAACAGAAGCAACTGAGCCAAGGAAAGGTTTACTCTGGAACATAGTTCTGGGTACGGTCCACCCTGGTGAACAAGGCACAGCGCAGCTTAAGGTGGCTGGTCACGTTATCTCTGCGCTCAGGAGACAGAGAACCAGGAATGCTTGCTCCTTGTTGGCATTTCAGGGCCCACACTCAGGCAACGGTGCTGCCCGCTTTCAGTGCAGGCCTTCCCCTCTCAATGAACGTAATCCACATAACTCCTCTGGATTGAAGGTAACCAGTCCTTTACGACACAGTGAGTTTGAGGCCAGCCTGGGACACATGAGACCCTGTCTCAAGAATAGAAAAGAAAAGAAAAGAAAAGAAAAGAAAAGAAAAGAAAAGAAAAGAAAAGAAAAGAAAAGAAACATGCTGAGGCTTCCATCTGGAAACCTGAAGCGAGGCATCGAAGGAGTGAAGACATTTGTACAGGAAAGCTGGGGTCAGGTAGGCTGCGCACACTCTGATGGAGCCACACGGACTACCCCAGAGCCTCAGCATTTTCGGTGCAGCCCCGGGGAGGGGCTGGCTAGTCCCTGCAGGAGGTGTCCGTAAGTGAACCATCGCAGGCTGTAACCTCCTGGAGGAGGAAGCTGAAGGTCCTAGTTTTTATACATACGGATCAATTGTTGCTAAACACTAGTATTTGGACCAGAGGAAGAAGGCTTTCCCAGTTTCAAGCCTGACCTACATATGGGGAGAAGCTGTGCCGATTTCCATGAGCCTTGAGCTTGGCGGCTGCGCCATGACAACAGTATGCACTCACTCGGGACATCATCTGGGCTTCCTCCACTTCGTACAGTCCTGGTTTTGTAAACATGGAGTGGAAAAAGTCTGGTTGCCAAGAGAGAAAAGTTAGCAGTGGCTTAGCAAAGACGAAGAGCAGCCAGTTTCCTCCTCGGAAGGTCCCAGAGAGCCGAGGACCACATGGACAATACATACACCCACGGTGCAAAGGGCTGGTTTTGCTGCAGTTTCCACAGTGTGTGACCTTTGCTTCGGGATGGTTCTGAGTGTTAGGGGTGGGGAGTGGCCAAGCAAGGAACCCACGGATGGATGCCAACGAGAGGGGGCATTGGCTCAAGGTGGCGCAACAGAGCCTGGGCCTGGGTACACATGCTGTTTTATTTCAGGACTCAGTGGGAAGCTATTGGTGCCAAAGGATATGAATATTTAACATTTCCCAAGGAAACAGTCAATCTGTTCATTTTATCCTTCTGTATGTGAGGAGATGGCAAGCAAGTGGAAGACACCCAGAACAATTTAAGGTCACTGGCCTCAATAGTTACGATGAATAATGAAACAAGAGAAACATGGGAGAAGGAAAAAACCACACTAACACTAATTGTCATTGGCAACGGAAGTCTCAGACCAAACCTTTTTTTGTTTTTCAGTCTTCTCTGTAATTAATTAGTGAGAGGAGAGTGTACAGAATGCATTTTTAAAATGGGAAAATCAGTTTTTAACCTCACTTCTTAAGATGCAAGTTGGGTGTTACTGGACTGATCAGATGGTTTTCTTCTAGAACATTCTGGCTTCTTTGTAGCTGTCCAGCAGTTCTTTGCTAGTCACATGACTACAGATCCTGTCATCTAGCTCTGGTATGGTTAATTATGGCACTTATGGAATTTACCGGCACTGGGGTTAAGGTAAGAATAACTAAGTTAGGGCTTTGGGAACGTCATCAATGAGGCCACATATGGAAAGAACCTCGGGTTCCCTTCAGGTCTGGTTAACTATGTTTTAGTGGAAATATAGTTTTCCAGTTTATTCTAATTGAACAGTTTGTGTCTCCTTTTAACCCATTGATAACCCATGATTTTCTTCACTAGGAATTCAAAGCACTATTATTGAATTATTTGGAAGTTGAAGGGAAATCATAAGTGTTGTATTATTAGCTGTGGAAACCAAAGTCATTGTCTACCTTCTTCTCATCTTGGTCTCTATCACTAGTTCATGAATTTCACCACCATTTACCCAGAAATCTACCTTGCTATTTCATATCAGCCCTTAATCCTTCCCTTTTATTTTTTGAGACAGGAATTGAAGGGAGTCTGGCTAACTCAAGTGTGGTGACATGGCTCTGGCAGGCCGTGTCCTTCTCCCCATTCCCTCTGCCTTGCTAAAAACCATTAGATTACATTCCTAAAGCTAGCCACCAAGGTCTATTTCCTTATTTGGCCACTTCCTCCTCCTGAGACTGACCACCAAGGCCCAGCCATCAAAATATTGAAGTCCAGCAACCGAAAGCCCCCTTTGGCTCACCTAATTAATATGTCCAAATAAAATTGAAGACATCCTAGCACGGGGTTTCCCCTTTAGCTTTATAAACCACCATTTGCCCATGTGCCATGTCTGTGTCCTCTCTATCCAGAGGCAGTCCTTTGTCCTCAGAGACAAACACCCCTGCCCTGTCTCCCTTGTCCCCTTCCCCTTCGCTCCCATCCCCATCTCCTTTGCCGTAGCATCCTAGCCCATTCGAGCACATTACACCTGCTGTTTTCTGCCTGAGTCAAAAAGCAGCCACTTTAACTTTTCTGCCCCACTTAATAAAGGATCTCTCTGTGAAAACAGGTGTTTGGGTGTGGTTTGTACCTAACCCAGGGTCCAGGAGGAAGCCCCCACTGTGAGGGGGGGTTGCTCTTCAGAGTTCATTCTATAGCCCAGGCTGGCCTCAACTATATATATCCTGGAATTGCAGGCATGTGCGTGGCTTTTGATGTGTTTAAAATAACTGTTTTTGGTTGGTTGGTTTTGGGAATTGAAATCACGGTCTTCTACATGATTGGCAAGTACTTTACCAGTAGCTACAACCACTCCCGATAATCTTCTTTTGGGGAGAGTGTGGTAAGTACCAGGGATTGAACTTGGGACTTCTATAGACTGGGCAAGCACTTTAATTCTCTACATTGTAGTCAGGTGTGGTGGCGCATGCTTTAATTCCAGAATGTGAGAGGCAGAGGCAGGTGGATTTCTGAGTTTGAGGCCAGCCTGGTCTACAAAGTGAGTTCCCGGACAGCCAGGGCTACAAAGAGAAACCCTGTCTTAGAAAAGAAAGAAAGAAATAAACAAACAAAAACCAGCTGGCTCTCCTGGCCTCAGGCCGGTAGGATTTGCTGAAGGAGGCAGAGGCACGAGGATCTGGAGTTCGAGGACAGCCTGGGATACAGATTTTAAAAGCAAACAAACAGACAAACAAACAAACAAACAACCACAAGCTTTTCTGCATTGCCTCAGGCATCAGATCCCTTCTGTTCTGACACCAATTTATGTCTAGAATTTATATCATTTTTTTCTTTCTTTTTCCACCCCCCAGACCAAGCCTCCTCATCATCTTAACTAGTTTCCTTTCCTCTGGTCTCAGCACCTCAGTACAAATGCCAAGAACCTCAGACTGAGATCCCTCAACTCCTTGTCTCCCCTTTGCAAATGCCCGAATTATCCCCTGGGCTTGGAGCTCAGGGCCTGGGGTTGAGGTAAGAACCTGCCTGACATGTCCACCTGGAGGCTGTCAGTCAGCACAGGGCTCTGCTGCTGTTCTCTCCATCCATCCTCCGCTCCAACCACACAATGAACTCCTACTGCGTGTATGGCAGAGCACAGGACGTATCTCACCTTCCTCAGAAACGCTGCCAATTCTGCCGATGTACATATTTACATAGTAGCTTTGTTGGGACAGGGCTTGCTAGGTAGCATAGGCTGGCTCGAACTTGCCATCTTCCCGTATCAGCCCTCTGAGTGCTGGAATTACAGGTCCTAGCCACAACACATAGCCTGATGCATATGAAAAATTCTTATACATTTAGGGAGACGAAGATACCACCAACTTCCCTTATAACTCCAGGTACTTTTTGTGTTACTTAAGAAACACCTTTTGCTTCTAAACCCTGATGGAACTCTTCCACAGAGCAATTTTGCTAGAGAACTCAGGTTAGAAATAAGTGTGTGTGAATTTAAATCCTAAAAGCCGGACAACTTAGCTAACTATGATGTTTCCGTTTGCTCATCTGTATAATCAAAATAGCAGGAGGCTTTACTTCCTAGATTGTTGGAAAGTTTGAGATGCTGGAACAGTTAAACGTATAGCGTGGTTCCTCAGTAGTTAGTAGGTGTACAAAACTATGGCTATTTTACATTCTTATTTATTTAGCTATGGGGACAAGGCCTCATTCTCTCACTCAGTGTGAGATAGAGTGCAGTCTGTAATCCGGTCAGGCATCTGGTTTGTGGCAAACCTTCCGCTGCTGTGGTTTCCTGCTGGGATTACAGGTGTGAGCCACCATGCCTGGCTCGTTTGCTCTGTAGGATTAGTTCTCTCATTTTCTCTCTCTCTCTCCCTCTCCTCCCTCTCTCTAAGTGTGCATGCATACACACACAAATGTGTATGTGAGGCCGGAGGGTAAACAACGGTAAGACTGTGAACGACTAGGGGAACTTTTGAAGTTGGACTAAATGCATTTTACATTATGATATGGCCACAGGTCTATGGGGGCTAAGGAGTGGAATGTACTGGTGTGAATGAGAATGCTCCCATGATGCCTGAACACTTGTTCACCAGTTGTTGGAACTGTTTGGGAAAGATTAGGACATGTATAGCCTTGTTGGAAGAGGTGTGTCACAGAGAGCAGGCTTTGAGGTTTCCAAAGATTTGTGCTATTTTGAGTTGGCTCTTTCTGTCCCCTACTTGTGGATCAAGATGAAAGTGCTCAGCTCTTCAGGCCACCATGCCTTTGCTCCAGCATTATGAATTCTAACCCCCTGAAACCATGAACCCAGTTAAACGCTGTCCTTTACAAATTGCTTTGGCTATGGTGTCTCATCACAGCAATAGAAAATTCAGTACCTTCATCACTATTCTGTTGCTGTGAAGAGACACCATGACCATGGCAAGTTTTGAAAGAAAGCAATTAATTGGGGGCTGGCTTATAGTTTCAGAGGTTTAGTCCATTGTCATCCTGGTGGGAGCATGGTGGCATGCAGGCAGACATGGTGCTGGAGAAGTAGTTGAGAGTTCTTGCTGTGGGATGGTCTGTATGTCAAATGTGTTGCTGATTGGTCAATAAATAAATCACTGATTGGCCAGTGGCCAGGCAGGAAGTATAGGCGGGACTAACAGAGAGGAGAATTGAGAGAACAGGAAGCTGGGTGAGGGAGACACTGCCAGCCGCCACCATGACAAGCTGCATGTGAAGATGCCGGTAAGCCACGAGCCATGTGGCAAGGTATAGATTAATAGAAATGGATTAATTTAAGCTGTAAGAACAGTTAGCAAGAAGCCTGCCACGGCCATACAGTTTGTAACCAATATAAGTCTCTGTGTTTACTTGGTTGGGTCTGAGGCTGTGGGACTGGCGGGTGAGAGAGATTTGCCCTGACCGTGGGCTAGGCAGGAAAACTCAAGCTACAAGTTCTACCTCAGGATCCACAGGCAGCAGGAAGAGACACTGGAGAGACACCGGGCTTGGCTTGGGTTTTTGAAATCTCAAAGCCTAGTGGCATACATTCTCCAACAAGGCCACCCTCCTAGTCCTTCTCAAGTGGTGCTACTCCCTGTTGACAAAGATTCACATACATGAGCCTATGGTGGCCATTCTTATCCAAACCACCACAGTAACTAAGCCACGTTAATCTCAGGTGGTGTTCCTCAGACATTGTCCTCCTTTGGGATAAGATCTCTCACAGGCCTAGGAGTTTTCAAGTACGATACATTGGCACCCAGAAAGCCTACTCCTCTTCCTCAGTACTAAAATGACAGCTGTGGGCCACCATATCTAGTGGTTTTTTTTCCCCACAAATTCTGTCCTGGGGAATCAAACCGAAGTCTTGGAGCTTAGCAGGCAAGCGCTTTGGTGACGGAGTTCTTTCCCTGGTTCCTCCTGCAATCAGCTCTGAAATTCGTTTCCATTTATGGTACAAGTTGTGACCCCAATGATACGTTATTTTTTTACATCAAAAGACAATCATTGCAGACCTGTTCTAAATCTTCCACAGCTTCTCGTTGCTTCCAGAGCCACAAGGTGATTCTTTGCCATTTTCTTTTCACTGTGGCTCTGCTTCCTGCCCGCCTTCTGGGTTTTTATTTTAACTCTATCATCACAGTCCCTTCGAGATCCCAAACACACCGCTCTCTTCTCCTCCCAGGCTCCTTTGTGTTTCTATCTTTTCTTTCAGTATTTTGCTTCTTCCGGTGATTCGAGGATCCCCTTGGCCATCCCACAGGAAAACCACCATTCTTCCCGTTCCAGGCAAACCAGCACACCATATCAGCCTTGGTTCCTTTGTCTTGTTTTAGGTATCTCACTTTGGATCTGAGATTTGACGAATCACCCTTTATTTCCCCCTAGAACATGGGCATTATTGAACAGAACTGTCTTCTATTTGTATACAGATCATATTTCCTGACCCGGAAGAGCTATACTGATAATTTTTTTTTCTTTTTTTCTTTTTTTTTTTTTTTTGGTTTTTTGAGTCAGGGTTTCTCTGTGTAGCTTTGCGCCTTATCTGGAACTCACTTGGTAGCCCAGGCTGGCCTCGAACTCACATAGATCCTCCTGGCTCTGCCTCCCGAGTGCTGGGATTAAAAGCGTGCGCCACCACCGCCCGGCAAATTTTTTTTTCTTAAAAGAGAAAATGACAGTGTGGGCGGGCTGTGTCCTCCTCCTTCTTAGGAGTCAGCATTCTACTTCTGTACTAAACGTGTACTGTCTATTGGGATTGCCAGGCCGCCTTTGGTGGAACCGTGTCCCCAGTATCTGGAACCACATCTGGAAACAGCAGGGCCTGACATAAGCAGGCTGGCTTGGTGGAGGAGAATTCTGCTGACACTGTGGAAGGCTATCTGGAGCACTCTAGAGAGCCATAGGATGGGGCTGGACCAGAGAGGGAGACATCGGGGGACCTGGCAGGAGGTCCCAGCTCTGATTGGTGTTGAAAGCCGGGGAAGACCGAGGTTTGCTTAGCTGGCTTGAAGTCCTGGCTTCGGCACTGGCAGAGCTGCACACCTGGATTGCTCTTCTGCTGGCTTACCCCTGTGGTCTCACATCAACTCTAACCTGTCCACAGAGGGCTTTTGAGACTCTCATCTACTGTGGGGATGGGATACCAAAAAGCCTGGGGATTTAAACATGCATGCCAACCATTTAAAGGTAGGCTCCAAGGCCATGAGGCCATGAGCTCCAGTGGGCTGCTGGCCTTCGGTTGGTGGCTTCAGCACTTATCACACGGTGTAGATGAGTCAGTTAAGTGGCTTTTCTGAGGTTCCTTTGGTTTTTCTTTTCTTTTCCTACTTTGATATTATGAGGATTTATTATTTTTTTCCTTTTGGGCCTGGGCATGGAAAAGCTGTCTGTTGGACGTCTGTGTGCCTATTCTGTCAGGTGGTGAGGCAGTTTCTTTCCATGTCAGATGCTCCTCCCTCCCCACTTCACTGGCACTTTTTGGGCTGGTCTAACTTGGAGAACATCTCTGCCTTGGTCCCCTGCCATTTCTTCAGAGCTTCACAGCCACCGAGCAGTTTTTAGGAGGGGCACATCCCAATTACAAAATCCTAAGGCTTGCTAGACACCAGTCCAGGGCAAGCTCACTGAACTGTGGAGGAGAGAAGAGTGGGAGAATCTGAGCCAGAGCAAACACCAATGTAGCACCTTTTGAAGGCCACAGGAGTGCTGTGTATGTTACAGGGGATACTTCAATCTAAAATGTGTCCCAAAGGGCAAATGGGGCAGCTGAGAAAGATGATTCTGCTCCAGAATGACATTTGGAGATGACATTGGGACATACAGATGGAGATGTCTTGGGGACAGATGTGACTCCTGGTCCACAGTTGGCTCCACACAATCTGAAGTCCAGCCTTAAGATTCTGATTAATAATCCTCCAGGATGAACAAAGAAATCACGAGGATAAGCTCGTGCACACTGAGGTCTGAATAAACGCACAGAATAAGAGCTGATCATTCGTGCAGATGTTAAGTACGTTAGTGAATGATCTTTTTTTAAAAAATGACAATGAGTGCAATGTGTTCCATTGGCTTTAATTAGGTGTCAGCCTTCTCTTTCCCTTTGCTAAATGTCTACTCTGTGTGGAGATTGGCAGGCTGCTTCTGGTGGACCTGCAGTCTGCCCTGTTCCCTAGGTGACAGAACACAGACCACATTGTTGAGTTTGAGACTCCAGTTCCCCAGGCGGTCTAGGTGGGTTCTGGGACTTAAGGAGTCACAAAAAGCTTTCCCTAGCTCTGAGCTTTCACAGGTGGAATGGCGTTGGGCCTACAGGGTTAAGGAAAACCCCACTGTTTCATATTTCAGTCTGAGGGCCAGTCTTGACCAGGAGAGGCCAGTCAAGCATTCAAGGCTACACACTGAGGGGAAGCCCCAGGCACTAAGCCTTCCTTCTTCAGACAAGCTGTGTTTCCTCTTGGCCTGGGGCAAATCTCTACAGGCCTGCCCAGCACAGGTGGTCAATGCCACCCTAAATTGCTCAGGCTTCATGTGAAGTCTATTAGCAATTGCAAAACACAGGTGCTCAAGATCTCATTTAGGCTCCAGGGTAAAGTTCTGGGTAAGCTTCACCCTCTAATCCCGACAGCTAGACTGTCCAACAACTCCCTGGAGTCAGCTGGAGCTGGACTCAAACATAGATGCTTTTCCTGCAGAGATCTGGCCCTAACCACAGCACTCTTTGGTCTGACCATCAGACACAGTCTCCTGACTATGGTGGCAGCTGATGGCTAGCATCCTTATATAGTATGTACTAAGAGCATATGAATTAGGCATTTTTGACCTTTCCAAATATCAAATGAATTTTAACAAGCTTTTATATAAAACTGACCTTTATTACAATTTAAAAAGAACAAAGACAAGTTTATAAGTGCCTTTAATTACAACGTACCTGTTATTTACAAGTAATTATACTTTTAATATACAACTTGAATAAGGTTCATTACATGTAAACTAGAAGACATCACGAGTTAAACTGCAGCCTTTATGACTATTCAGAATTGACATATTACCATCAGAGACAGAAAACAAACACCCGTGTCAGTTCCTTAGGTACCATTACTAAATGAAAACTCGGGATCTGGCCAGAGAAGAGTAGTAGGCTTAATTGAAACATGACAAAAAGTATTGCTATTATCTAATCCTAAATACAATGAACTGGATCATTAAAAACAATGCAACCTTAATTTGTGTAGCACCTTTCAAGGAGGCCGAAGCATTCATACTCATCTATAGTATCTTACTTGTCCTCCAAACACCCCTGTGAGGTAGGCAATGGTTGATTATCATTCTCCCCATCTTGTCACATGGAGAAAGCGAGGCTCAGAGAAGTTCCATCATTTGCTTGAGGTCACGTGGTAAAGTTGATGATGGAACAGAGACCACAGCCCCGTGCTCTTGTCTCCAAAACCAATAATTCTCTTCAGACTAAACTGGAGGATTTAATTCAATACATAAAGTCACTTTTCCAAGAAATTTTTAAACTATGCTCCCTGCTCCCCACAAATTGTTGGAAGAAGAAACCCCTGGGATGATGGCAGACAGATGCTGTGTTCTGCTAGAAAGGCTCTGGGAGTTTTGTTCTATTCCAGGAGTAGATCTTCCGAAACAGCTGAAGTCTTAAAAAAATATCCTTGAAAGACTGCTTCTCCTGGTTACAGACTGCAGCTATAATGACCATACTACGTTAGCCACACACTTGGCTTGCTCTTGAGTTCCAAAGAAAATATCTAAGGAACAAGTTTAATGTTTGAGTGAATTGTCCTCATTTATACACATTCACTGTTCACATCTTAAGACATTGGTTCTCAACCTGTGGGTCATGACCCATTTGGGGTTGTATATCAGATATCCTGCATGTCAAGTATTTATATTACGAGTCATAACAGTAGCAAAGTTACAAAGTAGCAACAAAATAATTGTATGGTTGGGGTCACCACAACATGAAGAACTGTATTCAAGGGTCCCAGCATTAGGAAGGTTGAGAACCACTGCCTTAAGAGATTCCAAGTGGCAGGTGGGGAATGGGGACAGGATATTTTTGAGAGACAAACAGAATAAGGAAACTACTCACAACACTTAGTTCTAATTTTATTTTTGTTCCCCTTCAGAGTTAAATGTATATTTGATACTTAAAAAAAATACTAAAAATACATGGAATGATTGGAGCCCCAGACTCAACGTTCCAGGAATTTTTTGTGTAGCATCTCTCTTAGATAAACACTGTGAATGCTTTCACAATCCTCCTGGGTAGCTGGCAGCCCTCTGTGAAGCAGCATGGAGGAACTGATATTCTAGACTGACTTCAGGGGACGAAAGGGAAATAGAGCAACAGAAGCCTGCATTACAAAATGGAAAAGGCCTACGTGATGGGGAATGTCATGTCAGGTTCGCCAATGGGTTCTACATGGAGCTGGGTCAGGAATGGACAAAGTCATCAGTGACCTTTTCTTGGAGCCTGAGAAGCAGGGAATTAGAGGTGGTCATTCCAGAGCCACAGTTAGTGGGTTCGCGCTGGCTGGTGATGGGTGCTGGGAGAGGACATCCTGCAGAGATGGCACAGAGGGGTAGCTGGGGAGATTGCCATTGGTGGGGAAGAGGTCCTCAGACAGATGGACAAATGGACAGAAGGCCATCTGTGCAGGAGCAAGCAAAGTGAGGTGGAAAGAAATACAACTTCACACCCTAGTGCTTCTGCCTCTAGACCATCAGAGCTAGGGAAGAACTGTAGGATTCTGAGGCAGTATGGATAGTTTTGAACATATAAAACCAAAGCTTTAGTATTTCACTTTTGAAAACCAACTCCTCACTCCTCCATGAACTGGATGATCGGACAGTTACAAAGATCTGCAGACAGTTGGTGGGTGCTCTGAGTCTTGAATTATTTTGTACTGTACTTGAGTAAGAGGAGTACCTTCGAACTGGTGTGGAACCCAAGAGACATGTTACAGTTAACCATCCTTACGAGGGAAAGTGACTGAATGAGCAATACAAACCCTACTTATGATAGTGTACTTATCAGGCTGTATTTCAAACTCCCCCAGAAAACATAAGGCATGTAAACGCGACATGATTATTTAACAGATGACAACATTTTCCTGTGACCATTTAACAGAGGAGTCTGAGGCGGGACAGTCATCAACCTACATATAAGGTGACTTAAGATAACTGGAATAGCTTATTTAGAAACAGGGTCTTGCCATGTAACCCAGGTTAGCCTTGAACCCAAGATCTTCCAGCCCATTCTCCCAAATTATAGGATTACAGGCATGAACTACCACGCCTGGCTCCTATATCTTAAAACCTACAGAATATCAGTGACAACCCAAGGAAGAAGTCTGTATTAGGAGTATTAGGATAGATGAATATTAAATGGAGTGATCTTTAATATTCTCTTTTAAACAAAACTGTACTTCCAATTTTATCTGATATTAAGAATCTGAACAAATATTTCTCAGTAAAATGAAAGAACTTGAAAAGCAATAAAATACAAATATTTAGAGGTAAGATGTAAAAAATAAAAACACAAAAGACTTGAAAATGAGCAAAAATAGGATTAAAAAACTATACAGGTGTTCTTTCTCTTTTGGACCATAATTTTTAACATTTTATTTCCTAATTCCAGATAAAAATAACTTTCCTGGGTTCTGTCCTGATTTCTTTATTTGTCGTATAGAGTGTTTTCAGCTTGTCTGATGCTCTGCCGGAATAATGCCTTGAGGAAGATATGGGCCCCAGTAAGGAAGGATGCAGAGGCCACTGTAAATAAATCCACATTTGATTCTGTCCAGACATGTTCCTATTTTCACATCAGTTACTCACTAACACCCAACATTACACTTTCTTTTATTTTTTTAAAATAATTTGCTTATTTTTACTTTATATACATTGGTGTTTTGCCTACAGGTCTGTCTGTATGAGGGCATCAGATCCCCTGGAACTGGAGTTAGAGACAGTTGTGAGCAGCCATGTGGATGCTAGGACTTGAACCCGGGTCCTCTGGAAGAGCAACCAATGCTCTTAACCATTGAGCCATCTCTCCAGCCCCCAATATTACATTTTCAATGTCCCCTTGGCACAGTATAATATACCTGTCAGGGTTTCCAGGAAATAACCCTCAATACAGACTGTGACTCCGGCAGCCAGCTCTAAGCTGTCTGTGTACCAGAAACCAACCCTTTCTGAAGAATGGCACCCCGAGATCACAGGGATTCCTATTCTCTATCACAGGGAGCATTGGGATCAGTGTCATCTACCCATTTACAAATCCTGCTTCAGTCTGGAATCAGCTGCTGCACGGTCACAAGTCAGGCTTTGTCCCTCCTGCTGCAAGTGCTTGGGGTTGAACAAGGAATAAAATAGATCCCCATGTGATCACTGGCCTTGGAACCTGGGCGGCCACCTTGCCTGCAGCCCAGCTCAGGGCTTCTCTTCTGTTGCTTTTGGCTTTCTCTCTTCCTTGACACACACAGAGTAGTACACCTGTTTACAGTCTTTTCTCAGACTGAATATGCATTGAGTCCCAAGTATAACAAAGGCATCTTCAGACAGCATTGTTTGCCAACCGGCAGAATTAAAATCTGAATGTATTCACTGGGAAAGCTAAGTGGAAGCAGCCCAGGAAGGCGTCCCATAATTACCAAATAAAACGGATGGAGAATAGTTTCTTTGAATTCTGCTGCTCTGACACAAGCTCATCACACTGGTATGATAAACTTACCAAACATATAATAGAACACAGACTAATTAGTGCCAGAGCCAGCAACACAGAATACATACATATGTACATACATACACATGTGTGTGTACATACAGTTCATGACTGGTGAAGGCGGGGGGTGTTCTAATTATACAGGTGAAAATCAAGTAAGAGAAGTACGCTGGCATGCTGGTAAGATTTTAGTTCTGTATTGATGGCCTATTGTTATTTAGCACTCAATTAGAATTTACTGTGGGAGAATCCAATTTTGTTGAATTTACTGTAGAACAACCATGGACCTCTTTCTCACAAAGATTATTGATATTACTTAGAAGTGTTAGAGACTTAATGATATGATTTAGATAAGGACAAGTCAAAAATATGCAGCCAACATGTTTATAAAGATGACCTTCTTTTAGAATTTCTTAAACATTTCACATAAGACAGCCTATGCTTTCTTATGATTTACATTTGGGAAGTATGTGAAGCAGTATAAAATGCTTTCCTCAGACTTTTAAAAGTATTTAAAGAAAAAGAAATAACCACTTCTAGATAGAATTATAATTCTGATTTAGAGAAAAAGATCTTATGATTTATTTTTCTCTTTGTAGATAATTTCCCACAAGGAGGGTATGATCAGACACACACTGTGGATATCAGCGGTGAATGTTTCTGTATACTACGGGGCAGTCTGCTTTGATTATTACTGTCACACATTTAAACTCTGTAATATTTAGGTTAAGACTTTAAAACAGACCACAGGATCTGTCCAGCTCAGACAGAAACACAGATTTTGAACCAAGTAAAAGAGTAAAAAGTTACAACAAAACAAAACGAAGAAGCCCTGGATAATCAAGTCAAACAATGAGGAGACACCAATCAATAGACACTAATTATGTACCCGAAGCTCAGCTGAGCCAAGCTGACCGTCCTTGCCTGCTCCTCCCCCAGTCCTCACAGCGATTGCTTATTCTTTCGGAACTTGTGTCGAGGGCTTTCCAGTTCCTTGTAAAGCACACTTAAGATACGATCTGTCACAACTTATTCATGGTTCTCAAACCAGGAGAGTGCATATTTTATGACTGTTTTGCATATATATTTGAAAACTCTGGGGACATTCTGACGACAAGATTTCAAGATGACATGATTATTGATAATGAATTTGTCTCTAAAGAGTTTTATACATAGAGACCACACCAGCTTCCCTGCTAAGTTAAGACTTTGTATAAAACACAATCAAACCTCTGAGCCGTAAGGTGCCTGTGAAGAATGGTGCTGTGGCAAGCACAGACTGGGAGTGCCCTGTGTCATGGGTAGCACCACGTGCTAAGGCGACACTTGTGACCCGAGAGACGCTTGGGTCAACTCATTAATACCTAGCGGTGGAAGTCAGTGTTTGCGGAAGATCCTTGCCCTCCGCTGCTCCTGGGGCTGGCGGTCCCCTGCTCATGACCTTCTGATCGGCAGTGGTGATGCTTATCCGTGTGGCATCGTCACGGGTTGACGGACACCACCTAAGAGAGTTGAGTTTGCAGTCCCACAAGCGTGGTACACAGCAGCGACAGAAGTTTATGAATACGGGATGGGAACACAGGCCACAAGCCGGGCACTTCACCCCCTCAGTCACACTCGCTGTCACATGAAGGGAAAACAGCATGATTATTAAGTCATTGGAGTCAGATGTCACGGCAGTGGGGGGACCGGCCTCTCTCTTTGTCTGAATCTGTGCAGGAAGGCTTCCTGTCTGCACTTCGGCTAGGCTCCTTTTGAAATGAGAAGTGAGCACGGTTTCCCATGTTGGCCTTGGAAGATCTAGAGATGACTAAATTCAAACCAGGCAGAACTTTTCATCGGAACTACTTCAGCCCCTGGTTTTTGTTAAATGAAGGGAAAAAAAGCCTAACAGGCAATTTGCACTGTCAAGTGCTGCACTGTGGACAGCACCACTGGTGTTCTTAAAGGCGTCATCAGCCTTCAATGAAAGTCGGATACATTCAGGAAGTTCAAAATTCCTGAGTCGGATTTTGTTCCGTTTTTAACACTGACTATTTCAGTAGCGTCCATCACAAACACGGACACATTTATTTTTCCCTACCGCATTTTCGCCACCAGTGGTCTGGATGTTTTGGATCTGGAGCTCCCAGTACCGTTTGGAAAGCTGAGTCATTACAGGTCTTCAATGTTGTATTACTTGTTAGAGAAAAGACTAAAAGCTGCTCATAATTATCTAGCTTATGTGCTTTATGGTGTCCTTTCAAATTGAGAGTATAAATCATTGTACATAAAATCAAAATAGTTAATATATATTTTCTGGCACTTTCTAGAAATTAGGCATGAAACATAAAACATCTTATAAATTTATATAATAAAATAAATGTTTACATTTTACTCTTAGATTACTGTCAGATAACAGGAAAGTCACACACGTGGGTAGCAGAGATCACTGGAAACACAAACTCGTGTCCACAGCCCTTTAGGGATAGACACCATGGCTGCCATCCGCACATGTGGCCTGGGTCCCAACATGAGCACTAAGGCTCTGCTTGGAAGGAAGAGCCCTGGGCTTACACAGCTCCAGAGGTACCGTAGTAGTCACTGGGAATTCTGAGAAGGCTTTGACAAATTTCTGAACACTGTGGGGGAAGGTTTGGAACAGAAAAAAATAGAAAAAGCGTCTAAAGTCCCTCAAGTACCTTGTGAAAAGACTGCAGTGTCAAAATCAGGAGCAAGGACCCCAGAGACTCCAGGGACACCCACCCAGACCTAGTAGCCTGCACAGTCCAGATTCCCGGGGACCAACAGGGCAGGTCTGGGAAGAGGGCGATCTAATGGGAACCAGCGGCCAGCTTCTCACCATCATGACATCTAGCTGAAGGCCAGCGCCAAGCCTGTGGGAGACCGTCCTTGGAATGAACCACAGACGTGGGGAGGTTTCAAGGGGTGAAATGCCAGATATTTTAGCACTAGGAGCAGACAGAGAAAAGGAGAGTGAGGGAGAAAACCCTGGCTGGTCCGCAGGGCCGTATTCCAGGCAGAAGGAATTGCATCATTGGTGGGTGGAGCTTCCCCTCACAGCCTGCCTTCCTCTGTGGGGTGCGGAGGCC
The DNA here is from genome assembly GCF_949786415.1 of Peromyscus eremicus. Lineage (NCBI taxonomy): Eukaryota > Metazoa > Chordata > Mammalia > Rodentia > Cricetidae > Peromyscus > Peromyscus eremicus. The sequence continues at coordinate 27,527,400 of NC_081417.1, read as the reverse complement.
CCAGGTACTCAGGGTTCCTTGTGAGCATGGGGTCCTGCCCTGACAGGTGGGGCTATCCCTTACTGTTTCAGAAGCTGAGGAACAGCTGGGAACCTGTACTTGACTTCGGTTAACTAGAGCAACGTGAGACTGACGTCACTTCCGGCAGCGCTGTCCCGGGACTCTTGGGGACTCCTTCCTGGGTCTCTAGAGCCTGGTGATATCTCTGCAATGCTGCAAGTCCCCAATGCTCTCGTAGTCATTCTCCTTGGGGACAAGGTGGCCATTGGTCTCCAGAGGGACCTTTTCTTCCTCCCTGTTTAGAGTCTGTATGGCTTCATAGTCAGGCTCCGGCTCCCCACTGGGCCTCCTTGCTGGGAGAAGTGTGCTGATGTTGTTGGGAGATTTCTCGAAGTCTTTCACAGTGGCATAGAGGTCATTACAGGAAGAGGATGACCTCTGAGGGGGTCCCTGCTTGGAGTGGCAGGTAAACTCTGGCCCTTGCAGTGCTGGTCCGGGCTTGTGTGCTGACTGCCCGGGTTTATTCACGGAGGAATACATCGCCGAGATCTAGGGAACAAAGACATGAATATGCTGCCCGAAAGCTGTGACTTCCTCCTCCCCTTCTTGGTGATGAGCTACTACACGGCACACATGAACACCTCCCACCCACGAGTTACCGTTGTCATCAATATTAATTCTAAGTATGTTACTAGAGAATAATCAAACTGTCTTCTTTTCTGTACATCACTCATACTTGATGAACCCTGTAAACCCAGTTTTGTGGGTTTCTCACGGGACCAGATGGAACTTCTGTGATTGGTAGAAAACCCACTAGAGGGAGGCCATGGAATCACAAGAGACAGAGTAGGAGGGGACTGCATGGGCCAGTGAGGGGCACTCCAGAGGTGGAGTGTGAGACTGAAGGTGGGGAGACCCCTGAAGGGCCTTGGCAATTGGCCACCCCTGGGAGGGGGAGGCAACAGGGATCAAAGATGACTCCTAGGTTTTGCCTTGTGGAGACAGATGAACGTTTCCCTTCCTTAGGAAAAGGAACTTGTAGGAGCTGAGGCAATATCATCTGAAGAAAGTATGTCTTGAACTCTGAGACTCTTCATCGTCCAGCCCTGCACTCCAGAACTCCCTGGCTCTGTGGGTGAGTCTCCACAGGACCAAGTGCCCACACTGGGCATACCACTCCAGCCTTGTGCAGCAAGAGTAGGGAAGGGGTCTGGTGCTCTGTCTGAACCCAGCTTGACGTGTATCATAATCGTGGCTTCTACATTTCAAAGGCACCACTAAAAGTCTCAATTTTTACCCTGGTTCTTGCACATTCACCATCTGTTTTCACTGGTTACTTCAAGTGATGTCAGCCTTAGCCTAATTCATCTTTCCAGAAGCGACCAGCATCCAACATTCCTCAACAGAGACATTTCCCCGTCTTTTAGACAGGATCAAATTCCCTGTTCCCACCCATCCCAACTTGGGGATTTCCTTCTAGTGTGGTCCCCCAGCTGTTGACTAAACTCCCTCTCCTTTTTCTGACTACAGTTCTTTCTCCTCTTCACGTTCGCCCCACACTTCCTCCTGCCTAGCGTCCTTCAGTCTGCTCACCTACTCACCCTGCCGTTCTCCTGGCTCACCACCTCTCATGTACCTTCCTGTGGGAAACCAACATCTCAACCCTGACACTGAAGCAGAGGCTTGGGAGCCTGTCAGTTCTTTCAAACAAGGGAAGCAGTCAGGAAACGTTTACTCTTGGGAAGAAGCACTATTTTTCCTTTTTTGGTGGGTGGGTGGGAGGTCTATTTATGCAGTCCAGGCTTGCACTGAACTAAATATCCTCCAGCTTCAGCCTCTTGAGTACTGAGACTATGTTTGTGAATAACTGTGACTATGCAGTGTTTTGTGCGTGTGCGTGTGTGTGCGTGTGCGTGTGCGTGTGTGTGTGTGTGTGTGTGTGTGTGTGACTAACTATGACTATGCAGTTATTAAACAACCATGACTGCGCAGGTTTTTTGTTTTTGTTTCCAACTTGATATGAGCTAGTCATCTGAGCGCCGGGAACCTCAATTGAAAAAAGGCCTCTATAAGATCAGCCTGTAGACAAGTCTGTGGGGCATTTTTAAAACTGATGATTGATGTGAGAAAGCCCAGCCCACTGTGGGTGGTGCCACTTCTAGGGTGGGTGGCACTGGATTGTATAAGAAAGCAGGCTATGAGGAGCAAGTCAGTAATCATTACTCCATGGCCTCTGCTTCAGTTCCTGCCTCGACTTCCCTCAGTGATGGAGTATGACCTGAGAGTTGTAAGCTGAAATAAACCCTTTCCTCTCCAAATTGCTTTTGGTTATGGTGTTTTATCACAGAAATAGAAACCCTAACTAAGACAATTCTCCATGAGAATTTTCGTGTATGTGTGAGACTAAGTTTCACGTAGCCCAGGCTAGCCGAATGTAGCCAGGGTTGGCCCTGAATTCCTGATCCTCTTGCTTCTACCTCCCATGTACAATGGTTGCAGCTGTTTGCAACCGCATTGGATTTATGATAACTGGGGTTATAGACTTAAATTTTATTTTTTTAAGTTTTATTTTAAAAATTATATCAGTGAATATATGTGTGTGTGTGTGTGTGTGTGTGTGTGTGTGTGTGTGTGTGTGCAGATGCCTGTGGATATCAGAGGCATTGGTAGGCACTGGATTCCCCTGGAGCTGGTAAGACAGGGGGTTGTGAGCTGCCCAGCCTGGGTAACTGAACTCCTCTGCAAGAGCAGTACATGCTTTTAACTGCTGAACCATGTCTCCAGCCCCTTGATGTCTATATTTTCTAAAGATTTTTTTTTTTTTTGTTATTTGAAAAGAATTGAAATTTACCTCCTCTTCTGTAAGAGTCGGATCTTCTTCCCGAGACTTGTATGACAAGGAACTAAATCTCTGTCAAAAAAAAAAAAAAATGCAAACCAAAGTCAAGCAGTTTGAAGCCGACAGTTTAACCTACCTTCTGCCTATGTCTACACCAACACTTTCAAGTGATCTCTACAGACGACGGGCAATTATGTGTCTCTTGCATCAGCTGTTGGCACACTCTGGCTGCCCAGACACATCACTGCCACACAAGGTCATCTAATACTTCAGTGTGCAGGTGGAAACAAGCCAGTGATTTTTAAACCACGGATTTGGTTCCTAATCACCACCAAGGGAGGGCTGATTGAGGTGGGGGACGGTGATAATAAAGCTAGCCCTTTTATACAACATGCCAGCATGTCTCATCTGAGAGCCTGCTGGTGTCACCAGGAGGAATGCCCATAGATCTCACAACCTCCCCTGGCCTTGTTTCTCAATGATTTTGTTCCCAGTTCTTCTATGACTTAGGCTCTGGCTTATTAACTAATTCTAATACACTTCTTATCTTAATTCTTGATTCCAACAAAACCACATCCATCCAAACCCTCTCTCCCCCACACTGACAGCATGCTCCGCCATCTCCCAGCGTCTCTTCACTGCACCAGGCCTTTAGTTACCTGGGCCCTCTCTGTGCTCCACCACCCCAGCTCCTAGAAATCCCTTCAGACCCACATTCCTCATTCCAACTCTTCTTTTTAATTCTGGATTCCAACAGTTCATCAACACTTAGTTGTGATACAACTGTCTTTCCATTTCTCCTTGTGGTATCTCTTTCCTGCTTTACCAAGTATTACTCTATAATCAGTTGTCACAACTGGGGAGACTCAGGTCCCTTCCTTGCTGCTGAGCCAGTGGGCGGGCCCTCACAGTGGCTCTGTGTCTTAGGCCACTCGACTAAGATACTCCGCATCTGCTCTTCCTCAGGCCCATTTACTTGGCATCTTCTCCTCTTTCTCCAATGCCCCCCTACATCCTCACCTGCCCACCACAGCACCACCTCAGTCACTGACGGACGGGACGGCCTCGCTTCTGGATTCTCTGAGAAAACTGAGAGGGGCAAATACTCTACCCTACCCCCAGCAGCCCTGGTGTCCTTCTGTCCCCAACGGGTTACCACACACGAACGTGCTTGCCATGCCCTGCTCTCAGCCGTCCCTCCCTCACCCTGGATCCCGTCCTCTCACACTGCGTGTGAGTGCTCTTCTACCTCTCTCCTATTTTGTCTACAGCACCAGATTTTCTCCCTTGGTGGGGTCATCTCCACCGACACGTAAACATGCTAGACACCAAACAAACAAACAACTGTACTTCCATCTTTCCCTCACTGTCGCACAACAAAGTCTCAGATGACTGTCCTCTTGGAACCCATTCCAGCTGCGTTTTACCTCCATGGTCGGAGGAACTGTTTGTCTGGTCCCAAGTGATGGCCACATCAGAACAATGACTTGTCCCGTGTGAACTGAGGTCTCGCCTTCCTCTTCAAATACTTTCTTTACTCAGTCTCCAGCAACTCCCGCCCTCTTTCCTGTCTTTTGTTCTTGTTTTGGTTTCTCCCACTGTTCCCCCCATCCCCAGATTCCTGTTCTCGGGACTCTTCTGGCCCTAGTATTCAATCATGCAATCCCAAGTGCTTACACACAGTTCTGCTGCTAGTTCTAACGGTGGGAATCCAGTCCCTGCCTTCCCTCTCGGCCCACTCACCTCCCCAGCTGCCCTGAGGTGTGTCACCACTGGGGCCAGTCCTGAGCTCTAGCTTGCTCCAGCTCCTGCCGCCTGAGATACTCTATCTTGGTTCACAGTGGTTCCCTGTGCCCACAGGCTGTGCCAGCCCTCAGCTCTTGGCTCTGGCTAGGCTCTCTCACCACTTCTGCTTCCTCTGTCCTAACTGGGCCCCTCTAGCTCTGGTTATTAGCACGGGGGAGGCTTTCAGAGCATACATTATACTGCTGCATCCCGCTGGCTTCGTTCAGACATTGAGCCCAGGCCACACATCCATACCCTGGTACCTGTCGGCAAACTGCTCTCGTCCTTGCCTGTCTATGCGCTACCCCTGCCCTCCCTCCACAGACCAGCCGCTGATCTAGCTCAGGGGTTTCCCAGAGACCAAACTGCACAGTGCCTGAAGACCACCTGGGCACCTTTCCCAGCCACTCCCTAGACTCTTCTTGGGATTACCTTCACGTTGAGGTGGAAGCCAACAATTCTATCCCCACCCCACTTACTCCCAATCTTCCTTACTTTATTTTTTCCCTTTGAACTGTATTGTGTCTATCTCTTCCTCATTAAAGCATAAATCCACATGACCTGGATTTTCATTCATTTGTGTTTTGGTCACTGGTGTATAACATCTAGAAGGCCATATGACATATAGTAGATGCTCAATAAAATCTTTTTAGACTATCAAACATTTTAAATTCTTAATTCACTTAAAATTGGGATTGTTTACACGGAAGAGGATTACTCACTTTTATGACATGAAGGGATAATTTGACCCTTAGATGTGGGTTTCCAGTTTTTGATGTCAAACCTGGAGAATTGCTTATTAACAATAGAAAACCAACCCTTTTAGCGTTCACACGTTTAATAATAAGAACCTTTAGCTAGTCTAGGCAGTGTGAGCTTACACTGGTTTCCCTGTCTTGGTTATACGAAGGGTGGAAACTCAAGACTGTACTGCAGTTTATGGACATGTTTGTAAATACTTTTAAGGTGCCTGCCACAGCCGATTTCACAAGATAACGTAAAGATTTGAAACAAACTCAGAATAGTGCTAAGAATGACTTCATAACATGCCGAGTGTAGCCATAGGAAGGATGAGCATCACCAATCTGGTTCCTGATCCCTGCAAAGGGCTGGAGGTGAAGCTATGGCCGGAAGATAACTTGGCATTTTTTCTGTGTAGATAACAGGAATCTATCTTAGCTGACTGAAGCAGAGGGGGCCTTCTTAACAGTGAGGGCATTTTGACACCCAATGCGAGGCTCGGTGTGGCTCAGACGCTATGAGACACATGGGCCACAGGCTGTGGACTGCTGATGGATTTTAGACCTCTGTTGACTGAACTTTTTAAAAATGACTTCAAAATATTGCATAGAAACTAGTGAAAAATAAGAGCTGTGAGTCGATTTAGAGGAAAATAGACACAATAAGTTGGAAGCGGGGGCACATCGGGACTCTCTGTACAGCTTTGAGTTGCGGGATTCTGAAAGGCTCCAGGTTACCATCCTGCCCAGAGAAGCCACACAGAGAAGAGGGAGGATGTACGGCAAATAATCTTGCCTATTTAGTTCTTAGTCTTCAAACTGAAGACAATGATATTGGTCTAATTACATCTAATATAAACGCTGGAAACTATCCACATGAGCTACTGAGCGCGGGAGGTTTTGAAAACGTCCATCTTCAGCATCTTAAGACTCAGAGGTGAAAAGCCAAGCCCAGCTCACACCAGACTGTGTCCCTTCTCACCGTTTCATGGACCTGCTGGGAGTATACGGATTTCCCAGGACCCCGTAACCTCCTCATCAGGCAAAGCCCACCTTGCTGTGTCCACTGGTCTCCTCTGGAGCTTGCTCTTCTGCCCCCCTCTCTCCCTTCTCTGGAAGGTTTGCGTTCTCATCTAGAAGTTTAACGGGGACAGGTGGGGGGGCTTCCTCTTCCAGGTCACTGGAAGTTCCCAGAATGCTCTCGGCGTTGATGCTCTGGCGGCACTTTTTGTTTCTGTCCACGGAGGCGTATTCGGCAAAGTCGGCTTTGCCCTCTGTGTGGGGCCCCTGAAGCTCCTTCAAGGCGGAAGTGGACTTGGACTTGCCAGCCTGCCCTTTGTCCGTCACCTCCTTGATCTCCTTCACAGTTTCATACAGGCAGTCCTCCACCATGTTCTCCTGGGAGGAGCTATCCTTGAGCACCTCGTAGGGCCCCTCCACTCCGGGCCCCGAGTCCCCATCCACAGCCCTGGCTGTGAGCATTGCGTCCACAGCGTTCTCAGGGGGGATCCTGGGCAACTCCCGGCTCTGATGACTCCTGGGCTTTCCGGTGCTGTCCTGGGAGTCCAGAAGATCTGAAGCCGAGGTCTGAACTTCCTCATAATGCTGCATGCAAGTCAAGGTGCTGTCTTCTGAAAGAACTGAAGGGAGAGGGGTATTAGCAGCAGAGGAAGACCACCCCTTACTAACCGGTGCAGCAGACCACTATGATAGACCGTCAAGGCCATCTTCACCTGATGCTCGGCTACAGACTGTGACGTCAATGCAGATTCTCATTCCGTTATGTTTAAAGGGAGGCTATCCCTTGTATCTTTCCCAGTACAAAATTTAATAAATGATGTGGGCTATACTTTGACTCATGGTTCCTTTCATTACTTACTGTTACTCCTGCTGAAACCCATGTAGGCAGAGGGCTTGTCAGTACACAGGATTAAAGTAACAATCCAGGCGGGGCCAACCGCTTCAAGAGGCTGAGGCAGGAAGACTGAGTTCAAGACCAGCTTGGGTAACTTATCTCAAAAGAAAAAGTGAAGTGAGGTCTGTGGCTGCAACCCAGATGTAGAGTGCTTGCCCGGCATACCCAAGGCCCTGGGTTCCACCTCCAGCACAGAAAACAAACAGAGTTGACAACCCATGGAGCTGCAAGATACTAGAAATGGGGCACGTGCCGCCCTCGTCTAATTGGTTCCTGCCTGTATGGAGGGGCTAGGTGCTCTTCCCATGCCTACCCCACTCCACAGGCCACTTTCACTCAGCAGACATAACTGGAGCTGAGCAGTAGTGGTGGGCCAGTATCGCAAAGGGCCCAGACACACCGTGCCTCCTTTCCACTCCACCTCGGCTGCATCCTTGCCTCACGGACGAAGTCCAACCAGGATGTCCTTGGACTGCCTCTAAAATCGTAACCCTGACACCTGGGAGTCGGTCCTCATCACGTGACTTTTGAGTGCTGGCTAGATGCCAGGAACTGTTCAGTCAGGTAGAGACCCACAGGTGAGCGGGAACAGAATTCTTCTCTCGGGATGCTCACATCGAAACGACAAGTTCTTACCCAAGTGGACCTCACCGTAGGGAAATTAGTGACAGTGTACCAGCCGGGAGGGGCTTCCGAGGCCCTGTACCCAAACCACACAATAACACAAAACCCAACAACAGCAAACCAAGAAAACCCAACAGGAAAGGGGGAAAGGCATGTGGGAAGAGGAAGGGGGTCAGCAGAAGTGTGAGGGCAAAGAGGGTGGATGTGATCAACGTACATTATATCCATGGATGGAAATGTAAAGTATTAAACTGTTAGGAAGAAGAAAAAAAAGAGAGAAACGTGCGGGACAATAATGTGTCCTTAATCCTCTGGATTTAACAGTGCTAGAGTTCCAGCCCCTTCTAATCCTGCAGGAGGGCTCCTGCTGTGGCTCCAGTTATCTGGTCTCAGGACACACAGGGGCACAGGTGCCTGCAGACTTGGGTGCCGTGACTGATAACCCCCGAGTCTCCTTCATAAAGGAGGAAGAAGATGCCTGGCCTCGGGTGAATGCCCAGCACAAAGGAAGGAAGTGATTGTTGCTCCTCCACTGTCAGTCAGTGTACAGAGTGTGTCAGAGGGATGGCTGGTACGCAGAGTGCTGAGTGCCTGCCCTACAATCATGCTACCCGGTTCAAGTTACAGATCCCCAAACTCTGTGATAATTAAACCTTGGTCACGTTATTAATGGCTGTGTGACAAAGATTTGGCTTCCTAAAGATGCCCACATCCCAGTCTATGGAAACTTCATGCTATATCACACAGCAGCTGTGTGTGTGTGTGTGTGTGTGTGTGTGTGTGTGTGTGTGTGTGTGATCAGCTGACCTTGAGATGGGTAGAGAAACTTGGGTTACCCAGACAAGCCCAAGAGACCACATGATGTCTAAAGAGTGGAAGAGGAAGGCCAGTGGGAGATTCAAAGGTTCAGTGAGAAGCCACAGATGAAGGACACAGGCAAGAAGTCTCCCCATCAGCCCCAGCAGGAAGTGTGGGCAGGCCTGCAGACACCTGGATCTTACTACTGCTCATACTTGTGACCTTGACAGTTAATGAGTTTGCTTCACTCCAGGTCTGTGGCCATTGGATTCCGCCGCCGTGGGCTGGAGTCCTCTCACTTTTAAACTGGGGACTCAGTGCCTCCTGTCAGTGGGGGAGTAACAAGAGCAGCGAGGCGTAGCAAGCTCTCAAGGCCGGAGTAAACTACACACTTCTAACAGGGCTCCTGGCACCCCGCAGCCAACAACCAGATATCACGTGTCATTATGCAAATGAGACTTCTGGCTAAAACTAGTAATCATAATGACTGGGCTGGGATAGACTCCTCAGTCTCTGAGCTGCCTGTTTTCCTTACTTAAAAGAAAAATCTCTATTTTACATGTCTGGGAGTTCTGCCTGCGTGTATGTCTGTGCATCACTTGCATGTCTGGTGCCTGTGGAGGCCAGAGGAGGAAGGGCATTGGATCCCCGGGAACTGCAGTACTGGACGGTGGTGAGGGGCCATGCGGGTGCTGGGAATCAAACTCAAGTCCTCTGGAAGAGCAGTGGGGCTCTTAACCACTGAGTCATCATTTCAGCCCTGTGAGCTACCTTATTGGAAACCGAGTACTTTCACGGGGTATCTCTGCAGAGCTTACCATCGCCATTGGTGAGCACCCCGTTCTGCTCACTGCTGGCCAGAGCATCGGTTGTCAGACTGGTCGCTGAGTGGCTGAACATCTCCTTGTCCGAAGGCTGAAAAATTTAAATACATCTTTTGGTAAGAATCTGTGGGGCACCAGAGGAGGACACTCCTAAAATCAGAGCAGCCAAAAGCAAACCCCAGAATCCGTGAATTAAATTAGGTGAGTCCCGCAGACAACTGAGCCACAATCAGGTGTCAAGTGGGGACCATTCTCACCAGGAGAACGACTAAGCTTACTTCCGAAGATGCGGCTCTGGACTCTCAGGGGCACTGGGACTCTCCAGGGCTCCAGCTACATTGTGTTTCCTTAGCTTGAGGCAAAAGGAGACCACACATTCTTGTGTGGGTCAGAACAGACCCCAGCAGGGACCAATGCCATCCTTGTAACTCAGGTGTTGCCAAACAAACAACAAAAGCATCCCTGCTGTCTCCAGCTAGGAAGAGACTTCAGTCTGGGCCAGCACAGTGTTTAATGCCAGACATTTCTGAGTCTGTTTCAGAGCGCTGGCTTCAGGTTTTTCACTAAAATGATCATCTCCTGAAAAATTGCTTTGCGTATCTTTCCTATTCTCAAAGACACATAGGAACTTGGAAGGAAGAGAGGGCTGACAGTTTATCCCTCTGGAGTGACGGTGGCATGTAGACACTCCTTGGAACAATGTGACAGGTAGTGCTGTCACAAGGGGCATGCAGAACCAAGCTGCTCCTGGAGGCATCTCTTCCAGGTATCAACTGGTCCCAGAGAGCACCCAAACGGGCGTACGATGGACCCCATCCTTTTCATGTTCATGGCTTCTGCTGCCCAAGACACAGCCCAGCCTCCAGGATAGATCACACAGGAAATTCTCATGTATCCCACACAGAAGTCTTGGGGAGTTGGCCTCACAAACTTCCTGATTCTGAGAGGAAATCAAATAACAGTAACAACAGGCAGAGAATGGCCCTTGACTGTGTGGTGATGCCCAAATGTCCAGGAAGCCTGCTCTTCCATGCCAATGCCGTTCACATCTGCTGCTCCACGTTCCAGATGCTCATACTATGGAAACAGTGTCCTCAGGGCACAGGACGGGCGATCAAGGGAAGGTGTCCCGTATAGCCAACCTACCATGGCCGAACTCCCACAAGCCGTGTTTGAACCGCTGTTCTCCACCTTAACTTCTGTCAGAACAAACCTGCAAACTGAATGATTTAGGAAACGCGGGAGCTAGGTGGGCAACAGCGTGTGTGCCGTCAGTATGAGCGCGCATCCTTGTGAGTATGCACTGTGGTAGACAGTCATGTCATGAAGGCGTGTGGAGGGGATCCTATGTGAGGAAGACGATGAAGAGGCAGCTTTCTCCTCTCCTCACCTGCTGACCTCACCAACGGCTGCCGACCTCGGGCAGGACAGCAGGGACAGATCCAGAATGGTGGCATTCACACTGACCTGTGTCAGAGTGCCCTGGAGGCTGGGTCCAACCCCCGAAACCCTGGCTGCCTACCAGCTCCCAGGTGGTGCTCTTCCTAATGGTCCAGGCCTGGCTGAGAACCCTCATTCTAGAGAAAAGAGGGTAGAGGTGGATGCCTAGCCTCAGCCACAACTCACTATCCCCCCAACTCTGAGGAAGGTGGTGGGTGAAGAATGGCCTATCCCTCTACCCGCTTCCTCTAGGGGTCGAGGAGGAGCCAGGAAGGGAATCCTGGCAGCTTCCTGCCTGCTTGGGCCATGGGCATACTGGGAAGTGGGAGTTCGGGCAGTCTGGTGCCTCCTGTACCAGCTCTGAACACACCCGCTGAGTGCAAGTAACCTGGATCCCACAGACTTTGATGCATTCACGCTTCCTTCTTGCTCTGAGCGAAAGCGACTTCTCTCCCAGCACTGCCCTGGGGCTCAGAGGGGACTCTTAACACAGCCCTGTGGATACAGCTGCAGAGACTGCGCTACTACCTAAGGGCACAACTAAGTCAAAGGACAGACAGACTGACACCCTCAGGCTGGTTCTCACCCAGGTGGGTGGATCCTTGAGACTATTGGGCCCACTAAGAGCCCATCAAATGCTGAGGATCGGAGAGGGCAGCAAGGCCAGACTCTGCTGTGGGCCCCAGGCCCTGGTGAATGGTTGTATTTCCACCAAAATGTAGGTCAGAATCTTATTCCCCAGGGCACAGACTTTTTCTGGAAACAGGGCCACTTCAGATGACACTTGTTGAGGCCGAGGTTACATTAGCTGAGGTTAGGTAGGGTGGGTTCCGGTCTCTATGTTTGGTGTCTTTATGAAAGCAGGGGACTTGGCCCTAAGGACAGACACTCAGAGCGGGAAAGGCGATATGAGGGCCATAGGAGAAGGTGGCGGGAAGGTGGAGACAAGGACTGGGTGTGAACTAAGGAACTGAACTTGGGAACAGATCCAACTCAGGAAGGACCTAGTGTAACAACACTGTGAATGCCCGACTCTGCTCTCCAGAGTGGAGAGACAATAAATCTTATGAGTCATCCAGCTTGTTCTTGTGACGGTCCTTTCAGACCCGAGGGGACACGAAGACATCCCTGCAGCAGGCTGGAGCCCTGTATGATCTTCCAGGCAGTCCGGCGACTGCCTTTGCTTCAGAAGCCGCTGGGAGCCCTGGCGAAGCGCACCCTCCCCGTCCCCAGCCACACATGCAGACTGTAGATTGCCACAGCTCATGTCTATCTACTTCCGCATGCCAGCTTCACGGGGGTCAAAAGCCAGCAGCGACATGCCTGGGCAGGTGTCACTGGACAGACAGACAGACAGACAGACAGACACACCAAGGCTTACCACATTCATCAGGTTCTCGTGGTCCCCACTGGGCTGCTTCGGCTTCTTCTCTCTGCAGTGGAAAAGAAGACGTCGTCGTTCTGATGTCAAGTGTGTCCCTTAAAGTGAAGCGGACACCACGCTTCTCTAGGCTAATGTTTACCTGGTTTTATGAACTAGGTTTATTTTGCTAAGAGAGGGAAAGAGTCACAACTGACAGTCAAGTCCCCTCCCTGCAGTGAGCCGAGGATCGAGTTCACGATGGGAGGACAGAGGCAGGCTGCAAGCAGGGTCTGGCTGTGCCTAGAGCGCTCAGATGACAGACAGCGCTTTTTTTTTCCCTAGCGAATCCTAACAATGATCTCATCTTCCTTGAGAGTCTGTGGAGTCACATGCTGTGAAAGTACATGAGAGAAAGTACAGGAGATACAACATTGGCACATCAGGAAGGTGACATGCTCTCAGGATGAGTCATATGTACCTCTAGTCTACGGAAAAGTCCAGGGAATAAAAATAGACCGTGCTTTACACAGAACAGTCTCTAAAGAAAGCTGTCAGTAGTAAAGATGACGTTTCTACCTATGGTGAGGAAAGGGTGACACCTAGCGGGAAAGTGAGTCATTGCAAGAGCAGAATCTTCAAGCTCGTGGGAGCTAGAACTAGGGTCTCCCATGTTCTCATCTTCTTGGAGGTCAGGCTTGTCCCAGCCCCGAAGACCTGGTGCCATGCTTAGCAGGGATTAGGAGAGGCTACATGAAGCCTGGATTTTCTCTTCTTGACAGATTTTAGGGTGGGATCCATATCAGACTTCTAAATATCATCCCGTTTCTTCTCAGACTGAGAGAACTGAGCAGGGAGCTGGCTAAGCTGGTCCCCATGGGTTCTGGCAACACCAGAAGCCTGCACACTTTATACCTTTCCTGACCGTTCTTGCTTGCAAAGAACTCCACTTCTCCCTGAGCAAAGGGAGACAAGTGTAATGCTTAATTAAAATGAAAAAAAAAATGTTTCCACATTCAGTGAGTCTCTCTTGTAGGAAAACCAATCTGTCTCTTCATAAAGGGCAGTTCACCGCACACATTTTTAATAATACATGAGCTCTCCCAAGCCACGTAATAGCGAGCACCCTCAGTAACTCCAACTGTGAAAAAAAGATGTAGTGCCTCCCACTCAGATTCCAAAATGCCCACAGCTAGGAAAAGACAACACACAAAAAGGATGCGTTCAAGGAACAGCAAGAACTCACTCTGAGACATTTGAACTACTACAAGGGGCTCTTTGCTTTGCTCTCCAGGAAAATTAGTAAGGCTTTCCAATCGCCTGATGAAGAATGTCCTGGAACGCGGGCCAGGGAGGCTCTTTCATACAGAGGCTCCTCTGGGCACAGGGAATAGGTTTAGGTTCCAGAAGAGGTGTGTTTGTCCTCACCTGTCACAGCTCGAGCACAGAAAGATGAGGACGGTGATGAGGAAGAACATGGCCACAGCAGCCAGACTTCCCCACAGGACCATCTGCATCTGCATGTGCCCGCTGCTCAGTGTGCTTCCTGCAGGGCCCATGGTGGGAGCCGGGGTGGCCAGCAACAGGCTGGAGGCAGCTCTTCACAGGTGCTCACATGGGTCTAGAGGCTTCGTCCTCCTGCAGAGAGAAAGACACGTTTGCAGTCGCTTCGCTGGAGAGGTTGAGCATTCCTGAGCTGAAAATTCAAAACCGGAGGGAAACCTGAATCTAAACTTTGAGTACTGCCACGCTGCCACCCCCACAAACTGCTGTCCATGATGCCCGATGCATGTGCACTGGCCCCGTAAAATGACCTTCAGTTTGTGTATGAAATGAATAGGAAATACACAGGAATGTCGCCACCAGGCTTGTGTCTTTTCTCCAGGCCAGCTAGCTATATTTCAGAATCTGAAAATCCTCCAGCACTGTTCACGATCACTTCAAGTAAGAAACGCACAGCCTCCTGTCATAAGCAAGGTCTCAGAGATGCCAGGGTGATGTGTGCAGGAGGTAGGCATCCCTGGGAACCCGACACTTGGCCAGTCTGTGGTCCGATGTGTGCGTTCCTCGTGTGAGAATCAGATTGGGAATGCACCAGTGCCTAGCAGAGCATCCAGAGCAATGGGTACAGTATCATCTTGATATATTTGGAGGATGGACTTATTTCGAGGGAGGTTCTTCAGGTCTTCAATAAAGATTTCAAGCACCCCAAAGCAAGAAAACATGTTTATTTGGACTTAATATGTCTTTATCTAGGGCAGTATAAAATGTTTGGTGCACATGTATACATGTACATACATACACATCTTTAAATTGTTTATTCATTTTATTGATCTAGGTGTGTGTGTGTGTGTGTGTGTGTGTGTGTGTAGGTGCACATGCCCCATGGGACAAATGTGGAGGCCACAAGACAACGTGCAAGAGTCCGTCCTCTCCTTCTCCTCCGTAGGTGCTAGGGACAGAACCCAGGTTGTCAGGCTCGGTGGTAAGCACCTTACCTCTGGGCCATCTTGCCAGTCCCTAGACACACAGTTTGCAAAAATGCTGTTTTCCTCCCATGTCCCACTGTCTGTCTGTCTCCCTGTCCCACGGCCACTGTCTGTCCCCCTGTCCCATGGCCACTGTCTGTCCCCCTGTCCCACGGCCACTGTCTGTCCCCCTGTCCCACGGCCACCGTCTGTCCCCCTGTCCCACCGTCTGTCCCCGTCCCATCGTCTGTCTCCCTGTCCCACCGTCTGTCTCCCTGTCCCACCGTCTGTCTCCCTGTCCCACCTTCTGTCTCCATGTCCCACTGTCTGTCTCCTTGTCCCACTGTCTGTCTCCCTGTCCCACCGTCTGTCTCCCTGTCCCACCGTCTGTCTCCCTGTCCCACCGTCTGTCTCCCTGCCCCACTGTCTGTCTCCCTGCCCCACCGTCTGTCTCCATGTCCCACTGTCTATTTCCCTAGCTCCTCAAGCCCATTTTTTTTTTTTTCCGAGACAGGGTTTCTCTGTGTAGCTTTGCGCCTTTCCTGAAACTTACTCTGTAGCCCAGGCTGGCCTCGAACTCACAGAGATCCGCCTGCCTCTGCCTCCCAAGTGCTGGGATTAAAGGTGTGCACCACCACCGCCCAGCGTCAAGCCCATTTTGACCGTAGATAGCTTATGGTCAGTGTGGCCCGTCTTCACACCTGCACACAGCTGTTCACTGAGGGTGTGATTTTGTGACTTTACTTTCTAGGAGGAGTCTTCACTGAGCTGCTGTGAGGTACCCAGTCATTCATTTTCAAAGGAAAGGCTGGAAGCTTGTGCTGAGGACACCCCCTCAGTAGAAGATGGATTCGTGAAGAACCACAAAGTAGGCATAAGACCTGCACTCAGCAGGCCCCAGGAACGCCACCAGATGCTTGGCATGCATTGCTGCCACCACCACTCAGCGGGAGGCACTGTTCGTCCCCATTGCAGAGCAGGTTGGACCCATGCAGGGAAAGAACCTGGTCCAAGTGCTCTGGAACCATGAGTCTGGCGCCTGGACTCCACATGGCCGTGTTCCTGACCACTGAGGAAATCCTAGCTCACTTGGACCAGCCCCCTGTTCTCACTGTAATGCTTCTGAGGATGTCCAGGTACTGGTGTTAAATATTCAGTGTTAGAGGCACATTGAAAATGGAGGAGCCACCAGGCCAATATTATCTGTAAGAAGAGAGATCTTATTTACACAGCACCCATTTGGTCAGTTTCAGAACATTCTAATTAAAAGGAACAGCCTGGAATTTCCTCTCAAGTAAGCAGTACAGTAAGAAAACATAACTTCTGTGTTAGGATGATGAGCCATAAGCCACGTCTTCCTTGCGAAAGACCACTGATGTTTACATTTTCACTTGACTTAGTGACAGCACTGTAGTGTGGCCATCCCCGAGACTGCACCTGCTGGGACCTCTAGGGTGTCTTAGTGACAGATCAGAGTGTAACCCAAAGGGGGAAAGTCCAAGCCATTTCAACCAACACAGATTTCTCTATGACATGTTTATCTCAGTCTTCAAGGATGAAGAACAATATGTAGCTGAAGCCCAGTGCAGCCGAGAAAATCCTGTTTCTCTGTCTGTGAGTCCACATGAATATGCTTTGAATGCTCTATAAATGCATACATTAGAACTTGGGTAATACAGAATTTTTCTCTGGTTATACATTATGCCTGTAAACAGGCCAGGCTCAAAGTAATACACAGACAAATTGCTTCTACATGAATAAAATAACCACCACATTTCAGGATGCAAAAAATAATTCTTTTTAAACTGTGTCTACAAACTGCCATGGCAATCGGTTTCTAAAATACACACGAAAGAAGCATTTAAATTGTGGTGACCCATGAAATAACTTTTACGTGTAGGTGTAAACCATGAAACACTTTAGGAAGCACAGACAAAGGACTTTCATTCACACACCGGATTAATCAATGCTATTTATAAAGGACAAAATTCCTAGAAGGTAGCTGGCTGTGTGGATTGCTCAAAGGCAGAGTGGTGGACCAGAAGCCCGCAGGGGCTCTCCAGTATTCCTCTCCATTCCAGCGCCTCTCTCCGTTCCTGAACGCGTCTCCTCTTTCCTCTCTTGTTCCCTTAACAGGAGGGGCTGATTGGATACAGGGAATATGTAGGCTACCGTCCTAGTAGGGTAGCCCAGGGAGGGAGAGGAAAAGGAGTCATTACAAGCTACTGAATAAAAGATGGAACTCACAGAAAATGTGTCAAAACTCCTGGCTTACCCCCTTCAATTAGAACTTCATAAAAAGGCACAGAAAGAAATTCTCCCCAGTTCTCATCTGCACAAAAATCTCGCCATGAAAAGAATGCTTGTCTGGTACCACTTTCCCAGTGAGCCAGGGAAAAATCTCAGTCTCAGCTGTTGGACAGCTTCCAAGGCAGTGGCTCCTGATGCTACTCTCCTGGAAGACTGAGGCTCCAGCAGGGGTCTGGGCAGAGCCCTGAGAGACGAGGTAGCAGTAGTGGTCCTCTACAAGGTCCCTGGAGGGCCTTGGCATCAAGGGTGTGCACATGGTGCCAGGGCAGGCGGGTACCTTCACACCTCTGACCTCTGGAGTGAGAGTATTCCTAGTTTAGAGATCTTATACTCTTTTGTCTCCATCTCTTTCTGGATCTGCCCACATAGTTCTGCCCCCATGTCTTCCCTGGATACTACACCCTGAATTTCCATAGGCTCCTCTACAATTGAACCATAAGTGTCTCCTGCTGTCTCCCTGCCAACGCGCGTAGATGCACTGTCTCCTCCTTTATGTGGAGATGAAAGGTCCCTTCTGTGTGAATGCACTGCCCCGCTGTCGTGTGTGTGTGTGTGTGTGTGTGTGTGTGTGTGTGTGTGTGTGTGTACACTGTGACTTGTGCTCTCTGTCTTCTAGGCAGGAATGGGGGTCGGGTCCTTCAGTAAAATGTATGTTACATCTCTTGCAAAGATTCATCAAGAACAGCTGATTTTGGAGGCCGGGTGTGGTGGTGTGCACCTTTAATCCCAGCACTCAGGAGACAGAGGCAGGTGGATGGATCTCTGTGAGTTCAAGGGCAGCCTGGTCTACATAGTGAATTCCAGGACAGCCAGGGCTATGTAGAGAGACCCTGTCTCAAAAACAAACCAAAACCCAAACCAAAAAAGAGTAGCTGACTCCAGAGTGCATGTGTAATGTTTTTAGAGAATTATTTGCTGCAGGGCAAAGGAGCCTGTCTACCTTCAATGCACCTTAACTGACACTACGACACATGTGGACCTTACAGTGGGAAAGGCAGTGGACAAGTGTGCACAGCTCTTTTGTGTTATGGTATACCTCGTTATTGGATACACTGACATCAATCAAGTTGCAGACAGCCGTGTAATAAAAATACACTGCATTACTGGACGGGGCCGTGGGGTTTCCTGCATCCCCCAGACCTATGTCAATTCTGGGGGGACTGTGGTCACTCACCTCCTTAATTAAGGAAGGTCAGTACTTCAGCTTATAAAACTGCTGGGAATTCATTCAGAAGTGCGTCTATTTAGTTTTTTTTATGTACGTTTTGTTGTTCTTGGACTGGCTATGTAGCCAAGGGTGGCCTTGAACTTCTGTTTCTACCTCCCCTGCCTCCAGAGCGCTGGAATTACATGTGTGTATCACCATACCAAGCTTGCTTATTTTGTACTGAAAACTTCACTATCTGTTATCATCCTGTCAAATACATTGATTCTACTTCAATTATTAGTAAAACCACCGGCCTTTAAAACTGATACCATTTTAGCCACAAGGTGGCAGCATAGGTCTAGTTTCGGCTCCAGGGAGCAGGCTGGAGCCTCACAGAGGCGCTGAATAATTCTGGTGTTTGTCGTACTTGGCATTTTAATTGTCTTCATTAGCTTGGATTATCAGCCACCCAGATCAATTCCAAAGGAAAAAAAGCAAATACCAGACACAATTAATGAAAAGGTACAGAGCATATGGCAGCTGTTTACTTCCCTAGCCAAACACACTTAACAGGTAGGTGCTCTGATCACACACAGCCAGTCACATAATAATAACACTCTGCAGGGCCGGGATGGCCACCGTGTTAGATTATCTAGGCCGACACTTGCAGCTGCTTTGAAGCAGGTTTGGGTCAGTAATGACAGTAACTACTGTTTCACAGTCGTCCTGTGGGCCTGTAATTAAGGATGAGAGAAACCATCTCGGCTGATGATCCTTCTCCTAGGGACGGAGGAGGGCAGAGTCACAGGCCCCATATGGGAACAGCTCCTGCCTGGTCATTACCAGGTATGAGAACCATGGGGGAAAGGACACATTATGGGCTACAAATGAACCAGACAAGTTAACAATCACGAGGAGCCACACTCTCAGGCGGATCCCAGTCCTGTATGCAGTGATGGGTGCGGGGGCCAAGGGTAAATGAATCCCAGGACAGAATTCTCATGTCCTCTGTCCTAATGTCACTGTTGTCACTGTGATAAAATATCATTATGACGACAACCACTCCTAGCACCACCACTGAGAGCAGCTCAGGGGAGGAGGGGCTTGTTTGGCTCACAAGTCCAGGTTATAGGCCATCACTAGTGGGAAGTCAAAGTGGCAGCAACTTGGCACGTTTAGTTGTGCCCTATTCAGTCAAGAGCAGAGAGAAATACATGCATGTAATCCTGCTTGCTTGCTTTTCCTCTTATATAGTTCAGGCCCCCTTACTAGAGAATGGTGCCACCCACAGTGGTCTTCAATTAACAGTCAAAACAATCCCCCACAGGCAAACTTGATCTAGACAATTGAGACTGTCTTCCCAGGCTAGTCTAGGTTGTATTATGTGGACAGTTAGAAATGAACCACCACATCCCCTTAGAGAGTTTTAACTCAAGTGTTTACATTTGGTTGGCTGTCTTTTCAGATTGAAGGGACTTTGACAGACACAGACAAGCCTGCTAAGCAACAGCATGAAGCAGGTCTGTGGCATATGCCTGAATCATGGAAGCAAATATTCTGTTCCTCTGCGGTGTGCTGTGAAGGTTTTGGTCTTGGAGTGTACATAGATGGTTATCTAGATGTTACCAAGATTGGAGCATGGAAGGAAGATACCCAAAGATCAGAAAGTGGTAAGAGACTCTGGGCCAAGATTCTTTCTGGTATTGTTTCCTGTGATGTCACCACAGAGCAGTATCTTGATATTTCTTCCTGCCGCAGCTTGAGAAACACGTTACCCCGAAAGTCTCACCTCCACCAGCACAAAGGGAGAGTGACTCAGGTCACTGTTCCTATGAGAGGGATAAGTTAAATATCCTTATGCCATCTGTCAGCAGGGCTTGGCTACTTCTCCCGACCGGGGATTCTGACCTAGCCTGGACACAGGAGAGCAGACCCTGCTGGGGAGCATCTGAGCACGCCTGCCTGCCATTTGTTTATTGGAACCCAGCTGCTTTGTTCACTCACCCACAAATGGTTAAGAGGCACGATGGGGTTCGATGGGCAGGGGAGTGAGTCCTGTGACTGCCTTTTCTCATTATGATCTGACGTGGATTTGGGGAAGGAGAGAAGGAAAAGAGGAGCTAGGAGGGCTTGTGATTTCTAGCAGCCTGTGTTGTCTGCCTCCAGACAGAGCTCCGAGATCCTCTTGCCTGCATCTGGGTCACGGTGACCCAGCCTGGGCTGCGTAGGAGGGCAGCAGGTGAAGAGGCGTTGTTGTCCTGCCTCTGGACCGTGTGTGGGCCACATCAGCAAGCCCGCAGCTGGGGCCTTTGGGAGGCCTCTCTTTATGCTGCCTGCTTGCTTACTTGACCTAGCAGCAAACACATTTGCCTCACTTTCCTTTGAAATCTCAGCATCTCCACAAGCTGAACAACAGGTTCTGGACAGGAAGTTTTCCTGCTAGCTGCTTCTGTGGGAAGACGAGCACGGAGATTCTCAAAATGCAAGTGTGGTTTATGTGTAAGCGAGAGAAGCAGGGAGAGAGAGGTGAGCGCGTGGAACAGCTGAAGAAGCCCAGTGTGTCCTGGGGCCAAAGCCTCCCTTGGGAATGAGCATAGCGGATCATTCTGGGGACACTGTTGCTCTACACACATGGCTACCACTGAGCAGGCTCCGGGTGCTGGCAACACCACTGTCGTCAGGCTGAGTGTCCCCACCTCCCCTCTCACAGAGGACCATTTTGCATCTCCTCTCCCCTGGAGGGAGCTGGATGCTACCCTTTTCAGAGGAAAGAGGGTTCTGCACATCTACAGCCTCAGCTGGGATTTAATCTGATGACATCCTGTCTGCCAGTGCTCAGCTTCGCGGCCATTCTTCCGAACAGGTTCCCTGTGCTCACAGCCCTCTCCCCTCCACGTTCAGCTAGGGCCCCGCGCATAGAAGTTTTCCTTAAAAACTTTATTTGAAATAAAGCCCATCAGAACTCTAAATGAGTCTATACTGCATACCAGCCTCTTTCCCTATCATTAAAAATATTCATATTTAATAATGTGTCTATATGTGGGTTTGTGTCATAGAGGCCAGGGGTGTCCAGACACCCTAGAATGGAAGCACAGGAATTGTGGGCCACCTGATGTGGGCACTAGGAACCATACTCAGGACCCCCTGGAAGAGTACTATGTACTCTTAGCCGCTGAACCATCTTTCCAGCTCATGTATACGATGTTTGATTTAATCCTGTGGGCCTCTGCTATGGGTGTCACTGAGTCTGTTTTATACACCAGGAACTGACGCTCCTGTTAATTCCTTGTCAGTGGAAGGGCTCCCTACCCTCTCCAGCACTAGGTGCTCAGAGGCCATCCAGAGGGGGTTCTCCCCGGTGCTCTCATCCTTCCCAGGGACGATGGCAGACAGTGAGGACAAGGGAGCTCTACCCAGCCTCCCTCGCGCTTCGGTTCCCCATCACGACTCGTTTGGGCAGCGCTCCTTCTCATGGTGCATTAATCACAGGCTGTCTTTCCGCGGCAGCCAGAGCACTTCGCAGGCCTTGGGCAGCAGCTGGGCTGTGATGGATGTGCTGCTCCCAGGATGCTGCCTGAGCCCAGGTCTATTTACCATCACGCTCAGCTAAGCATTGCTTCCAGACCTCTTTATTTGGCTTCTCAGGCTCACTGACTGAACCCTTGTTTTCATAATCGTACAAGACAACACAAACAGATTTCAGCTTCTTCTTTTTTAAAAATGAACTCTTGGACATAAATACCTCCTAGTCAAATCCTCCTCTTACAGCTCACTGTATTTAAAAGTTCAGATCTGCGGCTAAGGAGATGACTTAGTCAGTAAAGTGCTTGATGTACAAGCACGAGGACCCGAGTTTGGATCCCTGGCATTGACACAAATGCCGGGCTTGGTGGCACACGTCTATAACCTCAGTGCTGGGAGATAGGAGTCACGAGGCTCCTGGGAGCTCACTAGCCGGCTGGTGTAGCATAACCAGTGCGCTCCAACTTCAGTGACTGTAAGGTGGAGTGGAAGTAAGACACCTGGCATTGACCCAGACCTCCACATCTACAAGTGCATTTGCTTTTGCACACACATACTCACACACACACACACACACACACACACACACGCACGCACACACGCACGCGCGCACACACACACACACACACACACACACACACACACACGGCTCAGATGCACTTGGACAGTTTAAATCACGAGTTTATCATTCTCTTGCACCCCCTAACAGCACTGTACGTCCAAACATGCTTATTATGTGGAAGTCACCCTCAGGGCTGGAGAAGTAAAACTTAAGACAGACATGGCTTAAGTAATAGAACAGAAACAATAGCGGAGGTACTCTGTTCATAATACCCCCTCACTGTGCCACAGCAATCAATGGCCGTAACACTAGACAGACACGGACAGTGAAGGCATGCTGCTCAGGAGATGACTCCCTCACCTGCTGGCAGAGGAAGGGTCAAGCATGGCTCATATAGCACAGTGGCTGAAACAGTGGTCTTGCACTTTACCTCCTGGAAATGTGTTGAAAACACAGCCTTCTGGCCAGCTTGCTTGCACAGGCCTGTAATCTTAGCTGCTCACTGATGACCTGGAAGTTCTAGTTCAGCCATTCTGGAGGGGCCAAAGGCTCTCCATTTTTAGCTACTGTCTAGATGGTGACCTATGGCCTTCGCCTCAACTCATGCCAGTAAGATATTTGAGTCCTGTCAGGAAGACATTTGTCATCCTTCCAACGAGAGCTAGAGGCTACGTGGCTAGCTCCCTGGTGCTGAAACTTGGCCTTCACCGTCTATGAAGTGCGTGTGGCCATAAGGTCTCCAGCGCCTTCTTTCCCAGTGGTGCTTAAATACAAGGCAGTTCTGTCAGTCCAGCAGTCGACAGACAGACAGACAGGCATGGTGGACACCCCATGCCATGTGCAGCAGATTCTGTTCTATGCATTTCCACTAAGCTGCTGTGTGGCCTGAATCTAAATTGTCCCAGGCTTCCCTCAGTTTCCCCTTTTGAGAAATGTGGTCATTTAAGATTCCTTTCCAGCTTCTAGCTTCTATCATTTCATGAAGGTGGCTGTGGTTCTCTAAGTAAGAACAAGGCAGGGCCGTATGTAGAGGCACACATGCTGCCCGGCCGTTCCTAAGGACAGTTTGAATGCACCAGGAAGCATGGGCCTAAGGTTCATGGGAAGTCTTATCAGTTAAATAGGTGCCATGAGGGGGAAAAAAAAATCACAGGCCGTCTTTGTAGGCAGCATGTAGTACTAGGAATCTACCCCACAGTCCTTCTAAAACATCAGCCATAATCTATGGTGTACACCGAGGCTGATTTCAAGCCCCTATCATTTCATGAACATTACATTTCATGATTCATTACAGGCACATGCTTGTAATTCTAGCCTAGGAGACTGAGGCAGGAAAATTGAGAATTATGATCCAGCTTGGACTATGTAGTGAAACCCTGCCCCTCCAAAAAAAAAAAAAATGAAACAAAGAAACAGAAAGCATGTACTTAGCATATGTACATGTTTCTGGCTGCGATTTCCAACAGCCTTTAACAAAAATGCCAGAACTGAGCAAAGCCCCAGATATTCAGTGGTTCATACACAAGTAACGCCGAGCCGCTGCTGCGGGGCACAGCTGGAAGCTCTTTTAAGACAGGGTTTCTCTGTGTGGCTTTGGAGCCTGTCCTG
Organism: Peromyscus eremicus; assembly: GCF_949786415.1. Classification (NCBI taxonomy): domain Eukaryota; kingdom Metazoa; phylum Chordata; class Mammalia; order Rodentia; family Cricetidae; genus Peromyscus; species Peromyscus eremicus. The sequence continues at coordinate 27,503,458 of NC_081417.1, read as the reverse complement.
GATTTCACTCTGTAGCCCAGGCTGGCCTCGAACTCACAGAGATCCGCCTGGCTCTGCCTCCTGAGTGCTGGGATTAAAGGCATGCGCCACCACCGTCGGCTGAGCTTGAAGCTCTCTAAGGGCAAATGCTTGTGTTTTGGCAAACCCCACAGGTTTGAGAGGGCTCCATCTCAGTGTGTGGTAAGCCCAAGGGGATTCCAGAAGTTATGACATTCCAGAGACTGCCTCTGTTGGTGAGGAAGTACAGAGGCAGGGTCTTGGTTTGGCCCCACTGGTTTCTTGACTCATACCTCTGGACATTTCTAACTCTTTGCCATTCTCATTCTCTAACTACCCACTGTGTGCTAAACGGGACACATCGAATCACATCTTAAGCTGAGAAATAGGTCAACTTTGTAAGAGCAAAGTTTCTCAATCAAGGATGTATTTTTGGCCACGAGTGAAAAAAACAACTTAGCATTATATTCCAAGCATGTAGAATGAGAACAAAAGGCCGTGAGTCCTTTCCCTTCCACTGTGTTACATTTGAGACAGCACGCCGCCGCAATCCCTGCAGCTTGGCTCTGTGTAGCGTGGCTGCAAAGGCTCCATGGAATTCGTGCAGCTGCACTGCCTTGGACTGATGTGGTCTCAAGCTGAGAACTGTCCTCAATGTGTCGGGCGGATTCCAAAGGCAGTCTTCGCATGCTCGCAGGGTGGAAAGGCCCACCACCCACGTGCACGCAGCCTCCCAGCAGCATCAGCTGGCCTCTGAAGACGGGCCAGCTTTCAAGGACAGGATGTGCCAGCACAGACCGAAGAAAGCTGCTGGTTTTATAGTTAAGACCAAAGGTTAAGAATGCAAAGACTTAAGGGAGGCGGGACGAGCGCTGAAAACCTCACAGAAGCATGTATGACCCGTGTCAACCAAGTCACCTGGTGTAGAAAATAGAGGGAAGGAGGGTGAGAGGGCTGTGACTGAGGAAGATGAGACATGGAAGGACAGACTTGGAAGTGTGTGTGTGTGTGTGTGTGTGTGTGTGCGTGTGTGCGTGTGACTGTGTGTATGCAATGTGCTCATGCATGTGTGTAAATACGAGTATGGAGGTCCAGTGTGGACATCAGATGTCTTTCTTGGCTGATTTCCACCGTATCTTTTCAAACAGAGTGTCTCATTGAACCTGGAGCTCACTGATTTGGCTAGGCTGGCTGGCTAGTGAGCTCCAGGGATCCTGTTGTTTCTGCCTCCAGAGCACTGGGATTACAGACACACACTGCCACATCTGGCTTCTTACATGGGTGCTGGACGCCCCAACCTAGGTTCTTATGCCTGTGAAGCACCACTTTACTGAACTAGGGGACTTCTTAGGGCAGTTTTTCCTGCCTTATCACCCTGTCTGTGGTTGGTCAGATGGGGAACGTGATGAAGAAAGGCGGACATGCGCACGAAGGTGTGTGTCTACATACTTTAATATTTTGATTTCTCTCTCTTCTCTTGCCAGATGTGGAACAGAAGATCTGGGATCTAGGACGAGAGCCCCTGAAGGTGCCGTCCAGAATCAACTTCACCCTTTCCCAATCCTGCTTTGGAACACCTGAGGCCTTTGGGAAACCTGATGCCCAGAGCCAACCCTCATGTCTTCTGCTGAGGGCCTGCTCATACCAGGTCCAACCTGAGTGAATCTGGAACTCAGCAATAGGAAGCTGTCATGTTTTTAGTTCATTGTTCCATTTAAAAGCTGCTAAAGCCTTGGAGAGCTTAAAAAGTCTCTAGTTATAGAAAACCACATGGAGGAAATGACAGGGTCTCAAACAGGGACAGGACAGTAGGGTGGAACAGCATGTCACTTCTGAACAGGGGAGTGTTGTGTCGGCCTATGGAGGTGCCTGCTGCGACTTGGCCTTGCCCAATAACTGCATGGGTCTGCAGCAGAGCATGTGATATGCACGTGCTCTAGTCACCCCGCCCCCCACCATGGCTCCCCCAAAGGTACCCTCCAGAATCTCTCTTTCCTTCACCTTTTCCAGTCCTGCTTCACAACCCCTGAAACATTTATGAAATCTGATGCCTAGACCTGACCGTCAGATCTTCTGGTATAGATTCAAAGTGGGATCCCACAGTCTGTATTTTTATCCTGCATCCTAAGAGATTCCAAAATGAAAATCCTTCAAAGAACACAGGCCGGGGAGCACGTGAGTCTTACAGTGTTCATCCCATCTGCACCGAGCAGCTGAAGCACCCACCATCCCTGCTCCTGCCCATCACAGCTCCTCAGGCAGCTTTGCGAAGTCATGGATCTGACATGCAGCTTCACAGCCTCCTGTTAAGTTGCCACGATTGCTTGCACTCCAGGGCTTTTGGCAGGGGGTGGCAGGGGAAGGTTAGGGATAGGACTCATCTACGCACACCCTCAGACAGATTCCGAATGCCACAGTTTGGATAAAACCACTGGTTAATATGCTAGATATTTGTTTATCTCCCTAATGGGGACCCCAGGGAGGTGGCAGTCACTCTTCAAATTTTCAAAACTTCAGAATTACTTAACATTGACAGAGCATCAGGCAGGGGCTCGCTATAGAGGGTGAGGGAGGGTGTGTGGGGGCAGGGTTTCTACACACAGTATTATTTTCCTTGGTTTATTCTGAAAAGTGAAAAGTGTAATCCCACTGTGTGTCCCATGGCAGAGAAGGGGAAGCTCTAGGGAGTTCTCAGGGAGACTCTGGGGGTCAACTGTGCTCCTTGTAAAGCTACGTAACTAATGCGATTATACTACCTAATGAACTGAAGCAAATCCAATTTTGAACATCTTCATAGCTAATGAAAATCACATCTTTCCCCCCAAGATCTTCCATTTTCTCTGTAAATGGAGAGTAAAATGGAGGTGATGCATTGAGACCATGTTTATGAAAAGTCTTACGAGTGTTATATGGAGAGTTTTACGGTTTGAGTGAACGTCACAGTAGTTCCCAAACGGAGGAGCTGTGTTTGAAATGTCCCTGCTGCAGTGTTAGGGCTGGCCTGCAAAGGAACTCAGAATGGATGCATTGAACTGAGAAGTTAGGCACAGCCTTTCCCTTCACCGAGTTTAAAGCACTTTGTACCCGGGCAGTCAATACGGTCACTTTACCCACAATGCCCATTTTCTTTGGAAAGGGAAGAGCAGAAAAATTCTCTACTCTTGTACAATGAGAGCTACTATGAGGGATGGCTCTGATACCTCTGGTCCTCACTGCTCTATGCCGTGTCTTCATGTTTTTCTGGAAGGGGAATGTTAATGGTATTACATCGAAGGGAAGTGAGTGACAGATGGTGACATGGAAAACTGAGCTTGGGAAGGGCATATTCTAAGATGTGCTGTAGTAAGCTAAGAAAAATGATGACGACCACATCATCCCAGAGTGTCAAAGTTAGTTCTATTAATTTAACAATAAGGAAATGGATATTATTGGAACGCAAGTTACTATAACGCGCTTTCAGCCAGAGGCTAACACGATGGCTCAGAGGTTAAGAGAACCTGTTGCTCTTTCAGAAGATCCAAGTTCAGTTCCCAGTGCCCATAATCTGGTGGCTCATACTCACCTGTTACTCCAGCTCCAGGGGATAAGACACCTTTGGCTTTTGAGAGCATCTACACGCACGTGCATGCACCCATGTGCACACACAATTAAAACATTTTAAAAAAAGAACTTAAGTCAGGTGTAGTGATGCACACCTTTGATCCCGGCACTCAGGAAGCAGAGGCAGTCAGGTCTCTTGGAGTTCAAGGCCAACTTGGTCTCCATAGCAAATCCCACAACAGCCAGGGCTATCTAGTGAGATGCTGTCTCAAAACAACAAAATCCAAGAATCTCCCAAGCCCTTGACCCCAAAAATTCAACAACAACAACAACAACAACAACAACAACAAAATCCAACCAACCAAAGACACCACATGAAAACGCAAAGAGATTTTGCTCATGTAGTTAGGAATTCACTCTTTTCTGCCATTGAAGCTTTGCATGGTTCTGGTTCTGTTAAGGGCGTAGACTGCAAGGCGTGTGGTACGTCTTCTGGAGGCAAGAAGTGTGCATTGCATAGCCATGCTGGCTGCTCTGGGAAATACAGTAGAGGGGGATCTCACTAGTCTCCTGGATCTCTTGTAAGAAAACTTCCAGCAAAGTATATTTGTGAAATGGTACAAGAGATGATTTCAGGAACAGATGAAGAGTCACCTAGGAGCTGAGTATGGTGATCGACCTTCTGCTCTGATGAGGCTGAGACCATGGGAGGATTGCCTGACTCCAGGGTGTCATGACCAGTCTGAACAAATCAGTGAGGCTCCTTTCAAGAACAAAACCACAAACCCCCCTCCTAAAACAAAATTCTCACCTAAGAAAGCAAGGCAGTTTTTGATACTTAGTAATTCCTACTGGGAAAGGAATTCATAGTTATCATTTTAACTTAACTAACCTAAGTGACTTTATCTTGTTCTTGTTTGTAAAATATTTTATGATTATTGTACCCTAAGCACAGTATTCTACCATAAACAAGAACAAGTCAGGCTTTCCCACATTCATTTCCTAGGCCGTTCTCTAAACTCTTTAAATTCAACTTATTTGGCTTTCTGGTAAGTGAGCATATCATAGTCTATCAGGAGCAGGTAGATTGCAGGGCTACTGCATACCCACAGATGCATTCTGCTTCTTTTTGCTGAGAACACGGCGAAGAATAGTGCAAGGCATGCTATTGTTCCAAGTCTGGGTCTGTAGCCGGGATTCATCCAGGATGCCAAGGCACACAATCTCAGAATAGTTCCCAAATGACTAACGCCTCCTCAAAGGCCACATCAGAATGCTCTGGCTACCCCAATTAAAAGGGTAGGGGTAGGGTGGATGATCTAATGCTGGTTTCCCACATTTCCTAACAGTGTGTACTTCACCTGACACCCTTTACCCTGCTTTACTACCATGTGGGGTGGCTCTCAGGAGCTGAAGGGCATCATCCTGCCCCTGCTAAGCAGGACACCAACAACGCTTTAGTATTGTGTCTAGCATGTTCCTACTGTCATGGGCTGGGAGGCCGAGGAGGTAGCAGTTCAATCTATGAGCTTATGACATGAGTATTTCACGTCATAAATAGCAGCTTTGTGTGACATATTTAAATGAAAAGCTGACATGACCTGTCTATCTGTGTTTTTGGTAAAACTGTTAATGAATGCCACTGCTCTGTTTGTGGGGTCCAGGAAGTTTTCTGCCTCTGTGTAATAAATACCTAGTGCTCTTAGAGCTGGAAGAAGGGTTTTGCATCCCAGTGAATTGCTTGCTTCTCTTTAGAAAAACCAGGCAATACGTACAAAGTCATATTGCCTTTATTTCCTTTTTTCTTTTTCCTTCACACGGCTGGCTGTGAGCTCAAAGTGTGTAATTATCTTCAATTATAGCAATTATCTTAGCCTAGCTCTTTCTTCCCTCTCTCTGCAGCAACTCCAATTACAAGTTGTTTTATTTCACACCGTTTGAAGAAACTTTTATGTGTCTTTATTATAACTTCACTTTTCTGAGTTGATTCTTAACTTCCAGGTAATGCAAATGTTTGTGGTACTGCAGACTAAATGTGGGCCTTGCACATGCTAGGCAAGAGTTCTACCCGCAGCTAGACCTTCACCACCTTTTACTTAGTTGTTCAGGTTGGCCTTGAAATTGCTCTGCGGCCTTGGCAAGCCTTGAGCTGTGATCCTCCTGCCTCAGCCTCCCATGTGGCTAGAATCATAGCCTGAGTCTCCAGGTTCAGCTGAAGATTTTTAAAAAATTCTCTTCAGTACTGGCATTTGAGCACAGGGTTACTAGCACGCTGAAGAAGGATTCTGTCACTGAGCTGTGCTCCAGTCTTCTCTTTAGCCTTTGAGACCGGATCTGCCGGACACATAAATGTTAAGATGATTAATATCTAATTAGATTTAGCCAGGTGTGATGCACTCTGGAGGCTGAGGTAGGAGAATCTCTGCAGGTTTATATCCTGAGCTACATAGTGAGCTTAATGTCAGTCTGGGCTATATGGGGAGATTCTCAAAGATCCAAGACAATAAAACTTAACTAGCGTTCCCCTAAAGGCTGAAGGGAACTCTGCAACTCATGGTGAACACTCATTCCTTTGGTTAGATTGCTGGTTTTCAACCTTGGTTACATATTAGAATAACTTGAGACACTTCATAAGATACAAGTGTCCAAGCCAAATGCCCTAAGGCTGGTCACTAGTAATTTTCCCAGGCACTGGAATATATAATGAGGATCGAGGATCACAGAGCTAAACTGTTCATTTATATTACTAAGCTTTTTTTTTTTTTTTTTTTTTTTTTGAGATAGGGTTTCTCTAAGTAGTGCTGGCTGTCCTGGAACTCTCTCCATAGACCAGGCTGGCTTTGAACTTAAGTTCTCCCTGCCTCTGCCTCCTGAGGGCTGGGATTAAAGGTGTGCGCCACCACTGCCAGACAGTCTAAATGTTTTCTTTGTTGACTTATTTTATTTTATGTGTTTTAGTTTTCTGTCTGCGTGTATTTATGTGAATCAATGGTGTGCCTGGTATCATAGGAAACTAGAAGAGAGCATCGGACCCCCTGAAATTGGAGTGATGGTTGTGAGCCTCCATATGGGTGCTGGGAACCAAACCTGGGTGCTTTGCAACAACAGCAAGAGCTCTGAGCCGCTGGGTCATCCCCCCAGTGCCAGTATTTTAAAGCCTTGACTAACAAGTGCTATTTCCTCTCAGTTGTTTTTCACCTTACAAGAACACTAGCAAAAATAAGAAGGGACAATGTAAGACACACAGTTCACCCGTACGTTCTTACCATACAAGTCCTTACCGGCAATTCCATAAACCAGCAGATGCTCTCTGGCTCACAATGGGGGCACAGCTCAGTAAAACACACCAGAAATAGAAGTATGGTAAGCAGAGCTCCACAGTGATGGTTGTTTTCCCGAGCCATCACTCCTGACTGGTGGCCGAGGCTCAGTGATGCTACCCCCCATCATCATCGAGAGAGCATTGTACTGCATAGCACTAGCCTGGGAAATGATCCAAATTTAGTATCTGAAGCATCGATTCTGCTGAATACTTAGAGCTTTCATGGCATCATCAAATTGAATAATCCTCAGTTGAGCCATTGTAAGTGGAGAATGTTCCTATGCTTACAGCCCAGTCCCGAACACATCCTACATCAAGCCTGGCCCAGAAAGTGGTGTCTAAGCTCATGGCACAAACACCTAGAATCCCAACATAGAGATTTTGAGCCATTTACCACCAAATTTATTTTATGTGTACGGGTGTTTTGCCTGCACGTATGCCTGTGTACCATGTATGTGCCTGATGGTGGTGGAGGACAGATCCCCTAAAACTGGAGTTACAGATGGTTGTGAGCTAACATGTAAGTGCTGGGAATCAAATCTGCATCCTCCAGAAGTGTATTCGGTGCTTTTAATCCTAAGCCAGCTCCCAGCTCCCTTGAGCCATGTCTACATATTTTTCTTCTTTCCACATGTTTCTGCATCTTCCAAAATCTTAATATCAAACTTATAAAGGTACTCATAATCTGGTAGATAAATTATAAAGTATATTCTAAGATGAAAATTTTCAACAAGCAATGTATTAAATCTTATGGCTTTGAAGCTCAATGCTGCTGTTTTTTAGGCGATGTGTCAAAGCCAACTAAAACACATTAGTTATTTATTCACTTGCAAAATGATCTATAGTCCTTAGAGGTAAAGACTGTGCTAGAAATCAATAGATTATCTTGATAAGAAATAACTTTTCTTTATGCTTTAGGCCATCTTAGCTTTTCTATTGATCACCATTGCTGAAGTGGACACGATACTTTGTTCAGCTCAGTTGAATAAACTCTCATTGGAGATTTACCATCAGCAGGTGACCTAACCTTCTGCTCTGAGCTGGTTCCTTCTCCTTGTTCATAACCCTCCATGTATTTTTCTTTCTAGACTTTGATGATGTTGGGCATGCCCTCCCCTTTGAATTTTCATAATGTTTTCTTGAATGATCACCCTTCAGGGTAACATATAGCTGATTCCTTTTCATTTTTCTATCCTACTTAAACATGTTTTTCAGAAATGCCTTCCCTGACCAGCCTGTTGTCTGTGCAATTCGGCTATACTCACTGTTTTCTCTCTGCCATCCCTGTATGAAAGCATCATATTTATAGAACCTTGTGTTTATGTTGCATGTGTCCTAGAGAATATAATCTTCCTGTTGGCCTCTGCAGCTCCAACTCTACCACCAGCAATGGTAACTACTGAGACTGTGAGTGGATGCTTGTCTCTGTAGTCTTACCAAGAATAGTAACCAAATACAGTCCCGAGTTCTTTGAGCTAGAAACTACTGATGGCAGGTAACAAATGAGTGTGCTCAGTTGCAATTTTAACTTATAGTTCTCATGCAATATGCACACGTTGGGATTTTAATTAGCTCCACAGTGCCAGCTCCTTTTGCAGAGAAGCCAATTTGCATCCTGTGCCTCCCTGACCTCTAGCTGGTTCTCAGCTTCTGCCAGAATGAGCGCTTCCATTCTCTATAACTTGCTATCTTGGCTATTTCTTTCAATTCCCAGCAGAAAGCAGAGAGATGAGACTGTACCCCCACTACTCTGTTGGTACTTTTCTAGAGCGCTTGATTGGAAATACACCATATATATTTGGCTAAGGGCCCTCAGTATGCCAAGGTAAAGTCCTTAGGTGGCTTGCTATTGTTTACATGGCTGGCTTTTGATGAGAATTTCAGGACAAAAACCATCTATTAAATGTTTTAATTACAGTCCAGGATTTTTTTTTGTCTGCAATTGTATCCTTATATTATTACCAACATGGTACTGAGGGTACTGGTCAGGAAGTCAGCTGCAGAATCTTTGGACAAATCCATGGATATATGGCATAGACAGTCGGGCACTGCCACTATTTTGAGGCACCTCTGTTTGGTGTAGACTCACACTTCCACCCACATTGAAAACACACCTTTCCAGCTTTCCACACATGTATGGGTGTGTACAGGCACTCTAATTTGGTGATTCTCTACTGTGGGTTGCATGACCCCCTTGACAAATCTCTACCTCCAAAAATATTTATATTATAATTCATAACAATAGTAAAGTTACAGTTATAAAGTAGCAACAAAAATAATTTTATGGTTGGGGACACCACAACATGAGGAACTGTAGTAAAGGGTCACAGCATTAGGAAGGTTGAGAGCCACTGAGAATTTTATCAGTAACTTCAGTGTTTCACTTTTCTAACAAGCATAGAAAAAATTAATAGCATTTAATAGTGTTATCAAAATCAGCTCCATTTGTACCTCACGGAGCATGCATAGCTCAGTGCCCTTGTCCAGAATAGAGCCCCGATAAATCATACTACCTCCTGCTGCTTCCCTTGCCGACTTAATACAATCTTCTTCTCTTCAACACACACTTAAAGGAAAAATCTGCACATTATTGCACTCAAAGCAGTTGATTTTGATATTATGATTTACAACTTATCATTTGCAATGAACATAGAACATGAGAAATCATCAGATTTCTGCACAGGTAGACGCTTTAAATATGCCGAATTAAAAATTACACTTATTCATTTTGTGACCTCCATGGCATGTGTGTAGAAGTCAACTTGCATAAATTATTGGTTCCCTCCTTCCACCTTGTGGGTTCCAGGGGTCAATCTCAGGCTGTCAAGCATAGCGTCAATGTCTTAACCACTGAGCAACCTTTCCAGCTATCTACACACCGAGCTTTTTAAAGGCAGTAGATCCTTCCAAACCCAGTGAGTACTCCTAGCATGGTGAGAGCAGCCACAAGCAGACACTGTATTGTGTGACATGAGCAGCTCTATCTGGCCTGAGTTAGAATGTGCAAATTCAATGGGAATCTGAACCAACTGGAACTCGGGCTCTAACCAAAGCCTTTTGTGTCACCACTGGAACACTTCTGGATGACTAACGGACTGTTAAGGAATCTGCCAACTCATGGGCTTCCACGTTTTCAGAGAAGTCTTGGAGGCTTCTAACCATGGAAAAATATCAGAGCAACTTTTAGACGCGCATCTTGTACAGTTATCTGTAATGTGCTCCATGCATCAGTTACAAAGGCAGAGGTCCAGCAAACAGAAGACAGCAAACTGTGGTCTTGTGGTTTATATATAAAATGTCCCCACAGGCTGATGTGTTCCAACACTGGATTCCTAGCTGGTGGCACTGGTTTTGAAAGTTGTGGGACCTTTAAGGGGTGGAGACTTGTAGGAAGTCGATCTTGGGGCAGCCTGGAGGCTTTGAAGTCCAGTCCCACTTCCTGCCCACTGTCTGCTCCTTGACTGAGATAACACCCCCTGCTACCAGTCCTTCTTGGCCACTGATTAGTTACTTCCTTGGTGGCTGTAATAAAACACCATGACCAGAAGCCACTTCAGGAAAAGTTTATTTTTGGCTTAGGTTTCAAGAAGGAGATGCTTATGATGGTGGGAAGGCATGGTGGCAGGAACAAGGAGCTGAGAGGTGACAGTCAACTGCAAGTGGGGTGAGGCGATAGCCTTCTCCAGGGGACACACTTCCTCCAGCAGGTCACATGGCCTCAAGGTTCTGTAACCTTCCCAAACAGCACCGCCAAGAGGGGACTGGTGTTCAAACACGTGAGCCTGTGAGAGGCATTTCTCTCAAGCCACCAGCCACGATGGGATTTTGTCTCCCCAAACCGTGTGCCCACATAAGCTCTTTCCCCCTCAAGTTACTTTTTGTGGGACCTTTGGTAGCAGCAACGAGAAGAGTAGCTAATTCGCATGGCAGTCACATCATGCATGGATGCCTTTGCAGTCCTCTCCCCAGCGGCGGGACACCGAAGCTCTTCCAGGCCCAGCCTCGGCTCTTTCCCTTACTTTGCTCTCTGTCATTTTCTTGTGTGTGTTATTTATGATCATGACTTCAATTCCCGTCATGTTGCCTTGATGCTGTCTGGATACCTAGCAGAGGGCTCTGTATCCAGCTCGCACCGGAGCCTCTCCCCCTGGCGTCTCCCAGGCTGGGCTCTCCACCAGCCTTCCCTTAGCTACACTAGACTGAACCCTAGGTTATCCTAGTTCCCGCCTTCCTCGGCTGGTTCCCCTATCTAGTCCATCTTCAAGCTCCTCAATGCCTTCATCTTTACATACTCTAAAGTCTATTTCTTCAACTTATCCTGGTTGCTGCATTCCATTGTTGAAGCCACCAGGATCTCGGCATTGAAGGAGCCTACTGGTCCCTAGACTCATGCTGCTGCCCCCGACCTCAGCCAGACCGATATCTTTAAATGGAAAGCTTGATCACACCAACTTCACATCTTAGGACCTTTAACGGTTTCCCACAGCTCAGAAGATACAGCAAAGGAAATCATAAGCAGCCTGCTACTTCCTGAACATTCTGCCTTTTGCACGCTCCCTTACCTCATCCTGCTCACTCACGGCCTGCCATTCCCCCACCCCCACTTCCTGCATCTCTGGAACTTCCTCAGCCCACACCGGCTTTCCCCGGTTCAGGTCTGTCCGAATTGCACCACAGCAGGGGAAGGAATTGACCCAAAGGTTACTGACAGGAGCTTTGGTCTTTCCCTCTTTCACAACACCATGTTTTCTTACGTCCACATGTGGATGGGACATGGTCAGACTGTGTGGCAACCCTACCAGGAGATCAAACCCACGCTAGGAGTCAGCAGACACTGCAGTCTCCTCTCTGGCGGCACGATACCATCTCATCTTCTGTCACACGTGCTTAATCTTGTTGAATCTGGATCCTCTGGTCTGGGTTTGGTTTTAGTTTCTGTTTTCATAATTAGTTGGAAAGTATGGGGTTAGGTTTAAAGATAAGGGTCCATTTGTACTATTTCCCCAAAAGATTGTTGAGTAAGAGACACGTAACTGTCCCCTGCACTTTAAAGTTCAAATGTTACAGACCTATTAGAACACAAAGGATTTCCTCAAATTAACACTGTAGAAGGCTGACTCCACACTTGGGTGTATGTGCAGTGTATGCATGGGTGTGAGGATGTTGGTGGCTCTGGATGGCTCTCAGCCTCATTCCCTTAAGTCAGGGTCTGTCACTGAGCCTGAAGCAAGGCTGGAGGCCAGCAAACCTCGGCAATCCTGGCTCCTCTCCTAGCGTGCTGGGTTTACCGGCCCCCGCGGCCAGGCATGGCTTTTTATGTGGGTGCTAGGATCTGAACTCAGGTCTTCATGCTTGCACAGCACTGCTCTACCCACTAAGCCATCTTTCTGGCCCTCTATTTCCCATTTTTTAGAGAGAAACTGACAATCACCCATAAAACCAATATTTGATAGTGCCCAAGAGGAATATAGATGGAAATGAGATCTTGACCCAACCAAGTGTCCTGAGCCACTCATTCACTCACTCACCCAATCACTCATTCAGTCACTCATGTAGTCACTCAGTCACTCATGCACTCATTCACTCATTCACCCAATCACTCATTCACTCATGAATTCACTCACTCATGCACTCACTCACTCACCCAATCACTCATTCACTCACTCACCCAATCCCTCATTCACTCACTCACTCACTCACTCACTCACTCACTCACTCACTCACCCAATCACTCACCCACTCACCCAATCACTCACTCACTCACTCACAAACACCAAGAGCCAGCTCTGAGTCCCTCACCTTCCAACTCAAGGCAGTGAGATGTCCTTAGCTTTGTGGACTATGTCAGAGTCATCAAACATTTTCATAGATTTTCCTTTCTGAGTAATTCAAAACTTGAAAATTGATTAGTTAATTTTTATTTTAAAATTATCATGAGTGTTTTATAAAAGGGGTCAATATGATAGAGAGATGACGTGGCAAAGAATCCCACCCAGGGGACAGCACTATCCCTGTGTTGGGACCATCTCTAAAGTCTATGCTTCCTCCTCATTATGTATTTGGATTAGGAAACATGGGATTCCACAGAGTGAAGCTCTTATCAATGAGCTGTGAGGTCACAGATTGGACAACGTGAACCCCAGTGACCAGAAGGTAACACCAACAATGATGCAGCCAGCGAAGAGTCAGCCATCTTTCTCACTTTTGTGAAAAGACAGAACTCAATACATATATTCTTTTTGTTGTTTTTTTCAAGACAAAGTTTCTCTGTGTAGCTTTGGTGCCTGTCCTGGAACTTACTCTGTAGACCAGGCTGGCCTTGAACTCACAAAGATCCACTTGCCTCTACCTCCTGAGTGCTGGGATTAAAGGCCTGTGCCACCATTGCCCACATACATTCTTTTTAACACTAAAAAACATGGTGTGGAGGAGGAGGAGAAACGAAAAAAGAAAAGTAAGATGTAGATTTGACTTTGACAGTTGGGGAGTAACAGAGTTGGAGGAGATAGAGGCAAGCTATTACTCAACACCACCCATACTAGATGCTGGGCTCTACTCTGGGTGTGGTACATGTCTGGAATTCTAGCACTCAGGAGTAGGACGCAGGAGGATCATGAATGTATGGTCAGCCTTGGCTCCATAGTATATCTGAGGTCAATCTGGGCTATGTGAGACCTGTCTCAAAGTGGGCAGGAGGGAGAGGGAAGCAGCAGAAGGAGGGGCAGAGAGGGAGGGAGAGAGGTAAGGAGAGAGGGCACGTGGGAGAAGGAAGCAGCAGAAGAGGGAGAGAGGGAGGGAGATCTCTAAAGGTGACAACAGTCTACGATTTTCCATAGTAGAACAGGAGTTCATGACTTAATGTGAGAGTGTGACTACTGTAGCTGTGTGAGCAGGAATGAGCATTTACATTTTACCAGCTATCTGAAACTGAGGAATGAAGCACTCACTAAACTCATGGATGGCTTTCATCGGTATAGTTTCAGACAGGTTTCAACATATGCATTTAATACAAAGTGTTAATACTGAAAACTTTATGCCACTCAGGGATCCTGGAGAACTAGTCTCAGATACTTGCATCTAAAAAAATTTATTGACAATCATTGTGGCAATTTAACATATTTGCAGGGTTTACCAGGGTAAAATTCTCTTATCTTGGGCTCATCATTCTAATATGCCACTTCTAGTTTTGTAAACACGTGTCAAAACTATGGAATTCCTCTTAAAGATATAGAAATAGACTCACCAAGTTTAGAATATGAAGCCCAGATGGCCTACCAGTATCAACAAAAGCACTTTCCTTGCCAACATGAATTTTACAAACCAGAAATCACTGTCAGGCCTGCAGAACAGACAAAGGAGTACTGTGTTAGGTGCTCCATTGCATGGTCCATAAAACATTATTTTCAAAACAAACACTGCAAGTTCAGAATGAACTCTACTCTATCACCAAGGCACCGAAGCCTTCCAGAAGATTGACCTGCATGCCCCTGTGTTCCACTGAGAAAGGAGAGTAGAGGTAGGTGTGGGTTTTAAAAGCAGATGCAAACCTTTCAGCACACCCCTTGCCTGGGTCGCTTGGGACTTCTAACTCCAAGTCCCTTTTTTTTCTGACACTCGGAGTTTCTGGGATTCAATATCTATGTGGTTGCTGACAATCTACTAACCATCAATGTACTAGAATAGCTCTATCAACCCCCATCCACTAGGTGACTGTTGGTGCAGAAGGAACTGAGCTAAGGCCTACAGCTTCAGACTCCCCTCTGTGGCCTCGAGAGGTGAAGGCTGAACCTCTTCATCACTCTGCCTCAAGACTTTCTAAAGTCACAAAAGGGACTAAGTGAGGCCGACAAGAGTCAGGCCCTCCAGGCAGCCTTGGCACTTCTAGAAGAGATGGTTTTGGGTGAAGCAGGCTGGAGGCAGTGGCAGAGATCCCCACCACATGACGTCTGTTTCCGGGGCTTCAAACTTCCACGTTCTAGGAGGTAGACCCTTTAATGAATTTGCCATAGTTCTACAGGATGCATTCATGTGTCGTGTGAAGAGTGGTGTGCAGGTGTACCTATCCCCGCAGAGGCCAGAAGATAACGTCAGGTCTTCTCATCTCTCAGCCTCGTTCTCTCGAGGCAGGGTTTCTCACTGACCTTGGAGCTTGCTGTTTTGGCTGTGCGGAAAGCCTGCAAACCCCAGTGAGCTGTCTCCATCCCACCCTCCAGCACTGAGGTCCCAGGTGCACATGGAGCCACAGCAGACTTTGTATCTAGTGCCAGGGAACCCAAACTCAGGTCCTCACAGTACAGTAAACCCTCTACCCACTGAGACACATCCCTGGCCCTCCAAGTATTTCTTAATTGCCTTTGATGTTTTATTCATTTCAAAACAGGCAGGTTTTTTTCACCCATGTCACTAATTAGGTATTCTAGCCGCCAGACAAATAACCTATGCTCAATCTGTTGCACAGGATTTGTGTGCAGTTTATGGATCAATCTGGAACTATGTGGGCCTTAAGAGGTTGATGAAAATATTTACAATAGTGAACTAAATCAATAAAGGTTTATTAAGAGCCCGGGTTTTGAAATGGGTTCTTACCCATTATGACAGACCTTTAATAGCTTGGGAGATGAAATACTGTATTTTATTGTTTCTGGCTCTTTTCTTGGGTTGACCCTTTATGTGTTATGCACACTGCCATCAAGCTCTGGTGACCCCATCAAGTGACAGTCCCTGACCCTGAACCAAGCTACACATGCCCTCAGAGGCAACCTTCCCTACGTCTGTTATCATGCTAGACGGGAAGGCTGTGTGACACTCAACTTTTGTGAGTAGTGCTTCATGGAGGCTTATCTGATACCTTTCAAAAGAAAGCAGTTAAAGAATTTGGATCTGATCGTTAATACACCTAAGAAAAGGTTAACAGTTTCGAGGTATTGAACAGGCACAATCTGCCAGGTGCTTTGGCACTTGGAACCTCATGGGTTTGTGAAGTAGATGGGAGAGATCATAGACTGTCACAAGTCTTCCCCTCTCTGTATCCTCACTGCTTGGAATGGGACTTCGTAGCTCCTTCCAGGAGCCACAGCTGTCCCTCTGCTCTGGGCTGGCTTTTCCTTCCAGTGAGCCATAGCTGTCCCTCTGCTCTGGGCTGGCCTTTTGACTTACTTCTACCTATGCAAAGCGCTGGGAGCAAAAGCAGGTCCATTCTGAGCCTTCCAGCAAGCTGTGCCTGCTGCAGTGTTTACTCTTGGATCCCTGCTTTCTCTCTGGGAAGCCTAGCCTGCGTGCTCACAGACTTGGGCCCAGTTGCCCTGGTTTCTCAAATCTAGTAAACCTCTGGATTCACAGAGACAAGGCTGGCTGCAGGCTGACGGTGGGCTCCTGATAAGTCCCGGTGAGATCAGAGCTGCCCAGGTGAGTCAGCACAAACAGGAAGGGCCTAGAACTAGGAGCTGAAGAAGTATCTGCTTGCCAGCTGTTGAATCGTAGGGTGGCTTGCTACACTGCAAAAGCCAATAGACACACGGTTGACCTCTCTGTACTAAACGCAGGGACCGTCACTTGTCTGTGCTCCACCAGCTGGTACGTGGTAAAGGCTATCAGTTATCACATCTGACATGAGGGCCTGGGCTCTTAGGTCACATCACTGTCCACACTCAGAAGCCCACGTGAAGTGTCCTCAGTGTCAGGGTACTTCCTGTATCGGAAGAACTCGTCATTTCTGTCTAATGAAGTTACCACTTGGTGGTCTGGCTCTTGCTATTCTTAGTGCCTGAAATGGGTTTTCAGCTTCTGAAATCTGCTCAAATGTAACCACTTCTTGGGAATCTCTCATCATATTTGAAGACAGAATTACTTTTTTCTATCCTCTGGGTGATGGTAAAAAGAACCACAGCTGCTCACTCTGTCTGTGCCTTTCACAGTGTGACATTTCAGTATCTCTTATCAAGAGATGAAATCTGCTTTTCCATCCCCTGAACATAGACTGACCGACTGACTTGCTTTGGCCAAGGAATGTAGCCCAAGTAAAAGTATCAATGTCACAGTTCTGGGAGGTCTGAGACATCTTGTATTCTCAAGGGAAACCTGATGCCCCTTCCAACAAGCCTACCATGTCCCGCTGAGATTCAGAGAGCAGAGCTCTGTCAGCCAGGGGGTCTCAGCTGAAGCCCAGATATGGAAGAACAGCCTAGCTAGGAGGAGCTAACCCACATCAACCAGAGCATGGACACACACACACACACACACACACACACACACACACACAACCCATCGACTGCTCCACAGGATCAATGGCCAGACAAATGGTCACCCTGAGTTTGTGCTGAGGCAACAGACAAGGGTTGTTACTTTTTCTGTTTTACTTCAGGTATAAGAGATCATTTGTATTTCTGTTGCCGTTTCAAGCCCCCCCCACCTTTTTTTTTTTTCCCCGAGACAGGGTTTCTCTGTGTAGCTTTGGCGCCTTTCCTGGAACTCACTCGGTAGCCCAGGCTTGCCTTGAACTCACAGAGATCCACCTGCCTCTGGGATTAAAGACATGCACCACCACCGCCCGGCTTTAAGCCTTATTTTTGATTGCGTTTTGAGTTCTTTTATTAACAAAATGAACAAATGATGGAATGTCAAACTAGTCAGAAAGATTTGTTTTCTCACAAAACAGAACTCTGGATTTCTTTCTATAATGATGGTCCTGGGGACTGAATTTGGGGCCTCATGCTGGCAAAGCCAAGAACTCTGGCCTTTTATCCATGTTTCCTGGCTGGAAGTCAGATCCATGTGAACATGGGATCTGATACTTAGCAGGTGCTGCTTAACTGTTGGCTGCCGTGGACTCTATGCCGGAAGTAAGGTGGAAGTAAGCAGAACAAGGCAAAGCCAGAACATGCATGCCGGCGTGCCGTGGCTTCAAAGTCAGGGCGACCTCTCCCCGCGTCTCCTGGAGGGAGAGTCAGGGTCAGCCAGGAGCTGCTCTGTTTGTTCAAATGCTGGCAAGTGTCTTTCTCTTTGAAACTATGTTCGTCCCCAGGACTCCCCAGCTCAAGCCACACAGTCACAAACAGCAGGAGCATTCTGTGATGGGCCACCTTGGAGGCATCTTGCTTTCCAAGGCAGTAGTCCTCAGCTCCGGTTGCACATTAGAGACACCTGGGAGCTTTAAAGAAAAGCCCGCAGAGATTGGGTTAATTAGTTTGGGGGTGCAACTTGCATTTGCGGACACTAAAAACCTGTGGGTGATCTGACCGAGCAGTCAGAATTGAAAACTGCTATTCAACCTTCCACAGATTCCCTTCCATCACACTCATTATGGGATTTAACAATCAAGGTAATTATAACAAAACCTTTTTAATATGCCTGTAATCAAAACTCAGCACTGATGCACCAACCACAGCTAGGAAATAATTTCTTATACCAGACAATGACTGGCTCTGAAGGAACTAAAAAATAATTACTAGATGAGAAATGTCCCTACGATTAACTCCAAGCATAATGTGAACACTTGGCAGAACCCAAAATATCCTAAAAGCCTCCAACATAAATGGGTATTCAGGGTTTTATTGACCTAAATTAAATAACACATAACAATACTACAGACTGCATTAAATAATACAGCAAAGCTAATTATCATTTAAGTGTATAGTCTAAAAGCACATTAATCTAAACTCTTTCTCTGAAAATATACATCATTTGTGTGAATAAAATCATTTTATCACAAATTAAGCTACACTGTGGTATTTTAGTGTGATTTTAATTTCAGGTTCAGATTCAACACGGAGATCTCAAAGAATGTGGTTTTATCTTCCTAGTATGCTAGTAACTCACTTGGTACTAGTGTTACTTTCACAATTATAATTATTTTTGGACAAGACTTCAAGTGTCAAAATTATAAATAATCTTGTTACAGAGTATATAATATACACAAGTCACTTTACTGCCAACATTTCATCTTTAATAAACATAGGTTCCCCAAGAGAAAAACCTGCTCAGACCCGACTTTATAGACAGGAAAACAAGGTCAGGAGATAGGGATCATGATCAGCAGTACTCCTACCCGGAATGTCTGGGCAACCATGTCTGGATGTCTGAGCCTACGTCCTCTCTCTGGGGCATCTGGAGTGTATTCTACTGCACAAAATCAGGGTGCAGTACTGGAGCTGGTTCCCCGCCTTTGCTGAAGGCCTATGTTTTGCCAACCTCTGCATGGTTACATTCAGTGAAGAATTTTAGTAAGGGCAGAAATGATCACTTTCTACACTAGTTCTTCTTACAAAATGGGCGGATGTCAACTATAGCAATTTACTACATTAGTTTAAATTGTTTATTTTCTAGTGCATCATTAGCTTCTTATATTAGCATGCTATAATTTATAAACTGATATTGGCACACTGTTATCATTTAATTCATATTTTCTTAGAATTTATCTAATTTTTTGAAGACAGGAGTCTCATTCTGTAGACTTGGTTGGCCTTGGACTGGAAGCAATCTTCCTGTTTCCATCTCTCAAGTGCTGGGAGTTGTGAGCCACCAGACAAGGCTTCTAATGATTGGCTTTTTGTCCAGGATGGTGCATTACATTTAGTTGGCTCTTTTTCTCTTTTTTTTCTTTGAGAGATGAGGAGGAGGGAGAGAAGGGTAAGGGAATGGCAGGCACACACACTCTGTGACAGGGACGGGGAGGGAGAGAATGGATGGACATGAGTATTTTTCTTCTGGGATTCAAAGGGGGCAATCCTACAAATTACTGCTCTCCTGTTCTCCTATGAAGAAAAGGGCACATGTTAATGAAGTAATCTCAAGTTTTAATTATGAGAAATACACTGTGGGCAGGAGAAAGGTTAAGTTAAAAAGAATGTGACATTTGGAAGGACCTGACATGTGGTCTCTGATTTTTAACATGGATCACCAAAACCTAAAAGGCAAGGGATAGGACAGAGTAGAAGAAATAACAGGCATTTCACACACAACCATGATACTCTTGTATAATTTGCCATCACTGGCTTGAGAAAGTTCATATTCTTAAAGCCCACAATGATTCAATGATCATTTCCCTGCCAATGTTTGTGTAAAACATTTCCCAAACAAGACTGATTCATCTTACTTTGAAGAGGATTGTCAGATCACAACAGAGAATGGTAAAGCGTTTGTGTCCCTTACAGAGATGCCAAGTATTTTACTCTGACTGGTGCTGCACTATAAATGGGCAAATCTAAAGGCCAAAAAGACCCTCCAGGTTGCCAAGCACAGCACTTCAACAGCTTTTTTTCCTAGTACTAATGACTTGTTCTTTCAAAGTTTGAAAATAACAGCTAGTTATGATTCCAAGAAAAATTGTAGTTTACTTCAGTTAATGCAGTGTAAAAGATACTTCACTGAATGGGTTTGTCTGTTGCTGTCCTGTCCAATGAATACTTCTTTAGATATTAAAACCTTGTTAAGCAGTGCTGTGATGACAGGTGGGTTTTTAAACTAACATTGAGAGTCAACCAATCTTCTTGGAAAACAGTTGAGTCCAAGATAAATAATTCTGAACTTTGTTAGTGGAGTTTGGATGTATGTAATAGCAGATGTAAATTTTATCTACTGTGATGGAAGAAATGAATAAAGACAGAACTTCAAAACTGATAAGCCTGCCAAATAAGGAGATCCTAACAACATCCTAATGCCCAAAGGCACAAAGGAAGGAAAACTAACATATTCTAATGGAATGTAGAAATTCTGGGGAAATCTTTTTATGATAAGAACAATAAATGAGGAAATGTCACTTGTGTCTGATTGACGTTTCAAAAACAGTATAGATCTCTCTGTCATGCACTATGTAAAGAGAACATAAATAGTATAGGGATTTCCAATGACATTTAAGGTTATCATTCATCTGAAGAGGTGACTCCTGGGACAGAAACCTCCAGGAGAACTGGCATGGATGGGGTGGTGGTGTTGTGAGCACAGCTTTATGACATTTTCTTCTAATAAAATGACTACCCCAGTGGACTTTAGGATTTCCTCTGCAACTGATTAGGCTTCATATCAAATTACAATTTTTATGAGGCTACCTGCCTTTAATCAGTCATCCATTTTATATATATAGTAATAAAGTAACTGTACTTGATGGATTTTAAGAATGGTAAGATTTGAGCTGGGGCTATAGTTCAGCAGAAAAGCATTTGTCCCACCTGTGTGAGGCCCTGGGTTCAATCCCTGATGGTGCAGAAACACACACACACACACACACACACACACACACACACACACACACACACACCTGTGATTTGGGGGCTGGAGAGATGACTCAGGGGTTAAGAGCACTTGCTGCTCTTTCAGAGAACCCAGGTTCAAAATTCCCATGACCTAGTTGGGGGGATAAGAGCCACCTGTAATTCTAGTTCCAGGCATCTGGCACTTCCTTTGGCCTCCCTGAGCACCAGGCACACATGTGGTGCATAGACACACATGCACGCAAAATGCTCATACACAGAAAATAAAAATAATCAGAAAAATAAATAAATCTTAAAATCTTAAAAAAAAGAATGGCAAGATTCAAATTATAACAAATAATATTATTCCAAAGTCATTCCTGGGCTTCATTAAGGGTGTGGCCTACTTTGACTTTCATGGTTAAATTTTTGCAGGCCTCACGGCAGATATTTAAATGTTCTATAATACGTAAAAACAACGTAAAATTTTGTGGTTTTTGGTATATTATTGTTAACTATATTGTCAAATTTGTTTTAATATAAACTTTAGCTGTCGCATTTTGAGTTTTTTCTTACTTAAAAAGTAACATGCTTTTAATTTACTTTAAATCTATTTTGTACTGGAATGCATAACTTAAAATATCTTTTAAAGAAGATTTATTTATTTTATGTGTATGAGTGTTTTGCCTGTATGTATGTCTGTGCACCACATGCATGTCTGGTGCCTGAGGAAGTCAGAAGAGGGCTTTGGACCTCCTGGAACTAGAGTTGCACACAGATGGTCGTGAGCTGCCATGTGGTGCTGGAAACTGAACCTGGGTCCTCTGCCAGAGCAACAAGTGCTCCTAACCACTGAACCATCTCTCCAGCCCCACCAAACAGGTTTGAAATGGCAATTATGCTATATATTCTTGGTTTGGGAACTAAGAATGCAATTTTCAAGCTACATTTAGTATATCGTGATACTAAAATAGATAAAAATTGTTTATTATACTAATTAGCATTTATGGTATCTTGAATTTGGACAAAAATACTGAACTTACAAAATTTTTTGTGGTTAATAATAAAGTAACCTGGCGAAAAGTTTTTGGCACACACACACACACACACACACACACACACACACTCATCTCCCAACCCTTTCCCAGGTCTCTCCATCTATGTTAATCCTCTTTACAAGTGTCTTTTCCACATTCATGTTTTTGTGATGTTTGTTTTGGTTTTTTGAGACAGGGTTTCCCTGTGTAACAGCCCTGGCTGTCCTGGAACTCACTCTGTAGAGCAGACTGGCCTTGAACTCAGACATCTACCTGCCTCTGTCTCCCGAGTACTGGGATTAAAGGTGTGTGTCACCACTGCCAGGCCACATTTTTGTGCTTTACCTTGTGATCTGGTGAGTTTAATCGGGGCCATCTGTGTGACCATGGACTTTGAGCTATCCATTGGAGCCTGGAGGGCTCACTGTGGGGACACTAGGGAGGAAGACAATGACCATCTCTCCTTGACAGTTCACAGTCAGCAGGGTGGGCTGTGGTCTTGTGCATCCTTCCTTGATCTATGATTGAATGATGACAGGCTTGGTCTTGAGCAAGGCCCAATGCAAACAATTATAAATGCTGTGATGGCCGATGGGTTAGTTATGCATTACCTGAAATTTGTACATACTGTGCTTTATTACTCTCTCTCTCTCCAAAATCCTGAGAAGTGTGTACAAATTCTGAGCACATGACTGCAGTTAGTAATGTGGTAACTGCGATGTTTCTTAATGTTTACTGTCAAAAACTGGCTGTCCATTATATGTATAAAGAAACCTCATTTAATTAGTATTGGAAACTACAGAAAACTGAGATGGGAATTATGAATGTTTACACAAACCCTAGGCATTGAAGTGTGCTTGCTCACCTGATCTCTGTTGACATATTCCAAAACACCTTTCCCAAACATTATTTTCTTAAACATTTAAGTCATCATTTCACTTACCAATTCTTTAAACACAGAAATTGGATTTGAACCATAGTACCATAGTTAGTACTATGACATGTGTACAACTCCTGGACATGCTGAATCTCAGTGATTTTCCTTTAGTATTATGAAATGTGTACAACTCCTGGACATGCTGAATCTCAGTGATTTTCTTTTAGTATTATGAAATGTGTACAACTCCTGGGCATGCTGAATCTCAGTGATTTTCCTTTAGTATTATGAAATGTGTACAACTCCTGGGCATGCTGAATCTCAGTGATTTTCCTTTAGTATTATGAAATGTGTACAACTCTTGGGTATGCTGAATCCTAATGTTTTCCTTTAGTACTATGAAATGTGTACAACTCCTGGACATGGTGAATCCCAATTATTTTGGTGGAGCAGCTGCTAGGAAGAACTCAGCGCTCTGGGCCCAGGCACATTATAAGGAATTACATAAAGGCGAAGGGAAAGAAGATGGGGTGCTGAGAACATGGGAAGAAAAGGGGAGCCATGAGAAAATGGGGCAGGCAGAAAGGCTAGCATGCTTTGCTATTGACAGTATTTCCTCCAACTGCACCAGGGACCTGGGGCTTTCTGTCATACAGTCCGTCTGGTTTTGGAGAATACCTCAGAACTCAGACAGTCAAGACTCACACATCACATATACCAAGCAGGGCTGCATGGTTCAGGAGCTCAGGCATGAGGACAATGTGTGCATGGCTCCCCGTGACTCACATCTACTGAGGTCCCGCATCTTCTTGCAGCAGAACCAAAATCAATATCTAAAAGACTATGGGGGAAATTTTGGTCTCAAAACTGGGAACAGTTGCTTCTCCTGGGAACATTTAATTGTTTGGGTTTAGAACATCATTAATCATGAAGCAACAAACACATTTCCCTTTCAAACTGCTCATTAAATAAAATAAAGTCTGTTTCTCTCACACCCACCACAAAGGATCTTGTGGAACTCCTCTGTATCCTACCAGCCCTCTCCCCTTCTATTCCGTTCCTCATTTCACTCCCGCCATGCTTTTCTGTCCATGTGTTGTGTATTGTGGTCCTTCTGGAGTAGGGCATGTTCTCACCAGTCCCCGGTTTCTAAAGCTACAAAGAGCTTAGAAATAATCCAGTTCTATCTGGCATAGTTCACAGATGAGAAATCCCAGGTCCCAGTAGTTAGCGTTTCAAAGTCTGACTGCAAGGCAGGGATCCTAAAAGGAGTTTATGATTTCCAGTTAGCATACTGTTGCCTCCATGTCACAAGACTCTTTTCTTTCCTGTTCTTAAGATGGCATCGCTTGGACTTCTCCCCGACACAGAGAAACTCTCCAGGCTACACCTTACTTTAGAGGGTCACAAGAAAATTCTGAGAAGTCTTCTAACAAGTGAATCCACTTAACCTTCTCTAACTTGTATCTGTAAAACATATCTGATTATGAATTAAAAACATCTCTTTTGGGGCCACGGTTGGGAGCTACACTTATGAAGGCTCCTTGGAACACACCTTGAGAGGTCTGGGGTCAAGACAAGATCCCAGGAATCAGGTGGAGGACAGAGATGGCCACATGTTCATCTCCTGACGCGTCAGCCTCTGCTGAGGGTGCTCTTGCAGGTGGCAAGTCACACTGTCCCTAGGAGCTCAATCTCCCAGCAGTGGAGAGGGTACTGGGCCCGCTAGAAACACGGTGCACCAGGAGGGTCATGACGGAAATGTCTGGAATTTTGTTTTATAATGATCACTGTCTTTTGTCTACTTTAGACAGGAGGCGACTTTAAGTTATTTTTCTACAGAGGTACACACAATCAGACAATGGTTTGTTTCCAAGTGTGTGCCTTTAGAGAGGTGACTGTTTACAGATCCGAAGGAGGGGACAACTCAGCAAGGTCAGCCCAGATTACAAGCTGTTGTTAGATGACAGTGTTGACTCTTGCCTCTTGTGTTCTTACCCTCTCCGAATTTCTCTTTCATCTTCAGTAAGATGGGTATCCTAACAATCACAATATGGAGCCATGCAGATTGCAATTTAATACCTCAATGCTTGCCCCTCCCTTTCCGGGAGCCATGATGTGTCCTGCAACAGGAAAACACCGTTCAGACTTCGCTGTCTTCCCTTCATACACATTTCTCTTCACAGTGGACAAGGATGACTTACACCAATGGTCACACAAGTCCCTTAGTCTCCTCCCCTAAGGACAACTGTAGCTAACCAGTTAATACTGGCTCCTCCAAGGATCTACCTGCCTGTGAGCTCCTACCCCTGATCCTTCTGATGAGTTATGCTCACAAGTATGGGAGACGAGGTGTCAACAGTAACAATGCTCAGGCCCCGGGTATAGCGGTACTGGGGGTTTCAGACTCAAGAGAAACAAATGGGTTTCTCTTGGATGCCATGGATGCCAGAGTCATGATGGGCCGGCCACCAGGTCCTCTGTAGACAGCCTTGCCATCTAAGCAGCACCTCCACAGACTTCCCGACAGGCAGGAGTGGCTGGCCCAGCTCTCTAGGATGCCCTCGTACAACAGCATCTTAGAGATGCCAAGGGCATCTACCCCATGCCCTCAGCAATCCTCTACTCAATTGTTAAAAACAACAACATTTATTTTAAAAGCTGATAAACTAAAATGCATCAACTGGAAACAAGAAAGGAAGGGAGGGAGGTTGCTGGAGATCTTAGTTATTTTTATTGATTTCTCTGTTGTTCAGTCCCAAACACTGTCATATTAACGCACTCCTCTATTTTTTGTTTATTTATCATCATTCTTATTTATTACTGTGGTTTGTAAGTCTAAGGATTGAACGTAGGTCCTCAGGCATATGAGGTATCTACGCTGTTACTGAGCTTTAGCTCCCGCCCTCTTCCTATTATAATCAGAAAAAATAAAAAAAAAACAATTAAAATATACGATTTAGAAAAAAGAGAAATACAAGCATATCTTTAAAAAGATTATCAACAAATACTGGAAAGTTTAAAAACAACGAAACAAATAATTTTCATTAGTCATGTCACTGGCGGTCAAGTGAAAGGTGGGCCTTGACTGTGTAAGATGAGTCTTTACATAGGTGACCTCAAAAGCCCGGAGGGTTTGCAATGATCTGAGGGCCGACACTATCGGAACTGCACACTGAGAAATCTCCTGATTTACAAAATGCAGTAGCTGGGGGAAATATTCAAAGGGGTTATTCTTCTACATATCTGGCAAGACTGGGGAATGAGGGACAATCTCATGGCAAGCTTGGGGACAAGCTTTAAACTCAGGCCTGACCTCAGCTCGAGGTCTGTATTTCTGCCCCGGCAGTATCCAGTCCAGACCATAGAGACTTTGACCACTTACTTCTCCAGCTGGTGCCTTCCATGGGTGGCACCCTCTCCATGCCCCTTGCCATGCAGCGTTTACTCTCTGCACATCTTTAAATGTGCTTTTTCTCTTATTCAGGGGGCACATAACTGTTTCCATGAGCTTCAGATTAACATCACCGGCAATGGTATGCGTGCTAAAGTACACGGAGCAACATCAAAGGCTGTCTGGAACGTGCAGGAAGTCTTTCTAAATTTCTAGGATTGACATTCTTGATGCTGCAGTATTGAGATGGGTACACTGCTCTCATAAGGACCTCTCTTTGTAAGACATGCATAATGCAGGGCAAAGAAAGTAAGCAAGGAAAACGGTTTCCCAAATTATAACTTGCATCTTGGTACTGAGAAGCTATTAAAATATATTTTAAAAAATCCCTAAGCTGATGTGTTTCTTAGAATTCTGAGGTTTCCCACTGCTCTGCCGTTTCCCATTCTGTATGCACAGCAGAGGCTCCTGCCAAGACTATTACAGTGAGCAAACAATGTCCTCTCTGTCAGAGCCGAGAATGAATAGTATCACAAAATTCTCCTCTAATGTACAGCCTCCACTCCCCACAAGCCTTCCGAGGAGAGCAGCCAGGGGAGGGGGAGGACAGAACACGGCTCTCCCCTTGCCAATCTGAAACGGCTTTTCAGAACACCGAGGGTGGACCAACACTAACTGTGTATTATCTTCTAATCAAAGGAAGTGGACAAGTAGATTTTAATTCCCATCGTATATTGTCTTATCCCTCTGGATTTGAGTACACAGACACTTTTGTGAGGAAAAAGGAGGAAGAGCCCGTCAAGCAAAATCTCAGGGCTTAGCGAAAACAGCCTTTTGCTACAGACTAAACAGCAGCAGAGGGCCTTCCCAGAGGTTTGTGTGAAGACACCAGGAGCTGAGGCACAAGTGTGAAAGTGAGTGTGGGCTCCACTGCTTCCCTGAAGCCGTGCTGTCTGCTAAGCTCATGATTCATGGAGGAAGAGCCTGGAGCTACTCCCCTGGATGTAAGACAAGGCTGGCCCACTCTGCTCCGGTCCCAAGGACTGTCTATGTGTCCCCCTCCACGGCTCCTCTTCAGAACAGGCATTAAGTACATAATCTTCCAAAATGAGACATTTAGAAAGCATTTTGCACACAAATCAATGAAAGGCTTACTTGGTGTACATTTTCAGAAAAGAAGAGAGATTTCTCAAAACTTTTCTTATTTGTTGTCTTAGTTGGTGCAGAGTATAATGGTCTAGCCCCCTCCCCCCATGACATGTGCAGAACATATACTTTATCTGACCTTTAATTAGAATCACTCAACTCTTTCGTCGTAAAGGAATGAACACTACTTTCAGTCTAAACACACAGGCCCGCTCCCTCCTCTTTTCCCACACACTTGCCGGCGACCTGTCCCATGATCTCCCAGGGTGAGACGGTGTTCTCTTGGTGACACACTTAGCCAGGCTGCAGGAAGCAGCGGCAGCCCTCCTTTCTTCTCTCTCTCTCTCTCTCTCCCCGTCTCTCACACAGTCCAAGTCTGCACTAGACTAGACAATCAAACCTCTGTGCGTGCGGTCCCGCCGCCACCGCCATCTGAGAATGCTAACCGTGTGCTCGTTCTTCCTCAATGGCAATATTTACCTTGGAGGAGTGCTTGTCCGAAAGTATTTCTGAGTTCTAGTAATGGGTCCCGATCAAATGTTGTTACGGGAGGGCCCCTCTCCTTTCTCGGCCTGTAACCAAAAAGAAAGAAAGAATGTTGGGGGGCAGGGAAGGCGTATGGATAGGCTGTGAGAGACACTTGCCAGCTTACTGGAAAAACCCTGGCCTGTTTACCAGACATGGAGCTTTGCATTCCTCTCTAAGGAGGCTGCAGGTTTAACTTCTAAACAGGCAAACGTACCAACAGCAGTGAATACATACGATTTTCCCCCTCTGAAACAAGAGCCACATTACTATTTGATCCAATATAAAGCAATTTACTTTTTTTTCCCCTCCAAGTCTTCCTAGTTTGTGACAGATAAATCTGTATGTTACTTAGTACAATTAAGATCAAGTAACAGTTACCAACATTTGAGGTAAAACACAGTATTTATATGAAAAGAACATTCATACTTTTTGGCAAGGTAAGCTGTGACTCAATTCTGAAATTTTCTGATGGAAAGGAAGCTGTGGTGGTGTGGTGTATACATCAAGACCCAAGGGCATGTGGATCTAATCCTTTATCATTCCATCAGCACCCCACCATGGAAATGAGAAAGGTTCTCAGAAAGGGAGGCAACTCCCAGAAGCCTCCCCCAGTCTTCCCCACTCATCAGCTCCCACATCCTGTCACTGGTCGGCTCTAGAGTTTTGGCCAGCCCGTCTCCCACCTCCCTTTCCTCTCTGCTTTACTTCCTACCTTTGAACAAATCCCTTCAGTACTGATACCTAGTTGTATCTTTGAAAATATTTATTTACGTGTACATGTGTGCATCTGTATGCTGTGTGGGGGTGTCCGTGGAGGCTGGAGGAAGTGCTGGAGCCCCTTGAGATGAGGTTGCAGAAGTTTTGAGGAACCAAACCTGGGTCTTCTGGAAGAATTGATGAACTGCCTCTCTGGCCCCTGAACACTTACTTTACATGAGACACGATGATGGGGGCGGGGCGAGGGAGGAGAGGAGAAGAATGGAGTGGAAATGAAGAGTTTATTCTCATGAGGCTATTCCGACTGCTGACCAAGATCTAGAGCTTCTTAATTACTTTAGCAGACTGAGGTACAAATTCTGTATTGTTTAACATTCAATCGTAGAACATGAGCCACCCGGATTTGTATTAACTGTTGTTCTTTTGGACTGATCGTCATTTCTGAGTGTTGCTTTCTTCTGCTGCAGAATCAACACATTATTTATATTGTATATATTGTATTAAGGTATAACTATTCTTTCCCTGCCAGTTGTCAAGTGAGAAAGGCTGCCTTTTGTTTGCCAGTGCATTCAGCTACATTATTATTTTCTTATTTCTAAAGTAAATCTAAAAAGATCAGAACGAGAGGCACAATCACGGGCTGTCTTCCTCTAACCCAACTCCAGGTCTCTCTCTGTCAATCACACAAAGTGGGAGGGACAAGGCTGCGCTGGGTGAAGTGCTCCTGGGCTAAGTGAATTCTAGTGATATTGTTCCACTCTTTCATTAGCTTTCAAGTCAAACCTCCTCCCAGGCTCCTGCCATGCACATGGATTTAGATGCAGATTCTAATCACCTCTTGGCTTCTCCATGTCAACGCCCAAGCTCAGAAAACTCTTTTGAATTAGTCAGAAAGATGAGCAAGATTAATTATCCAAGTCCAATGGCTTCAGGTCAGGGTTGTTTTGTTTTTGTTTTCAAATGTGAAATGCTGTCAATGCATATTAGAAATAGTATTTCAGGGCTGGGGATGCAGTTTGTGAGTTTGTGGTAGAGCACTGTGTAGTATGCTCAAAGGTCTAGGTTTAATCCCTAATATCACACACACATACAAATAAAATCAAAATGCATTTTCTTTTACTAGATGTGAAGGAAGAGCCCGACTTAAAAACTGAACAGTCTAGGGTGGTGCATAATTTTGCACTGTCAAAATAGCTAGAGCATGAGTTAAAACTATTCCAGGGAAACAAGGTGATGGAGATAGTGGTATTATCACAAAGACAGACAGACATACAGGTTAAATGGGAAAAAAATTACCACCCATGCAAGCAAACCCATAGATTTACATTCCTTTATTTACACAGTCAATTGCCTTTTAACGGAAGTGCCAAGACCACCCAATGGAGAAAGAACAATCACTTTAGCAAACAGTGCTGGGATAGGTAGCAGCCACAGACAAGAAAGTGGAATCCTGAGTTCATGTGATATTAAAGTTAAGTTGAGAAGATAAATGTAAGAGATAAAACCACACACACACAAAAAAAAACCCAAAACAAAACAAAAAAAAACTACTATGAAAGAAAACACAGGTAAATCTCCATGAGATCAGATTTGGCCAAAGCTACTGATATGATGCTAAGTGTACAATCAATAAAATATAAAATAAAAAGTTATGAGCTTTAGAAAACACTATGTACAATAAAGATGACATCCCAGAGAAGAGAAATAGGTGCAAGCCTATTTATGATAAAGGAAATGTAGTGAGAATATATAAAACCTCTTAAAAGGAAATAAGATATCCAAGTCCCAAACGAGCAAAGAGTCTTAGCTAGGCATTTCTCCAAAAGAAGTTATTAAAGGACCAATGAATTCACAGATGGTCAATGCCATCATCAAAGAAATGCAAGTGTAAACTACAATGAGATGCTGCCTCATGGGTCTGAACTAAAAGCTAAGAGTAATGTGTGCTGGCAGGATGTGGAGAAATCTGAACCTGCAGCCGCTCTGCTAAGAGTGCAAGACGATCATCTACTTTCCAAATAGTCTCAAACTTCTCTGAAAGTGTTAACCATGAACTATCATCTCATCCAATGGTTCTACTCCTAAATAGAACAAAGAGAAGCAAGAACAGAAATCCACACAAAAGCTTGTACACAGAGGTCCAGAGCAACATGATTCATCACAGCCTCAAACCAGAACCACCCATGTGTCCATTAACTGATGAACGGAGACAAAAATGGTAAACACACAGTCACATGTAGAATGGAATGTAATATTGACATAGGTTCAACATGGATGCCCTTTGAACACACGGTAAGGGAAAGAAGCCAGTGATCCTGAATATTATGGGACCCCATTGATAAGAAATGTCCAAAAATGGTCAAATAAATAAAGCTGGGTGCCTAGAGAAAGAGTGACTGCTTAGAGTTGGGGAAGATGGGAGGTAGGCACCGTGGTGGAAATGTTCTACAAACGATGCTTGCATCACTCTGTGCTAATACCCATTAAACTGCATCATTTAAATGGATGATTGTATGCTATACAGATTATAGCTCAGTAAAGTTCTTACTGAAAAAATATTCCACAAGATGTAGACATTATAATATTTTCCAGATCACTCTCAAAGAACTGTGGCAAACTTGAACTGAAGCAGAGCACCTAGCTGCATGGCAAATGGTCGCGTGTGAACTGCCCTGAGTAGAGTCCTCACTGACATGGTGGTCCTTCGGGGCTCCTTTCATGTGTGTGTGTGGTGTGTGTGTGGTGTGTGTGTGTGTGTGTGTGTGTGTGTGTGTGTGTGTGTGTGTGTGACTATCTGTACATGTGCACACTGCAAAAGAGGACTGACTCAAACTAAGCCTACACTTTCAACTTAATAGCTCTTCTGTCCTGTGGGATTTTAGGACGCCCCAAACCAGGTATCTACTCATCTTTCTGCTCCTCTGCATCTGCATCCACAGAGCCTGTAGAATGTGAGGATCAGCATCATTTTTTTCTACACTTATTCTACAGACAGCTTCCTTATGACTGGCAACAGGT
The DNA here is from genome assembly GCF_949786415.1 of Peromyscus eremicus. Lineage (NCBI taxonomy): Eukaryota > Metazoa > Chordata > Mammalia > Rodentia > Cricetidae > Peromyscus > Peromyscus eremicus. The sequence goes on along the minus strand of NC_081417.1, from coordinate 27,471,699 downwards.
TCTGAACATTGAAGTGATACTCCCAAGAAGGTCCAAACAAGGAGTTTGTGATATGCTTGCAAAACACCTGAAAGCTTGCTCAGCCTAAAGCCGTTCAGAGCCATGGGAATAATTTAATTTGGGGACCCTGGGACCTGTGGTAGGAGATCTGCATTTGATAAAAGGCCTGGTCTGGCATCAAAAGTCTTCTCAGTGGTCAGCGACAATATCATCTCAGCATGGGAAATCACAACTGAACAAATGAATTCCACCAATATTGAGCAAGCATCCATCATGGATGAGGCCCAGTGAATGTGATCCATGGCGCATTCCACCAGCAGCACACATTAAACAGCCTCAATACTTCATGTTTTAGTCACCACCAATTCAGTTTTGGGGAAGGCACGATGATGTGTATGAGAAAAAGTGGTGAGGAGAGAGGCAAGGCAGGCAGGAAGAGACTTCCTGGGGCGAACACTTCCCGTTTCGGGTTTTGTGGGGTTTTTTTTTTTTTTTTGTTCTCCTTGAGCAGTTCAAAGGCAATTCTCCACTGAATGTGGCTGGTCAAGTCAGAGTACAGAGCCCTGGTCTATGCTGCCTTGCATACCATTCTTTATACAGAAAGCCAAAGGTCACAGCAGCTTCTTATCAGCTACATTATCCTGCTGTAGACAGCATCTTAGCTAAAACAAAATGTGAACTTCCTTCTGTGGCTAAGCCCCATCTCTCCTTCCTGAGGCTTTTGCAGTTGGTCTGGGGAGAGGCTGCTTACACAGTCTCCAGGGCAGTTCTGTGTCTCAGCTTTGGGGTGCAGAGCTAAAGGCCAGGGTGCTCCTGGTTCCTGCACTGCGCCATCGGGTGGCCATCTTTCACAGTTTACAGCAGCAGACGGAGTTTCACCCAGATGAGGCCTAACGTTGACTAAAATGGGATTAGTCTAAAACTCCAAGAGCCTCCCTGGGAGGTAGTAATTTATTAATCAGCTCCTCTGGGATATGCCTACTAAATCAGCTATTAATCCAGTTAATTATACACATCCCCAATTTGTCAAGATGATGAATGTCAGCAATTTGAAAGATTTTTGGTAAAGAAAAAAAAATCCATAAACTAATGCATGCTACTTCCCATTAGTCCATTGGCATTCTGTGATGGGTTTAACAAATTAACAATAAATTAGAGAGATCTCCCTCTATTTTAGACAGGACAGATATGCCTGTCCATCAAATGTCAGTATTCAGTCCTTTTCAGCAATCCTGTGAGACAACAGTGTTAACTGCTCAGTGGCTCAGCAACGCAGGGACAGTGACAGACAAGGTAACAGGCTGTCAACGGCTGTGCAAAGTGGAGGAACCAGTGCCCTACGCCGGTGTTCCAAGGAGTCTCCTTGCGGCTGCTGGCACTGGCCTGCCCTCACTAAGCTTTTCCTGTTCGCCTCCGCTGCCGGCTACCTCCTACCAGTTCCCCAGCTGTTTCTCTCTCCCCTCCCCCGTCCTGCTGGCCACAAGCTCAGCCTCCCTGGCGGTCACTGCATTCCCTGTTCACAGTTGCAGTCTTCACGCCATCATCTGATGCTCCTGCTTCATTGTTCCTGCACTCAAACAGCTGAAATCCCTGATGGATGCAGAGCGGCAGGCCATTAAGAGGAGGGGGTTTTCCTGTTTTATTTTCCTTGTGGCAAACGGAGAAATGGAAGAGGGGAGAAAGGATAGTTTTCAGAGGCCCTGCAAAGGCCACCATGAGGATGAGATGGCTTGGGAATGTCAGGGTGTTTTTTTTAAGTCATCAAAAAGATTATAAAAACGACACTGGGAAAATAGTTCCTTCTGGAAATCCTCTCAAAGGTTCAGTTTAATAAAATAATCTCCCCAAGAATAATATGCTTTCTTGAATTTTAGGGAGTTGGTGATAAGAATCCTTGAATACATATTTTTATACTATCTGCAGTCTCCAGACCTTGGGAAGACAGGTACCATTCTAATGCCAAGGTCTAGTCATAAACAATTGGCATTTTATAAGCAAAAGCTTTCTATTTATAAGCCTGTTACTTGGAAAGAGATAAAATGACACATTAACACAAACCTTATTTGTGAGCATGTATCACAAGTGTGGCTTGGCGATGGATCCCTTGCAGTTTTAATACTAGGAGAAAAATAATGAAAGTGATAGAGCGCTTAACAGGAAACCAGTCCTCCTGGCTGGTAAAGAACAGACGAGGCTAGAATATGCAAATGTGAGCATTTAGGGGACGTCTACAGCACCCTTCTTAGGTATCTGGACAGAAGGCCAGGGGCACAGACACCAGCATGAAAATGCTAGTTTCAGAAATGACATGCTGCTTTGGAGATCAGAAAATACAGAAACTGTTTCTGCTCATGACCTTTACAAGTTGGTAGCAAAAAATATTTAAGAATTTTCTCAAGGTAAGCAGATGGCACACGCTAGCACCAGGAGGCTGAGGCAGGAGGATGGACAGTTCAAGGCCAGCCTGGGCTACATAATAAGGTCTGACCCCTCACTCCAATTTAAAAGAATACTCTTTTAGAGAATGGAAATACACACGGAACAGTAACAAAGCAATGGGAAAGTCACTTTTCATTCACTTTCTTCATTCATCTGTCAATTGTTTTTTTTTTTTTTTTGGTTTTTCGAGACAGGGTTTCTCTGTGTAGCTTTGCGCCTTTCCTGAATCTCGCTCTGTAGACTAGGCTGGCCTCGAACTCACAAAGATCCGCCTGGCTCTGCCTCCCGAGTGCTGGGATTAAAGGCGTGCGCCACCACCGCCCGGCTCATCTGTCAATTTTATTACCTTTCTTATGAATATAAAATCTCCTCTTTCCCAGTCCTGCCATTCCCTATGGCACAGAAACATCTTTTTTGCACTGAGAATTCACTGCCATTTATCAGCTTCTGGCTTCGGTTTGACTTTGTCTCATAGTGATGGGCATCTTCCCGACAGGGCAGCGAGAATGCAGACTTGTCTATCACAGCCCCAGGTCAACCTTCAGATGTGTCCTGAGAAGAAATAACTCCTCTAATTTCTGTTTTCTGTTGCTGCACCCAAGGGTTAATCTCTAGATCACCCAAGGGCTGGAGGAAGCAGAGTTGTATGAGTGTAGAAGGGAGACAGGCAAGAATGACGTTTTCTTCTTAGAAGTGGTATAAGTGCAGGCTCTGGAGCTGAAAATCAGTACAGAGACACCTCTGACACCCTCAACTGCATGAGCATCTACATGCCAAGTGCCAGCCCATGCCATCCTGGGGTAGCAGTGGACGTGTTGGCTGTTCTTGTGGAGCCACAGAACGAGTTGTGCTGCATGGACCCTAGGCAGGCTACCTGTGCGGCGTGTGTGTGTGTGTGGGGGTGGGGGGGGTGGGGGTGGGGGTGGGGGGGGGTGTGGGGTGGTGGATACAGGCGATGTGATGATGTGATGAGGCTCTGCTCATAGGCCTCCACGTTTCAAAGACTGGTCTGCAAAGTTGCCTGAGTTTCAGAAGGTTGTGCGAATAGGCAGTAGGCCTGGCTGACATTTAGGAAATGAAACATGAAGTAACTGTATTCTTTGTCTCCATATAGACACACATAGACTAGATATCTATCACCATCTTTATAAATGTATAAAACACACACACACACACACACACACACACACACACACACACACACACACAATTGGTAAAAGGAAAATTCCTTAGATCAATTAAATTGAGTTTCTCAGGCAAGATAAAACAAAATCTTGATTTCCAGTAAATACAGCTTCCTGAACCAGAGCAGGTTCTGAGAACCTCGAGCACCAATCTAATCAGACACTAATTATACAGCAGTGAGATACAGGGAAGGCTCCAGCATGGCCCCAAGTCAATTGGTTATAGCTTAACTAGTTCACTGTTCATACATTAATCAGTGAACTGGCTACAGCACTTTTTATAAACAACTTAAGTTCAGTTATTCTCATAAAACTTCATAGTCCTGGCCTCCATTAAACTCCATAGTCTGTTGTAGAATATTATTTTAAGGTGTGTTACTTTTGCTTATGTTACATTTGTTTAACTCTGTGAAGCTGTGTTACTGTGCCTGTGGAAAACACCTGAAGGTCTAATAAAGAACTGAACAGCCAATAGCGAGGCAGGAGAGAGAAACAGGTGGGGCTGGCAGGCAGAGAGTATATATAGAAGGGGAAATCTGGGAGAAAAAGAAGTAGTCAGAGAAGGAGGAGGACTCCAGGGGCCAGCCACCCAGATCCACAGCAAGCCACGGAGTAAGAGTAAGATTTACTGAAGTAAGAGAACGAGGAAAGCCCAGAGGCAAAAGGAAGATGGGATAATTTAAGTTAAGGAAAGCAGCCAAGACATAAGCCAAGCTAAGGCTGGGCATTTAATAACTAATAACAAGCTTCCATATGTAATTTATTTGGGAGCTGGGTGGCGCCCCCCCAAAAGAGTAAAGCAAACAATAATAACAGTCTACAGCAGGCATCTGTCCAAACTCAAGACTTCTTAGAGTATGTTATTTAACAACTCTCTCTCTCTCTCTCTCTCTCTCTCTCTCTCTCGCTCTCTCTCTAACCCTCTGTATACATGGATTCAACCAGTTGCTGAATGAAAACAGAATATCAAAATATTAAAAAATGCATCCTTACTGAACAGGTTTTTTTTTTTTTTGATGTCTCTAAACAATACAGTAGAACAACTACTTACAGAGCATTCATGGTCCACTAGGTGTTATATCCAAAGAAGATTTAAAGGATCCTGGAGGATGTACAAAGTTCTATGCAAATACCATGCCATTTTATATAAGAAATAAGCATCAGCAGATTTGAGTATTTGTGAGTGTGTGTGTCCTAAGCAACCCACTCAGATACAAGGGAGAGTTGTATACACAATCACACACACACACACACACACACACACACACACTTCAAGCACATTCTTTTCACACTGCTTGTAGACATCATACAAGACTGCCATTGGTAGCATGTATACAGAGGGCTTGTTCTATGAGGTGTCACCACATGCAGGACACCCCAGCCATTCTCTGATGGGAAACAATTACTTGATAACCTAAGTTGAACTTGGTGATTCTGATACATTCAGTAAGATGTCATGCTTAGTATCTCAGAGGAAGACAAGGAAATTCATCTGAAGGTAAACAATGCATGAACCAATGTGTGCTCAAGCACCCCAATGGAGCCATGCAGTAAACAGTGAGAGCTCGGTGCATATGGGCTGTGTTATGAATAGTAAGACATGGTGCGTTTAGAAGAATAGAAGAGGAAGCTATATCTCTGCAGGGTGACACACTCATACTGCTGAACTGTGTATATCCAAGTATACACACTTACCTGCTACCTTTCTGAGACCATTAGAGGTTCAGTTGTCTAGTCAAAAATGTACACACACACACACACACACACACCTAGATCCAGAGTCATGCACACAGGCCGGGAGAACATGATCCAAACTGAGACTTGGTTGCCTTAAATCAAGGTGCTGCAGAGAGAAAGAGGCCGGGCACACTTGCTTGAAGCCACTGCAGTGGCGTGCCTTGCTGACCCCTGGATCTTAGCCCCAGCGTGGAGAGCTGACACAAGCTATCACTGTCATCCAAGCCACACACTCTGGGCCACTTTGTTATGGCGGCCCTGGGAAACCGTCAGAACCAATGCATGGAAAAACAGCCACACTTCCTACCATCTCATCCCACCTTTGAGGCAGAGAGGGGAGGGTGAGGCAGGTAATGCTCAGGGCATTATAGCCCTCACATCAAGGCTGACACAGCCACCTTGCTGCTGCTGTTTCTTAATTATAGAAATTCAAAGGAACATAGAAGGAGCAGGCAGGTTCACATCATTCATTATACCATTTCAAAGATGGAGCGTGCATTTTTAAACATCATTTTCAGGACTAGCTTGCAGGCCTAATTATGAAAACAACATGCAGCAGAATGAAAGAGAAAATTCCATAATTATAATTGTGAGATAGTTATGAAAGGACCCCACAAGACTTTGGGCTGGCTGGAATTCTCTGAGAACTGCTTTTACTCTACTAGAGCATACTGCATAAACATGTTAGATCACGGTTAGTTCATTTTAGTACTGGGGACTGAACCTAGGCCTTGCACATGGTAGGTGAGTGCCCATCTGTTTTCTGTGATTCCACTCTGTTCATGCTGTCTCTTCTCGGAAAAGTCATCTAGTGTTCACGGTTCTGAGACTACTTGGGTTTCCGACATTTCCTTCATCTTTGGTGTGTAATGGTGTTTGTGTTCTGTTCCTCAGGACTTGTACCCATCTCAGAGTAAGCTTAAGATACTTTTAGAGCTGAGAGCAAACTTCACGATACCTCAGCTCTGAATGGTAGCGAGAAGGAAACTAAGGCTCAGCTAGGACCACGTAGCACTTTAGGATCGGAGCCCGGAGCAGAATCCCTATGACCATGTCTCATGACCTTTAACTCTGGTGGTGACAAGGACTTGTTCTGCAATCAAATGAAACCCCTCACCCAAAGGTTGCTGTATTGCTGCACCCAGACCAGCTGGGCCCAGATGCCCACTTAAATGGGCATCTGAAACATCTCAGCTTCAGTAAAACAACACTAATGATGTGTGGTTTCTTTAGTGTATTTCTTTTTAAAGAATCTCTTCATTTTACTTAACACCTAAAATATATTTCTTCTAATACATCTGTAGAGCTAATGACCATCACATATAAGCCTAGCTTTATTTCCTAGTTGTTTGGTGACATTTTAAATGACAGAGGAAATCTATGTTCTACTATTTGCAGCCCTTTGCCTGGCTACCCCATCAAAGATGGAATGTACATCCACCCAACTGACCATGGAAGAGGGCGTGAAAGGGGAGGGAGGAAACAAAGAAGAAAAGGAGAGAATTAAAACAGGCTGTAGCTTGGCACGGTGGCACACACCACTAACTGCAGCACTCAGGAGGCAGAGGCAGGTGGATCTCTAGGAGTTCGAGGCCACTTTGGTCTATACAGTGAGTTCCAGGACAGCCAGGACTATATAGTGAGAGCCATGGTTTCCTGCAGCAAGAGTTCGAACTCCTGAAGGGTCATCTTTGCTGACAGCCACAATCAAAATACTTTTACAGGACATTTGAGGAAGTCCATTTTGGCCTTGGGTGGATGCAAGAGTATCAGTTCATATCTCGGATACACACTCTCAACTTTCTTGAAGGTTACACATGTTCTAGGTTCTACAAATCTGAGAAAGGGTCACTAATTGAAAGTTCTAGTGAGCAATGGCCCTTTAGGGACAACACTCTTTGGATCTGTCTTCCTCTGCCCAGTTTGCCCATGGTAATAAAGTACCCTTCTCCCATCACTTTCCTTCCCACTAACTGCTTCCCAAGATCCACTGAACAGACGGTGTTTGTTCAACAACAGTAAGTTTCAGGAGGACAGACAGATACTAGAAACTAGTAGATGCTATACACCAAATAGGAGAACTAAACTGTATGTTTCTTTTACCTCTACAAAGATGTTAACAGTAAATACATTTGATTTCCTCTTTCTGGCTTTTTGGAGCCCACTACCTGTGGTGGGACACCTTGCACAGCCTTGTTGCAGGGGGAGGGGCTTGGACCTGCTTCTACTGAATGCACCAGGCTCTGCTGACTCCTCATGGGAGGCCCTGCCTTGTTGGAGCAGGGAATGGGGTGTGTGTTGAGGGGGAAGGCATGAGGGGAAGGAGGGGGGGGGGAATCTGTGATTGGTATGTAAAATGAATAAAAAAAAATCTGAATTAAAAAAACTCAGAAAAAAAAAACCCATGAAAAATCAGCCCAATAAGGGGATTACAGAGCAGAATAGGTCATTTACAAAAAGAAAAATCTAACAAAAACTATGTAAAAATTAATAAAGACATGACTTGTGTTATAGTCAGCAAAATCACCACGCAACAAAACACTCGAGAGGGTGATGTAGCCACAGCTTAGCATGTAAAATGGAAACTGCAAAAAAGTTTCAACCACCTGCCAACATGAAGAAAACAGGTATCGCTCACAAGATTAGAAAGAAAAAAAGCATCCCTTGGTCTGAGAAGGGAGCAAGAACACAGTAGCAGCTTCCTTCTGCAAATGGCATTCAGTTTTCTTTCCGGTCTGCTATCAACAGGTGTTACTATGGCAACTGCCCTATAGTTAAGCAGCAAAGGTGAGAAAAACTATATAAAACCACCACAGAAAGAAATCAGAAAGGTGCATTGTAGCAAAATGAACCTCAGATCTGGAGCAACCAGGGACTTGGTATGCCGTCTCGTCAAGCCTTGGATGTCGTTTGAAAGGGATGCTGCAAACAGAGAGCCCACCAGCTTGGGAGCAGGGTCCGTGGGGGGACCACAGTGTTAGTCAGGGGCAGCTGTGTCCCTGAATTTGTCCTAAGCACCGCTCTAGAGTTTTACTACAAACGGTGCATGGTAGGAGGGAAGACTGCTGTATCTATGACATCAACACTTCTAGAGGATGATCGACTTTGGGGTTATAGTTCTCTGTCTTGTATACAACATATTTAGTAACTCTTTTTCTCTGCCTTCTTCCTTCAGACCAAGAAGCTGTGGACAGCATGGGGATTCCTCCTCTAGAGGTTACAGGAGAAACATGGCTCTGAAACGCCTTGACTGCAGATTATGGATTCCAGAACTTTGGGAAGAATTAGTAAAACAATTAACAGCTATTTATTTTATTTTATTTTATTTTATTTTTTTTTGTGTGTGTGGTATGTGTAAGTGAGTTCATGTGGCCACATGTGTATGAGCACAAGAGGGCCAAAAGCTGATGTTAACTATCTTCCTCCTTTCCACCCTCAATGAAGTTTTCTTCATTGAAACTGGAGCTCACAGAAAGGCTAGCCCAGCCTGCCTTCTCCCCAACACCCTGTCTTTAGTGCGGGGGTCACAGTGCTACCATCCAGCTCTTTTTTTTTTTTTTTTTTTTTTTTGGTTTTTCGAGACAGGGTTTCTCTGTGTAGCTTTGCGCCTTTCCTGGGACTCACTTGGTAGTCCAGGCTGGCCTCGAACTCACAGAGATCCGCCTGGCTCTGCCTCCCGAGTGCTGGGATTAAAGGCGTGCGCCACCACCGCCCGGCCCATCCAGCTCTTTATATGAGTGCTGGGGATCCAAACTCAAGTCCGCATGTTTTACCCAGGCAGCCAACTCTCTAGCCTGTAGCAACTATTTCTTATGAAGAAGTATGGACAATATTTCTAGACTAGATACTAACATTTTTAGATTAATCACCAGGAAATACCTTAAAATCCAACTAGGAACAAAACTTTATTTCTGTGGAACTTTCTGTATCGTTTATGATAGTATCCATTGATTTAGTATCATGAACGAGAAAGTTATTATTACCATTATCAAAATGAAATACAAGTTTGTAAGACATTATTGGTGGCCTACTTAAAGGACATTATTTATCAAGCTTGTTACTCAAATGACCAGTCCACTTCATAAATAAGTAACATAGATGAGAATAACTGCTAATCTCTGTGATTCTTCACAGTTGGCAGCTGGCAGAAGATTTTTGGGAGCTAATATGAAAGGTATAAGCTAAGAAAAAAAAATCTATATGGTACCAAGGATGTTTGGCTGAGACATGCAGGCATCAGGACGGCAGTGAAAGATGGTACCTGTGGTGTTGGCGAGGCTACGAGACCTGGGATTTGCTGTTCCCTTTCCTAAAGAGATTGAGCTATTCTTCCTCCGGGGCTGGTGTGAGGCCATCATGGAAATAAAGCATGTGCTTGCTAGTTTTTGTCACTGTGACAAACACCTAAGAGGAACAATTAAAAGGAGGAAAGGCTGATTTTGTGTCTGGCTTCAGAAGTCTGTGGCTAGTGGCCCCATCGTTCCAGGCTAGAGCTGAGGCAGAACATCGATCACATTAGTGACAGCCCAAGGGAGAGGAGGCTGCTCACCTCACAGCGGCCAGGAAGCAAACAGCCAGACAGGATGGGGTCAAGGACAAAGCATTATCTTTCAAGGGTGCATCTCTAGTAGCCTACTTTCTCCAGGTGACACCCACCTCCTAAGTTTCACTACCTCCTCATAATGCCATCCAATCCATGAATCCATTGAGTATATTGATGAAGCCAGACAGCCTCATGACCCAATCACTTCCCCCAAGTCCCACCTCTGAACACTGCTGCTTTAAAGGGAGCAGCTCACTTCATACCCACACCATTTCCAAACACAGGAAGTCTTCTGTTCACCAACTGTAAAGCACCAGGCATATAATAGCTCACGCCGGAAACATGGCTTTCATGTGTGCTTCGGGCTTCCTGCTGTCAACACTACCTGGCTCACACACTCTTGATAACTAAATAAGCAGGGCCTGAACATTTTCACATGATGGTTTTGGTAAAACGTCTCTTTCCTCCTTATTTGGAGTCGTTTATCTGATCTGGAAGTCCTTTTCTCCGGTGAGTTCCCTTTGACTTTCTATTTTCAGGCTAGAAGATTTTTATCAAGCATGGCTGGATGTGTATATAGAAAGGAAGAGGGATGATGGGCAGGCAGAAGGAAAAAAGGTCAAGAGACCAGCTGCATACAGGGAAGGTGACGTGAGAGACGCGGGGAGACCATTATATGATGCTAGGGGCAGACAGGGAAGTACCTGAGGCTACCACAGCTGGAAAGGCAAAGAAAGATTCCTCCCCTAGAGCTGCAGAGAAACATGGCTCTCTCTGAGGCACCCTGACTGCAGACTTGTGGACTCTAGAACTCTGGGAAGGGAAGTATTATTCTGAACCACTGGTTTGTGGTTCTTTGCCATAGCCGTCACAGGAAATGAATGTGGTAGGTGAAGCCTGGGCTCTTGGTACTTCACACAGGACTTTCTAGATACTGATTCATAGTTCAAAGGATTCTCCTCAGTACCTTCCTTTCCCATTATCCCTTGGCTATGTCATCTGCTCACATCCCAAGGCCCTACGATGTGTCCTACCTTCATGTGTTTGAGCACTCTGGTCCTTCACCTCCATTTCCTTCTCCCCGTGTTCAAGCCTTCCTAATGCTTCCGTGGGCTCTAGTGCTGCCCTCTGTGGGAGCTGCTTCTGAGAGCTCTGCCTCACATGCTCCCGCTGAAGTGACTGTTCCTTCCTTGCGCACTGTTAAGTGCTGTTAAGAGGCTCTGACTTTATTTTGTACTCACCTGTTTTTGCAAATTCATCCCTCCCTACTGGGCCGTAGCCTCTCAGAAGGGAGGAGTCATCCCTTCAAATTCGATACACAGAAAGTCCCCAGGGGCTTTTGCTATACAGTACACCAGAGGCCTAAAAATATGAAATCGGTAAGCTATTTATTGCAAATTTTGTCTGTTAAAAGCACTTCATGCGAGGAGGTAGAACAAATGACTGAAATCTACAACTGGCGATGCCTGTAAAGAACTTTCCTCCGTTCTGAATTCGTGGCTATTTTCAGCTTGTTACCGTTCCCAGTGATACATAATTTTTTCATCAGTCCATGCAGAAACTGTAGACTTTTCCATTAGATTCAGCAAACTCTCACAGCTACAACCATCCCAGGTAAGTGTTTCCAAGGGGCTGCCTGGCCTGTTCCATGGAGGCAGAAGGGAATCAGAGGGTTCTTAAGGTAGGTGGGGGGAGGGGATACTTACTTGTAGGTGGGGTGGGAGGACAGCAGGGGCAGTGAAAGCCACTTTTGGGTTCATGTAAATGTTCTAAAGCTGACTGCAATGGTTGCATGCCTCTGGGTATGACAGCCACTGTGCTGGGCACTGGAAATGAATGCACTATATGACGTGAGAATGCTCTCTCTATAACTTGCTTTTTTAAAAAAAAATGGAATCTCAGAGGGGATAGAGGACACCAGGAGAGCACAGCCTTCTGAATCAACTGAACAACACGTATATGCTCACAGAGACTGAAGCAGTAAGCACAGGGCAGACATGGGTCTGCACCAGGTCATCTGCATACATACATACATACATACATATATATATTTAAAATAGCTATTAGCTCAGTATTTTTATGGGACTCCTGCTCTCGGGACTCTTTTGCTCCTGCTGGGATGTCATGTCCAACTTCAATATGAAAGTTTTTGCTTCATCCTATTATATTTTACTTTGTCATGTTTGGTTGTTATCTCTTAGAAGCCTGTTCTTTTCTAATGAGAGACAGAAAGGGAGTGGATCTGGAGTGGAGGAAGGGTAGGGAGGGATTGGGAAGAGTAGAGGGAGGTGAAACTATAAACAAGATATTGTATGAGAAAATAATCTATTTAAAAAAAAAGGAATGATGTCTTACATAGGGTTGCTGTTGCTGTTGTGAAATCCCATGATTAAAAGCAAGTTAGGGAGGAAAGGGTTTATTTGGCTTACACGTCTATATCACTGTTCATCATCAAAGGAAGTCAGGACTGGAACTCAAACAGGGCAGGAACCTGGAGGCAGAAGCTGATGCAGAGGCCATGGAGGAGTGCTGCTTACTGGCTTGCTCCCCATGGCTTGCTCAGTTTACTTTCTGATAGAACCCAGGACCAGCAGCCCAGGGATGGTACCACCCATAATGGGCTAGTCCCCTCCCCATCAATCACTAATTAAGAAAACACCCCAAAGGTCTGCCTACAGCCCATCTTATGGAGGCATTTTCTTAATTGAGGTTCCCTCCTCTCAGATGACTTTAGCATGTGTCAAGCTGACATAAAACTATCCAGCACAAATGGTTTACTAAATTCATAAGTTCACAAAACTGCCATTAAAACAAGTTAATGTTTTTCATAAGCACATACACACATAAGCAAGTAAAATAGGCCTCTTGCACTAAGAGAAAACAAATCCTGTTGTCTCTTCAGGAAAAGCTGACACAGCTGGCCCTCTCACCCTGTCTATTGCCCAGGTAGAACAGAGAAACTACATGACATATGTTGCCTTTATTTACAACATCCTGTTCCCTCTTCTTTCTCTGGCATTACAGAGTCCCTGGATTCGGCCAGCTGCGATCTAATGAAGAACTAAGATATCCATTTGGTCAAAGAGAGCCAAGAAGGGAACCCCACAATCCAGACCGTGGAAGCCATGCCCGGTTCTATACACAGCAAGCCTATTGATCTCTGGGCTAAGCCAAGACAGTCACAGCAGTCAGGATCCCACAAAACAAAACTCTGTAAGAAGCCCTTTTTAACAAATCAGGCAGGTCTAGGATAGACAACCTGGCCCTTATCCATATGGTGTCTTGTATTTACCATATAGCATGTGATTGTCACATCTTCCTAGCGAGACTTTCAGGGAAGGAGCTGGTGGCTGATATGCTCTGTTTACTCCAGGCCCCACAACTTTCTTATCACCCTTGCCCAAGCATCACTAACAGACACAGTAGTCCACATTGAAGCATTCAGCGAAGAGTTAACTATGGCTTTATGCCAGATGGACCTCCCTTACAGTCTCATAATATTAAAGACTGATTTTGTTTCTTTTAGTGATATCTTTGGGCATGATTCACTGGAAGGAATGACAAAATCTATAGGTTATGACTGGCCATTATCTCTCTTTGAAGTTCCTTGTCAAAGGACTCAATCTTGAGCAAATTCAGCATAACCCTCACTTAAACAGAAGCGGCAACCTTAACATTAGTAGGTACTTGCCTTGGGAATATATCTGGACTTTACCCTGAGTTACCCACACATGCCACTCAGTCTGCCTGGACTGATATATACTTACAAACTGAAATTTTAATGTCTATCTCATAGCTAACTCTCTCTTCTAACATAACCACAAACATCCTTTTTATCAGGGAAAAGGAGGAAACAATCTCTTTCTGCAACATGTCCTTATAATGATCATACACTCCAAAAATTATGGGCTCTTTGCTAGTGAAATCTGATGATTAGTCACTGAGTTCAATGTATAATTGGAAAGCTTCTAGCTACATGTCATTAGTCAAGATAAATTAGAGAGAACGATGCAAATATACAAAGATATTCTCAGAGATCAGCATGCTAGCATACAGTAACACAACAGCAACAAAACCTTCCCAAAGAAAAGCCCACTTGTGCTACTTCTAACAGTTGTGGGTGAGGAGACAGCTCCCCAGCTCTCACACGCTCCGTCAGCCTTGGCTTTTTCCTAACACAAAGTTACTCCCCTGCATATATCTCTGCTGATAGAACCAGGCCTGGGATGTTTCTCTTCAAACGTGTCCCTATCATTCTTGGTAAAGCTCACTCTTTTCCTCTGTCTTTAAGTTCTAGGCAGTTTCACATGACCCGAAATGCTCTATTACCTGTTCTGCAAAGGGAGTGAACTATTCCGCCCCCATGGCCATATTTCAAGCACATAAATCCATCTCTTCATTAGCTCCATCTATGGGGAGGTAACGTGACTACTCCAAGGAATTACCTGGGGGACATGCTGCTTCTCTCGGGAGTGGGGCTGCCCTCTGGGAACACAAGCTCTTTTCTATTCTCTGGGCCATAACCTGAGTGGCTCTGCTGGGATTAGGGGGTGGCTTGTGCAAGCCGCTGTGGCCTGTGCTTCAAGCTGGGGTTCCATATTAGAACAAATAAAACCTGGCCTTCAGCCTGGCCTCTGCAGCAATGGGTAGTGTTTGAGCCTCACCTGTCCGTGATTTTATTCCATCTGTTAATGTTTCTCAGAGCTTAGGGAAAAGCCCTAGGAGTCTTTAGCGTAGTGTTAACCAAGACTCCACTATTCTTCTCTATATGAATGCACGTAGTGACTAGACAGCTGTAAAAAATGGTGTGAGATTGTATCTTATTTTCCTGCCTGGAAAATGTGTTGGATCACATGTTGACAGTCTCTGCCTTCAGCACTCCCTGACAGTATATAACGAAAGTGAACTCAAATGGGTTCAATCATTAACATATCAGCTAAGGATATATAGAAAAGACTGAAAATAAAATAAAATGGAATTGTAACACTTGTGATTCTGGCTAATGATTATGACTTTATTAGTACATTTCTGGTATCACTTTTCAGCAGGGTGACTAGAAAATTAATATGGGCAGGGTGAGTATAAAATTAATATATGACACACACTGTGATCCTGTGCAGTAAATCTAATTGCACACTGAGCCAGAAGAGAGAATAAAAGATAAGGCACACACTGATTGATTTTCTTCATCAAAACCTGTAAGATTTCATTTCAAAAAAACCCCATCATTAAATAGACAGCATATCTAAGAGTGAATTTTATGTGACACATATCCTGATCTAATGTCCTATGGAGTGATAGTAATCCATTAAATGCCAAGTTTTCATTTATCTATATTTTAGACCTTCATAATAATTCTTATACATATTCATCTATGCATAAAAGCTTTTAATGTACAGAGAGAAATGACTCAATCATAAGTCTGTATGAATTTGAATAATTCCACATGAAAAACAAAAAGGAATGATAATTATGTCTAATTAGTGTTTGTAAGTCAAATAATTGAGAAGAAATTACACTTTGCCTCAACTTTAGTATCACATTACTAGCTCCTAAGGCTTAACTATGCATTTGTTGAAGGGCAGCGGGGTGTTAGGACTGGCATGGCACTGGCATGCAGTAAATACCACACAGGAACAACACTGGAGAGGATTCCAGCATCAGCATCGTCCAACACTCGCAAACGGGACAAACATCCCCTTGATTCTAACTTCCAATCCTTTAAAACGACAAAGCAAACACTGTCATACACTTCTGTACTCAGGGAAACTGAGGCCCAGGGCTTCAACAATACTCTGAGGACTGGCACTCTAGCTGGAGAGCCAAGTTTCTGCAGCTGATTACTTACCTGGAGATTGGTGTGTTACTCCTGAGCACCTGCTGTGTAACAAACCCCACATTGGGACTCAGGACACAGGTCATTACTCTCCTGTTTTGATGCAACTGACCCTGTTTAACATGGGACCAAATCATCAACGCACACATGGCCGTCCATATACACATTTAGTTTTATTTGTGTATAAACAACACACCTATAAATACTTGCCGCCACTCCCCCAAAAAACACTAAGGAAAGCTGCCTTAAAGTTAAGCTCAATCATTAACTTAAGCACATGGTTTATTGTTCCTCCTCAATGCTCAAAATAGAATGATGGTGTTTCAATTAAAATGGAGATTCCAAATTAAATGTGTCCTTTTGCATTTTACAATATAGCATTTAATCTTCTAGCAAGATTAAATGTGTGCCCAAATGTCACAATTTATCGAATGAAACCAAGTTCAGTTTAAACATCCATAGAGAGAACTACGGAATTTGCCCGGAAGATGCTCTTTGACATTAAGCAGTAAGCTTTCCGTATCTAAGGTGACAGGAATCTAAGGCCTCGAGGCCTCTCTGCATTCTCAAGTCAGAACTGTAATTTGAGGTCACCTCTTCACGAGTACAGCCATCACAAAGTGCCAAACCATGGGAGAGAGAGGACCGATACTTAGTCATGAAGCCACAGTGCGTTTTCTTCTTAGATGGGACTTTCTCATGTAGTCCAGGCTGGCACCAAACTCATTCTTCTTCTGCATCAGCCTCCTGAGGTTGCAGTGGATAATAATATGATGGGTCGCCCACACTGCTTTTTATCCTATCTTTGTCCACAGATTATTTACAATATAGTAAATACATTGAATGTAAGGCAGATTTCCCCTCCAGGTGGGAATTCCAACAACAGAAAAAGAGGCATCATATTGAGAAACCCATTAACCAATGAAAAGACGAGAATAGGTGTCTGAGTAAGTCATCCACGGCTGATTCCAAAGTCATGTCCCTCCCACCCCTCCTGCTATGCTGGGGTGATTTTATAGTTCAGTGCATAGGAGAAATGAGCTTACCACAGTGCAGTACCTGTCAGATGCAGTAAGAGGAAAGAGGACAATGAGACATCAGAGAAGTCTAGGTTATATAAATCACACTGTCTGGTGTCCTTTGCAAAGCACTTAAGCTTTCTGAAGCCACTGAGTCCCAAATGGACACATAAATTACTACAGAGGATGCATCTACTGTGGGTTGGCTATACATATACATGTATATATATGTGTATATATATGTTAATTAGAACTCTAAATCAAGTCTCCCTCCCTTGTTAGCTTATTTACATATACAAGATTTTAGCAACATATAGAAAAAAACTCTTAAAAACCAAGTGAGAAGAGAGCATAAGGGGAGGGTTTTACTTCAGAAGTTTTCAAGTCTGCCATTAGGAGCAACAGACTCACTTCTCATCGGAAAGCTGAGAAAACAAACGGACAAATCCTAACAGTCTATAAAGTTACACAACTTTACAGAAAACAGAAAGTAGTGGATGACGAACTCTTCTGACTGCTAACATTGCTTTTGACCTTCTTTAGAAACATTGGTCCAGCTTCTGCCAGCCAGTCCATATTGTCACCTTTATTTTCAGTTAGGATACTGTCCTAGTTTGTCTTCTGTTGATGTGACAAAACATTCTGACCTATGGCTATGGTTCCACAGGACCAGTCCATTCCCAAGCTCCAGCAGGTCATAGATGGGGTAGATATTAGGGTGGGCCAACTGTTGTGAATGACTTTCATACATTTTCCTCCATAACATCAAATCATGATCTCATGTGTAGAACAGTTAGCATTCTAGAGAAGCACTACTTTCCTATTGAGAGGGAGAAGATTCTTCCACTTCTCACTAACTAGAACATCTCTAGGTGACAGGGAAACTTTTGGAACACTGAACAGAGGTGCTGTATGATTAGGGTAAGCCTCAAACACGAGGTTGATGATGAGGACAGCATCAACAGTCACCATCACTACAACGATCCCAGAACCTACTATGTGCCAGATGTCTTACAGGATTCTTCCCATGCTTCATGTCACACCTTTCATGAACTAGGCATTACTTCTCACTTTAAGCACAAATAGGTTACTTGACTAATCTTAGGGCCATGCTCTATCCATTGAACCAAACTGTCTAGCTCTGACAAAAAGATCATTGGGAGCAGGGCCTAATGATGCACGACTATGATCCCAGCTACTCAGGAGGCTGAGGCAGGAGGATCACAAGTTCAAGGTCATCTGGGATTCAGAATGAGCACAATCTGAATACTTAGTAAGACATTGTTCCAAAATAAAAAATAGCCGGGCATGGTGGCGCACGCCTTTAACCCCAGTACTTGAGAGGCAGAGGCAGGAGGATGTCTGTGAGTTTCAGGCCAGCCTGGTCCACACAGCAAGTTCTAAAATAGCTAGGACTACATAGTTAGACCCTATCTCAAAAACAAACAAACAAACAAACAACAACCCCCCTCCCAACCAAAATGATGACACCCAAAAATAAAAAATGCCTGGGGTGTAGCTCAGTGGTAGAGTACTTGCCTAGCATGTGGGAGGTCCTTAGGTTCAACCCTCAGTACTGTAAAAATAAATAAAATAAACAAACACAAACTTTCTAGATGACCACTGGATGGTACTGTGGACCTGCGAGCTTCTATTCCCTAAAAGACACGAACCTACTTGTGTGATCTTGTAGTGTGATCTAGTCTTGGAGTGCCACCTGCCAGGTTAGATGGGAGGCCCTACGGGGTCACCAGCTTACAAACAGTGACACAGTGCCAGTAGCAGCTGCTATCACTACAGGAGGCAGCTGAGAAAAGGGCATGGAATCGATGTGTTAGCTTAACATCCACAAACACTTGCTCTTTAAGTGTTTCAGCAATTCTGAAGTCTGATGGTGGGCGGTATCTTTCTCTGAACCAGAATGTAAAATCATTCTTAATTTGACAGTAATTGAGCTATACTTTTTCTTTATATGTCTGATCAAAATATATCTTTGAAAGTCTATAGATAATTAACACTCCAGGGAGGATTTGGGGAAGCTTATAGATGTAGTATATTATCCCTAACAGAGGAAACTATGAATCTTTAAGATCACTGTTTGGCACGTGGACCTGTTATTCTTGAGTCTATTTTGTGTTCCACAAAGACTAATACCTTTGCTGGGAGAATCAGAATTAATTTATGGCCTCAGCTCTACATGTAAGTGTTGTCAACGTCTCTTCTGTTCTTGGAAAACAAAGACAACTCCTGTCTAAGTTTCAAATAGAGAGTGAAATTAAGGCACTATGAAAATATTTGCTGGATAAAACAAATGCCAAGATCAAAGCGGCTAAGGCACTGAGTGGATATTAATTACCCACTAATCCCTTTGTGTTTCAGGCTTATTTGTGCGATATTCCTCTGTGTTCTTTACTAGTTATCGGAGAATAATTTAAATTCATAAAAGAGTAAGCAGAGCTAATAGTATCATGAGTTTTCAATAATATTCAAGTAATACTGATGAGGATCAAAATGCATTTATTATCTGTCTGTGCTCTCTGGATGAACAAGAAAAATGATAATGTCATGTTAAGGGTTTTAACTCTTTACCCTCAATCAACGAGGCCTTGCATCAAATATGGGAGATTCCCTTTCAATGCAATAAATAAATGGTTCTGAAGTGCCAACTCGATCAATTGGATAATCACTCCTCCCTCCATATGTTCACGTAAAGAAACCATAGGCTTAAGAATATTCTGGCCATCTACCATTTCCCAATTTTCACTTGAAAAGCCATGTCTACAACTCAGCAATGGACCTCTCTCCCATGACAGAGATGTACCAACAGCTGTTATCTGATAGACCTTCTGGAGAGGAATTTCTGGGCTCTGGTCTGAGCACACTGGAATGGGGAACATTCTCATTGAGGCCAACGTTCTCAAGCAGATTATACATTTAGGACAATCAACAGGCATTCACTGCAGATTGGTCACAAGCAGTGAAGAGAAAGATGGCATGCTGACATAGGGCGGTGTGTTAACCCAGACAGGAAGGAAGCCCAGGAGGAATTTGTTTCCTGTGGAAAATGTATTCGAATCATTTGGTAGATGCTGATTTTAAGTAGGACATGGGGCATGGAGGTAGAGGAATTTGATGGGTGTCTAAAATTTAAGGATCTTGATCTTGGAGGAAAGATGAAAATACTAAGTGAGATTAGGAAACTCATCAATTTTCTGTAAATGGCCAGGGCATAAATATTTCAGGCTTTGGAGGCCACTCATTCCCTCATAACTCCAACTCTGCCACTGCAGCACAAAGGCAGCCAGGAAACACAGCTGAAGGACGAAGGCACGGCCGTTCCAGTAAAACTTAATTTACAGATAACAGGTCCCAAAATGTATTGCTGTCAACCTTGAGTCACATGACTAATGAAAACCTAGGAACGGATAGGGTCGCCTACAGAGAACACACGAAAAACAGGTTTGTCTGTGATGAAATCTGAAAATGCAATTCTGAAATTCTATTCAGTGTAATGCAGATGTACCCTGTGTGCAGAGTGTGCAGTGAGGCTCCCAGGAAGCCCCAGGCTCTAGGTCATACTGTGTGTGAAATGGGCCAAGTTAATTAACCTCTGAGCCCGACTGCTTTGCCTTCAAATGGCAATGGTGATGACTATGGCTGGGAGGAGGCCAAAGACGACATTAACAGCAGCCTCAAGACTAGGTGCTCTTATGAGTGAGGGTCCGGGGGCACAGAGGGTGCTAAGAAGCACGGCCAGGCAACAGAGCCAGTAGGTGGGGAAGAAGTCTCATGGCCTGGTCAGTTGGTCCTGAAACCCCTCGCCAGGGACCACACTCACCCCTCACATGTCATGTGAGTACCAGACGGCAGAAAGGGAGCTTTCAGTGCTGTGGGCAGAAAGAGCCTTGTGAGGCCACTGTCACTACATCTGGAGTGATGGGCTGGGATGAGGACGGAGCCAAGGTTGGTCCTGTCCAAGACACTCTCCCCACCGGATTTAGCAGAGCTTGAAAAGGGCCCCGGATCAACTCTGCCGGCTTCTCCTAGGCTCTTTTTCCCTGAAGGAACAAGGAAAGGAGAGAACGGTGTCTCTCCACATGCTTGCCTGCTTTGGCTTCTTTCTACTACGTGTGCTAGTCGAGCTTGGGGACTGTGGTAAGGTATGTCTTCACAAGCTTTTAGGTAGAATTAGGAATAGAGTTCAGGAAAATCAAAAGAACAGGAGAGTGGTCCTGCAAAGGCATTTTTTGTTCAAGCAACTACTGTTTATCCACTAAGGTCCGGCTTGAGCCACCCTCCTCTGCAGAGCTTGCCAAGGCCTTCCTGGCTTCCCCGGCCCCATTTCTTACACATTCTCTCTGCACTCACTATGAATATTCACGTCTGCTCCTCCTTCTGTGAGAGAAGGGGGTCACCCGATTGGTGGGACTGGAGCCATTTTTACTTTTTAACTTTCTATGTAGAACAAGTTCTAGCAAAGGGCTTTACACACAAGACAACCACTAACTACAAAACAATAAAGGATTTGAGTTGTGAGTAAGAGCAATGATTTCACCAGTGCTACTAGGTTCCCAAACACTTTTGAAAAGTTTAACCGTCACATGGAGTGTGCCTATTATTTAAATCCATCAATTATCACTAAACGGAATTAAAGCCAGGTTTTGATTTTTCTAGAAGAATCCGAATGCTGACATGAATTAACTCTACTCAGAAAATGGATTAAGTATTTGTATCTTAAGACACCAAGGACATTACAGCTCAAGAAACTACAGAGATTGTTCTTTGTTAAGGGCAAACAGCCTGCTTAAAAATCAGCTTCTATGCACAGGTCCTTCACAAAACTCTGTAGCTCCTTCCTTCATGACTGTCAGCGTCTTAAATACCAGTAACGATGAAAGGGCTCACTAAATGTTTCTTTGACTGAAAGTATCACAGTATAGAATAAAATCCAAATCTTCACCAAGTGCCATACTATCGTCAGAGATCACAACATCGAGATTTTTTCAGCACAAAAATTAAGTTCTGCCACTGGTCAGAAGATGCAAGCCAGGGTCCTACGTAAGATGGTGGGGCAGGCCCAGGGAGACCCGAAAAGTACCTGCAATTATATGTAAAGCTTTCTTGGTGCATGCCTTTCTTCCGAAGACAGTCTGAAGCCGTCCTCAAACCTAGTCTATCACCTCCCCAGATCAAAGTCAACCTTGGGCAGTCAGGCCTTTCTGAACACATTTGTGTTGCCCTAAAGGCCAAAGTGGGGGGCCGGGGAGGCGGCTCAGTCAGGCAAGCATAAGTATGACAACCTAGGTTTGGATCCTCAGCATCCATGTAAAAAGCTGCATGTGGCAGCTCCCACCTGCAACTCAGCCCTGGGGTGTTAGACTGTTGGGGTCCTGGAGTTTGCTGGCTAGCTAGTCTAGCCAAGTTTGTGAGCCCCAGGTTCAGTGAGAGACCCTGTCTCAAAAACTAAGGCAGAAAGCATTTGAGGAAGATCTTTTACAACCTCTGGCCTAATACATATGTTTCTGTGCCACATCATTGGCATCAGGTCCAAGCTTAAATTTTGTGCATGACATATAAACTCCCAGAGACTGTGGCAGCGTGCACAAGCCCTGTACAGGTCTAAGTCAGATGAGGTCTTGTTGGCTGAGAGGAAGTAGAAATGAGCTCCCATCCATAACCCAGAAGAATCTCGAATCAATAACCACTTAGAAAGGAAAAATTAGTTTTCTCCAATGGAGTCTCAACTGGGTATACAAGCCACACTTAAGGGCAGGCCCCATGCTTATCAGGAGATGGCCAACACAAAATGAACTCAATGGCATCTTTGGAGGCTTTTTTGTTTCACAACGCTATGTCTGTTTTTGTTTTCTCCCCACCCCCAGATGTTTTCCTTACGTATTGTGGTTTCCGGTTTTGTTTCCGATGGGTTTTCTGCGTGTGCGAGTGTGTTCCCAGCATCTGTACGTGCTTCTTGAGCCTTTTCTTTGACTCTCTTTCCCATCTGGTTCTTTTGTCCGATTCTGATTTGTTTGTTTTGTTTTATCTTATTGTATTATTTTCTCAGGTGAGTGTTTGTATTCTAATGAGGGAGAGAAAGAAGGGTGTGGATGTGGGTTGGTGGAGAAGTGGGGAGATATGGGAGAGGGGAAACTGTAATCGGAATATATTATATGAAAAAAGTCTATTTCGAATTAAAAAGAAGATTTTGTGCATGAGTGAAAAGTTCCTTTTGCTGTTTTCTAAGAACTTACCCTGAACTTAGACTTTTTAGATCTGAATGTGTTTCCAAGGACTGAGGCATCTGTTTTTCAAGTTCACATAAAAGACAAAGATCAATAAATGCCCCAAGAGCTAAGAACTTCTAAAATTCTTAATTATTAATTCATAAGCCCCAATTTTAAATTAATATGGAAAATTAACTCTACTTAAAAACCAAACTGCATACCAGACAAGAATGATATTCTTGCAGGTTATTGTTTTTGGAGAAAACCCACCACAGGTTGAGGACAAAATTAAATAAAGAAGAACTCCCAGTTCTCCATTTATGAGCAATAACCCATTGTCTTTAATAGAGTAAAGGTATTTTGTCATCTTTGAGGAGACAAATGTTTTCTTTCCAGGATAAAATTAGATTCTCATGGGGATCACATAGAAAGAGATGTCATGACACTTTCAAAGGCCTTTGCTGCATCTCCCTGCTAATTTAATTTTCTTCCTTTTCCTTGTGAATAGCCAGGTTCGATTTGGAATAGCTGTTCTATACTATTGGAAATCAGTGAGCAAGTCTCCTTAATGCTTTCAGACTGCTGATGTACCAAGGTCACTACTGTAAAGTGCAGAAGATGGGCAAAGACCATTTCCCTTCCTAAAACAGGAAGTCACAAGGACCATGAGCTTCAAAGGCTCCTTTCTGTTTTACCTGAAGCTTTCTAATAAACATTATCTCTGGTGAACACAGAACCAACATTTCCTTTTGTTAACCTGACAAGAGCCCATAAAATTGTATTTTACAGGCTCCCTAACAGCTTCTCTGCTCCCCGAAAGAATAGCATGATTCAGACACGTTCCAAATTATATCTATTTTGCATAAATGAAGTCGACTCTGCAGAAAAACTTGGACTCATTATCATGTAAAATAAGCCATTAGCAGAAAATGTAGTAATTATATTCCCAGACAGAACAAGAACAGACTCAGGCCACTGTGTTGGAGTTGGGCGGTGAGAAAAGGGTACAGTTGCTCATGGGGGAGGTGGGGAGGTGGGGTGGTGGGTGTAAATCAACAGTACCAGGAAAGGAGGCTCTGTCAGGCCTGTCTTCTGTCTGTCCGCGGAGCAGAGCATGCTCTCCAGCTGGCCTGCAGAGCCAGCCCGACTGCAGCAATTCAAGGGTGGGCATGTGGTTCTTGTCCAGAGCCTTCCTTTATCTTGGGGCTCAAAAGCTGTCCAGCCCTCACTGACCTCCAGGGCCTCCCACATTAACCAACAGTGGGTGGATGTTGGTGATCCAGTCAGATCCAGAAAGCAGCTGCTGCTCAGTGAAAGGATGCATGGTGCCCAGGACCACAGAGTCCATAGTCAGGGGAAAGCCAGGGGAAAGCTCCTTCCTGCATTAGCTGTCTGGTAAGCATTCCTTTTGGTGGACCCAGAAACAATATCTCTGCTGAAATGGCCTCGGGGAAGGCCCAGAAGATGGGGAGAAGAAAGTGTGTGGCTGGGAGGAATGTTTCACAAAGGCTTCCTTCCTCAGGCCAGGCACTGCCCTGTGCACTGGGCATTTCAGGCGATAAGACAGCTGTGGTCTCTGCTCTCCTCTTTGTGAGGGAAGACTGACTAACATCCAGTTACCAGGCGGCTAAAGAAAATGAAAAAGGAGAAGAAAAGGGAGAGAGTATGCTTGTTGTTAGTTGTTGCTGGAGTTCCTAAGATATGGGTATCAGGGATGGCTCTCTAAGGAAACAATAAAGCTGGGATTTGAATGGCAAGAAGGAACCATCTGGGGCTTCTGGAGAGATGGCTCAGCAGTTAGGAGCATGCACCATCCATATGTAAACAAAATCAAATCTCAAGAACAAAAGCAGAATCAAGGGTACTGTCCAAGGTTTTCAACCTATGAAAACCGTCTTTGATGGGAAGAGGGGCGACAGGTGGTAGACTAGAGGGGCATGGTCTAGTCTTGTTATTATTTAGTTGTTCTCATCAGTTTTGGCTGTGTGTGTGTGTGTGTGTGTGTGTGTGTCTCAGGCACACTTTCGAGTATTAAATGATTTATCAGATTATGTGAAAGGGTTATAAAACAATTCAAAATGAGAAAACAGTAACTGGAATCCAGTCACTACATTTTAGCTAACAGGAGCATGGATGTCAAAGTGTCCATACTCCTTCTCATGGTCACCATGCTTATTAGCAGAGGCTCAGAAACACACAACATCTCTTGTATTTGCTTGTCCTCTGTAAAAAAATAACCCGTTTTGTTCAAAGACTTTTCTGGCAATCCCTTTAAGTCCATAAACACAGTTTGCATTCTTTCTATTCAGCTGAAAACAAGTGCAGGGAAGCCTCTACTTCTGGACATCAGGTGAGAAGGGCAAAGGACGGGTCCATGAAGCGGGGGACCCACTTGTCAGTAAGTTTCTTGGCTGTCTGCCTATGGTTTCTTTTTAATCACTCATAGATTTGTTTTCCCCCTGCAAGAATTGTTGGAAATTTTACTTTTTTCACTGCTGGCTGATTTGTTGTGGCTAAAGCCATCACAGACAGGCCTAACCTTGTCTTTATCAGGAACATGTTGACATTGGTCAAGATTCACCATGGCTGACATCATGACTGTAGTGAAATCTATTTTAGACAACATCCGAGGAGTACTAAAGCATTGTGCTGGGCAATGCGATATGCCACAGAGTATTGTAGGCATTTCTTTGAAATAAAGTAAAGGGAGAAGAGGAAGATGCTAAGAAAGAGAAAAGAAACAGATACTTCAGTAGAGGAAATGATCCGGAACTGTCCTGAGTTCTAAGCTTGATTGTCAAACTGACAGGATTTGTAATCACTGTGGGAGCAGGTGTGTGTGTGTGTGTGTGTGTGTGTGTGTGTGTGTGTGTGTGTGTTTCTGGACGAGGTTAACTCAGGTAGGAAGATCTCTAACTGTCAGTGGTACCCATTAGGGACCTGGACCGCACACAAAGGAGAAAATGTGTGTGTTGAGCACCAGGATTCATTTTCCTTTGCTTGCTGACTGTGGACGCAGGGTGAGCAGTTGCCTCATCTTCCTGCTGCCCTGCCTTCCATGGTGGATGAACTGTGCCGTGAAACCGTGAGACAGAACAGCTCCCCACCCCCTCTTCCTTAAGTGGTTTTTGTCAAGTGTTCCATTATAGCAAGGAGGAAAGAAATCAATACAGAGGAAGAAATAAAATTTCAAAATCTAGAGTAAACATCCCACAGGGAGCTGGGTCATCTCTCCTAGAGATCTCCGACTGCGCCTTTTCATCGCTGTGGTTTCTTCTACTCTAGTAGACTCAGATGGGCCCATAAGAGCCCATGGTCTCCCTTTCTGTACATTGATAAGGGCTTCCAGCACAGCTTTACTCAAAAAAAGGGTAGGCTCACCAGAGAAGGTCTGTGCTGTGAGAAAAGGAACATGGGAAGCAGCTTCAGCTGCCGATGGTGGGGGCAGCCAGACAGGCCTGCTCACTGAGCTCTAGGTTCACAGCAGAAGCTTCCATGAGCTCCTCTGGGGAACCCCAAGACACTGAGAACAAACACGGAAACGCCTCTTTCACTAGTGGGAGTTAATTTTACATAGATGAACTGGAACATCAGTCTGAAGAGAAGGTTGCCTGGTCACAAGGGAGAGACGGGAATCGGAAGATAAGGCCAACCCCGGGGGGACAAATTCCCAGATCTGGACAGGTCTTCCCGTGGGCTGTCCACCATCTGGCTCGAGCTCTCCCACTCTCCATCCACTATCCTGAGAGCTAACTCTTCCTCTAAGTTTAGTCAGATGGAGGCTGAGAATGCTCAAAGGAGAGACGGTCTGACAGAGACACACCATCATTTATGAGGCCTCCATGCGTATGGAATTGGGTGGACATTGCTCATCCCATGCCTGTATTGGCTGTTGGGTACAGGAGACCATTAGAGTAACTTCTTTGCTGCCTGCTGAGGTGACTGAGGCCCACACAGAGAAGGAGTGCTCTTCTGCAATGGACATGCCAAGAGTATCAGACACCATGCTTCCCCCCAGCACTATAGAGTTCAACATCATAGCAGGTCAGAAATTCGGGCGTGATGGCTGGTTTGATGGGACACATGTCACTCCACTGTCTCCTGGGCTGATCTAAGGAGTGAAGGAGCCCTCAAATGGAGCCAAGGGTATGGCTGAGGACAATAACCCCCTACCTTATTCCCTAGAGAAGTTTAGAATGAATTTTAAAGGAGGGCAAATGACCAGAAGTGAATCGTAGAAAGCAGATTGTGTTGACAAATGTTACCGAGACTTCAGCTAAAGCTGTGTAGGAAACAGAAACGGTCCTCAACACGATGGTGAGATTCCTAACAGCCTCCCCTTTTGTCTTTACACAGGTCACCCCTGGAGTGCTTCCACTGCAACTGGCCTTCCCACTAAAGTGGACACGGCAGCCACAGGCCTCCAAACCAGCTCTGAGAATCTGCTCTTGTTCACAAGTAAGATGTCCATTCCTACGTTAGAGAGTGCTCCTGGAGCGCAATGCAGACAACTCCAGAGCACACACAAGCCACCCGGTTATCTCGGTGTACAAAGCAAGAAAGCTGGTGTGACATGCAGAGAACAGATGCCGTCAGGAACTGAGATTCATGGAACAGTAACTCAGACTCCCCCCAAACCACTGGCAATGTGCTAAAGCCCTAGGCCCGGCAGGGCAGCTGGCTGCTTTCAGGACAGGGCGTGAGGTTCCTGGTCTCCATACCCGGATGTATCTTCCTGGTGCAGTGTCTAAGGGAGTTGGGGCTGCTGGCAGCTGAGTTACCATCTGAAAGTTTTTCTTTTAATTGAAAGTCACAGACTTTTAAAATTGGAATAAACATTATTCTTGGCGAGGGAATAATTCTTGTCTGTCTACTCCTTTTATCTCATTCATTTCCTCTTTAAGAAACTGACTGGCTACTTTGAAGTAGAAAGAAGAGACGGACGCACGGAAGACCATGGAAATTAAGATGCCAGAGCTTGCCAGTTTCACATTCACTGTCACACGCTGGTTTTCTCTATGTAGTTTTGGTGTCCGTCCTGGCCCTCGCTCTGTAGACCAGGCTGGCCTCAAACTCACAGAGATCTGCCTGGTTCCTGCCTCCCCAGTGCTGGGATTAAAGGCATGCGCCACCACTGCCTGGCCTACTCACTGTTCTTTAAACCAGTA
This sequence comes from Peromyscus eremicus, assembly GCF_949786415.1. Classification (NCBI taxonomy): domain Eukaryota; kingdom Metazoa; phylum Chordata; class Mammalia; order Rodentia; family Cricetidae; genus Peromyscus; species Peromyscus eremicus. Next base: position 27,443,549 of record NC_081417.1, on the reverse strand, counting down.
ACCAAAGCTACAGTAAGAACAAGAACCGAAGTCCCAGAGAATCCAGGACCTTGCCTTAGGTCACACGGGGCCAGAAGCAGATAAGGCCAGTGTCTATATCATCTGACTCCCCACCCAGCTCTACTATGTAAAGATCAAAGAGTTCATAGAAAACTACTGTCAGGAATTCTACATAATGACGTTCTAGTCACTGGATGCATTTTTCAGCCACTGGAAAAACAATCAGTTCAGGACACAGGGAAAATTTAACTTGTAGTTTCTAAAAATAAATTGGAAAACCAAATAGCAACTATTCATTTGAAAAATACTTCTATTAACAAAAGGTAAAAACTTTTAGGAGTACTGTATTAGTTACTTTTCTGTTGCTGTGACAAAACACCATGACCAAGGCAACTTATATTATAGAAGGGTGGGTTTATTTGGGCTTGCAGAAGGAAAAGTTCCAGAGGGGTAGGACTCAATCACCATCACCATGGGGAGGTGTGCTACAAAGAGTAGGCTTGTCAGCTGGAGCAGGAGCTGGGGGCTCACATCTCAAACCACAAACAGGAAGCGGCAGAGAGAGTAAACTCAAAATGGTACAAGGCCACACCTGCTAAGCCTCCCCAAACAGTGCCACCAACTGGAGACCAAGCATTCAAATGCCTGAGGATATTAGGGACATCTCCTTCAAACCACCACAATTACATAAGATGTATATGGTCTAACCACATAGAGAACCATTTATACATGTTAACAAACCAACCAATACTTAAAACCAATACTTAAAAGAACGAACACATTCCTGCTGACTACCTCCTGCCCAGCAAAGCCCCTGAAGCTCCCTGCACTGTGAGGCTGACTTATATGAATGAGGCAGGTAGCAGGGCCTTTGTGAGTAACAGACTTAGTGTCAATAAAGGATCAACTGTCAATAAAGCAACTGGTGTTGCTTCTGGCCAGCTCCTGGTTCTAAGTTATATATTTGGCAAATGCAGGGTCCGATTTTTATCGTATTCCATTAAGGTCTGTATGCAAAGTAGCTTGGAAAACAGGAATTTAATGCTGTGCTGCACTGTTCCTTTCACACACGGAAGTGCAGCGGCATGCTTCCCTGGAGTCATGTGCTCTCCTCTGGTATTAGCACATTGATTGTTGGAGTCTGCACCAGGGTTTTATACCGCTGTAACTCCTGTCTGACATCATCTCAGCTTTATGAATAAATAAACCTAATCTCTGGGGAAGCATTGATGTAAGAAGAAAAACGAACACCCGTCCTGACCCAGCTCTATGTGTACCTCCAAGTACAATGTACCCTGTGTGCAAGGCCGCGCTTGGTCCCCACTAACCGTGAGAGTGCATAGACCTGCAGCAGGCAGGAGTTTCCCACTGCCCTCAAGCACTGCAATTCCTCTTTTCTCTTTAAACATAGCTTATGTTTCAAAAAGGAAAGAGGAGGAGAAAGAGCAGAAAGGGTGGATGAGAGCAGGGTGGCAAAACCTGGATGACTGTGAATCCACCTCGTGAGTATCTGAGGAGTCGCTGTGAGTTCCCTGGGTTTGTGAATGTTTTTCACCACAGAGTGTTTATAGTGCTTGCTTAGGGGAGGCTGTAAGCTGACTGATAACCAGCTTGGTAAGAGTGGTATTCTGGGGGCAATGTGCAAACCCAGAACTTAATTTTTTCTTCAATCATCTGCAGTGAGTAGTCGTATTTTCTTGTGATTTAGAATATAATAAATATGAGGGAAGAGGCAGAGATAAAAGATTAATGAGGCTGACTGCTAGCCCAGTGATAGCTAATTTACTGATTTAGATTCCTAGCCAAACCTTTCTTGCTGCTTTTGGATGCTTTTCAAGATACAGGCAGGTTGCTCTTAAAATGAACTGCTCTCAAAAGAAAAGCTAACAGCGTATGCCGAAATTAACCTCGTGTTTCTGAGCCAAAAGGCCAAACTTCAGAAGAGGCTGGCAAGAGTCATCGTTCCCTCGGTTCTGCTGGCGCGTCACAAGCAAAACAGGGGAAGCGGCTGTGGGGAGTTCTGTGGTGCCCTGCCGTAACCTTCGACTACAGAGCCACTTCAAAAGGTCTAGGCTCTTGCCTCCAATTAGTATGAATTAAAAATGAATCCCATTATTTCTCTCCGGCTCCTCAAATATTCGGATCATCACTGTGTTAACTGCGGCTTCTCAGGAAATGCAGTGTTGCTTTGGATTGAGGGCCCACACCTCCCTGGCAAGTACTGATTCTGTCTTCTCAGAGTTCAGGGAAAAGGAAACACACCTGAACATGTGATGCACACTTCCAAAACATAGGTATGACAGAAACCTAAAAATGGGTTGGGGCGATTTAAATGTTTGCACCCAAATTAAACACCACGGAAGTGGTCACCATCATCGACGGAGGTGGTGAAGACACCGGATGAGCCTACTTCCTAGGTGGAAATGGTACCTGATTGTAAGTTCAGGAAAGATTCAGCCAATACATTAGTACTGATATCAGCAAAAGAGAGAAAGAGACCAGGGATAGGGTCTGGTGGTACTTCCTTAAAACACAGATATGAAAAGCAAAAAGAGAAAACAAAGCTATATTGTTGAGCAAAAAAGATGCTTATGTGAAGTCAGAAAAAGAAAAGCTTGAGATCAGTTTCTTCTCATGAGTATGTTTTCTTTATTAGTCTTAGAGATGTTTTCATCCAGAGAAATTTGAATATTCTAGACAGTTATTAGATGTTGTAGGTACCAAGATAGGATTAGACCTTGCCTTCAAGCTCAGGATCCACAGGAAGGTCATATACATGCGAATAGCAGCAACAGAGTGTGTTAGAGACACAGCCAACGAACCGTATGGATCCTGTGGTACCTAGAGGACCAAGGAGAGCTTCTCAGAGGAGATGGAAATTGAGGTGAGTCTTGAATGATGCTCCAGAATTAACGAAGAAAGAAGGGGCCAGCGCATTCTCAGAAGGGAGGGCAGTGTGCCCAGAGACATGCTTGTCTTAAGAGGCACGACATTGTAGAACACTTTAAGAAATCCAGCCCCCCGGGAGCAGGGTAAGGCATGCTGGAGGGGTGCTCAGGACTGGGTCACAGGGCTCCACGGTCAGGTATCTGGATGGGTTCTTCAGGTTACAAAGGCACAGAAGTCACTGTGTGGGAATCATGAACAGGGTCCTCAGTGAGGGAGAGGCTTGTTGGAAAGGAGCTATGGAAATTAATCAGACCTGCTCTGTGCACACGTGAGGGCCAGAAGCAAAGCAGCAGAGAAGATGGAGGTCAGAAATCACTTGCAATGGCTATTAGTAACAGTGAATACATGACCCACTAAACACCAGTCCCTGCTCCTGAAACTTCTGCATTATTATTGTAAATCCAGAACCTGGTGTGGACTGAATGGGGAGGAAGCCATGCCAGGGCAGAGATTTCTGGCTTGAGTAACTGGGTCAACAGGGATGCCATTAATGGGAATATTGATTCCAGGAGAAGCAATCAGCTACAAGCAGAAGAGGCGGGAGTAAGATGGGGGAGGCAGTTGCACTGTATAGCCGGGCATTTGCAGGAGAGCTGCTTGGGACACATAAATAGGGATTATCGAGGACTAGGGACAGGAATTTGGTACAACAGAGAGCAAGCTGCAAATTCACAATTTAGAAAGAAAACCAAAGACAGAAACATATCTTTGCTGTAAAAGCTTAAGAGCTGGCCCAGGGACACAAAAGGAGCAGACAGTGCTCTGCAGACCCAGGGGTGGGGGGCAGGAAGGAGGGGTTGGCTGTGAGTGTACCACAGATGCATCTGATGCCTACTCCAAAATGCATGGTTTCCCCTGTTGAATCTTAATGTTTCCCTGACTGGAAAATGTTCTGCACTTCAGGTCACCACTAAATGTGCCAGGCAAGTTGCCCTTGTGGAAGCAGAGTGCCTTAGAGGAAGTGTTGAATCCCTGAATCCAGATTCTTGTCAGCTGTTGGGAGATCAGAGGAAGGCATTTGCAGCGTACAGATAATCAAAGCCCTTAATGCATGGATTCTTCAGCCTCAGTTAACTAACAAAAAGCCACTGTTTCGAGGATCTGCAGCTACACTGAGAATGACCCAGGCCTCAAACTACGATGACCCAGATCTCCAGACAGCACAGACTTAACTCTGAGTTTCTCACCAAGTGTAAGAAAAGATAATTAAAAGACAGAGGGTTATTTTTACCAAGTTCATTCTGTGTGAGACTGGGAAAACCCAGACCGGATGGACACTTTCCTCTGTGAGCACAGAGGAACTGGATAATGGTGTGTAATGGGATCGGGTCAGGGAGGCCAGGACACTGGAGATTTCTAAATCTTTCAATAGGGTGGACATGACACTTCAAAGTCCAGGATTCATTTTAAAAAGTGATAATCTTGTAGTAATCTAATTGCTAAAATCAAATATAGAATATGTCTTTGTGTTGACTTGCCATTTGCTCAGGCTCAAGGATTTAACTGTGGGTTAGAGTCTGTAAACAGGCTGGCCCAAGCCCAGTGCACTCAGGGATATCTGGTGTCAGTCATCAGGGCCTCATGGTTCTGATGGTGGTAGTGGTGGGAGCTGTGGGAGCTTCCCACCAAGCTCAAGAGTTAGTATTTCGGTCTCAAGATGAAGAAAGAGACTGAGATGGGATGGCATGGCCATGTCCATAGAGATCTCTAAGAGCAGAGTCAGGAGCGAGCCTAATCAAGGAGAAGCATCATGGTGTAGGAACTGTGTTGCTGGTGTCTTGGTCTCTTGTCTTTGGATAGGAAACATCCCATGTGTTGATGGCTTGGTCAACAGCTGGTGGAGCTTTTGAGAGGTGAATGGATTATGGGGTTGAATTCCATCGACAGATTAAGCGATGGAGTCACTGCTGAATGGGCCCTACAGGAGATGGAGTAGAGAGGAAATAGGGGATGTCTCTGAAGGGTGGATCCTGTCCTTACACCTCCTCTCTGGCTCTCTGCTTCCTGACTGCTAGGAGGGAGCAGCTTTGGCCCACCACACCCTTCAGGTGGCCTCACCATGGGACCCAAATGATGAAGCTTATGACTCAACTGTGCCACACAATGGTCCTGTCTTCCCATTTCTCCCAGGGGTGTGTTAGAGCAACATAAAACAGACAAGTGGCAGCAGTCTCTGTGGCCGAGCACTCGTGCTGTGACACTTAAGGTGGACTAGCTCACACTGGCTGGAGCTGAGAGTCGGCATATGTATAACCCAGGGTCCCCAAATGAAGAACTGATGCAGAGTTATGCTAGGAGCTTAAATGATCAATATTAGAGATGATAATGTAGATGAAGAAATACCCCAAACTCACCTCTTCCCAGCTCCAAGTTGTGTCCCACTGTTGAACTCAGAGAAGGAAGGTTCAGGTTGTTCTAGAAAGGAACAGGAGGAAAATATTTCTCACTGGACTGGAATTAATAAAATTCTTACCTTCTCTTTGACTTATTAAGTATTATACAGCAAAGGAATCAATCAATAACCCTTTAAATGGTAGCACTTTAATACTACGTAGAAAGGAGTCCTAAAGGCAGAAGTTAAAGCGTGCTCTTAAAACAGCCACAGTCTGGGGCAGAGGAGATGGACAGATCCGTGGTAAGGAGCACTTGTTCCTCTTGCAGAAGACCTTTGTTCAGTTTTGAGCACTGACACAGTGTGCCAGTGACTCACAGCTGTCCGTAACTTCAGTTCCAGAGACTCAGATACTCTCTTATGACCTTCATGGGTACCAGACACGCGTGTGGTACCTATATATACCTGCAGGCAAAACACTCATACACATAAAATAAAACAATCTAAATGTTTTAAAACTCACTCCTCTACAGTACCCTCTATATAAGATACTGTACTGTACATATCACTATATATGTAAGCAAATAGAAATGATGCCTCAAACACATGTGGTATTTAATTATGTCTATGCCTTTTTTTGATTCATTGCCACCTTTCTCCTCTTCCTCACAGATTCCTACAGCAGGCGTGAGTGATCATTGTCATAACCACAGACATGTGTGATGGGCAAAGGTATCATAGACTCAAACAAAAACAGCTATGTGCTTCAAGAGATTCGAGAGAGAGACAGAGAGAGAGAGGAAGAGAGAGAATGGGAAATGAAAGGGTAGAGAACCATGTGCTAATTGCTAGCATGGATCTAGCCATGCTATGTTATTCCTTCAACTTGAAATACACTGTATTTTAAACAGTGCCTTATGCTTAAAAGTAAGATTTTATCACTTATAAAGATCCCTTTCTGCAGGGGAAGGTGTGATCCAAACTTGAGAAACTTAATCTCAAATCTAAAATTCTGCTTTTGTAGGATGGTTCTTAGCAGACTTTTCAGCCGTGCTGCATGGAGGTGAAATGCATGGAGAGTGAGGAAGAGATGTAAGAGCTGGTGGAAATGGTTTAGAAGATGAACACTAAGGTAAAACAGTGTCTCTTCTACACTTTTAATTTGTTCCTGCTTTGGTAAAGCTTAAAAGAGGAAAGAAGGAACTGTTCCTTAGGAAGAATGGATAAGGAAACCAATGTTAGAGAGGGCAAAGAGCTGCCCAGGTGAGACTCCGTGGGGACCATCAAGACGGTAAAGAGAGACAGTGGTGCTCACACAAGGTGATGGTCCTATAGGGGACTATTATATGGCCAGGTGAGACCCTGTGGGGATCAGTAAGGTCAGAGCTTGCCACCCTATCCTACTTCAAAGATCCCTGGCCAAGGGGTCTAGAGCCCTTGGAGGTGTGCACCAAGATAAAAGGTGAGGGAGTCACTCAGTAAGAGAGGCGAGAGCAAAGCAGCGCCTTCACATCTGCTGCCTCTGCTGCCAGCAATGCAAGGCCGGCCGCGGGAATGCCTCTCAGCCATCTGCTGGGGAAACTCCCAACCCAGAACTACTCAGGGCCACAACTCAGCGGTACTGTGGGTTCTGGAGGGTCTCCACACTAGCCAGAAAAACCATCATTTTTAAAGGAGGAGGAACCTCAAGCTCCGATGACAGCATCGGAAATAAAAACTTGGGAATGCTGCTCGTGCAAAGTGGAGATGGCCCGGGGAGCTTCGCCAGCTGACTCACCACACTGGCACAGAACAGATCCTCCCACCCCAACCTGCCGCCTCCTCACTCCAGTCTCCCTCAAGCCATCTAGTCCACTGTCCTCTTCACAGGTTCCAGCCCGGGGGCTGAAAACATATTGTAGAAGAAGAGACAACCAATAACCTAATGCCAGACATCCAGGTCTCATTAGAGATAAACACCAAAACAGGAACACTCAACTTCATATAACAAACATGACTTCATGTAAAGTCACAGATTAACCCCAATCCAATAATTGTGAGGGAATTCAATACCTTACTCTCTTTGAGAAAGGTCATCCAGTGAAAAAAAGAAACATTGGAGTTCAATGGAAGGGTAAGTCAGATGGTCCTAAGAAGACATATACAAGACATTCCCCTCAAACACTAAAGAATTCACTATGTTCTCAGCAGCACACACAACTTTCTTCAAAACAGGCCACATTTTAGGACACAAAGCAATCCCTTTGTTTGTTTGTTTTGCTTTTCAAGACAGGACTTCTCTGTGTAAGAGCCCTGGCTGTCCTGGAACTCGTCTGTAGAGCAGGCTGGCTTCGAACTCAGATCTGCCTACTGAGTGCTGGGATTAAAGGCATGTACCATCACCTATGGCTTCAGTCCTTAACACTTATAGGAAAATTGAAATAACACCCTGTATTCTACCTCACCACCACAGAATAAAGCAAGATATCAACAGGAAGAGAAATTACAGGAAACATACAAACTCATGGGCACCAAACAACACACTCTTGGATAATGAATGGGTCCCTGAAGAAGTCAAGAAAGAAATTAAAAAAACAAAAAACAAAACTCTGGAATTTGAATACTAAAATCTATGGGACACAATGGAGGTAGTTCTAAGTAAGTTTACACACTAAATGCCTACATCAAAAATTTTGAGAGCTCTCAAACAACTGAATGAGGCACCTTAAGGCCTTGGAAGAACAAGAATAACCCAAACCCAAAGCAGTAGATGAAATAAATAAGATCAGAGTATAAATTAATGAAATAAAAACGAGCAATACAAAGAATCAATGAAATGAAAGTTAGTTCTTTGAAAAGATAATAAGATGGACAAACAGTCAAATTAACTAAGTGAGAATATCCAAAAGCAATAAAATTAGAAAAGAAAAGGGAGACATCACTACAGACATCAATGAAATTCAGAAACTATAAGGATATACTATAAAAATCTATATTATACTAAATTGGAAAATTTAAAATAATTCATTTTTTAGATATATATCGTTTACCAAAATTAAACCAAGATGAATAATTTAAACAGACCTATAGCCAATAATAAGATTGAAGCAGTGATATGAAGTCTCTTAACTAAAAAATAGCCCAGACTATATGAAGTCACAGAAGAATTCTACCAGAACTTCACAGAACTAACTCCATTACTATTTAAATCATTCTCCAGAACATGAAAAGAAAGAATGCTTCCAAATTCTTTTTAGGAAGTTAGTATTACCCCGGTATTCAAACCCAGATAAAGACACAACAAAAAAGAAAATTCTAGACAGTTCTCACTGATGAACATGGATGTAAAAATTTCCAATCAAATACTGACAAAAACCCAAAAGATCATTCATCATGATCAAATGGGCTTCATTACTGGAATGCAGAGATGGTTTGACATACATATACCATTAAATGTAATTTATCAGTTAAGTGGCCCCAAAGATAGAAATCACACAATCGTTTCATTAGATGCAGAAGAGGCTTCAACAAAATCCAATATCCCTCCATGATAGAAGTCACAGAGACACTAAGAATGGAGAAAGCCTGCCACAGCATAAAAAGGCAATCTATCAAAAACCTATCCAATTTCATGATGAATGGAGAAACCATAAAGCATTGCCACTACGACCACTAACAAGACAAGGTTGCCTATTTTCTCCACATCTAGTCAATATAGTTCTTGAAGTCTTGGCTAGAGCAATAAGACAAGAGAAAGAAATAATGGTATGTAAACAGGAAAAGAAGTCAAAATACCCTTACTTACAGATGATATGATCCCACACATAAGAGACCATGAAGACTCCACCAAAACCAACCAACCAACCACCAAACAAACAAAAATCAACCTCTTAAAGTTGACAAACATTCCCAGCAAATTGGCAGTATAAAAATCAATGTACAAAAACCAGTAGCCTCTTTATATGCCAATGGCAAAAATACTGAAAAAGAAATTAAGAAAACCACACCATTCGCAATAGCTACCAAGAAAATAAATAAAAAAAATTGAAATCAATATAACCAAGGAAGCAAAGACCTCTATGATGACAATTTTGACACTGAAAAAGAAACTGAGAAAGACACAAGAAGATGGAAAGACCTCACACACTCATGGATCAGAAGAAAAAATACTAGAAAAGAGCCACCCTATCAAAAGCAACCTACCAATTTCAATGAAATCACAATCAAAATCTCGGGAACATTCTTCATGGATATATAAAAAATTAATTTATATGGAAGCACAAAAGTCCAATGATAGCTAAAGCAATCCTGAACAAAAGGAATACCGTAGGAGATAGCACATCTGATTCCAAGTAATACTGCAGAGCCACAGTCATAAAAATAGAATGATACTAGCACAGAAGCAGACACATAGATCATGGAAAAGAATAGAGGAGCCACATGTAAGTCCACACAATTACAGTCTCCTATTTCTTGACAATGATGCCAAAAATATGCACCCGAGAAAAGTCAGTAGCTTTAACAAATGGTGTTGGGAAACCTGGACATCAACATGGTGTAAAAAGAATGAAACTAGATCCCTATATGTCATCTTACACAAAATTCAATTCCAAACGGATTAAAGACCTCAGTGGAAGACATGGTACCCTGAAACTGCTGGAGGAAAGTGTAAGGATGCTTGTCAACACTAAGGCATATGTTAGGACTTAGGAAGTAAGACCAACTCTTGACAAGTGGGATCTCATGAAACTGAAAAGCTTCTGTATAGCAAAGGAAATGAATAATTGAATGAAGAGGCAACTCACAGAACGGACAATTTTTCCAGCTATAGATCTGATAGAGGATCAGTATCTGGAATATGTAAGGAACTCAAATAACCAAACTCTCAATACTCTCCTCCTTTGTTTGGAATTCAGTGAAGAGATAACCTGCACACACCAGTGTAAAATTTATGCTCAAATAGGACTTTGCAATTTATGCCCTGCTAGCATTACAGCTGGATAGTTTTGTTGAGGGGGCTAGGGGCTTTTACCCCAATATGTGACAATCAAAAATGTTTCTAGACTTTGACAAATGTCCCACATGAGGTGAAATCAGTCCAAGTTGAGAATTGTTAGCCTAAAATGAGTACATACTTAATAAAATACAACTCGACTTCTACCCTAATGTCTGTCTTACAGAGAAAGATGGCAGCATAAACGCAACCCTCAGAGAGGATGCAGACAAAGAAGAGAGAGATAAGCTGTATGCACTGAGCCCTGATATATTCTTGGTCATCTGTGAGGTCAGTGGTCTTATTTAGTACCTGCAACATCCTGTGTTTCCTGCTTGCTTAATACTTTGAGAGGTAATGCGTTAGTGCATGGTAAGGATGTAATGAAATGCAAAACTCTTTGGAGTACACTAAAAATAAATGTGGCTACAACTTCTCTATATATCAGTACCCCTCTCCCCTCTCCTTCACCTTTAGTAGACTAAATGCCTGACTTCTTGTCCTTAAGAACAGCTGGACGGATTGATTCTTAGTGCAAGGTCTTGCTTTTTGTGTCTTAGGTCATCACCACCTTAAACCCAGACAGTTGTTTGGATGATGGGAGGATCACAGGAGTCACAGGAATCATTAAATGCTAACTGGCTGCATCTCTGTATTAGTGTCCCAAGAGAGAAGAGCAATGTTTCTGTGATAGTTTGAAAGAAAATGCCCCCCCCACCAAAGGGAGTGGCACTATTAGGAGGTGTGGCCTTGTTGGAGTAGGTGTGGTCCTGTTGGAGGAAGGCTTTGAGGTCTCATATAAATGCTCAAGTCACACCCAGTGAGACAGATCACTTCCTGTTGCCTGCAAGATGTAGGACTCCCAGCTCTTTCTCCAGCACCACGTCTGCCTGCATGCCACACGCCCTGCTGCGATGATAACGGACTAAGCCTCTGAAACTGTAAGCCACCTAATTAAATGTTTCCTTTATAAGAGTTGCTGTGGTCTTGGTGTCTCCTCATAGCAATTGAAACCCTAAGACAACTCCCAAGCCCCAAACAATGACTAAATCTACGTTCCAACTAGAACCTTCCTGAGATCCTTTAATGAGATAAGGGACAGAAAGTTTTGAATGGAATTTAATGTTGGGTACTTTTTTTCCTCCTTATCTTTAAAGGGCCTGGTAGGCTCAACAGTTTTTTACTAAATACAGCATTTTTAAGTTTAAACAAGTCCCAAAGCAAGGGTCTTCCTTAGCCCTGTCTATTCACTAAGGACAAGAGGCCTTTAAAATACATATGTTGACACATGCTTTTTCCTAATTCTGTTCTAATCTAATCCCACCTCAATAACTATTCAAATATTTTAAGCATCTCCATGTACCTGTCGCTACAATACCTGGGGTTTTGATACTGATCAAAACAGACTAATTTTCCTATTCTCATGGAGCTTAGTGGTAGAGAAGAAGCCGAGTTTATCCACTGGGTAGAGCAGCTGTGATGCTCACTGAAGAAATCCAAGGGTTAGGGGCACCCAGGGGTGGCAATGACATGAAGTGCAGGAGCTGGGAAAGACTTCACTGACAGAATGCTTGCCGGGAGGCCATGACATGGTGAGGGGATCAGAAGCCAGAATATCAGCTCACAAGAGTAAGGAGAAGGAAGGATTTGAGGTTTGGAGACCGTCTGGGTTGCCTAGCAGAAACCATGCAAGGGCCCACGGTTTTAGAGGGACTTCAGTTCATCGTAGTGGGGAAGGTGGGGTAGTTGCTCTGTTTAGGGAAGAATATGAGGGAGAGCTGCTGTTCACATTGGGGGATCGGGAGAAAGCAGAAATCTAGGGCCAGAGCCTGGCTAAAACCCTCAAAGGCCTATCCTCAGTGTCTTGTTCCTACTGGCCAGGCTCTATCTCTTAAACATTCCACAACCTCCCAGAACAGTACCTGAAGTGGTGAACAAGCTTTCCAAATGGGACTCTATGGGGAACATGTCAGTTCATAGTCTGGCAGTAACATGGAAGCGGGAGGAGTGAATCAAGCAGAGTGGCTACTGCCATGAACATGAGACCTGTGAGCATGGCAGTGTAGACGCTCTCTGCCCTGCAACCAGCAGAGGTGAGGCGATGGAATGGGGAGAGGGTGAGTTTTGCAGGGTTGGAGCTTTACCAGGTGAGTTTCAAGTAGAAAGTGAGAAGCAAAGACTTGAGGATGGACACCAAAGCGTGATTACAGTGAGACACCGTGCGATCTAACCCAGTAAGCAGGAAAGAACTAGAGGACGAACAGAGTGAAGGGTCAACAGTGAGTGTGGTGGGGTAAGTCGAGGGCACAGAAAGATGGGGGAGGTAACGGAGAAAGGGATGCTTGGAGAGAAAGGGGTTCAGACACTTCCTACTCAACATACAGTCTTTGAACTGGCAGCTTCAGCAATACCTAGGGGCTTTTTTAGGACATGCATGTCTCAGACCCAGAGAATCTGCATTTTAATACTGTTCCAGGTGATTCAAGTGCACAGTAAGTCTGGGGAAGAACTAACTGTCTTACTCACTGTTACATCCACACCAAGGTGGATAAATCTCTATTTGCATAGAAGCAGTAACACCCTGTAGGATGGTGCATGAGCAGGTTTTGAGGTGACGGCCTTTCCGAAGCCTGTTTCTCAGAGTTAGCTCCTACGGTCCATTTGAGTTTCTGGAACTTCCATCAGTCTGTCTCAGGCCCTTGGTCTACAGGCTTCATACCCTTCAATGTGGCTGGTAGGCTTCAGCTGTCTTTCTCTCCTTCACTTTCCTCCCTGGCCGCAGGTGGAGAGCATCCTTTATTTCCTGAGACCATAGTCCAGATATGCTCCTCAATCCTTTATTTGTAAGGGGAACCGAGTGTGCAGTGTCCTCAATCCTGCCTGCACAACTCTATGTTCAGAGATCTAGTAAGAGACATTCGTGCAAAGTGTATAGAACTGCCCTTTATGGCTTTTTAAAAGTTTAGCTTTCCAATTCAATAATCCTTCATGGCTCTGTACCTTCTTTAATATGAGTAGGCTGTCTTCACACTTTATATATATATATATATATATATGAAAACAACAGCTGCGTGTGACATTACAGAATGAAAGATGAGACTGAGCCTAATTAATGGAGGCTTTGTCTTCACAGCAGCTTTATTCCTAATAAACAGTGTGACATTATATTAACCTAGACACAACCTCCTGTACGAAGACGTGCATACAAAGCAGTAGAAAATCACAAATGTGGAGTCTCTCGTTCTTTTTTCCTGAAACATGATTTCAGGGGCTGTCACATACATCAGGCTTCTTATGGCTGCTGACAATGATCAGCTCTGAGGCCTTGCAGTTTCAGACACCATGCTAACAATTTCTCCCATCTGCACCTCAGACTGTGCACAAGTACTGTATGGGAGCCATACTATCATTACTCTGCAGGTAGGACAACAACTCCAGTAGGAAAGGTGAATTGATGCAGCCTATCAGTGCTGGAGCCAAGTTCCAACCAGTGTATCAGATTTCACAACTACTCCTCCCACAGATGCATGCCTGTATGCTGAGGGCAAAGCTGTATTCCTATGTGCACATGATCATTACTAAATATCATATGTGTTCACATGAATCAGGGAGGTTTAAACAAAGGGTCTCTAATTTCACTATTAGCCAATATTTGGTTGAGAAACCCTCAAGTGGATATGAGCATCTTTTACATGTGTGATAATTCAGTTCTTGCTGAGTTAGGAAAGGTCAACAGAGTGGAGTCATCCTAGCATCACTCTGCTAACCAGTGATACGGTTATAATAAATTGGCTTATCACCATGGGTACCAGAACGATATCTCCAGCAGCTTGCTTGGCTGGCCCTCGAGCTCTGCTGTCAGGAGACAATGCTGGTAACTGCTGCTCCTTTGATCCCTTCCTCCACCAAGGAGACTGAGTCCTTAGGCTAGGTCAGCAGACATGTGTGCATGGAAGAAAAAGAATCAAGTCCAGCCTCCCTCTGTGAGTTAATGACCATGATGCTTTGGGCTCACTGGTTTCCTCCTCGGTATTGTTCACTACCCTATGATTCAGAGATAGCAATGTCCAGGTCCTCCCATACTGTTTCACAAGGGTAGTGTGCCGGTGACTGGTGGGTCAGAGCTCTGGGCAGGAAGCACGGAGAGTAGTTTAATGGACCTGTGAGGATACACTTAGGGTTGTAACACCAAGCCAAGCCAAGGCACCTGCACACTCACAGGGTTAGGATTTGGGGCTGATGAAATATTTCTTTTGAAGTCAGAGAGGCCAGAATCAGTCAGCCAACAACAAAAGCAGTCCAGAAACTGACCTTTCCCCCTACCAGCTCTCACTGGGAAGAGAAACAGAAGTCTTGTTTTTATGTCAAAAATATAGGGCAACCTTTTTAGTTTCCCAGAGATTAAAAGAAACAAAAGATGTATGAATACAAATATTCTAAGGCCTATCTAAATACATGCCTGTTTTATTTTAATGCGCCCAGTGTCAGATGAGCATATATCGTAACTCTGTATTTATTACTATCTGTATACATATTTCCCTGCCTTAAGTTGTCCAGTCTGATAAGCTGGGACCAAATCTAGTCAGTGCTTTCTGGAATGCATGTCAAACTGTTACGTAAAATTAGACATTGAAGGGTGTCTGATAGAGATAATCATGAAGAATGAGGACTGTTGATTCCATTGGAGACACATGGTAAAAGGCCCCTGTCTCTCCCACAATGTCATAGAGCATCTAGTTAATGGACACTTGTGCACAGGGATCAGCAGAACTAACTAAATGTTGAGTGGTTGTGGACCAGCTGTATCAACACTGCTTGGGACACCCTGACAGAAATACAAACCCCAGGCCACAGCCCACACCTACTGAGCCAGGATCTGCAATTTTACAAGACACCCACGTTACTTCTGTGCTCATTAACGTCTAGCAAGCATAGACTCAAGGCCCAGCCAGTTCGACTGCTTCATTTACAAGTGAGGAGGTTTTAGTCTTAAATAGGCCAAGGGACTGACCAGCAGGGTGTAACCTGTCCTTCTTGGGACTCCAACATGCAGATTCCAGAGCTGTACAGCCTCCAGCTCACTCATGCTCTTCCTCACATGACCCTACTGTGGGATGTTGGGATTTAAAATGTGAATGAGCAACACTGTGTGGCACAGGGAACCATACCAGATTGATTGTGTTTGCTTGTCACAGTGTCTATTCTTTCTTTAAAGATGTAATTATGTGCATATGTGTCTGCATGTGGGTTTGTGTTCATATGAGTGAAGGTGCCTGTGGAATTTAGATGAGGGCATTGCCTCCTGGAGCAAGAGTTACAGGCAGTTGTAAACTGCCTGCCATGGATGCTGGGAATTGAACTCAGGTCCTCTGAAAGAACAGTACCTGCTCTTAACAACTGAACCATCTCCCTACCCACCACCTGTATTCTTCCAATGCCCTAAATACATTTATAAGATGCTAGGGATGGAAAGCTAGGGAAGAGCATTTCTCAGGAGTAGGCTTGCTCACCACATGCTGCCTGGGGTGACTGATGACGTGTGGAACTGGACACCCTGCTTTTGGGGAGGAGCTGGAAATCCCCATATTTCTGCATATCTCTGGTCCAGTGATGCAGCTCTGACCATAGTTCTCTTCTGACCCTACTCTTTACTTTATTACATGCTGAAAGTCACAGCTTACACATGGCTCTGCCCAGGCAAACTTGTCAAACCCTCCAGGATGTGCATTCCACACAAGATTAGAGCCACAGCCTCAGGAACCTACTTGAGTTGCTACTGATACGTTGGTTTTCTAAGTCATCCTCTAAAGCAGCTCCTTCCATACCTTCCAGTCTGGATATCACGTATGTCCCCACACAGGCTTGGAAACATTAATTTCTAAGTAGAATTTGATTATGGTGATTTCCCCCTAGATTTCAGCTGTGAAAGCAGCCAGAATGTAAAGGATATTCAATAATATTCAGATTACATCAATGTTGTGCCATTAATATTTTAAGAGGCTGAAAAGGACAGGCAGGCTTTTTAATCTGTCTGTCTGGCAGGCATCTGTCTTCACTCACATGTGAACAGCAACTGGTCTCCTCCCAGCATATGGT
Organism: Peromyscus eremicus; assembly: GCF_949786415.1. NCBI lineage: Eukaryota > Metazoa > Chordata > Mammalia > Rodentia > Cricetidae > Peromyscus > Peromyscus eremicus. The sequence goes on along the minus strand of NC_081417.1, from coordinate 27,427,200 downwards.
AACTTTTCTGGGAAAACATTAATTTCTTATGTGTGAAGAGACTGTATGTTTGTCCATACTAACACTTTGTCTACCAATTAGGAATCAGAGAAGGACATGCTGGATATAAGAGCACTGTACTGAAGAAGACATGGCTTCAGAAACACAAGAGAATAGCTAAATCAATAACTCAAGATGTGGGAAGAATATTAAAATGTTGCTGAAAGCAAAACACTATGAATCGCGGGAAAGGACGATGAATTGATCCATGTTCTACAGATTCCTAAATAAACCATGAGATCAAACTGTTGCTTTCCTGAGAAGGCTGTAGGGCTCCTTGCTCACCGGGAATCGGAGCTCTTGCTCTGGATGCTACCAACCTGCCACCTCCCGCTAGACTTGGTCTCCACTATTCCCCACCTACCCAGTTCTGATCTCTTCAGTCAGAATCGAAGGCCTAATTTTTGTGTGTACAAAAAATAAAAACTAGGTCTCTAGACTACAGACTGTTTTAGATTAATGGTGAGATCTTTGATCTTCCTCTTCACCACCTGACAGGTTCTGATACTTACAACATCCATTTTTAACTTCTCAACCTCTCTACAAGAGCCTGAACTACCACTGCTTACAAGAACTTGCATGTACACACACATACCCTACATGTCCACACAAGACACATACATATATTCAAATACACACACACACACACACGCACGCACGCACGCACGCACGCACACGCACACGCACACACATGCACACGCATACACAGATTCTCAAGCATATACCCCTCCCCACATCTCCAACCTGAGAAGAAGAGGAGAAGGTAACAGAAGAAAGGGACCTTTGCCTTCTTTGCATGGGTTTCCTACCCTCACAGGCCTGTGAAGAAATAGAGAAGTGGAAGGAGGGCAGAACGGGGAAGGAAGGAAGTTATTTTACACCCCTGCAGTACTTCTAAAATGTTCCTCCTCAGCTTCCACTCTGCAACTGTTACGTCTGGAATCTGAGATTCTCTCACAGCCCCTGAGTGTTTGGGACACTGGGTCCAGGGATGGTGCAGTTTTGAGAGGCACAGAGCCTTTCAGAGACAGGGCAGAACAGGCCTCGAGGGCAAGCCCTTGACAGCTCTATCTTCCTTGGGCTCCTCCTTGCCTGGCTTCCTGGTCTGCTGTGATGTGAGCAGCCTCTGCTGTAGATAGGCTCCTGACGCCATGACCGGAGCTGCTCTGCCGTGATCGCCTGAAACACGCTGGAGCTGTGAGCCCAAACACACCCTTCCTCGAGTGTGTCCAGCAGCATTGTCACGACAGTGCAAGAGTACCTGATCCAGCGGCCCCCCAGGGAGCCCAGTGTGTGTGATAAGGTGGGATCAGGGGTGGGGAGGGGGTGATAAGAGGCGGGAAGAAAAACACCTCACTATGCTGCTCAAGACTTCAGATCCATTCTTCACCTTTCCTGGGGTCAGCAGCTGCTGAAAGAAGGGAGAAGAGTGAAGCCCCATACCTCCCTGCTTTCTCCAAAGCCCTCAGGCTCCCTTCATCGCCATCTTGCGCCCTCTGCTCAGTTGAACCCTTCCTGCAATGCATGCTGGTCCCTTCCCCACATCCTGAAACCCACTCAGAGAGCTCTGGAAGAGGGATGGAAGAGCAGCTCCCTGGAGAAAGGACCCCAGCTTCTTGGCCTTGGAAATCATTGGTCCTGCTACCTCTTGTTCCACAACAATCGAGCTCATGGAAAAGGAATAGATCAGTGAAGACCCCGAGTTCCTCACAGGCCCACTGGCATACATGGATTAACTGGCTCTCAACGCACAGAATTAAGAACATGGAATTTATTTCCTTTGAGGTTTTGATATGCATCTTTAGTTACGTACTTTTTTTGTACACATAATTTAGTTGTATATTTTTTGTATATATTATTTAGTTGTATTTTTTGGGCAGACATCATTTAATTGTACACTTTCTTCTAATGCACTTGCTTATTCAGGCAAGGTAGCTTAAACCTTTGGTCTGCTTAAAATGAACTTCAAAACTTTAAAATCTATTAATAGTGATTTTAAAATTTATTAATACTTTAAAATCCAATATCTAAGAAGAATTGAGGTTCAGCCAGGGATGATGTGTAATCCAAGCACTCAAGAGACTGATGGAAGACGACTACGTGAGACGTAGTGAGTTTAGAGCTGCCTAAGGGAGAGTATCTCAAAACAACAACAAAACAAACAAAGCAAACCATCCCCACGAAACCCAACCCCCCCCCCCCCCAAATAACCATACCCTCAATACCAAACCAAACCAAACCAAAAAAACTGAGGGTGGTCAATTCCCCTACATGTGGAAGACGTTTCTCTGGGCCTTAGGAATGAGGAGATAAAACCGTCTGTCTCTTTCATGGCCAAGGACTTCTTAAAGTATTCTAAACCACAAGCAGATGAATCTTGAAAATGGAGAGCTAGCTTAGCACACAGGCTAAGTCAGAACAAACATCTAAGGGTAGAGACAGGTCCTCTAACGAGACATCAGGAAGAACTCATGTATGACGAGGTCGCAAACCCAGGGATGGCTCTGTCAATTTCACACTTCTTCGTTTAGAGCAAGCCCCTCCTGTTCTTGTGGCCCGTGCCTTCCGTCTACAGCACCGAGCACTATGGGCTGACAGTGCACCAGGCACTCTTCTCTACCATTCATCTGACGGCGACTCTGCTTCCACTGATACCACGTGATTCCCGTTTATAGCGGAGAATACTGGAGAGTGGAACTGTGTGCTCCTGGGCACAGAGGTAGGAGGAGGAACAGAAAACAATACAAATCCTTTGGTTCTAGATTACAAACTCAGACCCTCACCCTTTCCTCTATTTTATAACCTCTCACCCATTTTGTTATCTTCTCTCTTGAAGATGCTGGAGTTCTGCCCCAGCAACACTAAGGCTAAGCAGTCACTGGTCTGGGAAAGCCAGGCTGACCTCTCCTCCCAGTAGCGATCACACGGATTAGCAGCCAGAGACGGCCAGCTTTGATCTCAAGGAGCCCCTCCATTCCTCCATTTCTTCCTGTGGTTTTGTGTTTTTCCTTGTGTAAGTTCCTTTTCTTTGTGAAATTTTGTTTCTTTTTTTTTTTTCTTAATCATAGGAGAGAGCACAAATGCTGTCCCCCACTACCATAAATGCAGCGGATGTTCCCACGTTTGGGGATTGCAGGGGTCAGCATATCCAGAGTGCTAAGACAAGCCTCACCTTAGAAAACCACCTTTCTGACTGTTATCTCTCTCCCATCCTTTCCCTCCCTCCCTCCCTCCCTCCCTCCCTCCCTCCCTCCCTTCCATTCCCTTCTTTTTCCTTCCTTCCTCCTTCCTTCCTTCCTTCCTTCCTTCCTTCCTTCCCTTCCCTCCCTCCCTTCCTTCCTTCCCATTCTTCCTTCCCTTCCTTCCTTCCCTTCCTTCCCTCCCTCCCTCCCTCCCTTTCTTCCCTTCCTTCCTTCCTTCCTCCCTCCCTCCCTCCCTCCCTCCCTCCCTCCCTTCCTTCCTTCCTTCCTTCCTTCCTTCCTTCCTTCCTTCCTTCCTTCCTTCCCTGGCGTCTGAGTACTGCAGGGGCCCAGAGTCCAGAGGAAAGTGTTGGATCCTCTGGAGCTGCAGTTATAGGTAGTTTTGTGTCACTTGGTGTGGGTGCTGGGGACTAACTCCAGTCCTCTGCAGGAGCAGCAAGCACTCTTAACCTCTGGGCTGTCACTCCAGCTGCCACCCCACCCTTTGCTGTGATGGGGCTAGGAATGCGACCTAAGATCCTCACCATGCTGGACACGTGTTCTACCACTGAACTGTACTCCCCAGCCCTCCTCTCTTACTTTCAAGCAGCGCAAATGTTAAAATAAAGGCCAAAGAGAATCTGGAAGCCAGACACAGAATCCACGTAGGCGGCCATTTCTCTAGGAACCACTAGGTAGCCTGGAAGGATAGTCACAGAATCTTGTCATCCTTCAATCCCAGCACTGCTTGTCCAGTGTCCTGATAGCCCCCTGTCATGTGCTCCTCAATCAGACAAACAGCCCTTCTAATGGTACATAGTTTGCAACAGCACTGTGCTTAGATAATACCGAGTTACTTAGGAGTTCACTATCCAACACAATGGCTTCACTTCGGGATGTCTACTTTGCAACAAAATGTGTGCACTGTTGCCAAGTCTGTCAATATGAATAGTTTACTAATCCTCCCACCGTGGTAAATTCCTTCTGCAAAGATCTTTACTTCCATTTCCTCTGGTGTTAACTCCTTGAGACGGAGGTAATGAAACTCACGAAGGACTTTCACATTTGTGTCCCCTAAGAAGAGACCAGTAAGAGGGGGGTGGGAAGCTTTGAGCTTTAAAACTGAAAATGGCTCATTAGAAAACCAGACACTGAGGAAACATTTCCTCTTTTACAAACCAAATCATGTAAAGCATGAACCCAAATCAACCCATAAGCCTTCTGTTGAAACTCCGGCAAAACCATGAGAAGATCTTTAGCAAGCAATGTTACAGCAATTGTAACAATGAAGAAGATAGCCTCCCAAATGTGGAAGGAGAAGATCTGGTTGCCGGGTCCTATTTCCTTTTATTGAGCAGTTTCAACAGACAGACTAGTGATTTCAACCTTTCTGAGGCTATGGGGTCCTGAGTTCAACAACTATAAATCTGCTAACAATAACAGGCAAAAATCTTTGAGTAATGTGGGACCAGAAAGAGTATAAACATACAAACTGCAGGGATAAAAATGATGGGAAGGACTTAAAAGCTGTTAGGAAGAAGTGTGGAAACATGCTAAGACTAACTGGCAGCAATGAAGCTTTTACTAAGGAGATCAGATAGGTTTGAAAACCTTGAAGATGGACTCCTAGTTGAGCAGGTGGGCAGGGAGACAGAACATAGTGCCACAGGAGTGACAGCACTCAGTCATGAAAGGCAAGAGTGACCATGTCAGATGCTAATACGGCCAAGCACATACCATGCATGTGTGAACAAGTGAGCCAGGGCTGTCTTCACAGGTCTACTTGATGGTGAGGAGAATAAAACCACTTCCCCTGCTTTAAGAAGAAGTGTCTTCTAATGTTTCAAGGTAGCTGAGGGGACAGTGCCCACACCACAGTAAAGGGCAATGAGGAGAGCAGCAAGGCTTCCTCACGGAAGAGCAATCCTTAGTATCTGGGATTCGGGGAAGCATTTTGGGAGGGTGAATTTTCTAATTCTTCCCAAGAGAATCTAGAAACCTGAGTTTCTATTAGATTTCACAATGTGTAAGTATATGCCACTAATACAAGTCAAAAGAGTAATACTTCACTAACATTTTGGGTCAACAAAATATGCTTGAGGAACTGTATACTCTTCAATAAAATGTTCACACCTTTGGTCCAACTCTTCTTTCTCCCCCTGCCCTTTTGTGTGTAGTACAAGGAACAGGACCCATTAGACAGGCAAGGCAAGTGCTGAGTTATGCTTCCAGGCCGCATGCACTTGAACAGGATCAAACAGCATCGTTTTGTTGTTGTTGCTGGGACTGAGTTTCTCCAGTTCTCTGTTTTGCAAACAGGGTTTAAAATTATTCTCTCTGGCTCTGTAGCTTGCCTTTAAAACCGCTAACAAAATCTTCTGTGACACAAAGTTTTTAATAGCATTCGACTTATCAGTATTTCCTTTCATATGTTCTTTCACGTAAGTGCTTTTGTGTCTGTCTAAACATCAGGTGAGCACAGTTGAGTGAATCAGCTCTGCATTTTTTTTCTACCGTGTTCCACTGATGTTTATTCTTCTCTCAATGCCATTTGTTCTGCTTTTTCAAAATTGTAGATGCTATTCTAGTCCCTGTCTTTCTATATAAAATTTAGAATAATTTTGCCTAGGTCTACAAAAAATCTTGCTGAGATTTTTGGAGAAACCGTGTTAAACTGGCACACCAACTTTGGAAGCATCAGCATCTCCACTATGTGGAGTCTTCTCAGCCATGAAGACGCTATGCTTCATCAGCATCTGGGGTTTCAAAACACAAGCTCTTCAGAGATCACACCCAAGTAGTTCTTTTATTTTTGTAATTTTAATATCTCCCCCTCACATAGAATTAACTTTTAAGCATAGTTGTAGGTTTGCAGCAACTTCAACAGAATGTAAAGAATTTCTATATATTCATGGCTTCCTTCTAATACAGTGTCCATCTTATAAAAATCCTACATCACAGGGATTCATGATTAACAAATGCACACTGACATATTATTATTGCCCAAATCATAGTTTGCATTAGGGCTCACTTTTGGAGTATTATGTTAATTTTGTATTTATGTATTCACTTCTAATAATTAGAGAGTCCTACTGATCTCTATGTGTTTGTCTTGGGTCTTATGAGCCTCCTGAACTTGCTCACCAGTTTCAGTAGTAACTTTGTAGATTCACTATGATTTTCTGCCGAGATCATTCCATGTAGAAGTGAATGGCTTTATCTTTGTCTTTCTGTATACTAATACTTTGTCTTCCTCTTGTCTTATTGCACTGGATGGGACTTTCAGCATTTCCACTGGGTAGAAGTGATGAGATTATACACTCTTATCTTCTTTCCAGTCTTAGGAGGAAAGCATCCAATCTTTTACTAGAAAGTATGCTTTTTTGAAGATATTCTTTCAAGTTTTATTTTCTGTCAGTTCTGCTTTCTTCTACCTTCTGAATAACTAGCATTCCATTTTGATGTATCTGCAGTGGTTTTAAGTGATCTTGTCCAGTTTTAGTGAGTGCTGTGTGTTTCATCATATATACAATCTGCATCATGGTCTACTGCTTTCATCACTAGAACTTTGAATTAAGATAACTTCATCCTTCTTTGTCCTGGTGTGTGTGTGTGTGTGTGTGTGTGTGTGTGTGTGTGTGTGTGTGTGCCAACTCCCATAAAACTTAGGAAAGTCCCCAGGAGGCAGAGGCAGATGGCAGGGCTACAGAGAGAAATCTTGTCTCAAAAAACAAAAGAAAGACCCCAAACAACAAACGAACAAACAAACAAACAAAACCTAAACAAAAAAATCAGCAACAACAAGACTTTAGGAAAGTCTATAGTCTTCAGCCATATTTATGTTCACTGACGTTTTTTATTTCTTGATCTTATAAGATTGTTACCTTTTTTTTTTTTTTTTAAGGGTATTTCCTTTAGCAATTCCTTATGGAGATGCTCTGGTGATTGATTTCTTTGTTTTATTTCACCAGAGACTATCTTGACTTCCCTTGCTTCCAGAGGGTACTGTCATGGGATCCAGGACTCTGAAGAGGTAGTTCTCGCGTCACTTGAACTGTGAAGTGTCAGTTCTTTTTGATCTTGTAGCTGCTGATGAGCAGCCACTGCCGTTCACGTTGCAGCTCCCGCAAGTGCTTCTGACTCCTCTAAAGTCTTGCTGTTAGCGTTTGGAAGCATGAGGCATCTTATGAGTTTCCTTGGGCTTATTTGTTTGTGGTTAACTCAGTGGATGGATCAGTTTATACTGCTACTGTAACAAATTGTCACAAATTTAGTAGCTTAAAATACCTCAAATTTATTATCCTACAGATCTGGAGGTGAGAAGTTATGTACTCCATCCTGAAGCACAAAGGAAAACCCATCTTCTGACTTCTCCAGCTTCTGGATGCTCCTTGCAGATCTTGACCTGTGACCTTGTATCCCAGTGTCCTTTCTGTGTCTTTTATGAGAACTCTTGCTATTACATTGGGACCCAATGAGTAAAACAAGGTATTTTCTTATCTCAAAAATCCTCAGTAATATCTGCAAAGTCCTTTGGTCGTGTATCATATGATGTACTCACAGTTTTAGGGATCAAGATATGGCATCTGCGGCAGGGAGAATTACTCAGACAACTACATTGAACTTCTTATGTCTGTAGTTTTTATAAATGTTTTGGTCAAATTTTGTAGGTTCCAGTTACTTACTCAGATGTTTCAGCTCCCCATCTTTTTTTATTCTTTTTAGGGGCTCCAAAGACACAGTGATTTTTAATCCACTCTTAAGGGTCTGGGGGCTCTCGCATTTTCTCTTCAGTTTATTTGCTCTCCACTATTCAGACTGGATAATTTCTCTGGTTCTAACTTCCAGTTCACTGAGTCTTTGCTCTGCAGTTTATCCACTAAGATTTTCACTCTGGCTACTACACTTTTTCATTCCGGGATGGCACTAGGTTCTTCATTGTATTTCCTACTCACTTACTAGGATTTCAACGTTAGCAGTTGTAGCTACTGGTTCATGACTCTTCACTGAAGCATTTCCAAGGATGGCTGCTCTAAAGTCTAGCTGGTCGCAGAGTATTATCTAGTGTTGGCCTCTACTGAATGATGACCCTTCTCCCCACACAGAGGTTGACAGCTGCCTTGTTCCTGGTATGAGGCGTTGACTTTGTTTTCATTGAAGTGTGGACATTTGGTAAATAGGTTTGAAATCACTGGATCACTGTTTTAACTTGTCTTCTTCTGATATCAATGCCAGCAAGGGAAGCTGGTGGGGGAGGGGACAGGGAAGGGGTCACTAGTGCTAAGGGCAGCATCAGATTCCCAAGTACAACTCCACTGGTGTCTGAGGGGAGGGCTTCTGAAGGCCCAGCAGGAGTGAGACTTTGGGTCCTCATTAGGCGTCCACTGATGCTTTCGGGGCTGGAAGGAGTCACCCATCGTTTCTCATGTGATGTCTTCTGACATCACTCCAATGGGAAAGGAAAAAGGCCCACACCGTTGGAAATGGGAAATCCAGGCCTCTCTATGGTATTTACTTGTCTAGAGCTTGGAATGTAGGTTTTCATTACCACCCACCTGAAAAGAATGCTCTTTTCTGTGACACCATCCAATGAGGAAGCCTGGGGAACTGCGGACTAGCAGGAGTGGAAGTCTACCACTCCCCATCATTGAGTACTGTCGGAATGGAGTCGTATACTCCTCCAGAATAGTTTGTTAGAGTATAGGAGTGTTGCTTAAGAGTCGTCCTTCTACACCATTCCATTTCTGGCACTCCGGCTAGAGAAAGCAGATTTTATTTTTTATTGATGTTGTTGTGTGCTTGCTTACTAGTTAGTCTGTGCTGTTGTTTCTTCAGTAACCTTTTCTATTCCAAATCTGGAGTATGTGCGGCAGAAGGAAAACCCAAGTAACAAATCACTGGACTATTCCTGGGGTCCACAGGTGCTCTGTCTTCTTCCCTCATCATCTTTAGAGTCTTCTTAGGTTTGATTCATGTACAATACATTGAGTTTTAGCTGGACTTAGGGGAACCGAGAAAAGCATATCGATACCATCTTTCAGGAGGGAGAGCAAAGACTGCCCTTCATATTGAGGCTAAAATTAGAATTGTCATTAAGCAGGGAAATTGCATTTGCTCTACTGAAAAAGTTCTATCAAGTGGTAGCAGATCACATGAAATCAATTTGGAATGGTTATCAAAGAACCTGAGGGTTTTTACAGTAATATGTTTTAAATATCTTCCCAAAGAAAATACTTAGTGATGTTCACTTTTTGTTTAGAAAGGAGGAGAAAGGGGCCTTTCCTGTGTAATATTTCATAATTATTACCTAACACATATGCTTTAGTGCTTCTCCTATCTTTAATTATTTGAGGGACTCCTTCTTTTCTGTTTAATAACAAGCAGCTACCTAGGACTGTACAGCATGGAAAAACACAAGAGAATAATAAATGGAAGTCTAACATACATTGATATGAATTCTGGTTTTTGCCAACTAATACAAATGGATTACTCTTAAGAAATTTGGTTAAAAGTACTGGAGTCAAATAAGATATGTAAATGGCAAGGATGGCAATAACTTCCACAGAGAGAGGCACCTTAAGAGACACTATAAGCTCTCTGAGGTGGTTGGGTGCTACGGGGTCTTCACTTGGAGTAGTTGTGAGGAAATCAAGACTCTGGTTTTGTGCTCCACATGGCAGTTAGAAGCAAGTGGTGACTCCTCGGGCCAGACCCTAAATTCATTACATTATTGCTTAAGGCAGCTAGTTTCTTTCTGGGGAGAACAGAAGGGAACTGCATGGTACAGTTCCCAGTGAAATGTAAAGTAAGTATTAACAGGCCATTCTGAAGATTTAGCAGAATTAAGCTTCATCAACCAGCTTGACTCACGGCCAATCCGTAAGTATCCGAGAAAGAACACATAACAGTGATATGACAAGCAGTACAGAAAATTAAATGACTCACAGCTGCATCACTCTGCTGAAAAGTTGCATTGTGTTCTGTGAGGGAGAGCTGGTTACTAGGGGGGCCCATTCCGCAGCCAACAGGAGAGTTCCAAACAGCATACCTGCTCCAGGAAAGCCACTTATGGAAACAGCAGCCTGTTCGGGTCCTGTCTCCACTGAGGGAGCTGTCGACAAGACAGGAGAATGTGTGTCCTTTCTGTCAAAAGGACGCATGGAGTATCCTGACAGAGCTGAGGTCTGCCCAGGGCTCCAATATCCAGCTGCTTCAGATCTAAGAGAATAATGCTAAGTAAACTTAAGGCCTGTGTGGTCACAGTAAGTATTCTATATACAAAACTGAATTGTTGATACAGTCAAGTAAACGTACTCCACCATCAATATTTGAAGTTGTTGAGTGCTATAGTTTACATTATAGCATTCAGGGTATTTTTTTTTTTTTTTTGTGGGTGGTGGTGGTAGGGATCTGTGATTTTTTTCCATATATATTGCTAATTGTTTTAGCAAGTGTATCATATTTTTAATCTGGCTAGCAAACAGTGACTATTTAGTAACAGAATTTTGCCTTATTTAATACTGAAAGCATACTTTAAATCAAAATGTAGAGACGGGAGTAATGTAAAAGAAAAGTCACTTAGTTGTTTCTTTAAGGTGGGACTATGATTAAGGAGTTCATGCCCAGTATTAGTAGCTCTTGCTCCCACTGTAGAAAAAAGAAGAATGTGTACTTCTCTTTAAACGTTCATTTCATCCACATGTTCATTTACTTATTCAACTTCACTTAACCTATAACCTATATGCACTTCCTTAAGCCTATTCTCAAGTGGTCAAGTCTTCTAGTTTGAGAACAAAACATCAATATCCCTTACAAAGCTTGAGCATGATTAAAAATACTCAGGCAACTGGCTAATTAAATGTAATTATTCAATCATTCTTCATATCATACACAAACACCAGGTGTAAGATAAGTTACACATGATAGACAAAACCCACAAAACTTTGAACAAACAAGGTGAAAAGTCTCTTAGAAGTTCAAGGTCAAGTTCACAATCCTCAGTCCTGCGTGGGAAGGACCATCACACATTACAGCAATCTTTCTTCCTGAGTGGGAAGGACCATCATATACTACAGTAATATTCAGTCCTGAGTGGGAAGGATTGTCACACACTACAGACTATACTCAATTTAACCAAAGCTAAGATGCTGTGTGTGGTAACTTTAGAAAGCATCAGATTATACTCTTGAAAGGGAAAGCTTCAGAATACATGTTCTGTACCCCACAAAGTTTCTATAGACTGGACAACCCCAACACAAAAGTCCAAAGTCCGAAATGTCCCCAAACCTGAAACTTGGTGAGCACTAATGTGATGCTAAAGATCTTCTGTATTCTGGAGCATTTCATATTTCAGATTATGAATGCTCAGCTAGTAACGTATATGCAAATATTCCAGCATCGACAGAACTCAACTCTAAAACTATTCTAGTCCTAGGCATTTGGGACAAGAAAAACTCTACTAGTATTTTGTGGGGGATCCCTGTCCCCGACAAAGAATGTAAAAACAGCCCAGAAAAGCAAGAGAAAATATTTTGTCGTTTTACACATACACACACACACACACACACACACACACACACACACACACACACACACCCCAAACAAAAATTAGACAGGAGAAACAAATAAGCACAGACTGCTCATGACCGTAGGAAGGGATGCTTTACCTCACAACTGGGGAAATACAAACTTAGGTGCATAATAAGATGCCACTTGGTATGCACTACAAAAGCAAATGAAAACCACAGTAATGTCCAGTTATGGTGTGGAGAGGCATGACAGGATCTCTCACACTGTGGGAGGGAGGATAAGCAGGCATGACCTCACTGAAAACAGCTCCCCTTTCCTGTCACAATGGCTGTGTCTATAACTGATGATAAACGTGTCCTCTCTTAGTTGTATCTGAGAAGAGTTCCAAGAAACTATGGGCTACAGCTAAGAGTGCTTTTACAGTTTTTTTTTTAAAGAGCAAGTAACATAGACCAATGTACTCTGCAAAGTCTACATTATGAACTAAATATTCGTTTATAGAAAAGTTTGCTGGCCCCCATCTTAAAGAGGGTGTGTGTGTGTGTGTGTGTGTGTTCTTAGCCCTGTATTCACAAGCAATGAGGACAATAAAACCTAAGCAAACATCAACAGTGACCAGATAGATCAACTGAAGGATAGTCACACAATACAAGTTTATTTGGCAACAAAAACAAACTACAACTAGATTCAAAGTAACTGAGTAAAGAAAACAACTCACAAGATACACAGAGCATGACTCTACTTGCATAAAATACCATAACCAGCCAGAGAGCACTGGGGATATATGCATGGGTGATGAAGTCAGTTAGTACCCCAGGGGCCAGACACTGTGAGGCACATACACCCTCAACTGGGGAGGTACACGGCAGTCATTCATGTCCTAGATACTCAGTCGTGGTTATACAGACCCAAAATGGCTGTGAAGATCCCAAAGGGAAAGTCTATCAGCTGCTCAGCATGATCTTAGGGGCTGAAAATTACAAGACAGGGATGACATTTTAATTGTCACTAGGACCCTCTCGATTATGTGTAGATACACTAAAAACTAGTGGAGGAAAGCACAGATTCAAAGCTCAAGATCCGTGCAAATAAAACATTACTCTTACTTTTAAAAGATCTTTACGCTGTCCAGCCATATCACGTTTTTTTAAAAACCACTCAATATCTATTAGCCCCAAAGAGCTCTGGGTCTGAGCGTGCTTCTTTGACTATGTTATTTATATAGCAATTCCTTCCCAAAAGGATTTGATGCAGCCTGGGTGATTTAGAACTCTGTGAAAAATGGAACTCTGTGCGGTGATAGTAGTTAGCTAAAATTACAACTGGACATTAATACTATTTTTATGATCTTTAATTTCCTCAATGTCCATTACCTCCCAAACAGGAGCTCCTGGCACTAAAACAGCATTCCATAATCATTATTAATGGCCCTCTATCTTTTCCTCTAATGCATTTAACCCTACAATGTGGTTATCTTTGCAACGAGTAAACAGCAAAATGACTATGATATATTTAGGCATAATAAGAGGGAGCAGGATATGGCGACATGGAAATACAGCTGGAAAGAGTTTTCTTCAGGGAAATAGCCTGAATGAAAATGTCCTGGTTATTTGATGCAAATATTTAAACAACCACACTCTACACATAAACACCGAGAAAAACAAAAACAAAAACAAAAACAAAACCCAGCTTAACACGTTACTAGAAAAACCCAGAAATGCTAAACTCTAACAAGGGTAAAGTTGCAGAAAATGTTGGGATGAAAAGCATTAGACAAATTGAAGAGGTACATTTGCCATCTTAAAGGGGGAAGAAAAGTTGAATCAGCAAAGAACATTGTCTTTCTTGGCAGTAATAGCTGGCCTATTTGTTTTTATCTTTTTGAGTAAGCATTGTGCTAAGTTCTTACTATCCACCCTTATAATTCAGTATGCTAAATGACTTTTACAAGTGGGGATTTCTTGAATTCTGTGAAGATCTGAAAGATCTCAGGTTTCATCCAACTTGCAAGCTAACACACTGTTAAATATTTTTATTTTTTTATATTATGAGTGTGGGTGTTTGCTTGCATGTATGTCTGCCTGTCTACCTGCCTGGTGACTTCAGAGGCCAGAAGAGGGCATCAGATCCCCTGGAACTGGAGTAAGATAGTTCTTAGCTGTCTTGTGGGCTCTGGGAACGAAACCAGGTCCTCTGGAAGAGCAACAAGTATTCCAAAACCACTGAGGCATCTCTCCAACCTCACAAGTTAGCATATTGACCTGTACATCTTTACAGGTGCTAGAGGAAAACACTATGGGACAATCAGTCCAGGTTTTATGCTCAGTCTCTGTTGCTTGATACTCAAATTCCAGCGGTGCTGGAGAGGGGCCTGAGTGGATACTCTGATTGCTATAGGTTTGCATCACACCACTAGAGAGTAGGGATCTTGTGTTGTCCATAATGGAGCCCTCATCTGCCAGAAGACAATATCCCTATCTTGCTGGACAATAAACAAACTCTTTTTTTGGAGGAAACACTATCTCTTTCCTTCGTAGATGTTCATATCACAGTGATCTTGAAAAGATAGCTTAGCACAAAAAAGATTATGAGTGTCTCTGCCCACAAGACGTGTTGAAATGTGAAGAAAACATGGAGAATACTCTCAACATTTTCAGTTTTGCAGTAAAACAACCCTTGAAGACTATGATGTAAGGTGTGCTGTAGTTACTGATTAATTTGGAGAGGAACTGAATCTCTCCCACACTGAGTCTCTCAATCCATGAACACAGTACATCTTTCCACTTACCTAGCATATATTTTAATAATCCTATAATTTTCTTCACAAAGACAAGATCTAATTTTGTAGTTTCTCTTGTTGGTATAGGTATCATTCTTCATATGTTTAAATGTTTAAACAATTATCTATTTCTCCCAGGGTACAGAATACAATGATTACAATGATCATATATCCTAAAATCTTTCTAAACTTTCTCATAGAGAACTTGTCAAACACCTTAAAAAAAAACAGCATTCCATACACATTCGATGAATGTCCTGAGCATATTCTTTGGGTGGACTATAAACCTAAAAGACAATTATGGAGTTCTACTTGTGTGCTGGACATTACATTGATGTGATGCTTTGCGTGTAGTAGTTCTTTGATTTTCTAAAACTCTGAGAAAAGATTTACTATCTGGATGAAGACAGACAGGATATTGAAAGGCTCAAGGTCACAAATATTTGGTTACTACAGAGCAGATGTAATGCTGAACACTGGGGAAGTAGATATTGAGACAATGTTTGTCATCATATCCAACAGAAGACAGACAAGTAGACATCTACAGTACAGTATGAAAAGCTCTTGAAAGTGATAACATTATGAAAGTGGAAATGAAGGGCCTTTAAAACAAACTGGGTTGGGGGATTGGACATTTGGGATCAGCTTCTCCGAGAAAGGAGGCCCTGTAGAGTAAAGCAAGAGTTAGTAGGCGGACTCAGGGATAGTTTATGCAAAGCCTCAGGCCACATCTAAGCACCATGATTGCTCAGCTAGAACACAGGAAAGTGTAGGGAGCCAGGCCAATTGACCATCAGTAGCTTCTAAAGACTTTGTATGCTATGCTAAGGAGGCAGAACTTTCTGGAGATCATGTTCAGAAAAGACAACGTAATATTTTAAAGAATGACATGAGCAAATAAATATACTAGAAAATTCTCCCCAGCATCAAGGGAGAATACAGTTCTGGCCAGATCAGGCAGAATGCAGACTAGCTAGGAGACTTCAAAAATAATATGGGACCATATGCTATCCAGACGCTGGCAGAGGGATTTAAAATTAAAAGGCAGATGCAATGCTTAACAGACACAGTGTACAGAAGACCTCAAAGGATGGAGCTACAGATCAGACTGATCTGTCTTCCCTCTGCAGCTAGTGATGAGTATCAGTAAGACAAAGACTACAGGAAGGGGAGATGTAACAGGAGGACATACACGGAACAGAACAGTGAGCTGGATATTGTCCATCTTAGGTTGGAAGATCATAATGCAAAGATCCGTTTTATGTCAGGCACCAAAGAGAACTCACAAAGAGGCACTAAGAACAGTTCGTTTCCTTTATATCTACTTGAAAATTCAAATACATGAATAGGTAACTCATGGCTGGCCTTAGCATATGGCAAAGTCCATGAAACCTTGGTCCCTCCATCAATGGCATGCTTCACCAATCATATTTCTAACAGGTATATCCCAGGCTACAGAATAAAACAGGTACCTTCACAATAGTGTTTTAGGCATCTGCTTGAATTTTAAAAATAAATTGGCCGGGCGGTGGTGGCGCACGCCTTTAATCCCAGCACTCGGGAGGCAGAGCCAGGTGGATTTCTGTGAGTTCGAGGCCAGCCTGGGCTACCAAGTGAGTTCCAGGAGAGGAGCAAAGCTACACAGAGAAACCCTGTCTCGAAAAACCAAAAAATAAAAAAAAAAAATAAATAATAAAAAAAATTAAAAATAAATTGTGTATATTAAAGTGACAATTTCACTTTTTGTAACACTATTTAAAAGAAAAATACTCATTTTAAATGTGATTTCATCTTAGATATATTAAGTATGACAGATCTATAGACTTTGAATCTGAGAGAAGGGGTTCATAAATGCCCATCAACTAGCCATCAAATGCTTATGTCCTCCTGTATAGCTGATGTATTACCTTTATCCAAAATTTAATTGCTCACCACAGATCTGATGTGACAAATTAAACAATAGTATAACTTTGAAATTAAGGTTTTTCTACTGTGTACAGAAAAAAAAAAACCACTGAAAATTGTTTCCCAAGTAAAGTCATTGGAATATCCCACTTTACTGGTCAGATGGCATGGGATCACATTTAATAATTCATTCTTTAAATTTTAACCTGATATAAAATCTGGCACTTATTTCTTGTAATGATGAATTCAAGAGGAAAAAATATCACAGCAAAATCCAGGGAGTGCAGGCTTGATCGTGACTTCTGCTGTCTCTTCCTTTGAGCCCAACCCAAACACTTCCAGCATGCATGAGTTAGACAAGTCACACCACCACTTCTCATTTCACTCTCCGACAAGGTGGCAATAGTGGGGCCTTAATGATACACATTAGCATGTTTTAAGAGCACTTGTCTTGAAGCTGAAGAAATGGCTCAGTAGTTAAGAGCACTTACTGCTCTGTTCCCAGCCACCACATGTGAATCACAATCATCTGTAACTCCAGGTCCTGGGGATCTGATCCCTTCTTTTGACCTCTTTGGGCATTGCATGCACATGGCACACAGATGTACATGCAGGCAAAACACCCATATACATAAATTAATTTTTTTTGAAAAGAACACTTGACTTTTAACAAAAACTTAGGAGGTGAGGGCTTAAAGGTATATAACAATGTTGCCCCTGAGTCCCTGAGGGTCTCTATCTATAGAAATAACCAGCCTCAGGACAAATGTATTAGTAAGTAAAAAAGTAGCAGTTGTAAACATGCACACTTCTTTCTTTTCATTATCCCTCAAACAACTACAACATACCAACTGCTTGCATGGTGTCTTAGTTACTTTTCTATTGCTGTGATAAGACACCGTGACCAAGGCAACTTACAGAAGAAAGAGTTTATTTGGGGCCTCCAGTTTCAGACCATAGAGGCCATGAAGATCATGCGGCAGTAGCCAAGAGCTCACATCTTAACCCACAACCACGAGGCAGAAAGAGGAAGCTAACAAGGGATATCCTGGGCTTTTGAACCCCCCAAAAGCCTGCCCCCAGTGACATACCTCCTCCATCAAGGCCACACCTCCTTATCTTTCCCAAACAGTACCAACTGGGGACCAAGTACTCAAATGTATGAGCCCTTGGGGCCATTTTCTTCCAAACTACTGCACATGGCATTTCCATTATAGTTAGCATTATATATAATTTAGATATGATTTAAAATAAGTGAGAACACATGTACAGGTTATATGCAAATACTATGCCATTTTATACACAGGCCTGAGTACCTTCCGACTTTAACATCTGCAGGACATCCTGTAACACATCTCCCATGAATACCAAGGGATGACTGTTCTGAAAATAGCATGCTGACTGTATATAGCCTTTTGGTGCCCTCAAACTGGTGGGATAAAACCAGAACTGTGTGCCTGACCCAAATCTGCCCCAGATAAGACATCTTGCCTTTGGAGAGTAGGCCAGTTATCCCGGATGCCGACACTCACTGAAAACACTATCTAGCACAATTAAGTTTTTTTAAAAAAATTAAAGGCTTTATGGTGGTAATAAAGAATAAAAATAGGTGAACACCAGTGATAAATGATATGCCAATACTACTTTATAATGCACATATAGATCTAGAAAATGTTTCCAGACTTTATGGACCATGCATATAATCAGCTCATAGAATGCTCTCACTATAATCTCAAAGCTAGTTTTCCCCTGTTCAAATCTACTGTTCCTCAAACTGCAATGAATTGCACACAGTTTTTTTTCCTTTCAAGGGTGTTCCTGAAATTCCTCTCTCCCTTGCTTACAACTGTGGGCACAGATGGGGGATCATGTTGCATCCATGTATGATTTGTCTTGTCTTTATGCAAGCCCTCCCAGACATGGTCCTGAGCCACCACGAGCAATGGGAGTGAGAATGATCACACACCCCAGGAGGCAGCCCAATGCCCCTCTGGGAAAACCTGGACACAAGACATCAGCCTCTCTGGACGACCAGCTTCACACAGTGGCAAATGAATTTGATTGCTGATAAAAATAATCACAGGAAAGAGTGCTCACGCCTCATGTTCTGAAGGAAACCTGTAGCAGTCTCTGTTGTGACAAGCCTTGAGTGGATCATGAATGAAATGGGCAGAATCTCTACTCCGTCACTCCGTCAGTCACTGAAGCTGGTTTCTGGCCAGAGACAGGTAGGTCCCAGCCTGGAGTCTAGGGTGAGCCATGTGGCCAGTGTCCTGGGTACCCTCAGTGCAGTGCCCTGCAGTCTGTCCCTGGTCAGCTGTAAATGACCAGAGAGAGGCTGTCTTGGAAGACCCTTCTCCTGTCCCTTTCAGATTCTTCTGTCCACGTTTTTCCCAGGAGGTCGACCCCCACATCATGGATGAAATCTAATTAAATCTTCCAGATAAACATGTTCAGTATCCTATCCACAGAAGAAAATGGAGGCAGAACAAGCCTCACACGTTCAGATGGAGACAGACAGGTAATTTACTGAAGCGAATGTGTTTGCAAGCCAGCTTTTAAATGTGATTTGTGATTATCAGTGTGCTTTCCAGTCAGCAACCCTCTCTCCACCCCTTACCATCATCTGCACAACTCCTGGTTCAAGAGCCACTTAGGAAATAAATGATTCATGGCAGTTGGAAGCAGCACAATTCTCTGTAATGCATAATGGTTGGTTTTGAAGCCTGTGGGTGGTAAAAACTTGCTACCCCTTAGCCCTCTTCAGCCCTTCTGGGGGAAAAGGGCAAAAAGAGACAAAGGCCATACAGATCAAATACCTCCTTTGCAAGACAAATATTTTTTCTGCGTGCATCTACAATTCTAGCTTTAAGGAATAAAATTAAACTCTTAGAAGAAAAAGCTTACCAAAAAATGTACATTTCTGGTTATTCCACAAGATAGGCTGTACAGAGCCTCAGGTTTGAGAGACAGACCATGCTCATCTGTGAGACATGCTTGCCCGTGGCGGTTTTCCGGATTGTGTAGATATGCTCTTTCCATTTACACACACGAGGGTCTATTTATGAAACGGGGCAAATTGTTTTGCCAGACATACCACACACCGACTGTGTGACCTTGGGCCAGATGTTTAACTGTATTGAGCCTGCTTCCTAATCTGTAACCTCAGAAAAAATAAGCTGCTCTCACAGGGTTCTTGTGAGAATTAAATGGGATATTAAAGAAAGAGTACAGTTCTCAGACGTAATTTTTCTTGAAGATTGGCCCATGTATCCCTGCTGAGATAAGCTACCTGGAGGCTAGGTCCCCCTGAAGTCTGGGTCCCACTCTATGTTATTACATTAAACACCAGACCAGAAAGTTGTCCTCCCGCTCTGCTTCTTTTTTGAGATAGGAGGTCTTGTATCCCAGGCCAGCCTCAAACTCATCACACAGCAGACCGTGAACTTCTCTCCTCCTCCTCTCTTGAGGGCGCTGTGATTATAGGAATGTGCCACCATACCCAGCTTATGTGATGCTGGTAATTGAACTCAGGGACTCATACATGGTAGGCAAGCACTGGACCACCCAACCCACACCCCTAGCCCTGGAAGTCATCATTTCTAACAAGCATTTTAACCAGTGAATTTAGCCTTCTGTCTCACCAGGCTGTGAGTACAGAAGAGGTAGGTACCCAACAACAGTATTTCAGCATTAAGTTGGTAAGACTGTGTTTCCTACTTAGCACTGATTCTGAGTTCCTATTTCTGGGTCTAATTCACTTTGTATGAATCAGATGCTACCCAAAGTGATTGTGGTGGTTTGAATAGGTATGGCCCCCCATAGCCTCATGTATTTGAATGCTTGGCCCATGGGGAGTGGCACTATTTGGAGGTCTGACCTTGTTGGAGTAGGTATGAACTTGTTGGAGGAAATGTGTCACTGTGGAAGCAGGCTTTGAAGTCTCATATATGCTGAAGTCATGCCCAGTGTGATCAAAATGTAGAACTCTCAGCTCCTTCTCCAGCACCATGTCTGCCTGCTCTCTGCCATGCCTCCAGCTACGACGACAATGGACAAAACCTCTGAAACTGTAAGCCAGCTCCAATTAAATGGTTTCCTTTACAGGAGTTTCCATGGTCATGGTGTCTCTTCACAGCAATAGAAACCATAACTAAGACAGTGATCGTCCTAAAACACAAAGCTGGACATAGGACAGAGCATAGACTCCCTGCTCAGAGCACAGGCACCCATCCTCAATTCTCTCTTCTTCTGCCTGGATCTTCTTTGTCCAGTCAGGGTACAAGTCTTTCCAGGCCTGATTGTCTCTTTTTATATTTCAGCTTAAATGTCTTATTGGAAGGTCCTTCCCCCAGCTGTCTAGTCATTCTCAATGACAGGAATATAGTTTACTCTCTAACAAGGACCTTAAATCTGCTGATAGTCTCTTGAAAATCAAGGTAGGTGGCTGTTTGCTACTGTGTCTGCTGCCTACCATTGTGCCTGCCACTCAGTAGGTCCTCTGTAAACAAAGGCTGAGTGGAGGAGGATGCTAATCTACTATTAGCCTGCAATGGGAACAGCCTAGATAGCATCCTCGCACTGATGACTGAGGGCTGATGGGGAGAAAAGCTGCATTTCTTACTTCATGATAGGACAAGTGCAGGGCACAGTGTGCTTTGTGCAGTATCTGTGCCCAGAGGAAACCGACAAATAAAAAGAACTTGGTAAATCCATCTCTATTGAAGAAGGCTGGCTTTTAGTCATCTGCCGTGAAAAGAAGTTTACCCAGTGAACCATCTCTTTAGGAATGGACTGTCACATCATTTTCACATCAGATTTCTTATGACAGCTCTGCATACTTGTTATTAGTATCAAAATCACCTCGCTTATATTTTCCTACCTATGAATAAAAATAAAACAATTGTCCTTGAAAAAAATTGTCCCCTCATCATAAAGCAACAGGGTCACTTGTGTTTTAAGTGTTCTCGGCTCACTTGGAGAGTAGAGGGCAGCTGGGCAGTAGGACTCAAAGGTCCTACTTTGTGCCTTCTAGAAAACACATTTTCTGGCCACAGAAAGTCTGGGAAGAGACTTGAGATAGGCTGTATGATGCAGGCCATCTCCCAACCAATCTCTGCTCAACTCCTAAAATTGCTAATGTATGAGGAAGAATACTGGAGACCATTGGTATATTTGTTTTCTAAGGAAAGAGAAAAAGAGAGGGTGTGGATTTGGGGAGGTGAGAAGGATCTGAGAGAAGATGGAGGATGTGAAATCGAATCAGAATACATGGTATAGGAGAAAAAAATCTATTTTCTATTTTTGAAAAAGGAAAATAAAGAGAAAAAAATCATGAAGAAATGGCAGCTTTGGTGTGGGCTCTTCTCACTTGTTAATTTAGAACATGATATCCCATGTCATAGTTTCCGAGCGGAGACCCTGCCGTCCATCTTTCCCTGTGGTCAAACGTGAAGAGCTCTCCATTCGAGAACAGGGAATGGGTCCTCTGTGGGTGCCACATTGGCTAGTGCTAGGAGCATGCCTGTTAGTTTACAGGGTGTCACATTAGAAGAAATGGAAACCCTGAGCAAGCCTAAGGAAGGAAACCCTCACAGCCAGCCTCAGGAAGAGGTAAGCACAGGACTCACCCAGAATGCTTTCTTGCTTGCTGAGGTCACATGACTGCCTGAACCTACTGATAAGAATCTAAGAGCAAGCAGTGGGGGAAAAGCCACACCAGGCACGTGGGCATGGATGCCACTTACCATACCTGAGCTGAAACTAAAAGCAAGCAGAGGAATGGGGAATGAATAGCTTCCCTTTTAACTCCTTTCCATCATTTTCCAAAAGTCCCATTCCTTCCACGATGATGATGATGATGATGATGATGATGATTCTTTTTAAAGATTTGTTTTGTTTTAAATTGTGTCTGTGTGGGTATGTGAACATGAGTGCAGGCGTCCATGGAGGCCAGAGAAGAGGGCCCTGGAGCTAGAGTTGCAGGCCATTGTGAGCTCCCCAGACTTGGGTTTTGGAAACCAAAAACAGGACCTCTGGGAGAGCAGCAGTCCTCTTAACTATACAGCCATCTCTCCAATGCTCACAATGGCTCTTGACATGGACAGTATTCAGGGATTTTGAGTACTGCTATTTATTAACATCAGCTGTATCCTCCACTTATCAAAACCCATCAAGGTTGAGACCCCACAGCACAGGCCTTTAATCGGAATGACTGGGTGGGAACTAGTATGTTGTAGCCCTCACCAGGGATGCTAATGTGTAGCTAGCCTGGAACACTATCACATACAAGAGGATGGCTAACACAGACAGGGGGTGGGGAGGATGTGTTTAAATTAGGAGTGAAGCTGTAACAGAGACAGGGCGAAGGTTCTGTGGACTGTCAGCTTGGTAACAACAGGAAATGTGGTAAAATGAAGAAATGTGTGCAAACTCTGGAGGACACACAGCAAGAGAAAATACCAGGGTAAGATGAGAGCAGCTCCTTCTAGAGTTAAGAGGAAGCAGGAAAATAACACTTGCAAAGAGGTGATCAGACTGTGGAAACGCCTGGCCAATGCTGGAGTGGCCGGTGCTGGAGTGGCCGGTGCTGGAGTGGCCGGTGCTGGAGTGGCCGGTGGCTGTATACAGAGATGCCCTATCTCTGCAAATAGGAAAAGTGAGGTTCATGCTTCTGCACCCAACTGCTGAGATGCAATCTCTCTACACTCA
Source organism: Peromyscus eremicus (assembly GCF_949786415.1). Taxonomy (NCBI): domain Eukaryota; kingdom Metazoa; phylum Chordata; class Mammalia; order Rodentia; family Cricetidae; genus Peromyscus; species Peromyscus eremicus. The sequence goes on along the minus strand of NC_081417.1, from coordinate 27,404,058 downwards.
TGGCTCATCTTCAGTGTGTTGGTGAACAATTAAGAACTTAAACAGAAGCAATTAAGGAATAAAAATAACAAAACAATTGCAATAAGTTATTGCCATCCAGCCAGGCGGTGGTGGCGCCTGTCTTTAATCCCAGCACTCAGGAGGCAGAGCCAGGTGGATCTCTTGTGAGTTGGAGGCCAGCCTGGTCTACAGAGTGAGATCCAGGACAGGAGCCAAAACTACACAAAGAAACCCTGTCTCAGAATAAAAAACAGTCCAGTCCCCAGCACATCTACCTGTGAGCTACAGAAGCACACAAAATGCCACCTCACCTCACTCCCTCTGGTGACCTTCAGCATTGCCCTGCCATGTTTAATTAAAAGTTGTAATTAATTCTTTCAATATTTCACATAATGCATTTTGGTTACATTAACCCCACTACCCCCAACTCCTCCCAAGTCCATCCTCATCTCCTCATGGCCCCCACTTCATGTCTTTAAAAATAATTTGTGCTCTTTGCACACTCCTGCATGTGGAGCCCTCCACTGGACTGTGGGTGACCTACCACGGCACGCCATTAAAGAGAATGACTTTCCCTCCCCTAGAAGCTCTCAGTAGCTTCTCAGTCAGGGATGGAAGCCTGGAAGCCCTTTCCCTCTCCATGCGAGAACGCTGACTGGCTTCATCTTGTACAGGCAACCGCAGCTATGAGTTGCCTTTCAAGGTCTTATTACTGCCCTGAATGATGGTCTTTAGCAGAAGGCAGCCATCTTTTCCTCTATGGTTGATGGGATGGCACACTTGGCTCTTTCATAAATGAGTCCCACAGTGTGTAGTAGGTTTTTAGTCCAGTACTTTTGCTATGACATTTTTTGCTATGACGATTTTGCACATTTACCTTGGAAAAAGCAAACTTTGCTCCCTGGTCAAAATCTACATTCACAGCCGGGCGGTGGTGGCGCACGCCTTTAATCCCAGCACTCGGGAGGCAGAGCCAGGCGGATCTCTGTGAGTTCGAGGCCAGCCTGGTCTCCAAAGCGAGTTCCAGGAAAGGCGCAAAGCTACACAGAGAAACCCTGTCTCGAAAAACCAAAAAAAAAAAAAAAAAAAAAAAAAAAAAATCTACATTCACATTCATAATGGCTTTTGAGCAGGGTAGGAGCACCCAAACAAAATGAAACAGTTCAGACCCTCCTGAGGAAAACCGCTAGAGTCTGGGAATGAACACAGACAGGAACTTTATGAGTAACTGAGGAAAACCGCTAGAGTCTGGGAATGAACACAGACAGGAACTTTATGAGTAAACGACTATGGAGACTTGTCTGGTACCATTATTTTACAGAATAGTGAAGAACGTAACGAGTCAGAACTCGCCTTGGACTTTTGTTCTGAGCAATGCCCTCCTTTTGAGCAGTGAGTGCAGTAGGGACCCACACAGTTTTCATCGTGTCCCTGACTTTCTTGAGCTCTAAGTACCTTTGTTTACCTCAAGAAATAAGTTCCTAATAGATTCTCTTCCCCAGTCTCCATGTCTTTTTATACTGACTATTTTCTCATCCTGAAATGTTGTGATAGGCATGAGGGTGGCCAAGCTACCCGGAAGGACAGCTGGGATTGTCATTCCCAGTTGTTGGGATTGTTACCTATGGATTTTTCTTCACAAATTATTAACTATTCATTTAGCGTGCGCGCGCGTGCGTGCGTGTGTGTGTGTGTGTGTGTGTGTGTGTGTGTGTGTGTGTATGCCTATGTGCACATGATCATTTGTGTACATGTGCACATGTGGCCTGCAGTCCACATGAGGTACCCTCCTCTATTGCTTCCACCTTAGCTTTGAGGAAGAATCTCTCACTGGACCTGGAGCTCAGCAGTTCCGCTAGGCTCACTGACAGGTAGCCCTAATTTGGCTTCTTACATGAGCACTTGAACTCAGAACCTAGGTCCCTTTGCTTGTGCGGCAAGCCCTTTATCAACTGAGCCCTCTCCCCAGCCATATCAATGGATATCCTTTTTTAGCTAATAAAACCTCTCAGTCTTCCCAGGCCCCAGTGCTGAAGTAGGTAAGCATGGCTACAAGCCAGCCTTATCACAAGGAGGTGAAACCACAAGCCACAGGCTGGCTGACCATAGCACAGCCACACCTGGCCTTCGCTCACTAAACTAATAGCTGACTTGGCGCAGCATCAAGTCTGATGGGAAGCTAACATTGGGGCTAAGTCGTATAAATGTGCAGAAGGCAGAGCGGATGAGAGCAGAGGGAGCTGACAAACGAAATGTGATATCCTGGGACACCCTGGTGTTCTCACAGAACTTCACAAGGCTGAGATGCAAAACACGGCTGAAATGGAGACATTTCTGAAAACCGGATTTATTGTTTTCTACCACATGAATTTGCTCCAAAACCTTATTTAAACTGGTTTGGGCTTTTTCTCTGTGCAGCTAAATATAAATATCCCTTCACTTTGCTACAGAAATGACTGTGTTTTCTAGATATTAACAGTACGTGAACTGTATTATCTTACTTTTTTTTTGAGGTGTGAGCTTCTAAAGGCTGTCTTTTGTTGGTTTCACTGTTTGTCACAGTATGTAGCCCTGGCTGGCCTGAAAATTGCTATGTAGGCCAGGCTGGCCTCAAACTCACAGAGATCCACCTGCCTCTGCCTTCTGAGTTCTGGGATTAAAGGTGTGAGCCACCAAGCCCAGTTCTTGTTTGTGTTTTAAGACTGGGTCTTATGGGGCCCAAACTGGCCTCAAACTCACAATCTTCTCCTCACCCCCACTTCCTGGGTGCTGAGCATACAGGTGTGAAAACTGAATTCTAAAAGACAGTTGGCACAGGGATAGGTTGTTCTTTGCACAACTTCCGGACAGGCAAGTTTTCCAGAGCTGATTCTTTTGTAGTTCCCCCAATCAAGTGGGTCATTTACCTGACCTCAGCTTAGTAGTTGCTACATGATTTTATTACATAGATTCAAAGGGTAAAGAGTGTAGGAAAGGGGGTGCTCTCAGTGGCCCTGGGAACAAAGCAGGGAGAAGCTGAACAGCAGGCACCTGGTCCACTTTCAAATATGACACACGCACTGAACATGGGCTTATCTTCTTGGCCGCATCCCTCCACTTTAATGAGCATCTTCACATCTGTTTACAGTATGTAAAGGGTACAGGAAATATGACCAGTGAAAAAAGATGACGAATTGCATTTTTAGTGGTAAAAGTTAACATTCCAAACGAGATGTTCAGAGTTTTGTTTTGGTTTTCGTTGTTGTTGTTGTTTAAGGTGAAGCACAGAGAAAGTGAGATAAAAACCAACAGGTTCATGGCTGCCGGGGCCAGTAGAGGGAGTGACAGGCACAAGGGCTCCTTTTGGAACTGAAGAGCTGCACTGTGGAGACAGTTCCCCAGTTCTGTAAGTTTCCTAATCATCAGAACATGGTTCAGTTACGACAGACTCTTACAGCACAGAGATTCTCCCTCCAGAAAGACGCTAAACACTAGTACCTCCAGCTCATAAGGTAACACTTTATGCCAACACCACCCTTCTTTCTTAGCATTTCAGATTAACAGCCCTGAAAAGGGGATGGAAGACAGTAAGTGCTACCTATTCCTGAATACCTAGGGAAAAGGAGGACGGTTACCTGTAAGTGACTGGTATTCACTGTAGATAGAGAACATGACTTCCAGATATTACATTATAATTAGCCATGAGGTCTACAATCCTAAATTGTATTTATTTCCTCAAAGTACCGCATGAACCACAGAAAATTTAAAGTTTACTTAATTTAAATTTAAAATTTATTTAACGGTCATCCTTACAAGGAGAATGCAAACTTCTGAGGTGCAAACTATGCCCCAGTGTTCTGGCAACCCAACTGGTGCGCATTATGTAATCACATTGAATACAATAATCTCTTCACCAGAACCATCTACCACACTCAATCAGCAAGAAAAATGGAAAGCAAAATTAGACAGGCAGCTTCCATCTTTGAGACAGCGTTCCAACTTCAGCACTATAGACATTTTGGACCATAAAATTCTTCACCATGGGGTAGGGGAGATGGCTCAGTGGGTAAAAAAAAAAAGTTTGCTGTACAAGTCTAATGACTTGAGGTCCATCCCCAGAACTCACAATGGAGGGAGAGAACCAACTCCTGAAAGTTGTCCTCTAACCTCCACAAGCATGTTGTGGATGTGATTACACACACCCACATACCCGCATATACATCCCATACACATCACACACACACAGACACACAGACACACACACACACACACACACACACACACACACCACTGCTGTAGAAGTGTTTAAGGTGTGTTACTTTTATGTTGCATTTGTTTAACTCTGTGAAGCTGTATTACTGTGCCTGTCTGAAACAGCCAATAGTGAGGCAGGAGAAAGGATAGGCAGGGCTGGCAGGAAGGGAGAATAAATAGAAGAAAAATAAATAAATAATAAATGGGAGGAGAGAAGAAAGAGCAGGAGAACAAGGGGAGGAGGATGCTAAGGGCCATCCACTCCGCCACCCAGCAAGAGTGAAAGTAAGATATACAGAGTAAGAAAAAGAAAAAGCCCAGAGGCAAAAGGTAGATAGGATAATTAAGTTAAGAAAAGCTGGCAAAATACAAGCCAAGCTAAGGCTGGGCATTTGTAAATAAGAATAAGCCTCCGTGTGTGATTTATTTGGGAGCTGGGTGGTAGGTCCTCCAAAAGAGCGAAAAACAACCAACAACACCACACACACACATACATACATACATACATACATATACACACACACAATAAGAAAAAATTTAAAGAAGTCATTAAAAATTCCTCGCCATAGAGAGCTGTCTTGTGTATTGCACAATACAGAAAGCATACAACTTGTAAATAGTGATTCTCTGAACACAGACATTGGAGTATTATGAAAAGAAAAAGTGAGAAATTCAATTCTCTTTATTCTCCATGTAACTGTGGAGATGTAAAAGGATTATTCCAGTCCAAGGCTGCCAGTTTTCAGGATACGTGGAGCTGTGAAAATACTTACAAAAGGTTCTAAATGCCAAATGCCCCATGGCTGTGAACAGTTTGAAAGAAGCATGCTCACGCCAGCACTGGCCTGTTTATTATGAATTGCGTCTAAGAGAACAATTTTGAAAACGCTATTGAATATTTATTAAAAGGAAAGATCTATAATAATTCAGGTTTTGACATGCTACTATTAGCTAATAACTCAGGGCTGGAAAGGTTATGAACTGTGGAGGGAGAAACCATTAAATTGAAGAGTAAAGTAATTTAAGAGTAAGGTTAATACATTGTGTGTCCCTGTTTTTTCAATGACTGCAATGTTTAGCAGCTCTGTTCCTATTATCTCAGAGCACAGCCCCAAATGCTGTTATTCATATTGAACTGTTTTAACAAGACTCTATAAGCATTTTAGTTCCAATTATACTTTGTTGGTGTGTGTGTGTGTGTGTGTGTGTGTGTGTGTGTGTGTGTTTTGTTTTGTGACAAGGTCTCACTATATGGCTCTGGCTGTCCTGGAACTCACTATGCAGAGCAAGATGGCCTTGAACTTGCATGGATCCTCCATCATCTGTCTCCAGAGTGCTAGGATTACAGGTGTGTGCCAACATACCCAGCCAACATTGAACATGATACAAAGCTAATGTTTAAACTCAAGTTGTACATTTTGGCCAACATGACCAATATAGTAAAGTCAAAGAATATTAACACTATACAAATACATACAGTTATTTATAAGAATTCATGATACTACTTTGCTTAAATACACCTGTATTCATCACTTAGCAAAACAAAGAAGTATGCTTTTAACATTGATGCCAAGAACTCAGTCACTATAGGGGACACCATTCTGTTTTCTTGTTACTTTCTTAGACATAAAAGAAAAAGCTATTGTAGGCAGTTTATGTGTTAATTCCTAACACTCAAATAGGCTTAAAATATTTGCATTCCCTCCTGTGAGCCTCTTGGTAAGCACATATAGATTTAAGACTCTGAAATTGGAAGCATGGATTTCTTAAATCCACTAAGAGACAGACCATTCACATTATGCCAAAACACTGTACTCAAACTCAACTGTGCGCATAATTATAGTATTCAAATTAGATCACTAATTTAGACATGTTCTATCATGTCAAGTATAACGAATATAAAAATGTAAGACTGAAATCCAACAAGAATAAGAAAAAAAAAGGGGGGAAATGTAGCTACTCTTTTTTTAGGAAATGAAAATTCATAGACATGATATAATACACTCATAGAAATATTAGTAAGAAATCCAGCTTAACTGTTCATGTTGGTAAGTGAGTAAAAATACAGTAGCGTCAGGGTACCTGGACAGAAATCTAACTCTATGCTCTGGATTACAATATTTGCATTTGGATGAAATTGGAATACATGAAGCATGAAATGGACAAATTAATCTTCATTTGAATTACCTAACGTATTACTATAAAATGCAATAAATTCATATTTAAAATACCATAATACTTTCTATTGTTATTTAAATTTTCATGTGCCTGTATTGTAATTTCTCAGTGCAATAGATTAAGGCTAGGACATTACTTTGTAGAAAAGTAATCACCAGAACTAAGATGGTTGCCTAACATTTTATCAACATTTTAGAATTTACGAATGTCTCATTATTATTATTTTTTAAATTGGCACCACCAACACAACAGCGATCCAATGACTGTCATGGAAACATCAGCCCTTTTCGATTCAACGTTTCCTGCTGAAGCTAAAATGTAAAATTGGCACTATGAAGCTTGAAATTGAGATTTTGGGATAGCATTGGCAACAGCCTTTTCTACTTGCCAGAAATTGCTTTCATCTGGAAATTGCCACTTAGCCAACTCCTCCGGTACATTTTGTGTGTGTGAAATAAGAAATGCAACATCATAAATTTTCCCAATGGTTGTGAGAATACATGTCCATTTCATGACTCAAACATTACTGTACACATGTAGCTATCTATGACTTGATAACAAAATTAAGGAAATTAAAAGTTTAGACCATTCAGAGCCAAAATACAAGTTATGAAATTGGCATCTTTAGATTTATACTGCATTGTCTTGTAGCACTTAGGGGAAAGAGACAAAGCAGTGTAAGACTTCAGCCTTATACAGGTAACACAGTAACTGCTTCAACAGCACCAAATAAGTTATGTTGGTTGCTATGACCAGAGCACTCAAGGAAACCAACGATTTAAACTTAACTTGGCTGGGTTTTGTCTGATATACTTGTACACACAGAATGAATGTTTCTCACACAGAGTAGGCACTGTAATTATTAAGAAATAAGTTTCTAGTATAGCACAAAGAGCAAACTTAACTACAGTAATCTCAGTTTAAATTAGTAGGTCTCTGTGCTTTAAAGACATATGCTTTTTAAAAGTCAGCACCAATAATAGATAAATAAAAAAAAATGCCTGTTTTCTAAAAGTAAACCCATACTCTCCCCAGGTTAATTAGACATATTTGCATAAGTAACCTTTGGTCCATCGAACAGAGCGTTTAGCCAACCACAGTCCCGACCGTTGATGCTTTAAGCAGATTAACTTGAAAACAGATCTTAAGTATTCCATCCCTGCCCCAAGTTGTCCTTCAGTAACAAACGGCAAAGAAATGGGGCAGAATCATTAGAACTTGGAATTTGAAGTCAGAACACCTCACTTTGGGTCTAACTAGCTTTATCATTCGGCAGCTGGATCTCCCCCTCAGTCCTTTGGACTCTCAAGTTTTCAGTTTCTATAACGGTAGTGTAGTGGTTTGAATGTAAAACGCTCCTTCTGTAGGCTCACACATTTGAACACCCGGTGCCCAGCTGGGGGCGCTCTTTAGAAGGTGTGGAACCTTGCTGGAGGCGGAGCCTTGCTGGAGGAAGCATGCCACTGGGGGAGGGCCTTGCGGTTTTATAGCTTAGCTCCATTTCCTGGCCTCCTTGGGCTTCTTGACTGCCGATGGACGCAGTATGAGCAGCCACCCCCTGCCACCATGGCGTCTCTACCAAAACAGACTGCTCAACTTCTTAAACTGCAAGGAAAAAACAATCTTCTTATATTGTTGTTTGGCCACAACATTAAGAAAAGTTACTGCAGCCAGGGGCTGGTGGCACAGGCCTTCAGTCCCAGCACTCAGGAAGCAGAGGCAGGCGGATCTCTGTGAGTTCGAGGCCAGCCTGGTCTACAGAGTGAGTTCCAGGACAACTAGAGCTACACAGAGAAACCCTATCTCAAAAAGAAAAAAGAAAAGAAAAAAGTGACTGTGACAGGAAGAGGGTAAAAATCAAAGGACAAAGCATTTGAGGACTGGTATGCATGATAACAATGAAAATATGGTAAGTATTTTCATGGTCAATAAATACTCCACATTGTCTATAACGTAATGAAGTCCATTTCCATAAAACAAGTGAAAATCATGCACTTTGTATACAGAATACTTCAGGTGATCCAATGGGCCTGATGCACTACTAAACTATGAAAGCACTGGTACAGAGTGTCAGCTTTCCAAGGACACCATGCCATGATCAAAGCTGGGTTGTTCATCAGGCCCCTTCCCGTGCACTCCTTCACGGATACACAAGGAGACGTGCTTGCCTGGGAGAACCAAGCGCGTTCTGCACTAAGGAAGCTTTGCTCCCACTCCACTCTGCTCTGTGTTCCTCTGTCCACAAAGGGGCATATTAGTGGAGAAACAGGACGAAAACGGAAGAATGTGAGACGTGCACTCCAGAGCAGATGGAGATCCAGGATGTGGCTGCCAGTGAGTTTACACCATTCCTGGACGACATCCCCACCTACCAGCCAGTCTTCACACGGACGGAGAGGAACCGAAAGCCTCCAGAGAAGAGTCCCCATGCAGACGCCAGTAAAGGAAGGGCACAGTGCCTCTGTGGCATCTTCCTGTCTCGCTTCTGTGTTCCCAGGCTGCCATTCAACCAAGCGCCTCATCCGGCTCTGCCTCTGGCTTCTGTCCCTCTTTGGTCAGAAATTTCTCTCGCTCACACCTCCCATCCCATCTCCTTTCTGTGTAGCATCCTGGCCCCTTCTTTATTTTTTATCCCATACATTCTCTCAGGCAGAGAGCGACTTCAACAACCATTTCAAATACTCAACTATCTATAACATAATGAGGCCTAGTTTTATAAAAACCAAAACGACTGAAAGTCACATTATATGCAGGTACCTCAGGTAACTAGATATCTACTCCTCAGATAATGGACTAGATACATTAATAAAATGCAATGGATTATACACCTTCATTTGCAGCTGGGTGGTTGCCTTAAATTTCAAAGCCGCAGTCTGCGTAGTATGTCTAGGCTCCGATGTCCTTCTGCTGCCTCACACTGCATAAACCCACAGCTCAGCATCTTCCCCCGTGGAGTGCTCCAGCCTCTGCATTCACCGCCATCACCAATGGTCCTTTCTATCTCTTCAATGACCTGAGCTAAGCCATCTGGGGATCCTCTTTAAAGTCACTGTCCCCTCCTTGCTTCTCTGCCTCCCCCAGTGTCTCTATCCTTACCAGTCTGAATTCGGACGTTAAATCTGGCTTCCTTTTTATGTCCCCTAGCTCATCTGTTTTGTTGATACAATACACCAGGTTGAGTATTCTAAAAGAACAGCCTAGGTCAGGCCTGGTAGTACTGGTTGGTCATCCCAGCTACTTGTGAGGTCGAGGCAGGAGGATTACTTGGGCTGCATTGTGAATTCAGGCCAGTTGGAGCAACTTAGTGAGCCCTGTCTCAAAATAAGAAAACAGCACTGGGGACATTGCTCGGTGATAGAGTGATTGCTTAGTGTGTAGGAAGTTCTGAATTCAACCCTCGCTGTCCAAAAAACAGGAACTTGACAAGCTCAAATTCACCTGCAGGACCAAGTATGGCCAAGCTCCTTTACTAAGTGGCTGCGGCCTCTACTCTCCAATTCCATACCCACATCTGCCACATCAGTTGTTCTCAACACACTGACTGAGCTGCTGTTCTACAATCCACTATCAGCTCAGTGACATCATCAGACTCACTCTAACCCCAAACCCTACTCCTTCAGACTCAGACCAAGTACTTCTTCCTGAATGAAAGCCATATGCTTATTCTTTTTTTTAAACTCCTCTATTTTTCATTTATTTTTATTAAGTTAGTTCTTTGACAACTTTATGGAGCAGGATATCCCTGTGCCTGACATCTCATCTCCTGAAATATATATCTGATAAATGTCCAAATGAGTATACATCACTCTTACTAAAGTTGACGCAAATGCAGCCAAGCTGCTGGCGACTGGTTAAGCATGAATTAGAGGCTCACAGCTCTCTTCAGATGTGACATATAAAATAATAAGGCCACTTGGGGTACAGTTCCCAAGTGCTGAATGCAGAGGTTTAGGGAACTGTGCATTGCCATGTTAGCAACTGCCCCTCTTTTAAACAGTAAGAAGTCACTTCAGAGCCAGGAGTGCTGCCACATGCTTTTAATCCCAACACTTGGGAGGCAGAGGCAGGAGGATCTCTGAATTCAAGACCAGCATGGTCTACAGTGTGAGTTCCGGGACAGCCAGGGCTACACAGGGAACCCCTGTCTCCAAAAACCAAACATAAAACAAAAACCAACCAAACAAAAGAAGTCACTGTGTTTTGGTCACTGTGCTTTGTGGCTTTATTGCCTCTGACTTACAATGTGGATTGCTTCAGGATCACTTTCCCATGTTCAATACTACTGGGGTGATGAAGGAAGGGTCCACGGTGGAGGCAAAGGGCTGCAGTGGGCGAAGCAGCCTTTACCAATAGTGGATGGAGTCATGCGTGGATGAGACCAGATGCATGAGGTGTCATCCGGTCACTCTTCATTCCTCAGGGAACACATTCACAGAGAAGCTTATCCACAGCCCTGGGGCTGGCTAGGCAAGACCACGGATGACAGCCGTTCTGTGCAGTCACACCTTTCGGTACGCTAAGGAAGTCAGGTGAGGCTCATCACTTGCAGATAAGGGCCGACATGCTATGTTGGGTTGGGCCGCCTGGAGACCTGTGAAGCTGGAGAGGGTGGAGAAAAGCTGCCAGCACCTTTCAAGTCCACGCTGTAAAGTTCACAGGGGCTCACACACTCTTTATCCTAATAAAGGCCACACATAGATCAAATTTCCTGTCCCTGGCTAGTCTATATTTAGAAAAGAGTTTTAAAATAAGTTTTTAATCACTTGCTGGTTTGAAAATCATTCAGTCTGATAGTCTAGCATAGGGATAGCAAAGCCATCAATACTATGCCTGGTCCAGAGATACTAACTTTTAAATTCAAACTGAAAAGACGCTGGTTCCAATGTGAAATCAAGGAGGGGAAATGCGGCTGAGGATGCAGTGCACTGGCAGAGTGCTTGCCTAGCATGTGCTGGGTTTGACTTCTAGGCAGGCAGTCAGGCAGTCTGTCCATGTGTCCCGTTTCCCGCCCCCGCATCCCCTCTGCAGAGGCATTTCTCAGGGAAGGGTTTTAAACTCTACCGGGATGGACTCAGAGTTTCTGCTGTCTATCTGGACTAGAGTCAGGAAGGCTACAGCACAGATGTAGGAGACTGGATGCAGTGCTCTTATTCTGAGAGGACACACTTGAACCCTACTTGTTAGACATGTGGGTACGTTCCCTTTAAAAACCATAGTTGGGATGCTGTTGTTGTAACTCAGGCATTTTTAGATTTAAATAAACTTAAAAAAAAATCACTTGAGAAAAATCTTAGGCCTTTCCACTTCTCCTTTCTCTAAGGACAATGATGTAAACATCTGACCCCAAACACAGATGAAGCAAGTTTGCCTTGTCACCGGAAGCTTTCATGCTTCTTACGAAGCAACACGTGGCTTTTGCTCTTTTTCGCAAAGTGAAATGTGGTTTTTGAGATCTAGCATAAACTAAGCTTAAGCTCTACCTCGACAAATGTACAGAGATAGACTTCTTATTCAGCCAATCCCAGCTGTGGGCAAGAAGGTTCTACAAAGCCCAAGAACATTTCTGCTATATAATTCATCACAATGGCTCAAAACCCAGAGGCAGGAGGATATTCTGTAAGGAATACCAAAAAGTTCTTAGCTCCACTTTTTCTTACAAAACTCACCCATGTAATCTTGGACCCATGACCTTTCTAGGCCCGTTTCTGCTTCTGGGAATGACTAAAATACAGGAACTACCCAGAGGGTTAGTGGAAGGGTTGAGGGAAACACTGCACGTAATGTTGCCATCACAGCCAACACTGAGTAAGTGCTCCCAGCTGGCTATTCACTCCAACTCTTATCAGAAAGGATGACCAGCAGGGACTAGAAAGCGGTCAGATAAATCGTGCTCAGGGCTGTCTTCTTTCAAGCCCACCCCTTGGCCTTGAACTATGCAAAGACCTGGCCTTGAGATGCAATCTCTGCCACATTGCAGATAAAGCGCTTGCCTGTAAACTAGAAATGTGCCTCACTCCCAAGACACCAGGATACAAGGCATGAGGTAAGATCAGTATCAACTCCCAGCTCCTCAAAACAAAGTGAAAAGCCAAAGGAGCAATGGAGTTACAGCAGAGTCTCAAGTCACTTAGATCCATATTAAAATTGTTTTGCGCATTTTGCACACAGGCCTTCTCCCATCCAGGTACTAACCAGGTCCAAGCTTCAGAAATCGATTGGGCAAATGAAGGGTGGTATGGCTGCGTGCTGTACATGGGCCTTCTGACAGCAAAAGAGAACTGGGTGTCAGGGGGAAATTTGTAGATGTAAAAGTGGCAACAGAAAATCCACTAAAATCACACAGGAAATAAAACAACCATATGCAAATTACTTTCAAAGACTTAGCTCAAGTTATAGACATGTTCCTGGGAGATACTTGACCAGAAAACCCAGACCAGGGAACGGTTGAGAGACAGCTAGTGACTGAGGCAAAGGGTGTGTGGATCCTCTGAAAAGGAGGGCTGAAACAGGAGCAGAAGGTAGCAGAGAGACGCCTCAGTTGGCGGCAAGAGTCCTTTCCGGCACACTGCAGCTGTGGTACTGTGTCTCAGACGCTGCCTACTGGAACTCACTCTTGGGAAGCTTGACTTGAGACCAAGGAGGGATGGGGAGGAGGGAGGAAAGCTGTGGCTGTTAAACATCTGGCCTGAAGTATCTTTCAGTGGTAGATATATTAGCTAGGAGGTTTGATTAAACATTAAACCACCTGCTGGGGTAGTCTGCTGCCTAGGAGCTTTCTATAGCCATTAGATTTTAGCATGTAGAAGATAAAGATCAAAGGCCAGAGCACAATGATGGTAGGTGGACTTAAGAAAGCCCCAGAGCACAATGATGGTAGGTGGACTTAAGAAAGCCACAGAAGTACCATGGCCACCCAATCACTGTAGACCTAGAACTCAGGGAGGAAGCTCAACAGCCCACGGCTATTTCAAACCAAGATGGCACAGAAAGAGTCCTCACAACTTCTTCCCATGGATTTGAACCTAAGACAGAAGGAAGTGTGCCTATATCTGTGATGGAGAAATGATTCCCATTTCAGAACACTGAGTCCAGTCTAAGTACAAGGCCCACTCTCTGCCAGAGTGGAGTTCTCCCGTGGACACTGGCCTAGGCTCAGAGACAATGTGGACTGATTATTGCTGCTTGTGGTAACTTACTTGACTCTGTGTGGACCACGGCAACTACACAGGCAGGCAGGAGGCAGAATAGATTGCATCAACCTCCACTATCAGAAGCATCAAGTTACAGCAAGTTTCCTTTTTGACTCTATGAATATATAGACAGGGAAGAAAGAAACACCAGAATCTAAATCTAGTTCCAACAGAAGACAAAAATGCCCTGTTACCTCTCCCACACTAGCACTAAAGGGGGCTTGCAACCACTGAGGATGATGACCGCAGCTTCCCCTCGTGGAGAACTGGGCTGTGAGTACTGTTAGCAGTTTGTGTACTTTAAACTTAAAACTTCCTATGGACAAAGAGGATAATAACCCATCTACTATGCTTGTAAGTTGAGGCAGCAGGGTCAAAGGACACCGTTTCCGACAGGCATGTTTCAAATGCTCGCTCTGATTTATTTGATCTCAGCTCCAGTTTCCTCCTCCCTCACACCAAGACAAAGCCAACTCCCTCGAAGGCCTTCAGGGAGGTGCCGCTGGAGACAGTAAGTCCGATATTAGCAATGTGGCCAGTATGTTCACATCCTCTCTCCTATTACACTTGTGAACTGTTCTATAGACCTCCAGCAACAGCTGCTTAATGTCTACAGCTTATCCCAAGACAAATTTCCTCTCAGAGCAATGAGCATGTTTTCCCAAAGTCGGCCTAATATACTCGACATGGGCTCAATTCCTTCACATGCAGGATTCCACTTACTCCTCAAACAACCCAACGAGGGAGGTACTACTGTTACACCCATCAGTTTTACAGATGGAGATACTGAGGCACAGAGCTGGGGTAACTTGCCCCGATTCAACGCCAGCAACAGAGCCAGCAGCCTGGCCTCTTGACACAACAGGCCAGCCTGTTTGATGCCCACACTTGGCCAAAATTTCCTCTAGAGGTCAGCACTCAGTGCCCTTATAAACTCAGCATTGACCGGCTTTTTAACTTAGAAAACAGCACCCCTTTTTTTCCCTCTTAGAATTCTTAAAATAAAAACTATGTTTAAATCAGGTGCCTGTAAATAGTTAGTCATTTTGTTTTATTCACTGAAACACCTTAATATATACACACCACCTTCTAAAGGTCATCTAAATAAAAAACTCACATCCCTGAGTTTTTATTTCAAATCCAAATTTATGTATGTGTTTTCCTCTGCATGCTTTTCTTTCTGTCTGTGGATACAACGTATCACAGGGCAGCTGCAACGTGAGCTATTTGGTTCATGTAAAGCCTTCTGTGGTCAGTGCTCTAAATATCTTTCTTTATAATATTCACTGCCTATCAGCCACACAGCAGGGCTGTATGGTATTTCAAAGAATTCCTTTTACAAATTTAATCAACTCAAGTATTAACATCAATGGCATTAATCCATTGCTCTGCTTTAAAAGAATCTCTAGGGGGCAGCTGAGAAAGAAAGGTTAAAGATTTCTACCCTTCAAAGTAGGCCACTGCAGCTACCTATAAATCATGCTCTTTGTTTATTAAGATAATTAAGCCCATCAGTGCACTTAACTTTCAGACTCAACAATTGTCTGGCATGAACAATCTCTACTTTTCCTAAGACAAAAGGGGATGTGTTCTAAAGGGGGTCCTGTGCATGCTCTCTGTACAATGTATGGCATTTTAAAGAATGATTTATGTATCTAATTCCTTGAACTGCCTTGAAAAATACACCGAGTTCTTCCTCCCGTGCTCCCCATTAGGAGAAGACACTCCAATTTAAAGACTGCCCTGTTTCTGACTGCAAACCTCTATATCACGTCAACATTTTCATTAAATACGGTTCAAGCTGGACTTGAAACAAACGGAGTTGGAGGCACAGCTGCAGCCCCTGCAGATGCAAAGTTACCCAGCCAGGAGGCTTACATAAGAGACGCAGGACAACTCAGTCATCATCTGAATCCTCTTTCTTTGATACTTGCCCACATTCTTAAAGCATATGAATTAAAGCGCACAGATCGTTTTTCTCATTTTCTCTGCCTTAGAGCACAAACCACTCAGTTGACATAGAAGTTGTTTTTCCCTAAAGGACTAGGCTCCAATTATGGGAGGTTGCCAACTTCTGCCTGGAGGAAGAGTGCAGTGGGATGCACAGAAAGCCTGCAGGCCTGAGCAGCAATGTCTCATCTCTGTGCCAGTCCTCAGGGGGATGTCAGCAGAGCCTCCTAGGATGGAGGTGGCGGATGCCCCTGACCCCACGCCGCGTAGAATCAAGGAGCTCAAAATGTGCAATTAGCGGCGGGCCAAATGCCCTCGGAGCACCTGTCTCTCCTAGCACATTTCCAACTGGCGCATTCAGCAGAGGCAGGAGCCAGCCCTGGACTCCAGCCGTCAGTCCTCGAGTGCCATGCCCCCCCTCCTTTGCAGCCCAGTACTCCCTCCTCCAGCTGCAGCCCGGCTAACAGGAGGTGCCACCTCGGCCTGGCACGACAGGAATAAAATGAACCTGTCCTTCCCACGCTGCCTGCAACTTCAGAAACTACAGTCAACTTACTGGCTCGCAGGAGGCAGGGGTCTTCTGGGGCTTCGGCGCGCTAAGAAGCGCTGCAACTCCGCCACGCGCAGCCCGGCTGGCCCTCGGTGGCCCGTGGCAGCGGGCGCAGGATCCGCCTGGTCCTTGTCGCCTCGGCTCTACCGCGCCCGGGGCGGCGCACTCTCCCGGGCGCACCGGGCGGCCGCGGCGATCCGGACTGCGCCGGGGACCGGAGCAAGCGCCGCAGTGGCCGCCAGCCCTTGAGAGCTGCGCTCCGAGCTCCAGGTGCGTGTCTCCCGCTCCGAGGGAATGCGACGCCACGGAGTCCCCGCACGGGAGGCGCCGACGCGCTGCAGAGCCGCCAGTCCGCCCCGGAGGAGCAGTCACAGCGCCCGCGCGCCGGGCAGGAACCGCAGTCCGCACTGGCCGCCGCGCCGCGGAGAATGACAGCGCCGAGGAGCGGCGCGCGGGACCCAGTGCGCATGTTCGCGACTGCTGCGGCACGTCACGGGGGCGGGGCTAACGGGCGGGGTAGGGCGGAGCGAGCAGGGCGGGGCGGGGTCCCAGACGCGAAGCTAACGTAGCCGCCCGCTGCAAGGCCAGGTGCTGGAGACTCGCAACCGGGGCTGATAACCTCAAGCTCTGTGACTGAGTTTGCCTCCTGAGCCCATTGTCCCTTAAAAGGCAGTGTATCGAAATTGTCTAAAGGTCCCGGGACAGCCCACAAAAGCCAAGTTTAACTCAGGTGATTGCTTAACCCCCAAGGGCTTCCATTTAGGGACATCTTCTTTTACCTTGACCTTATGTACAGTGAGAACTTGAGCTTGTAAGAGACCTTTGCCCCCGGCCGCACCCCCAAAATAAGCACAGGAGACCTGAGGGGTTGGGCCCAGGTATGCAGGTTGTAAATAACCTTGCCCAAAGCTCCTCAAGAATCTAGTGCTACGGAATGTACTGGTTGTTTGCTAATACAGAACTGCCCCATGCAGAATCAGAGGGTCTGGAGGATAGGAGAATCCCCATTCCAATAGGGTCCAAGACGACACCAGTGCTGCAAGCCTCCCCCGCCCCACATCCTTGCCAAGTAGAGGGCGGAGAACCAGGAGCAGCTTCTTAAGTGTTGGCCTGCCCCAGAATTTGCTGGAAGAGCTTTTAACTCAAGAGAACAAATTCCCAAGGCGTATCCACGGTGGTTCTGGTTCAGTCACTAGGCACAGCGGGTGGGGGTGGGGCCCCTGGAATCTTGCCTGTAACAATCTGTAGATAAATTGGACAGGGGTTTTTGTTGGCTTCGAATTTTAGGTCATTACACCCGCAACCGCAACCTGGAATTGAGGATAGACGTTATAGTAACACATAATCAGACCAGATGTGCAACTCAGGACTCCTAAACCAACCAGTCCTTTATCTAAGTAGCCCAATTTTTATGCACGTATTTAAGAGTTCTTTAACAGGAAAAATGGCACAAGTGATATTGAACATACACACATCCATTTTATTGGATACATATGTTTCACTTTTAAAGAGAGTGTGAAGTTGGCTGGATAAAAAGGGCTCATTATGAGGGAAAGGGTGGGATTGGGGAGCAGTGATTGAGAAGGGAATGTTAATCTGTTGCAGAAGAGAGTGTGTAGGAGATTTTTGACTCAACCTTCAGCTTGGAAAGGTACTTTGGGGCTAAGAATGCAGGATCTGGCTTGGCTTCCAGTCTCAGTGGAAGGCAGCTCACTGGTTCAAGAGCTTATAAAGCTGTGGGTTTCACTACCAAGCTGTATTAGTTACTTTTCTTCCTGCTTTAACAAAATGCTTAGCGACAGCAACTCAAGAAAGGCAGCCTTTCTTTTGAGGCATGGTTTGAGGGTCCAGTCTACGATGGTGCAGAAGGCAGGGGTGTGAAGCAGCCGGTCACATCGCATCTGCAGTCAGGATGAATTCTGAGGTGCTAAGCCTTATTATTCCAATATCCCAGTCCATGGTATGGCACTGCCCACAGGGCTTCCCCCTCAGTTAAAGCTCCCTGGAAACACCTTTATAGGCACACCCAGAGATTTGTCTCATAAGAGACTCAAAATCCTGGAAAGCTGACAAGATTAACCATCACAATTACCTCATTGACTCCCACAATGATCTTCTAAATTAGATTTGCAAAATTATTGTATCTATTTTCCACACTTCAAAAATACATTCTGGAGGGCTTAGTTGGTGAAGTGCGTGCTGCACATACATGAGGACCTACGTTTGGATCCCTAGAACTCACTTGAAAGCCAGATGTAGAAAGCACACATCTGTAATTTTAGATCTGGGGATGTGGGGATGGATGATCCCTGAGGCTTCGTGGCCAGGTAGTCTAATCGGATCAGTGACCTCCAGGTTCAGTGAAAGATCCTGACTCAAAAATGAGGTGGAGAACAACTGAGGAAGACACCCAGTATCAACCTCTGGACTCTACATGTGTGCTCATGCACACACATGAACAGGTATATGCACATGTATCACACACAACTAATGAAGTAAAGCTAAAGTATAAACAACGAGAAGAAAAAGTCCACTCCAAACACTAGCTGACTGTTCCAGTGGAAGCATGCTTCACATGTCAGATGGGGCTATGATAACGCTAAGGAAATGATTTGAATCTTAGAAAGAAAATGCTTTCTGCATTTACTCTTCACATGTTTTAAAAGACTTTGCCAAAACTTAGAAAGTTTTAGTTAGAAAGGCTTTTCTTTTCTAAGGAGGAAGTATGTCTTTTGTCTCCATCCAGTTTTGCAGCTTCATGTATTGGGGTTGCAAAATGTGGTTTCCAGAGCATTATAGTCCTGTGGTTACATAGCACAGGTTTTGCCAGGGATTTAGAAGGGCAACACTCATGCTTTCCAGGCACAAGTGTAATCACCATCCTCCTTTTACCCAGGAAGAGCGATTGAGGAGAAAGCATTAATCCTGGCAGGGGCCAGTCTCCAGTCTCAGTCTCTTTCTCCTGATCTTTTTACCAAATGACCCCCTGGAGATAAGTTTTCACTTCCAAATTGTTCATATCAGGACCTGCAACCATCCAATGAGTCCAATGTGTTTCAAAGACAAGTCTTGTAGTTAATAAATAGACTGTACTCTCAGTCTGAAAAGTTTTGGAAGCAAGTGTTGTTTGTGGAATAATCTTTTTGTTCACTGTGAATATGTGTTGCTCCCCTTGGTTTAATAAAGGGCTAAATGGCTGATAGCTAGGCAGGAAGAGGCTAGGCCCGACTTGTGGACAGGAAGAGAGCACGGGGGATGAAGAAGGGCAGAGTTGCCAGGAGATGCAGGGAGAAGCCAGACAGACCCTGAACAGGTCAGACACACAAAATGAAATAAAGGTAACAAATCCATGAAGCAGAAAGTAAATTAATAGAAATGGGTTCACAGCTCCAGAGAGGCTAGCTAACAGGGAAAGACCCTAGGAGGGACACATGGATGACCCAGCGAAGGAGAAGTAGATGAGATCTACATGAGCAGACTGGGTGTGTGTGGAGGGGGAGGGGGTGGCAGAGGGCGAGGAGTGGGGAATGAGAACATAGGGAAATGGGAGGGTCGAGCTGGAACAGGGACAGAGTGGGAGGGCAGGGAGGAAGATACCATGATAGATGAGGACATCATGGGAACAGGAAGAGGCAGGGTGCTGGGGAGGCTCTCAGGAGCCCACAAGGATGACATCACCTTGGTCTGCTGGCAGTGGTCCAGAAGGTGCCTGGACTATTCTACTCTGGTGACCATTCTAGTGAATACCCTAACCATCATCATAGAGCCTTTGTCCAGTGACTGATGGAGGCAGATATAGAGATCCATGGCCAGGTGCCAGGCTGAGCTCTGAGAGTCTAATCGATGAGAGAGAGGAGGGATTCCTCGGGAGGGGGACATTGAGATTATGATGGGAAGACATGCAGAGATGACCGGCCACACTAGTGGAAGCCCATGAATGTAGATTAGTGGCCATGGAGCCCTCATGGGACTGGACTAGACCCTCTGGATATGGAAGATGGTTGTTTGGCTTGAACTGTTTGGGGAACACCCAGGCAGGGGGATCGGGATCCATCCCGGGATCCAGTGCCTGTGGTGTGGTGCCTTGTGCAGCCTTGGTGCACTGGGAAGGGGCTTGGACCTGCCTAGGCTCAGTGTGCCAGACTCTGCTGACTCCCCATAGGAGACCTTGATTTGGGGGATGTGGGGACGTGGGGTGGCTTGGGAGGGAGGGCTGGGAGATGGGAGGAGGGAGGAGGTGGGATCTGTGGGTGGTATGTAGAGTGAGTAGAAAATTTCTTAATAAAGAAAAAATAGAAATGGGTTCATTTCAGTTATAAGAGCTAGTTAGAAATAAGCCTAAGCTATCTGCTGAGCTTTTATAATTAATAAGAACTCTCCATGTGGCCATTTGGGAGCTGGCTGGTGGGACAGAGAAGTCCACCTACAAAGTGTATGATATTTATATATTCTACTTCAGAGGTCTGCTTGTCACTACTGTAACTGCACTCTTTTGATTATAAAATTAAAAAAAAACAAATGAGTTCATAAAAAGGAGAATTCCTTTAAAATGAGGGATCCCCTACACCATAGATTATAAAATTGACTTTTTTTATGTTTTATTTATTTTTATCCATTAGTATGTGGGTGTGCTGTGTGACTTTACATGCACTGTGTGTGGAGATGCCTAAGAAGCCCAGAAGAAGGCATTACATCCCCTGGAACTGGAGTTACAGGTAGTTGTCAGCTGGGAATTGAACCTGGGTCCTCTGTAAAAGCAGTATATACTCTTAACCATGGAGCCATCTCTCTGGCCCCTGGTACCGTTTTTCCAATAAGACTATTTTGATTAAAACAAAAGTTAGTAGAATAAATCATGTTGGGACTTGTAGGTAAAGACCCCCGTGTTTGTTACTTTTCTTGTTGCTGTGACAAAGAACAGACAAAAACAACTCGAAGAAGGAAGAGTTATGTGGGGTCATTGTTTGAGGGGAGCACAGTCCCTCGTGGTGGGGACAGCACGGGACAGCTGGTCACGCTGCATTCACTGACGGGAGAGATGAGCGCTGGCACTCGGCCTCCTTTTCTCTTCGTTCTTTTCCCATTTTATTTACTCTGGGACTCTAGCCCATGGCGTGGTACCACCCACACCCAGGGCAGTTCTTTCTTGCTTTGTTAAAGCTCTGCAGACACCTGCTACAGACACAGACAGAGATGTTTCTCTAAGGCGATTCTAAGTCCTATAAGTTGACAAAGAAGTGAACCATCGCAAACCCACAGTTATTCTAGCTTTCCAAGGCCCCAGCAACTCCATCTGAAATATTTGTCTGGGTAGTGTTTATTGACTCCAATCAATCCATGGTTCAATTTTATATAAAAAAGTAATTAATATGTCCTACTGTCATTGTGTCTTGAGCCACTGTTATTGACATTTAAAACATGAAACATAATACTGTCTTAGTATTGATTGAATCTTAATATTTACCATGCCTGCATTTCAAATTTATTTCTTATTAGCTGATATTGTTGTGTGGTGAGAATAACAGATAAACACGCTCTCACTCTGAGATTTGTATTCATTATGGCCAGCAGAGCCTGCACTTTGAGAATTTCTTCATCCAATGACCCTAAAAGTGCCACTCATGAAGTTTTCAATCCAGACACTAGCAACTGCACGAATCTATTCTTTGCTTCTTCAAGAAGCTGTACCCAGAATAGATTTCCTTCTTTCTTTTAAATTAAACCATTTCTGCTAAGAATCACAGGATGATCACCAAGCTAAGGAATCCTGACTGAAGGACTCTTCACCTTTCTTAATTACATTTCTTGATTCTTTTCACTCAAAGGCATTCTTGGACATGAAAATCTCTAATTCTGCCTACGCCACAGAGGCAATCCAGAAGAGAGAACTGGGGGAATTCAGGGTGACTGGTGAGGCTGAGACCAAGTTGGAAGCCAAGAACTTAGACTTTTGGACATAGTTGATTCTCAAGTTTGCAGGGTTTGAACATATGCAGTGGCAAACAGTGTTGCTGGAAACTGTAGCAGAATCCCTGGTTGGACTCAAGTTAGCAGTCTATCTTGTGTCCTGAGAAACTTTTGCGACCTTTTGAAAAGCTCATTGTTCTTGCCGTAGCATCAGAAACCTATGGCATTCCAGTATGGCAAGTGTTCAGATCTAAAGTAGTTTATTTTGAATGTGGGCAGATGAGAGCAGGAGGATATGTTGAAAAAACGTTCAGGAGGGATGAGGGAAAAGCCTGATAAAGGAATTTATGGTCATATGCTGTACTGCAGAGTTTTTTGTTTTTTTGTTTTTTTTTTTTTAAGGGTAAGGCTTAAGGATTTGACAACTTCTGTTGGAAGAAAACTTATGACAGCAAGGGACAGTTTTTACAAAGGTGAAAACAGAGTGTTTTCAGAATTGTCTTTATGTTATAGGTATTCCCATTTCCCTGACTTACCTTGACCTCAGATTCCTTATGTTTCTCTTACGTCAAGCATCCAAGATCTGTAGCTGTAAAGCTAATGCACAGAGTAGGTCTAGGCTCACACTCTGTTCTGCACCTATCACTTCAGTATAACATACTATACCAAGGATCAGAAGGGAGGTGTTGGCTGGCCTCAAACTCTCCATCTTCTCAAGGGTGTCCTTGAACTTTGAATCAGTCTGCCTCCACCTCCCAAGTGCTGAAAGTACAGCTCTGTTCATCCATGTCTGGTTTATGCAGTAAATGAGAACTTCAGGACTAAGGGAAGCACCCAGGCAGCCTCCATCACCTAAAACTATGGCCAGTTTTTAGTGAATAATTCATTTCTGTCATTTCTTACCCCACTATGCATCTTCCTCAAGCCCCACCTTTTTTTTTTTAATCTTTCCCAGCAAATAGTTTCTTCTACCCTCAGTCCCGTACCATCTCTGCAATGCAGGTCAGCTCCTGTAATGTGGGGATCAAAGATGGCAGGGAGAGAAAGCAGAATGCAGCCAGGATCATGTTTTAGAAAGAGAAGGATGTACATTGTTCGTATGGCTCTCCTCTGCTTGAGTGAGGTCCTGATCTAGTGCCATACACTTGGCAGTGGCTATCCTCCATCTAGGTAGAGGAATATAGCTTAGTGGTACTGGCTGAACATGCACAAGGCCTCTAGGTGTGAGTCTCCTGGCACTGAACAATGACAAAACCCACTCTACTATTTTGAGTAGGTATCAAAACTGGCATTTGAAGTGTTACTTGGTAGTTGGTGGTCAGACCTTCAGTGGACTCTCACCCATGTACCTCTAGGGGAAAATAAGAGTACAAGTCTAGCCTTATAGAAGAACAAGGGGCCTTGGAAATTTCACAGCAATTCACATAGAGAGAATTCCCACGGGCAAAAAGCTGTAAAATAAACCATCACTCCAAGATGTCTTGTAAAACCAGCAGTTGCTTTTAGAAATATTTAATCCCGAATTCCACTGCAAAGCACATGGTATTTCCTGTCTCTGGAAACAGAGGAAAAAGAAGCTCTGTTTAAAGCAAGCAAGCAGAGCCAGATGTTGGCGTTGGTAATAATCTGCAGAGCCCAGCACGCATGTGGTGTAGGCAGAAAGATGCTGGCCAGCTGTCTACAGCTCTGGGAACCCAATTTCTCTCGGAGAGAAAAGAAACAGAGGATGGGGGCTGTTTTGTTTGTATGTACAGGGAGACAGCTGAGTCCAATAGATGTTATTTTCGTTTGTAGAGCCAGCACAACAGCAATTTAAAACGTTTTTTTCTCTTCTTTTGACACATTCCCAGTCACTTATTTAAGAAATATTCAGTATCTAACAAAATTCAGTAACACATTCTCAGGCACTTATTCAAGAAATATTCAGTATCCAACAAAATTCAGTAACTTAAGAAAATACTGTACTATTCCATTTTGCAGCCAATTTTAAACAATCTCATAATAGTTTGCTTTGTCCCTACTAATAATCAGCTTTCTTTCCCTCTGAAAATACACAATTGACCTTCTCAATTAAAATACCTTTGAGGCATATGGATGCCGCAGTTTGACTATGAGATGCCCCTGTAGGTCATAGGTCCTGTGTTGACTTCTTGGTCCCCAGCTGCAGTGCTATTTGGGGAGATGGTAGACAATGCAGGTGCTGAGCTTACCTGAGGGAAGCAGGGCATTGTACAGTGGGTATGGAATGTCTTTGAAGGTTATACATGGCGTCTTAGAGTTTCTGTTGCTGTGAAGAGACACTGTGACCATGGCAACTCTTATCAAGGAAAACAGTTAATTGGGCTAGCTTACCGTTTCAGAGGTTCAGTCCATTATCGTCATGGTGGGAAGCATGGCGGCATGCAGGCAGACATGATGCTGAAGAGGTCACTGAGAGTGGATCTACATCTTGATCTGCAGGCAGCAAGGAGAGACCATGAGACACTGCCAGGCTTGAGCATCTGAGACCTCAAAGCCCATCCCCTGTGCCACACTTCTTCCAACAACACCACACCTACTCCAGCAAGGCCACATCTCCTAATAGTGTCACTCCCTATTGGCCTATGGGGCCATTTTTATTCAAACTACCTGGTCTCTGGTTCCTTCTCTCTCCTCTTCCTGTCCACCATAAAGCAAGTGGCCACTGCCCCAGGCTCCCACCACCATGATGTTCATCCTTACCATGAGTGCCAGATTCAAGGAAACCAAGGACCATGGACCAAAACTTCTGAAACCATGAAACAAAACAGATCTCCTTTCTTTTTGGGTTGATCTATCAGTGTCAGATCAAAGTGGTAAAAGTATCACTACTACCACACTGATAGCAGGAGTGATGGATGGCTACTTCATCATATCCTATTCTCAGATCTTCTTTAGGTAAACTGGTTTTCTCATCCTTGCTTCCATATCCATTTTCTTTTATTGCTCTGAGGTTTTACTGGCATTTTAATCCAAGCTCTGCTCTCTAATTTATGTTCTTCAAAAGCTAACCATACCCTAATGCCTAATTCGTACTTCCCCGTGTACATGAAGTTGACCTTGGTCCTCCTAGCTACCAGAGCCTCTCCTCTTATTTATGTCTGTGCCATCGACTGTCTATCTAATTACATAGTACTTCCCTACGCTGCTCTGTATTGTGTCAGTGTGTGTGTGAAAGCAGCTCAGTAAACAGAACGTGTGTGAAAGCAGGTGTTATATCTCACACTTCTTTGCCTCTACTCCTTAACTATCTAGTTACTTCATCCATTACAATCTTTATGATGGTGCTGATTGTGATCATGTTTGGTGTAAATCAAATTATAGGACTGTGGGAAGGGAAACAGAAAGAATGTTAAAGCCAATTCATCATCAAATCCTATTTGGTGTGCAGAACTAGGCAGATCATCCAGTGCTTACTGCATTTGAGTTATGGAGTGAGGCACTGGCTTCCAGAGGAAAAAAACTGGAATCTAATTACTAGAAGTAGGATAGAAGGTATAGGCCAGATTGACATTAAGATTTATTTTATATTGAACTCCAAGCAAAGAATAATCAGTATTTACCCCACTGAGTGACAATGGACAAGATTAAATCCAGAGCTTGGGGAAGGGTTAGGTCTCTGACTGCAGGAAATGTGATCTATGGGAACAGAGAAGACAGCACAGCAGGAAGTCAAGCAGACTCTGTTCTTCTTCCTGCAGTAGTACCTTTCTGAGCAAGCTCCTGAGCTGAACGTAGATTACTGTGTCTGTCTTTCCCTATGCTACCATCTTTCCATCCGGCTCATAGTTTGTTCCCTGTTCAGGTAGGTGACCCTAGGCTGTATTGTGATAGAATGTACCGCTGACAGGACCAACTCTGTGACCTGATGCCATAGCTTGACACAAGGGGCTTATGCAGCAGGGGTAATTGGTTGAGCTAATGAGACTAGCCTCCACTCAAGTGCAGGCTGAAGAATAAGGAATGGGGTGGGCAGTGGATGGAGGGAAAGGGAACAGAAAGGCAATGTCAAAGCAGAAAATAGATGAGGATCCCAGTTGATGCAGTGGTTTATCTGGACCCTTTGATTCTTGAAATAAAGTTCTCTTTCCATTGCCCAATCCTTGCAAGAAAAAAAAAATACCTAATATGCTGCACAATTAATGTTTATAAAATGAATAACTGAAAAGGAATTGTGAATATTATGAAGCATGCAGAAGACAGGATTTATATACATGTGATATAATAAAGGATATTTCTAGACTTTATCTCTGGTTTCTGACAGAGGGCTCTGGTTCAAAACCTTTAGGATTTCCTGAGGCATAGGAATAGCTTGTGCTATTCATAATTAATCCTTTGGGGGTACTAATGAGACATGAAGTGTGATTAGGAGGCTGGAACTTTCAGCCTCACCTCCAACCTCTGGGGAGGAAGACTGGCTCTGGAGATTAAGTTCAGTCACATTTTCAGTGACTTACGATGCAGGCACATAGTGACAGTACAATGAAATCTCAGGACAGTGTGTCTTGGAAGAGCTTCTTGGTTTGTGAACAAATGCATGTACCCAAGAGTGACGTGCTAGCTAGCCTCCACAGGACTGAGGCACCTGCTTTCAGCATTGTTCTTGACCTTGAGTGCCCTGTAGGGTAACATGAAGTAGGCTCATGGAAATTGTAGCCAAGTCAGACAAAACTTTGGGTAGCCCAGGGACCCTGCTGGCATCTGGTGTCTGATGTGAAAGCTGTCTAACTTGAGGGATCTGATGCTCCCTGCAAGTAACTCACTTGTGCACTGAAAACATGCAACACCCAGTGTGAGAGAGTTAGCAGCAGAAGCCAATATTTCATTCTTCAAGTACTGAAGGATACCACACCCGTGAGGTCTGTTTACAGTGTGGATGACAGCACCAATGGTTCTGCTAGCTCCAGATAAAGGAGAAAGCAGTTGCGCCGGACAGCGAGTGTCCCTAACAACCTGTCTGCATGCTGACTGATGCTCAAGGGAGCAAGCGAAAGGTTTTAATCTACACATCCCATTTATCCAGCGGGAGTCTTAGATTCTGGGGAGCAAGCTTGTTCATTCTACACTTGTGTGTATCAAACCATGCTGAGTGAATTGTCTTAAAAATCCGGAGTCCCGAGGCTGGAGATGACTCAGTAGTTAAGAGTGCTTACTGCTCCTGCAGAGGACTTGAGTTGGGTTCCCAGAACTGACATACTACCTCACAAACTGCCTGCAGCTCCAGTTCCAGATGGGACACCCTCTTCTGACCTTCACAAGCTCGTGCATGCAGATGGTATACATGAACTCACCTGGGTATATAAAGAAGTAAGTAAATAAATAAACAAATAAATAAGCCTTTTTAAGAATTCTGAAGTGCTACTGAAATACTGCATAGTTGACGTGATGATATACAGATAAAAACTTTTTTGTTAGATATCTTGCTTTCCATGCTTACTAAACAGTCTTG
This sequence comes from Peromyscus eremicus, assembly GCF_949786415.1. Taxonomy (NCBI): domain Eukaryota; kingdom Metazoa; phylum Chordata; class Mammalia; order Rodentia; family Cricetidae; genus Peromyscus; species Peromyscus eremicus. The sequence continues at coordinate 27,376,583 of NC_081417.1, read as the reverse complement.
TCACTCTGGATACCACTGTAGTGTCATTTCCTTCCCATATTTCACAAATAGGAAACTCTAAGTCCACACATAAGTGCCTTATCTATGATCTAGAAGCAAGTCATGACTAGATCTGCAGTTGAAAACCAATTTTTTTTATGCCTTTTTAAGCCTATTGTGTAACTTATCAAATGGTCCTCAAGTACTGAGAGCTACTGGCCAGTCAATTTAGTTCAGTCCCTACTGGGGGATGATGATAGGGAAATCGTCAAGAAGTTCAGAATCAGGTTCTATTAGTCACAGCACACAAGGAGGCACCTTGCCGTTTAGATTAGAGCTGGTTCTTTCGCTTTCTCTTTACTCTGGGAGCCAGTCAGTCCAGTGTCTTTTTGTCAAATTAATTCTCAGTTATACAGGTAAGAAAGGTTAGGGATGTCCATCTAAGTTATGCTGAGGAAAAGAAATAGAGTTCAAGTATTGGCAGAAACAAGAATCTTTAAAACAATAAAACTCCAGAGTGTGAAAATGACTGTCTCGTTTATCTTCCAAGTTAAAATGCAATTTGTCTTACTGAGTTGCACCTGGCCTCACCCTTTAAGTTTGCATGTTGTAAACAGAATAGAAAATGTAAGTTTTGCAGGTTGAAGAATTTTTAGTCATTATGGGGGATACAGGCCAGAGATTGATCTCAGCTAGGAGAGCAGTGTAAAATCTCATTTTATCTTATCTGATTTATCTCACTCTTCAGAAGTAATGACTTTTCTAACACGTAAAGCTTAATTTTGTGGCTAACGAAATCTTTCAAAACACAGTAACTGGGGTTAGGTAATAGTCGTTACAGCAACGTTCCACTTGCCAGCGTGCAATCGTGTGCATTTAGAGCTTTAAATTCCCCTTTACACATGTGGTAGAAAACTCCCAGGTTTGTTAAACCCACTGTGGGGGACATAACTGTCTCAATAAAAAGCATGTGTTGGTAGACTGGTTCTCAACATATTTCCCTCCGAGCTTTATCTAAAAGGCACTGACAGGAATGATTGTTTCCTGGAGTCTTGGGTTTAGACCTTGTCCTGACATGGTCTCTGAGACAAAGAAGGTAATGCCAGGGGACTCTCTTCCATCGAGGAAAAGCTTCAGGGCCTTCTTGCTCTACCTGCACATGTGGCTTCACACAGGAACAGACGCTAATGTAGTTGTTCCATACAGCTCTCCTACTTGTAGGCTCTTCATTTAGCAGTAGCTGATGTGAAATGCTCCCCCACAGGTTCATGTGTTTGAATACTTAGTCCCCAGCTGTTGATGCTGTTTGAGGACATTGTTGAATCAAGAAGAAGTAGGGTCTAGCTGGAGAAAAGGAGTCACTTGGAGGGGGTCTTCAGGGTTATAGTCCAGCCCACTTCTAGCCACATTGGGCTTCTTTATCTGCCCAGATGTGAATAAGCAGCCTTACTTTTCTGTGGCCACAGCCACAGTTGTTTCTGTCATGATGCCCCCTTGCTCTCAGCAAGGGACTGTGTCCTCCCACCATGAGATAAAATAAATTCTCCCTCCCTGTGTTGCTTCCTAGTGGATATTTGTTAGCAGAAAAGAGAAGAGTAACAAATACCCTGACTTTATTTCAGTCAATGTCAACGGAGTCTAAATCAATTATCTTTTGAAGTCACTCATCTCAACACCCAATTCCAGAGCAATTAGGTGGCTAGACAGGACTCTTTTCAGTCTGGGGTGAGGTGGCCCACTGTAGAACCACTCTACTGAGGCACAGGAGAACGGAAAGAGAGTTGGTCAGAGGGGAAAAAATGGCCTTAATCGTAGAATTCTGAACTTTAAAGAACCAGCTAATGATTGGACTCAGCCCCCAGCACGGTGGTGAGCAGTGTAGACTCTGGGGAAGGTCACTGAGGTTTGTATGCCTCTTCTGGTAGGTATTACAGCATCCCCCTAGCTGTTTATCCTTGCTCCAGAGTCCTTTGTAAAATGAGACAATGGTGTATCTAGTTTAATATTTGGTAGTGTGTCAACAAAGGATGCTAATATTAAAGCTGATGATTTTTTAAAAACTTAGAACAGTCTCTGGAGCCTAGAAAGTATTCGAAACACTGCTCCTATGTGAGGTGCTGTGGGCAGCCTTGTCCATAATTCACTTATTTTTTTTGTAAAGACAGTGGACTACCACTCTCTTGGTTTGCAGGTAAGGAAGTGGAGACATACACATGGGCTAGCGAACCTGTCTGAGTCCACATAGCTAGAAGGCAGCTGACTGACCTCTGTGCATTTAAAGTTGGACCACATGACTATGAAGTCCACGCACAGAGCCCCTGCTCTCTGACACATGACTAATAAATCAATGTGGTATTTTATTTATTGCGGTTTTCCTTCCTGTAAATCTTCCCAGCTCTGTGAGCCAACCATGATTCCTGCTCCTTCAGGTCCCAGGAGGAGCAGCCGCTGACTCCTCCTCCCACAGCTAAACCAAAGTGATTCGGGCCAAAGCCACTTACTATTTGCAGGGCGCCCCTGGTGAAGAAGAAAGGGTAGTGGGGGTGGGGTAGGGGGCTGAAATTATTCACAGGGTGTTATGTGTTTTGTTTGGATCTGGAAACTCAACTATTACCTTTGAAGACCTCTGTGTCTTAATTTCTTATATTATGGAATGACAGGTTAGACCTGGATCATTCCCATGCATTCCCCGTATCTAGAATTTCATAACAGCCTATTTATTTAGCAGTTACTGAATACCCTCCTGGCATAGAGCATTGTGCTCTTTGCCAAGGACAAAAAAAAAAAAATGAGTAAATAGAAGCCGCGGTCTCACCCACAAGGCATTCTCATCCTGAATAATAGACAACTGTTAAAACCATCATGATAGGAAGGCTGTATGAATTGGGGTGACTGGGTTCAAACACTGTTTTCCATTTCCTACCTGTATATTGCCTTTAAAATTATCTCTCTGAACTTTAATTTTCTCTTTTGTAAAATGGGCTTTGATAACATTTTCCTCACCAGGGTGGGATCATTGCTGGCACTCATAAGTGTTGCTTAAAGTGTTTGACAAGTGCTTTGAAGAGACGCATTATTTACAAGAACAAGTAGAGGTATCTCAATAGAAAGAGATACACTGTGGGATCTTTAAAGTATATGTGGCATCACAGGCTACTTTAGTTTCCTGGAGCTACTTTCAACATAACCTAAGAAAGAGATTATATTCCAAACGCACTGCAAATGCTCTGGATTTAAATAAAATTAATAAAGTCTAGGCACCAAACAAAATTTTACAATTGGGAGCCTGTGTACCTTTGGTCTCTAGAGATGCCTTAGAGATACCAAGTGCTTTGGCAGAGATGGGATGTGACCTTGTGAGGACTGCGTACTGTTTTTATGAAGGTGGCTTGGGCATATACAGGCTATCTTCTATCTCAAAACCCCTGTTCCTACCCAAAGCAACAGTATGTATACAAGTAAGAGAAATAGATAAAATGTTATCCCTAATGAGCAGAGAGAGAGCCTCTCTTCTCCACCCGGTTCTGGTGCTCTCTTCCATGTAAATGAGTCCCATCTGCATAAAACACCTGACACTCTCTCCTCCTTCCTCATCCCCACCTGGTGTTGGGGGCGAAGAAGGGGAGACTTTACTTGATTGTGGAGGTTGAAAGGAGAAGCAGAGCACAGGCAGTTTGCTCCCTCCCTGTCTCTGTTCGGCTGGCTCTCTTTCTTTCATGGCGGTTAAAGATTTGAGGATGCTCCTGGACAGGGAGATGCATGCTGCCCAGTAGGCCAGCAGCAGAGATGGAGGCTGCCTCACTGCCCATCTGTGCCTTCGGAGTACGTGGGATGCCTTGTCACCTCCTCCTGTAACATATTTGTTGGTTAAAAATGTTATATTATCACCCCCATTTGTCTAAATTTTTTTCTCTTGTGACTTAAGTTACTTGGAACTGAAGGACAGAAGGTCTTAATTGCTAATCACCCTTGATTTCCTGTATCCAAGAAGTTGTTGACTCTAGCCCAGAGGGACTCTGTTTTCCCTGCTCATCTATATGGTGTTCTTTCTTGTTTCTTTGATGGTGCTGTATATTTGGTGGTGGTGGGTGACTTGGACTAATAGAAATATTTTCCACATAGCGTTTAAGTGTGTTAAACTGAGTCAATACGTGGGAAGAACTTAATTGGGCCTTCTACACTGGAAATACGCTGTAGAAAAGTGAGAATGACCAACATTCTTTTAATTAAAATGTAGTATTTCAGTTTATTACTTTAATGCTACAATTATGTGATACCTAATAAGAACATGCATACACACACACACACACACACACACACACACACACACACACGTATGTACTAAGATGATACATATCCATGCAACATGAGAAACATGCCAGTTTGCTAATTTGTGAATTCAGGGATAAAAAACACAGTCTACATTGTCTACATTCAAAGTCACACTGTCCACTCTAGCCAAGCTGGGCGCAGTTGGTGGATTTGTGGCTGTTCTAGGTAAGAGCTGGCCTGTGTCTTTTCTAAGCATCTTAATGCCATCGCTTACAGAGTGGTCCCCTTTCAACTCTGGGCTCCTAGAATAATGTCTATTCAGCTCAGTGCAGCAGCTATTCATATATTTGACTCAATTTTCTTTATGTTGCATTCCATGCTCTGTTTGCGCAAAAGAGTAATGAACTAGGTAAGTATGAATCATACTCCCCTGAGGAGTATTAGAAAAGAATCCAATTGCATTTGCTTATTAAATTATAATTGTTAACAGGGAAATATTTTCTAAAGTCCAGAACACCTTTATTTAAGCCTCTGTACTGTGATTTCTATGGCTATATTTTTTGTGTGTGTGTGCATATGCATGGGAGGTCAGAGGTCAACTTTGCATGTCATTCCTCAGGTGTCATCTGCATTGTTTGTTGGCATAGGGTCTCTCTTTGGCTTGGAGCTCATTGATTAGGCTAGCCTGGCTGGCCAGCGAGCCCCAGGGCCCACCTGTCTTTGTTTTCCCAGTGCTGGGCTAACAAGCACATGTTACCATGCCGGGATCTCCTGCCTCTGTCTGTTTGTGGAATATATACATGGGCTCTGGGGACTGAACATGAGTCCTCACGCTTCTATACCAAGCACTTTATTGATTGGGTTATCTTTCTAATTCTCACTATGCATCTTCCCTTTAATTTTTAAATTTGTAAAGTCTCAATTGAAATAGAATTAGAACACGGCTCTCCCTCCACCTCCTCCCGGGTAGCCTCCCTTGAACCTTTTCCATGTCCCCCCTCAAGTTGGTAGCCTCTTGTTTAAAAATTATTATTGATGTAAAAGGAGTAAAAAATAAAATGAAAAGTATGGTTGCTACATGCATATATATGTACAGGTATGCACAACTGTATAATAAACACAACCTTCTGAGTCCACTTTTGTTGTTTGTGTGGATATGGTTTCAGGGCTGACCATGATGCAGTGGACAACCAGTAAGGGGGCTCAGGTCTGCCAGAGGCTGATTCTCCTTTTCCCAGAAGTCATTAGTGGCCTATAGTTCCCTTTCTAGAAATGGGGCCGTTCAAAATTCCCCACCTTCACATGCCAATCGACACGGCCATCACTCAGGTGTCATGGACGCAGCCATTTCTAGGAGAGACTGACTGTGTCACAGCGGACTTCCTGGTGTTCTGGCCCTTGGATCTTTCTGTCCCCTCATCCACAGTGCTCCCGAAGCCGTAGATGCAGGGGCTGTGATGGAGATGTATCTGTCGGGTCTGGCCTCTCCACTGCCTGCTGATCTCTGCAGCACGGGCAGTTGTGGGTTTTTGTGTGGTCTCCACCTGCTGTGAGGGAAGCTTCTCTGATGAGGGATGGTAGGTACCTTTGTAGAGGAAAGGTGACCTTCACAAAAGACAGCTCAGTCCTCGGCAAGCAGACCAACCAGCATCCAAGCGAACCCCGTTTTGAACCACCACCACCACCACCTCCACCACCACCACCACCACCACCTCCACCACCTCCACCACCACCACCACCACCTCCACCACCTCCACCACCACCTCCACCACCACCTCCACCACCTCCACCACCACCTCCACCACCTCCACCACCTCCACCACCACCACCACCACCACCACCACCGCCTCCACCACCACCACCACCACCGCCTCCTCCACCGCCTCCACCACCACCACCACCACCGCCTCCACCACCGCCTCCACCACCACCGCCTCCACCACCACCACCTCCACCTCCACCACCTCCACCACCACCTCCACCACCACCGCCTCCACCACCACCACCTCCACCTCCACCACCACCACCACCACCACCACCACCACCACCTCCACCACCTCCACCACCACCACCACCTCCATGACCCCTCACTACTCCATGTTCCAAACTTAACACTGGTTGTTCATCAATGTGAGCTGTTCTCATAAATTAATATATGTCAGATGGGAAAAAATAGATTACATCTAAACCAGGAAAGTAGAAAGGAAAAATGGAGGGATGAGAAGGTGACGGGCTAAAATGCTTGGTTCTTGGTGGTAGAATGAGCTTTATGAGTAGTTATTTTCTACTTTCATGTATTTTCTGCTTAACTATGCATTAATGTAACAGGAGAAATTAAAGCTGCAAGGAAGATGTTGGTACCATTTAATTAATTTGATTTATTAATTCCACTCCTAAGTTTCTTTTTAAAAACAGTACTTACAAGAAGAATAAGAGCCATTTCTCTTTCCAAAAAGATAAGGTGGTGGTGGCGGCGGCGGCGGCGGCGGCGGCGGCGGCGGCGGCGGCGGCGGCGCACGCCTTTAATCCCAGCACTCTGTGAGTTCCTGGTCTACAAAGGGAGTTCCAGGACAGCCAGAGTTACACAGTGAGACCCTGTCTCAGGGGTGGGGGTGGGGGGGAGAAAAGAAAATGATATGATCTTATTGTCCCAGAAATCATTCTTCGACATTTTTTAAATCGTCTTTTGAACTTTCTAGTGTACTTAGTGATGTCAGTGGACTACTTCCTTCTTTCTAGTGGAGCAGAAATTTGTCTTTGAGGAGATCTCTACCCAACCAGGCTCCATCTGTTCTGGGTTAGACCCTGCCCTGAGCAATCTGCAATTCCACTGCCCCTTTCAGGCTGTTTTCATTCTGGTCACCCCTGTAGTTCATTAGGCATTGCAGGGAGGTAGGAATTGATTGCTTTGCTCCCTCGGCAGCTTGCTTAGCACCTTCTGGTACTGTGAGGGCTAGTGCCCAGGAAAGAAGCTCCAGGTCAGATCCGGCTCAGATCCTTCCAGTTCTGTGTCTGACATGGGTACGGGTACAGATATTTTTGATCATCTGTATCATAGGTCTTTTAGATAACTTTCTTGAATGGGAATGGCTTGATCAAAAACTATAAACATTTAACCTTCTAATTGTCGTTGTGAATGCGTCCATTAGAGGATAAGTACCTTCAGTCTACATCTTTCACCTGTTTGAGAGTTCCGAGGGGAGGGAGAGCTCAACTTCACTTGCAACCAAAGGAAACACTCTCAGAGGAGAGCCCAACACAGACAGAGGTGATGCCTTCAGGTTGTCTGGGGAGGGAGGGAGTTCTTGAGAGGTGACACATTGGGTACTTTCCCTGGGGATTCCTCACTCTGGCTGGCAAACGCCAGGCTTGAGGGGCAGACAGGACTGGGTAAGGAATGTTTCTGACATTCCTTCTGAAGAGTACGGTTGTGGTAACCCAGCTTTTGTGTTGATGATTGAACAGCCCTGTTGGTTACTCAGTCTGGACAGCTTGCGGGACAAGACACAGGTCTGGACAGCCTGCGGCATCCGTCTCTTTCAGTTAAGAACACTTTTTATTCCACGTGACAGGAAGTGAATAACAGTGGCTTGTTAAAATTCAAGGGCTGTTTTTTCTTAAATAGAAAGTCTGCCTCCAGGAGGCTGGGGGCTGGCTGGTGTCAGGGCCTGTGTCCTGTCATCCCTGAAGTTCACTTGACTCTGCTCAAGGTGGCAAACATGGTCACCTAAGCTTCTGTTCTCCCACCTGCGGTTAAGCCAAGAGGAAGGAGGAAGAATAATCCTGCATCAAGAAAATATTCGCCTTCCCAAAAGTCCTCATGACAGACTTCTGTAGCAGCTTTTCTGGCTCCCACTCTGAGAGAGAAGCTGAAAGTATAGAGAATGGAATGCCACAGTCGTTTGGAGCAGTATGACCATCGTTGGTAAATGTGTACTCAAATTTTCAAGCAAAACCAAGGTTCTCAGAAGAGGAGAGACATTGATATTGGTGGATAAACAAACCATCTTCTCATTGTTTGGATTTTGAAGGGTATATACACAATCTACTGATGAAAGTGATTTTCATTTTGGAAGGCCAAAAGCAGCCCTTCTATTTCCCAGATGTTTATAAAGTTTGTGAGAAATGGCTGTCTCCCCCTGGCATCCCCCCCCAAAAAAAAAAAACCCTCCACGATTCTGGACTTAGGAAAACTGATTTCGGAGTGATGGCCACTGATGAAATGAACAGCTCTCCTGTTTACTGAACAGTGTGAGCGGACAAGACAGTGCCGTCTCCTTGATCTGCACAGCTTCTCTTGACTTCAAAAGGCCTATTATAAACAAAAGCGTTCCACAGGATGTGGAGGGAAAAACAAGTGATGCTCCAGTTTACATGCCACAGTGTAAGAGGAGTCTCAAGAGACGAGCAGATAAGCCCCGGTTAAGATAATCCCACATCTACACACACAGACACAAATGCTATCACGTTATTATGACTTCAAAGCATCTTCAGTTTGGTGATCAAAGAACCAGTTGTTGTCTTCAGGGTAACAAGTATTTTCTCAATATAAAAATGCTCCCTCTTTAAGTAAACTCAAAACTAGTGCTAAATGCTCTACATTTAATTTATCTATAAAATCATATTTTTTGTTGATATGATGATGATACATTTGTGCTTAATAGAGGATAAACAGGAACAGAGCATCAGAATAGGAATTTTACTATTGGTTATATTTAAGTTAAGAATTAAAGGGAGCCTTTTAAAAAACTTAGGCTATTTGGAAATTATAAATTGGCCTATGCATTGTATTTACTAAACCCTTTTAAAATATTAAATTGTATTTACTAAACCCTTTTTAAATATTAAAATATTTTGAGTTGAGAAAAGAGCATTTTTAAAAATGAATTAATGTTGCTTTGAACAAAAACCAACCACTATTATGAAACTGTGATTTCTTATGTGGAAATATTAGGAGAAAGATTTAAAGTCTTAGTACTTTCAATATATACTTCAGGGATAAAACTCCGTAGAGTATGAATAAATGGTTTTATTACATAGTAATTAAGTTTTTTATTAAAATAAATGCTGTTACATGTTATTATTTTATCAAAGGAAGGGCACAAGTGTTTTCAACCTTCCAGTGCAGACCTTTCCCTGACATGAGCTGTTATCAATGTAAGCATGCCTAATGGGGACCCAAACGGAAGAAGTGAAGCCTAGCTTCAGTGTGGTAACAATACCGACATTTATTCACAGTCCCTCCCAAGCAGACATGAACATGCATTGTTAGGTGATTTCAAAGTAGTAAGTATAACTCCTTCCACAGAAGAATGTTGGAGGTGATCAAATAAAACATTTTTTTTTTATGAAAGAAACCACCTCTCCTCTTTTTCATTCCCTTTCACTCTTCCTCTGCCTTATTGACACAGAGCTGTCTGGTTTTCAGTTTGTGTTACCTCGGATGTAACCCCAAGATAGATCAGGGGTGCTCAAGCTCTGAGTTTCCCAGCTCTGTTTCTCCGGGTTCTATGGGAAATCCAGTACGTGAGAGAGGATCTGGGAGCTCTTTATGGAGAATGCAAGGTAAAAAGAGAGAGAGCAAGAATGGAAGGTGAGCCTTCCCATTCTCCTGCAGACCTGTGGTGAGCAGGGTGGTGGTGGAGGTGTAGGGGTGGGGTGCTAGGGTGTGGTGTGTGGGTCTTATGTAGTAAAAATGCTTTGAGAAGGCTGAGCCAAGCTCATGGGAAGTCCCTCAGACACTGAAATTTCCCTTGAGAAGCGTCCTGTCGATGTAGAGAGGCAGATTTGGAGTGGACTGTTGTGATCCAAAGCAACGACCATTGGATTTCAACCTGCTTTTCAGTCTATGCCTACCTCATGAGCAAGGCATTTCTGTGGCCACCACACTAGCTGTTTTCTCCCTCACCCGCCCTCTAGATAGTCATGTCGCTCCTTATCTGTAAGCTCCTAGCTAGTTAGCTCCAGCATATCCTGAAGTCTTCTGTAACAAGGACTTGGATTCAGACACACCATCTACTGTTAGAACTTCTCTCCCTGATCACGTTCTTCAGCCAAGAACAACTTCTCACTGGGCCGTGGCATCCCAGTGCCACCCAATGCCTCTGACCAACATTTGCTCAAGCTGTTCCACACCTTCCCTTCCCACCTCTCAGCCCATCCAAATCCTCCTTGTTTTTCTACATTCAGAGAACTGCTTCTTCACTGAGCCACTTTCCTGAAGTCAGGATGAACACCTCTCCCTCGATCGCAAACTGCCATAGTGTGCAGGTGTCTAGCTGGTGTGGTTTCAGTTTACTTTGGATCTTTTCTTCAAAGATCGGGCAGGCAGGAGCTGGATCACTATGACCATATCAGGCAACACATGTACACACATCTGACGCGTGTTTACTGAAAAGGAAAAAGCCCAAGGGTACTGGTCTGTGAGGAGAGGGTGGGAGAAGAAAGAGGTAACTGTCATTTCACGCTTCCCAAAGACATTTCTGCACAGAGACTCAATTAGTTTGTTACTTCTTAGGAAACACTACAGATTTCTTCTCCAGAACAAAATACATTGGCCATAGATTTGGAGGGAAAGGAAAACAGGTAGATCTCCCCCTCCCCCAGTCGGCCCTTGAGAGCTCAACTCTAAAGGGGAGACACAAATCTGGGTGGGTTTTGGAGCGTCCATCTTCCCTTGCTTTCTTATATGCATCTCGGTGGTGCAAGATTCTCCCGCCTAGTTCTCACATGCAGGCTGAGCTGTGAGGTTTCTCATGCGTGCCTGGGTTATCTTTGGATCTCCATCCACCAGAAGAGGGTCGGGCAGGGTGTGGGTGCAAAGCAGCAATCATGGGTGCTGTGCTATGCAGAGAGGGAGGAAGTGGGCATTCTTACCAAAGCAGGCATCTGATCACCACAGAGTGATTGCCAAGAAATCACAGGGTGAATCAGGGTGACGAAAACACAGGAGGGGGCGAAGAGGCTGAAGTGAAGCCGGAGGGACACACTGTGTACTGCAAGGCCAGTTGGATTGGCCTGGATGGTTTTCAGGCCCACAGTAGAAGTAGAAATAGTAATTGCTAAGTTCCACTGTGTGCTCATTTTTACACAGGCCACACTTTTAAGTGTGTAGCTGATTTCTGCTTCTATGCAAATCTAGTCCAGTCGAAAAGATGTGAAAACCCAACACGCGCTCTAGTTCTACATGACATTGATAATGATAATTGAGTTTCCTTCTCCTTCTACATTTAATTTACCCATGGGTCGTAGTGGATTAACGTGCAAACCATATCCCAAACCTGTCTCTATCTTTACCACACACCCTTAGTGAAGATCTTGCTTGTGTCCTTTGGAGATGACTCTGTTTCCTTTCTTCTAGTTTTGTGTCACCATGGCACATGCCACCATCCTCTGTGCTGTGGCTAAGCCAAGGAGACTTTTCAAAAACGATCAGTGGTGTTCATTGCTGTCCTTGGATGAGTGTATTTTCACAAAGTTCCTATCTTATCAGTCCTAATGCCTGCAGGGCCTGCCTGGGTCCTAGCACGTTGCAGCTCCTCTTTCTAGATTTCGGAAGAAGAGACATTGTCGGTCCCCACGGTTGTGGAGTGTGCACAGGAAAAGGGAAGATCCTGCGTGGTCTGGCCCTTGCACTGAGAGGCACTCGGCGCAACCCCTGTCTTGCTGCTGCTGGCCCACAGTGCTCTAGCCACACAAGCCCCTTTCTGCTCCTGGACAGCACGGGGCTTGGCCTCCTTCAGAGCTTACAGCATCTGTTTCCTTTTTCTGCCTCAGACACTTAGTTCCCCATCTTTGCGGGGCTGCCGTTTTCCTTTTAAATATACTGTCTTTTCTTTTTGATTAACAGGTTAATTTTAGGTATTAGTGGGTTCAGTGCCATATTTCAGTGTAGGCATATAGTGTCCATGAATCAAATCCATCTAGCTTTTCTTCCATCCTTCCTTCTTACCCCACCCTCCCCAAGCTCTAGTAAATCACTATTCTACATTTAGACTGGCTTTTTTTTTCACTTTCACATATGAGAGACAGAACACATGGTGCTTATCTCTCTGCGTCTGTCCCTTTTCACTTAACATAAAGTCCACCAGTTCTATCCACTTTCCTGCAAATGGCTTTTCTTTTTTCTTTGTGGGTGAATATCATTGAACTCCATTGTGTGTGTATACCGTGTTTTTTTTTATTCATCTATTTTATTTTTTATTCATCTATTAATGGGCACTGGGGATGACTTCTTATCTTAGCTATTGTGAAAGGTGTTGCAATAAAAATAGGCATGAAGAGATCTCTTCAGCATGTGATTTTGTTTCCTTTGGATCTATGCCCAGAAGTGGAATAGCTTGAGCATATATAGGCCGGCTTTTAGTTTTTTTTGAGGAACCATCATATTGTTCTCCATAAGGAGAATGGGAATGTACGTGAATTGCCTTTTCCCCACATCCCCGCCACCTGCTTTTAATTCAGACCCCCTCAGCGAAGCCCTCCTAGTAGTCTGAGCTATTAGTACTCAGGGCATACATTTGTCACCTTGTTAAAGATCTTCATGGTACTTAGCAACATCTGTATACTTCACCCCCACCCCCTCTTACCACGTGAACACACGTCTGGAGAGGAGAAGTCTTGAGACTTCTTCAGGGCCCTATTCACATCTCCTGAAACGATGCCTGCATATCGTTGGTTCTTATTCAGGAATTATTAAATAAATAGATTAAAACTACTATTAGAGACAAAGAGAGAACATTGAAATTCAGAGTATTTGTGGAAAGTTCTTGAGGGAAGAAAGATAGTTTTTAGCTACAAATGCTGTGGGATGTTCTGTATGGCAAATGTGTTGCTAATTAGTCAATAAATAAAACACTGATTGGCCATTGGCTAGGCAGGAAGTGTAGGCGGGACAAGGAGGAGAATAAAGCTGGGAAGTGGAAGGCTGAGTCAGAGAGACACTGCCAGCCGCCATGATGAGAAACAGCATGTGATGATGCCGGTAAGCCACGAGCCATGTGGCAAGGTATAGATTAATGGAAATGGATTAATTTAAGCTGTAAGAACAGTTAGCAAGAAGCCTGCCACGGCCATACAGTTTGTAACCAATATAAGTCTCTGTGTTTACTTGGTTGGGTCTGACGGCTGTAGGACTGGCAGGTGATAGAGATTTGTCCTGACTGTGGGCCAGGCAGGAAAACTCAAGCTACATACAAAGAAGCGGTGAGGGCCAAGAACATACAGGGAACAGTATGCTTGCATTTATATTTGGCCAGGAGGGGACCCTGGCCCGAATGGAGCAAGAGGCACACAGAAACGGAGGTGATGGGTGTCATGTCAGGCAGTGGGATGTCTACAGGGTCCGAGGGTAAAAGAAAATCATTCCATCACCAAGTAGTGCATGTGCGTGCTTAGTGTGTATACACATAGTAAATGACATATATGTTGCATGTACATATTTGTATATATTTATTGCCTTAGAGGATGAAACATTGAAATTCTATGTGGAACCTGGGAGCCAGGAAAGCTATTTATCATCTTATTTCCAGCCGTGACAAAACAGAACAAATTACAATCCATGAGTCATGAACATAATGAAAAAAGTCAGTCAGCCCCATATATTTCGTTTTTGTGCCAGTTTGATGATTTTATTTCATTTATTCATCTTTTTTGGCTTTTTTTTTTTTCATGAACTAGTTTGCTATTTCAATAGAGCAATTCCCTGAGTTATTCAATCTAGGAATAGTTTTCATTTATTTGACATTTTATTTTCTCTCAGGAAGGACCCTTATAGAATATGTATTTCTTTTCTTTGAATAAGGTGATATATTTGATAGTGGTTTGCAAAATATCAGATGCTCCTAAATAGAAGGTAGAGCGGAAACCTTCAAAGGACATCAAGGGCATAAACTACAAACAGCATTGTCTTGGTGACCCAGTTGTCATAGGAAAAGCTGCTTAGTTATTCCCCAGGATTATACTCACTACACTCAGGAGTTGATATGTATGTCTATTCACTTCCATTACTAACTCTTAGAAAAAGAAGCTAACACATTTCTGATATAAATCTTGGTTGAGCAATCAGTCCTAGAGTATATTCTTTGACAGAAGAACAAATAATTTGAATTCTGCATATTTGAAAGACTGCATATTCTCATACCGCCGCCGGGTCCTTCTCTGACTGGCACAGAGTGTCTTCATGCAGAATCAAGGAAGTGTGGCAATTTCCGTGAGTACACAGCAACAAAGAGGCAGGGGAGACCTTAGTTAGCTTCTCCAGCTCACAGTAACACTGTCTCAGTAATGAATTTAGGGAAAACTGGGAAACCAGAGCTTCCCCCGCCCTCCACAAATAGCCGAGGGGGTCTTGGTACTAGAGCATAGCATTTCTGTGGTCACACTGATGGTTTCTATATAGTTTTGAAGGTGATATTTTCCCATTTTATAGCTATTGTAAGAGAAATGAGTTCCTCCAGGGTATACTGGGGTGTCTGGGTCCGCTTCCAGGAACAAACAAAGCTGCGGATTTGGTCAGGGGGTGAAGGGCAGACTAGGGTGGAATAGCTCTGAATTCTGGCCTGCATGGAACTTGGCTGTGTCTGCGTGGATACTCAGATACTTGCCAGGAGTGGAGATCCAGGCAGGAGTTTTCCAGGGAAGACACAAAGCAAAGGAAGAATAGAGCCTTGCTGCCATTGCCTGGAGAAGGTGGAATGCAGGATGAGCAAATTAAACTTCCAGGAGCACAAGGGAGACACGAACCCTGCGCTTTAGGAACCTACTGGATAGTTTATGCAAATCCAGACTCTGAATGCAGTAACGACAGTAATAGATATTTATGAGTCACAACCATGCTCATTCCATTTTATGGCTCAGGAAACAAAGGTATAGGAAATCTAAGATGGCAAGTGGTGGATCCAGGAACAAAATGTCTATCAAATCCCCAAATCTATGAATATATATGGATACACACACACATATATATATATAGGAAAATTTCATATATATGTACACACACATATCCAAAGGTTTATGTGTTTATATATTTGATTCAAAAAAATGTAATCACACATATGCAGAAGCTAAAATTAAGTTTAATCTTATGTAAAAATAACATAATATAATGCTTCAGACAATTCCAGCTTCTAAAGGAACTGCTATTACCAATTTATGTTAGTTCCTTATTCAGTGCCTATATTCCTTTTTCATGTAGATAATCATATAAACACATTTTTTCTGAGAAAAATGCTATGAAATGTCATACATACATACGTAATTATGAAAATACAAATACATGCATATACACAAATAAAACTTAGTCCATATTGCCAGTCAGAGTTTATGTCAATTCATGACTTTACCTGTGTATCACACACAGCTCTGCTTATGTTTTGCACAAACTAGTTATAAAGTTTTAAAATCAGTGTGATTCTGAAACGGCAGCTCATCTGTTTCACATATTTTGAGTTATTGTTAAAGATTAACTTTTTCACATATTTACTGACATTAACTCAAATGCATTTCTTAACTGTTTATTTTCTTAACTTCTACAGTGTTTTTGGTGTGTTAGTTGTAGTTTTGTGCATGTCTATAGTAAGCAATATGGGGAGGAGGGATGGAGAACGTCAGGAAAGGGCAGGTATGGCAGGCAGGGTGAAGGGCTAGACAGAACGAGTTTGTAAAGTGGAGCTAAATTTTCCTGTTTTTTTAAACGACGTGTTGAATGTTAAGGAAAGTTGAACACATCGTTAGTACACAGTTACTTCTATTTTCCCGTTCTATCACCTTCCAGCCCGCTATAACCCATGTCCAGTGTGCCCACACACTTCGTAGCTTTATAAAAACACTCCATTTTAAGAATACTGAAAATTAAAAACAGAAGAAGAATGGCAAAAATGGAGCTCCGGAGCTGGCTCTGTTGGTAAATTGCTGGTGACACAGGCAGAAGTTGGGCTTTGTCCCCAGACCTGTGACAAGGCTGTGTCTGGTGCTGTGGGCTTGTGACCCCGGTGCTGGGGAGGCGGACACCAGCACAGGGTTCACTGGCCAGCCAGTTTGACCAGATCAGCAAGCCCCAGGCCAGGGAAAGACTGTCTCAAAGAAACCAGGTGGGCGGCCCCTGAGGAACAACACCTGAGGTTGTCCTCTGGCTTCCACAGATGCTTGCACAGACAAACACACACACAGTGTAGTGAAAATCACACGTCTTCTCTGTGTCTCTCAGGAAACTTGGAGTAGGACAGTTTTATAAGGAAATACAAAGCCTTGGAATTTTGCTTTCTTTTGATTTAGAAAATTCTAAATGTGTTTTCCCTCAGGACATGGCAGAAAGCTCCTCTGTTAAATCAGGATTTTCTGATATAAATGGACATGGACTCTCTTGACAATTTACCCATTTGAATTCTGATGGGCTGCTATACATATGCCTGGAGGGTCCTTCAAAGGGTGGGTATTATAAATCAAAATAAAAAAAATCTACTTCCTGTATTAGAACTATTATCACTGATCCATTAGGCATAATCCCCCAAATCTTCATTTTAATCAGATGCAGTTTTATTAAGCACTGTATGATTTTAATAGCCAGCTCTCTGTTCATTGTAATTCAAGGTTGCATGGAAGCTGCCATTCATAAATCACTTGTTATGTGCTCCTGCTTTTTAATACCAGCCTAACCTTTTGCTACATCTCACTGTCAAAACATTCCAATAAGGTTTGATGCAATTTCATTCTACATGTGTGCACCTGCCTAGCCTACAGAATAGCAGAAATAATTGACTACATCTGAGTGGCTTTCTCTCCAAACACCTGTACTCATTAAAGCCTCCAATACATGGACAATTCTTGACAATTGTGTTCATCATGAAGACCTTCTTTTCAGAGGCACAACAAACCAGATGTGGATTGTATACAATGGCTTCTCAAAAACGTGTGGGCAATGGGAATTTTTTATTTGCCAAGCATTCCAGAAGATCTCATTTTGAGCCAGCTCAGATGTGACTCATTGGATCCATTGGTGATTCATGGCAGTGGCAGCCCTCATAAAGACAATAAAGAAACCCCTTTATTGTCTAAAACAAAGGCGATCCCATACTACTTCCTATGTAGATGACACACTCACATTGATCTTCTTTTGTTTTACCAACAGATAAATCTTTTCCAGGTGACAGATCACACCTGTCAAATCAGTCCCCAATCAAAGGGTCCCCAGCACCCCACACCAGAGGTGTTGGAGAGATAACACCAGGACAGATGTGTGAGCTCAAATTTTCACACAATAGAGATATAATGAGTGGTATCGATGTCTCTGTTATCTGACACTTAAAACACAAATGATATATTTTAGCTGACAACTTTTTACTTTTTCCTTCCTATTTTTATATACAGAAATCCAGAGATGGACATTAGGAAGCCAGTTTAAGCCACCCTTGAGGCAAGATTAGAAATTAACTTTGCAGAAGGTGCAAACAGGACGTCTCAATACAAATTATATGTGGAAAGAAATCACGGACTGGGGAGATGGTTCAGCGGGCAAAATACTTGCCAGAAAATTGTGAGAACCAGAGTTCCAGCCTCAGAATCCATGCAAAAGCCAGGTGGCAGCTGCCTGTCATCCTAGGGTGGGGTAAATTGAGACATGGAATCCCTGGAGTAAGTTAGCTATCTATACTAGCAGAAACCATGAGTGACCCTGTCTCAGTGTGTAAGGTGGAGAAAGAGATGTCAACCATGGACCTCCACACATAGGGACGCACCCACCCCCACCCCCTACCCAGCACTCCATACAAACATATATAAGCAAAATAAATAAATTCATAAAAAATAAATCTTGCATAGCTTATACAATGTGTAATATAATCATCTCTTCCCTTCTCCATTCTTTGGCAATAGTTATGATATTCTTTAGTAGAGAAATGTCCTTGCTTGTTCCTCGGGGCTTGGGAGATAGTTTTTGAAAGAAAATGGAAAGCCTAGCTGCTAATGAAGTATTTACTCTCCTGAAGTACTTTCCCTATTCAAATTTCTCTAAGAAAAATTTAATTTCCCTTTTAATATCTCTCATATGGGCACAGTATCAGGTTTCATTATTTTTTTTAATCTGCAATTTCCCTATGAAGCAGAGATGCAACTTAGTAACCAATTCTTTTAAAACAAAAATGGGCTGATAGCTTTTCATTGTTTCTAATACTGAAATATATTAGAGGCAGTGAGAGGAAAAAGCTGCTTGCTTTTGGCCATCTAGGAAAGAAATGTGGTATCATCAAGGAGAAAAAAAAAACCTTCAATGAACCACAAGTTTCAGCAGGAAAATTGGATGTGGTCTCTTGTGTAGATGGGTGGCAAGAACTCAGATTAGCTATACAAAATGCACAGTATTTTCTCTGTGACAATGTTCTATGTAACAAAGGAGCTTAAATGGTGTGCATTATACATCTTTTTTACTTGTATAAACGTAGAACAAGGCTCATGGAATATGGCTGAGGATCACCCCAAATGCTGGAACTGTGCAAAGAGAGCAGCCAGGCTCAGAGAATGACTCAACAAGTTAGAAATATGTAGCATCTCTGAGGGCACATTCTCTTTACCGACTCTCAGAGACACCAAATACAGCCTTGACTTTCCATTAAAAGATTAAAAAACTAGAAATTTCTCCTGAACTTTTACATAGAAGTCCCTGAATACAATAGAAATATAAATATTCCCTAATTTCTTGGCTATTTTATTTGATTGCATTAATAAGTCTTCTTACGTGTCGGGATTAAGTTTGACATGACTACAGCATGTCAGTCATAACACTCATCTTATCCTAGTGACCTAGCACTCATTTCAAGTCCTATAGGAAAAACAAAGTCATTGATATAGTTGTCTGAACATCTCATGCTGACCACTGATGGATGCCTGAACTGTATCTTAATTGATGTTTGACATGGTCTAGTGTTTTGGAAAGCCATGCATATCCCAGCAGGTCATGGGTTATGGTATGTCTACGTAGGGTTCTCTTGTCTCCCTGCCGCTCAACACACACCTTTGCCTAGGTCCCCATCTGAGTTACTTTTCTTGTTGCTGTGACAAAATACCTGACAAGCAGCAGTTTAAAGATAGAAAAGATTATTTGGCTCACATCCTCAGAAAGGGTGCAGTGTGAGGCAGCTGGTCCTATTACACCCACAGTCAGGAAGCAGAGAGGGGACATGATATGGAGCTGCTCTATGCAACTATAAGGCCCATCCATGGTAACTCACTTTCTCTACAAAGGCTCCACCTCCCAAAGATCCCAGAGCCTTCCATAAACATCAACAACAGGCAGGACAAAGTGTTCAAACCCATGAGCTCACGGAGGACATTTCAGAGTCAAACCACAACAGTCTCTAACAGATCACCCTTGTGCAGTCCTGGCTCCAACAGTCTCTTCCTTCAGACTCTTGGTACC
Organism: Peromyscus eremicus; assembly: GCF_949786415.1. Taxonomy (NCBI): domain Eukaryota; kingdom Metazoa; phylum Chordata; class Mammalia; order Rodentia; family Cricetidae; genus Peromyscus; species Peromyscus eremicus. The sequence goes on along the minus strand of NC_081417.1, from coordinate 27,356,923 downwards.
TTCTTCTTTTGGCAGCAGGGTCTCATTCACTGGTGTTTCTGAATCACTGTATTCCAGGTATAAACAATGATCCCTGCAACACCATAAGAGACTTGGAGCTCAGAGTCAACTAAATTAGTGTAGAGAAAGTCAGGTGAATATAGAGCTATGATAAACGTTCAAAGTGGGATCAAGAAACACGTCTAAGTGCTATGAAAACTTGGACAGCCTCTATCTCTTTTTATGTTTTATTTCTTAGATCATTTATTATAATTAGACATTGTATATATTTACTCATTGATTAGCAAATTCTTAAATACTGCCAACCTTCCTTCCTCCAAATATAACACAGATTTAGAACAGAAACTCTTTGACTCTACTTGTAGCAGAAATCTGAGTGCCAGGGCAGTGGGTGACATGGAGAAGTTGATAAAACAGTGTTTGTGGAATGAGTGAAAGGATGCCACCCATGTGCCAGATTCTGTAGTAGATGCCAGAAAAGCAACAGGTGAACCTAACTACGTGCAGCTTACACTCTAAAGGGATGTGTCATCCTGCAATCTACACACTAGTATGATAGTTTCTCACGCTGATGACAACCGTGCACATAGCCATGGCGGACATGTCATAGAGAGTGAAAGCAGATTTTGTTCAAGGAGGAAGGTCAGGCCCCGCTTCTCTGAGATGACATTTGAAATACAATCTGGACCATGGGAATGAGGAAGTCAAGTGAGAGGAGATGACATACGAGCAGGTCACAGGCTGTGGCTGCAACGTGCCCCTCTTAGACTGAGATATTGAAACCTAATGGTAAATGTGACTGGGGCCTTTAAGGGGTAATGGATTCATAAAGGATACTCTCCTTGTAAACAAGGCTGAAGCCCTTTAAGAAGAGGCTTCCGCCCTTCTACCTTCTGCAAATGATGACAGCATTCTTCCCTTCTGGGAAGAACACAAGGCAGAGACAGAGAACAATCTGCAGTAGACAAACAAATGTGGAGCCACTCTGATCTTGAACTTCCCAGACCCCAGAACTGTGAAGCATAAATCTCCATTCTGGATCAACCTCATAGTCACAGTGAACTAGAGCTCAGGTGGAGGGTGTTACTTCTGGGCCCAAGAGGCCTGTGTGCCTAGAATAGGTTTACAGAGTGAGACAGGTGCCCTGTAATAGGGTGTGACAGGTGGAGGTAGGGGTTTAGCTTTTGTTGTGGTTCCAACAGGAAGCCACCAGCACTTTCTAAGCACAGGAGTGCCATGATCTGATTCCTCTGAGACAACACTTGTGCACAGTCACTGTGTCTTCTGCAGTTACCTTTTGAAAGGTAACAAAGTCAGCAATGTCCTCTTGGATGGGGTCTATGACAAAGGTGTGAGATGAACAAGACCACAGCCTGAGATGACGCTATGGCATGAGGCTGGTGAGAAGCACCTGGAATCCAGATGCATTTCAGAGGAAGAGGGAAGCCTTGAAGATAGACTCAGAAAGGATAAATCAGGGAGTCATGGATGGAAGTGACAGAATCTGGACACGTTAGGTGAGGGGAGGTGGTGAATATGTTCTCTGGAAACTCAAGTCAAAAATCAAGTGAGCAGGATTGACCTAGATGTTACATACTTACAGGGAACTGGAATTTCACCATGGAAGCAGAGACCAGCAATGGAAAAGCAGTGTTATTAACCTGTGGTGGAGGGTGATAAGAGAGAGCTTTGCAGAGAATAGAGCTTCGAGATGTTAGGGAAATTGGTAGCCAAAGCAATGCCTTGGTTTCCCTTAGCAGATACAGCAGAAAGACCTGCAGATGCAGGGAGAAACAGCATGTAGACAACAGACCACATTCCTGTATCTTAGCTGCCTGTTTTCATATTTATCTGTGATGCTCTACCCCCAGGATTAGGTATGCTGGATGAAGCAAAGGGAAAAAGAAAGAATCTAAGTTTGATTGAAAATTTACACAACTACAAATATTACCACAAGTACCTGGGGAGGAAAATGAGGCAGGTGTGGTTATTTGAAACAGGGAAAGAAAGTCCCTTTCTTAAGATAGCTGGCTAAAAGTGTTTAGGCTTTGGCTTAGAACATGTTTGTATGTTTGCATTTGAATCCCACAAAGTGAGGTCTTCAGGAAGTTCATTTAAATAGAATGAATCAGCAAAGCTCAAATTGAACTCAGGTTCTGGGAAGCTGCAAGATTTGTCAGAATCAAATCTGTGCTGGAAATAGATTAGCCTCAGAATCTTCTAGAAGGGTAACCCTTTTTGAGATTGTCCCAGGAAGATTATAATAAGAAGCTATGTGTTTGGGATTAAGAGTTTGAGAAATAAGCAAGTGTTGAGATGTCAAAAAAAAGCTGTAATTAAGCTCCTTCATTTACATTTGACATACTGGAATTGTAGTCAAGTCTAAAAGTATCCCACAGGTCTGCAAACTTCCCTGAGGTCAAGGACCACAGTCAATGCATCTTCTGATTTGCACTTAGCTCCAGTAAGTGCTCAGAGGACATTTTCAAATGAAATGACTAAGGGGCTGGTGAAGGAGAAAGTGGTTGTGGCTGTGGCTGTGTATTAGGAGAAACCTTTTGGGTAGAGTAGAACATCAACTTACCTTTTAACAGAGAGAGGTAGAAGTGAGATGATGTGGGTGGGTTGCAGCTACTAAGAAATATGCAAGATTTCCTCTGACTCCAAATGTTGACAGGTGACTGAATGTCATCGGTCCATTTATTTCTCCAGCAATGCAGTTGGGCTCTACTGTGCAGAGCTATATGCTAAAACGTAAGCACATGTTGAGAAATAAAGCACATGAAATCCTACCCCCAGGAAGCATATAACCTACTGAGGAGGATGTACAACAAATAAGTAGGTAACTGAATTGAAAAGGCACAGAAGAAAGCCAGCGTGCGCTCATGGCACATCTTGAAGAAGAGACTAGTTGATGAAGGTCCCCGGAGAGACCCTTCCTATGGACTGCCACTGAATCTGGACGAGAATCAGCTGGGGCAGAGCATTGGAAGGAGGTCACAAAGGGCTGATGCTTCAGCCAGGCAAATAGCATGAAAAGCTGTGAGACAGGAAATACAGTGCTCTTTGGGGAACTGAAAGGAGGATTTGTAGAGCAGTTCTGAGGCTTGGCTTTGAATAAAAGTGAGACTCCCAAGCTGAAAGTGCGGGTACACTGTACTCCCAGCACCTAGGATTGGAGGCAGGATGATCATGAGTTCAAGGTCAGTCTGGGCTACATTCTGAGATGCTAGCTCAAAAACCAACAAATAAACAACAAAAGAGGGACATGGGACATCTGAGTGAAGATCTAGAATTAGGGTGTAATTAACAACCTCAAGAGGGTGAATTGTCACTGGGGTTGGACATCTGGAGCTTTGTGGCAATGGTAGTATGCGTTTAAAAGGAGGGAGGCAGGAAGTCATAAGAATGTGATAAACAATTGAACTTTTGGTCATGATAGGCACAATGAAGAGGATACAATGATTTTGATGACTCCAGTGAGGAAATCAGAGAAGGCTTTCAAGGAGAAGCCAGCCAGATAACATGGAGCAGGTGCATTTCATGCATTGCGTGTGCAAAGGCCCTGAGATCTGCTTGTCTGTGCAGCTTTTCCCAGACGTCAGAAGGCTCAGACTAGTCTCACCATCCCTCTGTCCCGTAACACATAATCACACCAGACCCTATCATGACCACAGACCCCCCACTTCCTCCAGGAAGATGAGGTCATTCCTGGTTTACCCTTCTCCTCCTCCCTCTCCTTCTCTCTTTCTGCCTGCCCTTCTTTCTGTCACCCGGAAGAAGTTATCTTCTCAATTCAGCTATGTGGTCCTCTCCCCTTACCCCTCCTCCTCCACCTCCTGAGGTGTGTACCCACCGTGAAGAGCTGTTGTGAAGGAGGAAACCCAAAGAGCCAAGAGCAGGAAGCCTGCATGCACAAGGAGGTCAGATCAGGAAATGGGTGTAGTACAGTTCACTGCCAAGTAAAAGATATGGTTCAACAACCTGCTGCCAGTTTCCGGCTGTGGGGCCTGGAGGCCTCTGGCCCAGGTGCTCCCATCATCCCCAGTGTGCATGTGCACTCTGGCTGAAAACAGGAGCTCTAAAATTGCAATCAAATGCAAGAAAGATAAGAGGGAAGTGAAGAATTTGGTTCTCAGATCCAGCCCATATCTTATCATGTTGTTATTTGAGGCGCACTGAGTGCTACCAACGTATTATTTAACATAGAACCAGTGAAAAGTGTACATATATCTTCATTATAGAAGGTACTCGTCCATCACTGAGTGCCACAAAAATGAACTAAGCACCAGTTATAGGCCAAGCAATTGGCTAGGGAAACAGATGAATCGTACGGTGATCTTTTGAGATAGGTTTTTTTCAGCCAGAGGTGAAAGGACAGGTTGACACACTGGCCACTCATGAGCAAGACAAAATGAGGGTGTCAGAGTAATCTTCTGAACATGTGCCCTGAGGTCGTCTCCTGAGGTTTCAGTTGCCTTCCCAGCACATGACAGCAGGCGTGGGGGGAGCAGCCTGGTGGGCAAGCAAGAGTCTGGTGGTTTGCCTTCTTTATGCCAGCTCTGTGAGCTTGGGCTGGCAACTTCACAGTCTTCTGATCCCTAAAATGTATTTGTATCTGCTCTTCTCAGTCTGCAGATTCACTGAACCAAGACTGGAAACATTTTTAAATTGCAGCTGCATGACACATGTGCAGACATTTGTCCTTCCAGTTCCTTGGAGAATACAGTATAATAGGTATTTACACAACACTGACACTGTGTTCCATGTTTTGATGGGGCTGGGGAGATGGCTCAGTCAGTAAAATGCTTGTCATGGAAGTATGAGGACCCGAGTTCAGATCCCCAGCACCCAGGAAAGAAGCCGGGAATGGTAGTGTGCACCTGTAATCCCAGGGCTGGAAGGAGGAGACGGAAAGGTTCCTTGGCTTGATGACCAGCCAGTAGATGAGTCAGTGACAGACTCTGTTTCAAAGAATAAGATGGAGAAGGATTGAGGAAGATACCTGATGTTGGCTTCTGAGTCCGTATTCATGTGCATACACATGTACACATATGTGTATATATACATATGACATAAAACTAATTTTATTAAAAGGATATTTAGAAATGATTGAAGTATGTTGTGTGGGAGGATATTGATGGTTGTACACAAATGCATCATCATTTTACATAAAGAATATGAGCATACTCAGGAAAAACCCAATTGCACTTAAGATCTGATCAACAAGAGGGAAACCATGCCTGGTACTGGAAACCTAGCTAACTTCTCGATGTGAGTAAAGTCATGGTTATTGGAGGAGAATCTACCATCACTGATTTACTAAATCAGCATAATCCCTAGCAAAAATCTATAAACTTTCTTCCTTATACTCACAGATAAGTTTCCCTCACCAAGGAAACTTCTTTTCAACAGAAGGAGACCACTACAGAAAACCAAAACCAACTGGGTGGTGGTGGCACATGCCTTTAATCCCAGCACTTGGGAGGCAGAGGCAGGAGGATCTCTGTGAGTTCGAGGCCAGCCTGGTCTACAGAGCGAGATCCAGGAAAGGCGCAAAGCTACACAGAGAAATCCTGTCCCCAAAAAACCAAAAAAAAAAAAAAAAAAAAGAATAGAAAACCAAAACCAATCAAAATACAAAATTGTGGAACCCAGTCCTGATGTCTACAAAACACCCAGGAGACATTTCGGAAGAGGGAGTATAAAGATTGTAAGAGCCAGAGGAGCAGGGAGTTTGCTATGGGACTGTGTCTCTTAGTAATGTCAGAAGCTACACCCATAAAGTCTCACCAACATGAGCTGAACAAGTTCAACACCGATGGACACACCAAAGTGGACAGGGAAAATCTCACTAGGCCTCAACCCTACACAAAGAACTATGGGAAACTGAGGAAAGCTGGGCCCAGGAGAGGTGTTCTGCCCCAGGGAAGAGCACACCAACTGGTCCTTCAGGGCCAAATGGTCAGCCCTGAAAACATACATATAAGTAACATTATACAGATTGCGTATATTATATTTAGGAATATATATGTATAGACATTTACATTTACGCACCCAGTAACAATGAATAAAGAGGCAGGGATTCGAAGGAGGCTGAGGAAGTGCATGAGAGGGTTTCGAGAGAAGAAAAGGAAGGGAGAACTGTTGATATGATATTATAATCTCAAATATTAGAAAAAACCCCACAAAAATCCTACATTTCTCATCCCTGTCTCATGGATGGCTACAGGGCAGGAGCATCCTGGAGATGTAGTGGCAGCCAGTGAGACACATTGTCTAGAAACATACCAAACCCGCCATCTCCTGTCAGAAGACATTGAGGTTTCCAATACATAAAGAGCGTGGCATTGATATCACAGTGCTGTCTTGTTTCCATAATCACTACCCTCTGGACCTTCTAGATGCCTGAGCAGGCAGATCTCCAGAAATACCGCACATGCCACGTCAAAACTCTTAAATGTGAGTGTTTCAGTTGGGCCCCTATTAGGAAGATATTTATTTCTAACTCATTTTTTTTTAACCTGCTCAGTCCATCAATCACCTTTCCTAATAAATTATGTATTTTTTTCTTAAATAAGTAAATAACTTGACCTTTTGAAGCTGGGAAATAAATCAGAAAAGAATAAAGAGGAGGTAAATTGTTTTAAGTATATCAGAAAGGCCTTATGCATTCAGGAACTCGTTGGCTTTTCTCTAAGTCAATGTACAGTGCTCAGCACCGAGAGCTCTTGTATACAAAGCTAGGAAAATAGCAGTGGTGATCTCAAACTGTGACTGCACAGTGGTGACATCACCCTTGTGATCCCGTTCCCCCCTCGGATTGGCTGCTGCGTTGTACTTTAGGCTTAGGGGAACCAGAATTAATGCATGCAGTCTTGTCTTGGATGTGTTGGTTTTCTGGCAAAAACTCCTCACAGAATTAGCAGCAATGTATCGTGTTAACAAGACAGGAGGTCTAGCAGCCAACCACAGCCTATCTCCTAGTTCTTTTTGTGACTAAGGTATACCATCATCTCTTGCTTGGATTCAGGGTTTTGGCAAAAATGACCTCTCCTCCCCATTCTTCTACACAGCAGCAATTTAGGGCTAGAAATAGACTACTCAATTCTGTCTCTCTCTGAGTAGTGACTAGGGGGGCTGTTTCTTCTCTGTGTGGTTAGAATGGTGAACCACTCTGACATCAGGGAAGGCAAGGGGAGGAGGGCTCGGCAGAGTCCTTTAAGGTGGCAAATATTAACTCAAGAACACATGTTCTGTCATCTTCTTGCTTCTTACATTTATGGTGAGGAAGTGATTTTTAGTAGCAAAGAGCCTGTGAGACAGGTAAAACCCTCCGGAGAATGTTCCAGTTCTTCCAGGTTTACGGTGTAAATAGGGACGTGTTTGGGGAGAAAACAAAACACAGAAACTGAGTACAGGGATGAAAGCTTGAGCCCCCAGCTTCCGTTCCCACGTCATTGCCTTTTCTGTGTTTTCACTTTTGGATGGGAATGGGGGGGAAGGGAGAGGGAGAAGAATTATACCGTGCTGACCTACCAACGGTTAGGAGTGACCCATCTATGTATGACCTTTGCTGTCAGTATTTACCCAAGCTCTCCAGCTCTGCAGCCATGCCTTCCTCATCCAAGGTCGCCACATCTGTCTTTGAGCCCCAATCCGGATTTCTTCATTTGTCTCTGAGGAAACTGACCTAAACCTTAGAAAGCTTTTGGGGAGAAAATGCTACCACCGATCATTCTGGGAGCTAACCTTTGGGTACTGATATATGAGGGACTTTGGCTCTTATTACTGCTACTGATGTTTTTTGTGGTGCTGGGGATAAAAGGACCTTGCCCATGATGGGGAGGCCCTCTACCCCTTAGCTACACCCCAGCCTCAGGGAGGGTGTTTTCTGAAGATGGGTAGGTCACCTCTGGTGTGTGATTTCGGAATATGGGCTGTGATGTGGGTGGTGCTTTAAGAGCGGCTCTCACGCCAGCTGCTGGGTCAGCAAGTTCTCAGTACGGGAGTAAACTGGGGTGAGTAACATACTAAATTTAAAAAGGGTGATAACTTCCCCGAGTGCGTGTTTTTAAAACCGGTACAAGTGTGAGCAATGGGGGAGGGGACTATCTGAAAGCTTTGGAACAAGCTGGTGCAATAAATTATGAAACTGGATGCAGCCAAAGCTTATGAAACAGCACCCACTCTAGAAGATGGCTTCCCTTTGCCCTAGGAGGTTGCTTGTGATGGAGAAGTTGTGTAAGTTCTGTGCTTTACAGTAACCCATTACAAATGTACAAATACCCCATCACTGTTACAAGGACCGCACCCCACCTTCTCTGATCCACAGCTCTAGTGGCAGAAACAGATGCAAATCATTAAATAAACACGCCAATCTTTTCTCCAACCACTTGTCTAAAAATTTCACTTTTTTACGGATTGGAGATTAATTTTCAATCTTGTTAAATTAGAATAAAATGCAAGAATAGGGACACTTTTTTTTAATATTTGAAGAAATGTATTTTATTTCCCTCATTACCAGAGTAATCTAAACCATGTCATTCAGCTATTACTATATAATTCATAAAGGAATAAGACATTTAAAAGAATTAATTAAATTATCCTCTAATATACACAACTTGATTTACTAAGAAATATGGTTAAAAATTATCAATACTCTTCTGACTGTTGGTGATATACAAAAAGGAAAGAGAAATGTGACACAGAGGATACATAGTATGTGTTTAATTCTAAAAGTCACTTTAATTTAAACTGCACTATGTACATTTTCACAGCAGGAATTCAAAGATGTATTTTTGGACCACTTAACTGTCTAGTTAAGTCAGACATAACTGGAGGATCTCGTTCTAATTTCGTAGACTCATTAAGATAATTCCTCATTTTAGGATCACCAATCTAGCTCTTTTCAAGGCACTGGAAAAGTTGTGGGGAGTGTGTGTGTGTGTGTGTGTGTGTGTGTGTGTGTGTGTGTGTGTTTAGATTTAGAAATGTAACTTTCGGTACTATCCTATCATAATAACATAGAGTTGCTTTTCATTCAGTATTTTTAAATAAAAGCTCTCTAGTCTTCTATTGGTGAAATTATTAAGGCCACTCCATGTAGTTAAAAGGAGATTTATTTAATGACGTAACTTACAAATTAAGGGTTTTAAGATCCATGCTATAGTCTTCCTTAATAACCTTTTGAATATTTTGTCTGATGTTCATACAAGCACACAATGTGTTTGGATCACCCTCTATTTCTTGCACTCCAATTCATATACTGCCTTACACTCTACCACTTCCCCCTCTCAGCTTCAGGTGCTCTTTTTTTTTTTTTTTTTAATACTCACTGTGTCCATTTAGTCCATTAGTGCATAGGTGTGGATCCTCTATTGGAGCTCGGGTGGCTTCCCAGGACTTGCATCCCTGAAGAAAATCAATTCTCCCTCTTCCAACAGCCATCACTTGGCTCCAGGTCCCCAGATAGCACTCATGAGTCCCTTTCCTATCCATGCTGGGGTTTTGGCCTGGCTTGATCTTGTGCAGGTGTTATCCTGGTAACCACAGCTGCCGTGAGTTCATCAGAAGACAGCATTTCACAGAACTCCTCCCCAGTCTCCCGCTCTGAAATTCCTTGAAGCCCCATTCTATAAAACATTTCTTTTTTAAAGATTGCTGCTTTGGAAAAGAAAAGATACACTTTTAAATGTTTCATGAGATTAAAGAACTTTAATTCTATTAACATGGTCTCAAAATTTAATTGACTCCCATCAGTTTACAGGTTTGCTTATTTGTTGGTTTGTTTTGAGGAAGAGTGTCCCGGTTTTGCCTATAGTCTAGCCTGTTTTTGAACACATGATTCTATTGCTTTAGCCTCCCCAGTAGTTAGGATTACAGACACATATCACCATGCCCAGCCTTTCCCACAAGTTAGGAAAATATAATAAGAATGTCGCAATCAATCCATGCTTTACTGTTTTAACAAATGGACTTCGAAAAGAGGCTATAATAAAATCATTTCATTTTAAGAAGGGATGATAAGCCCTGGATTTAGAATAATTCTCATGTTACCTTTGATGACTAACAACAACACGTATTCTGCAGCCATGGCTTCACTGTTTGTGTTTTTTCCCCTTCATTGTGCACTTGGACTTTTGTTATTCCTTAAGTGGCTTCTAGATGCCCACGTGGCCACTGTCAGTCGCCCCCGGGAGGTTCTCATGCTTTGGACACATTATGATGCACTTTGCAGCAATTTCACTCAGTAGACACCTGTTTTTTCCAAATAAGACTTGGTAAAACTCAGTTCAAATAAAATTTAATTAGTCAATCAAAGCTCTTGACTAGCGTTTTGCAGAAATAAATATTTTATAAAATAGGTGATGTGTTCTTATGCACATTTTAATGCATGAAATTGACTCATATTGTGTTTTGGGTAACATCTATTCTCGTTCTCACCAGTTTCTCTGTGCTGTGGTGGACCTCACATCCATGGGCAGAACAAACTGGACTTACTGGGTCATTAAAAAAAAAAGGCAAGAAGCTGAGAGAAGGAATATTGGTGAAGTACGAGGGAGTTGGAGAGGAAAAGTGGGTGGCAGATATGATCATGTTTCAATGTAAAAAAGTATGAAAATCTCCAAGATAAAGAAAAATGGAAGAAAGAATGGAGCTGGGAAGAGAGCTCAGTTGGTAAAGGCACTTCCCGTGACCCGAGTTTGATCTCACGGACCCAGATGGTGGAAGGAGAGAACCGAATGAATTCCAAAAGCTGTCTTTGGATGTCCGAATTCATGTACACCCCATACCACACGAAGTAAATAAATAAAATGTAACTTTAAAATATTTTTTAAAGAATGACAATTTAAAAAAGCATAATTCTTTATTGATTCCTTGGGAATTTCACATCATGCACTCCAATCCCTCTCACCTCCCTGTCCAAATCCCTCTCACCTCCCTGTCCCTCCATATCTGCTCCTCACCACTGCAGCATCCCTCCTCCAAAAGGAACCTCCCACAAAGTAATTAAAAACAAAACAAAGCAACCAAACAAAAAAAATCCACCCCTCTCCTCTGTCTTTCCTATCTCTCAACACCTCTTCACTCCTCTTAGTGGCATTGGGAGCTGCAGTGTGTCAGACTGTCTACCCTTTTGTCCAATCAACCCCACCTATAAATGTCCATTGCAATGAGCCGTTGGTCTAGTTCAAGGCCTCTGGCACACCATCAGTACTGGACCATCAATAAAACTCCTCTTGAATGTCCTGCTGTTATCCTGAGTCATGGAGATCCTGAAGCTATGGTTCCGAAGGATCAGTTCCTTCACAAGCTCCAGCAGGTGATAGATGGGGTAGATGTTAGGATGGGCCAACCCAAGTCCCAGGATGTGGGTCCAGGTGGTAGCTGAATTGGTCAGTCTGGGCCACTGGGACTGAGCCCCTCAGGTGAGGTATGGAGCCAGCTCTTCTAACGCTCAGATGTCACCATGGCCCCAAGTGGCAGTGCAGGTCATTGAGATTAGCATGGCCTCTTTGGCAGTATGACCCTTATACAGTAACATGACCTCATGTGATGGCCCAGATCCCAGGTATTTTCATGGCCTTTGGTGGTAAGAAGAGCCAGGGACATCAACACAGACCCTGGCTGTGGTAGGGCTACAAAGAATGACAAGTTTTAAGCAGAGATTGTCATTGACAATTTGATTTACTATGGCAGTGTGGGAGTACATGGGGAGTCCAGCTCTGACCTTCTCCCAGCTTTTGAAGGGTTCTTAAGTGGAGGAAAGAGGAATGAGGAAATATCAGATAGAAAGAGAGACCTTGCTGACGAGAAGAAAGACAGAAACACAGGATAGCTTTGGGAGGACCTGAGTCAATACCCAACAGCCTCTCTGTTTATTCAAAAGGTCTTTTTATAATATGCCAAGGGGAGAGGCAAAAGACCTCCCCCTTGCAAGATCAAAGCACATTACACAGACAAGTGTAGACTCTTCCAAACACCTGGTAAACATGCCCATGGCCAAATCATCTCCTATGCAGCCCTGATGGGTAAAGCAAGCTCAGATTCTCTGACTCTGAGTAATTTGTCACTAGGAAGCCTCTGTGGGCTCCTACATGGCAGTAATAACATCTATTGATGACTCTTGGATCTTTTTCATTTCAGTCCTAGTGATGGGGTCCAGAGCCTTGGGCATACAGTGAGCACTATACTACTATGTGACAAATTCAGGCCTCTGGAGCCTATTTTTCTTTTTAAATGCATTGAACATTTACCTATGTTGCCTAAAGCTTTTATTTTAGCATTACTAATTGTTTTTAAATTGTTAAGTCTGGAAGAAATTACATGTGCAAAGAAATAAATTATTTTTTAAGTCAGTAAACTCAAAATATGAAAGTATTGTGGGATAATCTTTTTGTACACTGTGAAGATGTGTCTCTGCTAGGTACCTTCTGGTTGGTTTAATAAAAAGCTGAACAGCCAATAGCTAGGCAGGAAAGGATAGTCAGGACTTCCAGGGAGAGAAGAACTCTGGGAAGAATCTGAGAGGTGGGAAATTCACCAGTGAGACTCGGAGGAAGTTGGATGTGCACTGTATTGAGGAAAGGTAATTAGCCACATGGCAGAATGTAGATTATATTTAGGTAAATTTAAGTTATAAGAGCTAGTTGGCAACAAGCCTAAGCTAAAGCCAAGTTTCACACTTAATAAGAAGTCTCTGTGCCATTGTTTGGGAGCTGGTGGTCCAAAGAAGGACCAGTTACAAAAAAGTCTTGCATTGTATGCTCTAAATCTGGTTCAACAACAACAACAAATCCATGCATCCTTGCAAGGCTCAGCAGAGCTCCGGGAAGGCAGAGTACAGGCAGTGCTAATCACCCGTGTTAAGGAGTCACAGCAATGTCGCCTTGCTTTGCCGTTGACTTGTTTTTCTTTAGTTCTGTTGTGTTCATGCTGAATTCCTGGAGCACAGGTAGACAAATCCCATCTTCCGTAGGATCCAACAGTTCCGGAAACAATGTGCCACAGTGGTTTTCATCAACACGGGGAGATGAAAATGACTGAGCTTCAAAAATCCGCCCTCAGAAAACAAATTAGCTTGCAATGATTAAAAAGAAAATTCTGGTTAAAGACTTAATGAGTTTCTATCCTTGCAATTAGCCATGTCGTTTTATTAAAAGAAAGGAGGGAGGCTTCAGCGAGCCCGTGTGGCGTGGTAAGTCAGATTTCCACGGTGTTGCTTCGGTTTACAAAGCTTTCTCACAAGCAATTTCATTTTCATTTCTATGGTGCCTGCTTACTTTTCTGTCCAATTTGAGAACTCTGTTCAGATCCATCATCAGCTGAAGCTTAAGGGTGTCGTTGACACAGAACTCGGTCGACAGTGGCTGACTTTATCTCGGATGAAAAATACCAGAGCCCAATAATTGAAGCGCAGAAGATGGTACCTCACACACAGCTCCTTCTTTCTCGGCATCCTGGGGGCGGTACTTCAGGGACAGCATTAGTGGAGGAGGCTTTGTACTTGGTTCAATTTTTTTATTATTCAAAACTATGTTCTTGGAGACCATATTATTTAAGTTCAGCTTTTAAAATCATTTCATTTTTCACCCCTGTTGCCTTCAAGCTTTTTCATCAGGAATTTTCATAGGGGAAAAAACCCCACCTTTTTGCAGTCCATATCCACAGAAATGAAAACCCAAATTGATCTACGTAGACTTTACTTTTACAATACTGCAAATGGAGGAAAGTCACATGCCTTGCACAGTGAGAATAGCTAGCATTTCTTATTTGTAAAATTCAGATAACTATCTCCTAATGCTTTCTGTGGGTCCAGTTTTTGTTTGTCTCTGTTCTGTCACCTGGGTCCCTTAGGCTGTTTTGTTACACCCTTGAGCTAATTTTGAAGGTTCCTCCTTTGTCACTGGGGTCCTTCTCTTTTAGCCCCTGGAATATTCTGACCCAAACAATTGTATCTGGACTGTGTTTGCACGTGAATGTACAAATGGAAAACTGAGTCAATTTTGCTTCTGATTCATGCAGAAAGGAAAACAAACACAGAAAAAAACCAAGACACTTGGCAAACTTTATCAGGAAGTTCTCGGCGAATGTCTTTTTCTGTCTCAGTGATGCGGAAGATTGTCTAAGCTTTTCTCTTTGGGGTACACAGCTGCCTCATGTCACATGGCTTTCTCATCGCCTCATTTCCTGCCTCCTGAGACTATCTCTCTTCCAGGAAGATGAAGATGGGATAACAAGTTTCAGTAGGTTTGATGCCTAGCATTTAAAACATCTGTGAAGATCTTAACTCATCTTTGGGCCTGACCCACCAGTCGTCCATCTGAACCAACTGAATCTTCATTCATCTCTTCAGTCACCTACTCACTCATCATTTAGCTATGGCTTGCTTTATGCTAGGTCCTGGGGAGATAAAAATGTCAGTGTCTTGAGAAGGCAGTTCTATGCGATGTGATGCTGTAGGCAAAAATAGATAGCATCTAAAAGTTTCAGAGAGACTTCCAGAAGCAGAAGCAGAAGCAACAAGAAACAAGTTTTCACCTAACTGTTCTTTCCTGCTCATCTTCTTTGATGTTTCCCCTCAAATCCTTACGGATGGTTGGACTGTTCTGTGTCTCGAGTCTTCGGGCTCTATAGTTCCAGGGTAGGCATTTTCAACAGCCCAGGCTTTGGCAAAGGTTCATGATGTTTCTCTGCCAAGGGTTCTCACTGGCAGATGGCAGCAGCTGCTGCAATTGCGTCTAAGAAAGTACAGGAGGAGCCCTGCAGATCGTCCTTTTTATTACACTAATGCCTTCTTTCTTGAAAGTGGCTTTTCATTGTATCAGTGCATAATTGTCTCTGCTAATGCATTTGCTCTGATCATAAAAAAATCTAATTACTCTGTATAACGAATCATTAACAATTTCCTTAAATTCGTTTCCGTGTTTACATGCTGGTATTCAGTTTATGCTAATAAACCTAAAATATTCATGCTTTTCAGTCTGAGATTGCAGATGTTAAAAATTTGTTTTAGTAAACGTACATTGCAGATCTACGTTTTGTAAAGTGCGCAAGTATAAACTCCTCAAGATTATTCTGGAATATGCCATTCTGCTTTTCTATCCACTTTTAAAGTGAAGGTCCTTCATCTCCTTCACCACCACACTAGGTTAACCAAAACAGAATGACACATGCTCATATTTAACGTGAGAGCATTAATTGGCGTTTAGTAATGAAGGAAGATGGAAAGTGGTTGGGGCTGAATCTTTCCTTTTGGTTTATCCACACTGAGATTCAGCCTCTATCCAGTTGGTGAAACAGATATTAGAAATTAATACTGTTGTTAGTCTAAGAAGGAAAAATTGAACTTTAAATTCTCACCATGAACATACACCACACAGCTTTTCCTCGGCACTGCCACTCTTATGAAACTTATTCTGGGATGTCTGTCTCCTCTACTAAGTGCCCACATACTAGTCACCTCCAAAGCTTATGAGGTCAGTCTATTATTATCCTCGTTTCACAGATTAGAAACAGAATTTGAGAAGTGCAGCAACTTGGCCCAAGGTTACAGTATTTCACAGTGGTTCCCACGGGATTAGTTTTGTCTGTTTGGGGACATTTGGCTATGTCTGAAGACATTTTTCACTGTCACAACCAAGCAGGGGCCGACTTATACAGTGAGGAAAAGCCAAGGAAGCTGCTTAACATCCTCCACGGCAAAGAACAAACCCCCACGAGAGGAGATGATTCCTCCCCCCCCCCGCCCCCCGCCGCCAGCGTGACCACAGAGCTGTGGCCGAGACCTGCGGTGCTGCAGCTGTGTCCAATGCTCCTGCATAGCTCTGCGGGCTGCTGGATTCAGAACAGCTGTAGTAGACAGCTGTGGCAAAGGCTGTGTGACTACACCTCTCTCCCAGCACCTGTGGGAGTGTGGCTTTGCTTCCCTGTTTGGGGGCTTCGGAACACTGTGGGGAAACTGAGGAAGCTGTGAGTGAATGTGTATTGTTTGACATGGGCACAACTATGACCAAGGCCCAATGCCTCAGAATGGCAAAGCCTTCCCCATACTGGTCAGGTCCAGAATTGGCAAAGCCTTCCTCTGGTTTGAGTGTGAATGTTGACAGTGTGTGGAGGGATGAATATTTAAGAACAATTGACCAGTGTGTGCAAAATGAGCAGTTGTGGCTTCCTCCTTCTGGTTCTTTATATCCTCAGACTGCTTACCTACAAGACCTACACTCGCTAACTCCTCCCCTGTACTGGACATAACAAACTTGTTGAGGTTCAGGTTGTTGCAGAAATTGGAACACTCCACTGGAGTAAGCACAGTCCACCGGATCCCAGTTTTTCTGTACACGTGTGTCTGTTCTTCATTGCCTTGCTGTCCCAGAATACCTGTGGAGCTGCAGCCTGGACTGTGCACACAGTTTTCACCTGTGGAAGTGACTCTCAGCTGGTGTTCAGACTCTCCGTTCTACAGGGCAATTGTGAGGGAATTCCGTAGAAACTCTGTCTCTGGAGGCTCAGCTGCTCTCAGTGGTCACCACTTAGTTCAGCTGGGAATCCTTCACCTCCTCCTCTAATTGAAGTTTGCCCCAGGGCTGGTGATACCTCCGGGGTTCCAGGTGGAAGCTGCTGTTCTGTGGGGTTGCAGTCAGTAAGAGCTCTTTATCAGTATACTTCCCACTTTTTTGCCCTACTCCTCCATCCCACTCTCCCTCCAAAGTGACCTCCTAAATACAGTCCCTGTGCCTCACTTTCAAAGGACCCCAAACTAAGACAGAGACAGTGAATCTTCACATCATACTGTAAATACAATCACACGGAATCAGATGGTGAGTACAGGACCATCAGTGGCCTGTGGCCATGAGTGGTCTTTGCTCTGTTTGCATGGCCAACCACTGAGCACGGCTTCCCTGAGACTCTTTCAATTCTCTCCCAGTTGTATCTTTCTGTAGATCTGTAATGTGTCTACAATGGTCATTTCATTCTTTGTGTGTGTGTGTGTGTGTGTGTGTGTGTGTGTGTGTGTGAAGGATGTGTGTGTTCATGAGTATGTGTGTTCATGTATGTATGGATCAAAGGCTCCTCATCAACCTCTCTTACCCCTTCCCTGGCCTATTGCATCTTTTCTTCCCAAGTTCCTCTTACTTCCCTGTCTTTACATGCATAGGTGTGTGAATGTGTATGTGTGTGCATAAAACCCACTGCTTTGACTAGAGTTTCCTGCACAAGCATGGGTAGGAAGTTATTGTACAAGAGAAAGGATATTGTACTAGTGGTTACAGCATTGAGGACTATGACTCCCCAATCCTGAGGGATTTTTCCTGCCAGTAGCTCATCTGGGAGGAGTGAGGCCTTGCAAGCCCTCCCCCAATCCATGACTGACTATTGCCAGGCGTCCTCGTGTGAAAGTGGCCACCGTTGCTCTGAGTTCGTGGGCGCAGTGGCCATGGCCTGTCCAGAAGGCAGTCTTTTACAGTGTTCTTTCCAACCATCCATTTCTCACCATTTTCCCACATTTCTTTTCTCCTCCACCTAGTCTAAGAATGAGGTGACGCCTCTGTCCTTTCTCTCTCCTCACTTGTTCAGCTAAACCCCTGTCCCCTAGGTGGATGTCATCTAGCTCTCTCCTTCCAACTCTGATATTCCAGCCATGCCCGTGATGGTTTCTATTTCTTTCTTTTTATATGAAAATAGGATTTATCAGAGTGGCTTATAGCTTATGATCCACCTATTCCAACAATGGCTGTCTCTCAATGGAAAGTTCAAGAATCCAGTAGTTGTTCAGTCCGTGAGGCTGGATGTTTCAGAATTCTTGAATGCCAGAATCCCAAAGAAGTAGGCTCTAATGCCAGCAAAGGAATGCACTTGCCAGTCAGAGCAAGGGCAAGCAGGCAAAGAGCAAGGGCCTTCCTTTGTCCCTGTCCTTTATATAGGCTGCTACCAGAAGGTGTGACCTAGACTTATGGTGGCTCTTCCCGCCTCAAGATATCCAGATTTAGGGGAGGTTCTTCCCACTTCAAATGACTCAATAATGAAAAATCCCTCATAGGTGTACCCACCATCTTGGATTTAATTAGTTCAGGATGAAGTCAAGTTGACAACCAAGAATAGCCATCACAACGATACATATCCATGACGACTGAAACTGAAAGCTCTATTAACGCTTATAAAACAGATTCCTCCAGTAGAGTTGGTCCGGCATCGCTTAACTAAACAGCTATAACTGAGAGACTTACAGCTTTTTAAAAGGAACTTTGACATACTCAATGATCTGTACATTAAATTGCCTTTTTAAAAAATACTTTTTTTTGTACAGAATATTCTGATCTGGGTTTCTCCTCCTGTGTCTCCTCTGAGACCTTCCGTATCTTCCCACCTATCCAACTCCACACCTTCTTTCTCTCTTTCTTTAGAAAACAAATAAACCAATAAAAAAAATAAGCAATCAGAATAAAACAAGACAAACAGAGAAAAGACAAAGGAAAAAACAAAAACTACAAGAAACATATGCACACAGACACACACACATACACACACTCATGAAAACACAGAAAGCATAATAGACAAGCAAAAGAGAGTTCAGGTAAAAATAATATATCATTGAGTTTATTTTGTGTTGGCCATCACTGGTGGGCATGGGGCCTGCCCTTAAGTGTGGTCTGTATGCCCAATGAGAATCCATTGGAGAAAACCAACTTTTCCTTTGTGAGAGGTTGTCAATAGCTGTTGGGTTAGGGATGGGAGCTTGTGTCCACTTCCCCTCTCAGTGATGGGACCCATTTGGCTTGGACCCTTGCAGGCCCTGTACATGCTGCCACAGTCTCTTGGCTTCGTATGTGCAACAGTCCTGCTGTGTTTAAAAGAGCTCGTTTCCTTGTCTTCAATCCCCTCTGGCTCTTACAATATTTGTGCCTCCTCTTCCACACAGTTCCCTGAGACCTGAGGGGAGGGGTTTGATGAAAACATTCCATTTTGGACTAGTGTTCCAGTATCTCTCTTTGCACAAGGTTCAGCTGTGGCCGTCTATGTTAGTTTCTATGTTCTGCAGGAAGAAGCTTCTCTGACGCTGGCTGAGCAAGACACTAAGCTGATTCCCAGCGGGTGTGGCTTCTGAGCTCCCCAGTAGAGAGTCCCATGATGGTTTCTTTGCCTTCAACTTTCAGTCAGAATTCCTTGTGGTGATATTGTGTCCCCCAATATATTGTGCACCTTAATAAACTTATCTGGGGTCAGAGAACAGAACAGCCACTAGATAGACATAGAGGTCAGAAAATGGTGGCACACACACCTTTAATCCTATCACTTGGGAGGCAGAGATCCATCCAGATCTCTGTGAGTTCAAAGCCACGCTGGAAACAACCAGGCATGGTGACACACGCCTTTAATCCCAGCACTTGAGATCTCATGTCTTGCTTGGGAAAGACACACGCCTTTAATCCCAGGAAGTTATGGCAGGAAGCAGAAAGGTATATCAAGGCACGAGGACCAGGAACTAGAAGGCTTTTAAGCTTTTAGGCTTTTAGCAGCAGTTCAGCTGAGATCCATTCGGATGAGGACTCAGAGGCTTCCAGTTTGAGGAAACAGGATTGCCTGAGAAGTTGGCGAGGGGAGGTTAGCTGTGGCTTGTTCTGCTTCTCTGATCTTTCAGTGTTCACCCCAGTACCTGGCTCTGGGTTTGTTTTTGTTAATAAGACCTTTTAAGATTCATCTACAATTCCCAAAACCTGTTTTTAAGGATCTGGATTACTTTTTATACATCAGCCCAGCTGACACTGTTTCTTCCTGGTAATCACTCAGCTGAGAAGCAATTCCCCTATGCAAATTCAGCGTGCACTTTTAGTCCCTAGGCAAATACTACTTCCTCCACCAATTTCTAACTGGCAGCCTTTTGGGGTGGGGGTGGGAGACCAGTGATTGAACTCAGGGCCTTGTATGAACTAAGTGAGCACTCTGCTCCTGAGTTACTCCTAGGCCCTTTTTTAATTTTTATTTGACACAGGGTCTCACTAAGTTGCCGAGCTGCCCTTGAACTTGAAAGTGCTATTCAAAAAAGCAATGGAGCTATAATGAGGAAAAAAAATCACAGCCCCTCTTGCATCTGAAAGTAGGAAGTAAAACGCAGTGATTTCAAACTTTTAAGTTGAATGGTTATCTTATAGATACCAAAATGTTGTAGACAGCATCAATTTGATTTTGTAGAATTGAATTTTTATCCTAATGAATGTATTTCAATTAATATAAAATTTGAAAATTTGAAAGGTGTATAGATGGATGTGCAATTTCTACCTGCACTTTATTTTGGTTATATAATACTGAGAAAGCTGGTTAAATAACTGTTTTTAAACCGAGTTTAGGAACCCACTTTGTAGTCAGTGAATTTTATTAAGCATTTGCATAAAATTATTGATAGGACATACCTTAACAGGTTGATAATATTCCATACACTAAATTTGATGTCTGTGTATTTATTACATCATTGATTTATTCAACATATGGCATGATCACACACAAGACTCCACTTTAGATCGTGAATTCTCAGTGTATGGATATTATTCTGCCAGTGGTGATGGAAATATTGGCTACCGAGAAGAAAAGAAAGTTAGCTATTGAAATGGTTGCTTGGTCTCCAAATGTAACATGGACACAGGAGACGTATAGTATTACAGTTTTTATGGGGAGCAACTGGGGAAGGCGTGTGGAAGATTCTTAGGGGACAATGAAGGGCAGCAGCAGTGGATACCATAGGAAAGGAAACCCCTGTCCTCACGGAGCAGGGGTTGTCATGGCAAAGAAGGAGCCCACAAAGAACAGGACAAATAATAAAAATAGGTCATGCAATATCATATAGATATGGTCAATTTGAATTTATGGAGTTTAATTTTTAACCAAATGAAACTATCTCAATTAATGAAAAATTGTAAGTTGAGGGGTTTTCAAGCCCAACGTTGGCTAAGGGGAAAGGTGAACTGAAGAAGAGAACTAGGAAGTAGCATGTGGGAGACCAGGGCATTGGCACTAGCTGGGGTCACTGTGGACATCTGAGTGCAGACCTTCATGAATAAAGGGTGAGTAGAGAGGAGGTCTTCAGTGATGGGGCAGAGGGTCCAAAGGCCCTGAGGACAGTGTAGGAACAGTGAGCCATTGTGGTGGGAAAGAATGTTGAAAGGTGTTAAAGTCACAGGGTCCAAGGCCTATGGACTATTTAAGGTCCTGTTCTAACTCTTAGAAGAAGTGAAGCTGTTAAGATTTTAGAGGAAGAAATGATACAATGTTGTTTACATTTTTTTGTTAAAAATCTTTCTCACCGTTGTGCTGAGAATGGACAGAACAAGGCAAAGGAGACCTTAGAGAGATTAGCTGGTACTGCTAATTCAAAATCCCACAGGGTGGGTAGCTTCAGTTTGGGAATCTGGAAAGTGCAGACTCAGGGTACCAACTAGGCGAGTTTCATGCTGAGGCCTCTTCTCTACCTTGTGGGTAACCACTATATCATTTTTTTGTCTGTGTGGCTTTTTTGTGGTGGACATGTGCAATGGAGAAAGAGAGATGGGATATCTCTTATTTATCTTCCCATCTTATAGGACAAGTGCACTAATGCCAAAGTACAAGGGCCCCACTCTCACGACACCACCTAATTCCATCACCTCCCCTGTGGTGGTTTGAATAAGAATGCCCACCCCCATGGGCTCACACATTTGAACATTTAGTCTGAAGTTGGTGGGACTGTTTGGGAAGGATAGGAGATGTAGCCTTGTTGGAGGATTTGTGTCACTGGGGGTGGGCTTTGAGGTTCCAAAAAGCCCATACCATTCCCGATTAGCTCTCTGCATCCCATGCTGTGGATCAGGATGTAAGCTCTCAGCTACTACTCCAGCACCATGCCTGCCTGTTGCCATGCTCCCTGCCATGTCATGATCATGGACTCACTCTCTGAAACTGTAAGCCCCAAATAAACTGTTTCTTCTATGATTTGCCTTTGTCATGGTATTTTTTCGCAGCAATAGAAAAGTGACTAAGACATCCACCAAACTTCAAATGCTACCACACTGATTCAGCACATGAATTTGGGAGAGATACAAATTTTCAGTCCACAACAGAAGGTCACTGCAACCTTTTAGATGAGAGATGACTGAGAACATGGTATCATAAAGGATACAAGCTGTTTGTGAAAGTATTTTTAAAAGTAGATTAGCTCGGTTGAGTAATCTGATATAGAGGATGGGAGAAAAAAATGAATGAAAGACAGGATAGAGCATTGGATAGGTGTAGCTAGAGTTTTCCTGCCTGGCCCACAGTCAGGACAAATCTCTTTCACCTGCCAGTCCCACAGCCTCAGACCCAACCAAGTAAACACAGAGACTTATATTGCTTACAAACTGTATGGCCATGGCAGGCTTCTTGCTAACTGTTCTTACAGCTTAAATTAATCCATTTCTATAAATCTATACCTTGCCACGTGGCTTGTGGCTTACCGGCATTTTCACATGGTGCTTGTCATGGTGGTGGCTGGCAGTGACTCTGACTCAGCCTTCCACTTCCCAGCTTTATTCTTCTCCTTGTCCCGCCTATACTTCCTCCTGCCTGACTACTGGCCAATCAGTGTTTTATTTACCAACCAATCAGAGCAACACATTTGCCATACAGAACATTCCACAGCAGATAGGCATGTTATTATTACTGTTTACTATGGTTTTTCATATTGATAAGTTATACTGAATATAGGCAAGCAGCTAAGAGTCTCCTGGACAGCAAGATTTAACAGTTCTTGCTTTAATGAGCTTCAATTTGTGAATGAATGTGAGCAGGGCATTTCATAACAAATTTGTTTGACACTGTGGCTGGAGATAACTGGCCTATAAAGGACCAGGGCTAGGGATGTCAATGTTCTTTCAACACAGGCTGTCCTGTGCAGCTGAAGAATAGTTCTGCCACAAATCCCAGCAACATTCCCCGGGGAAGCATCAAGGGCATGGCTTTTATGTATTTTCTTTTCTTCAAGCTGCCATTTCACTCTGAAGTGACAGAATATGGTCTTTTATTGTTGGATGTTTCGGGTATAATCTCCACCAGCTAAGTTCTAAAGGCCTTTTGGGCAGAAGTCATCTCAGATATTTCCTTTGTGTCACCCTCCAGAAAATGGCAGAGAATGCCTTCACTTTGAAGTCTCTTGCTTTCTCCACAGACCGTCATGTACTCTGATTTTACCCACTTTCAACCACAGCACAATAGAGAATTCATGGGTTATGTGAATTTAAATACAACCTTGGTGAAGTTCTTCCACTCTGAAAAGGGAAGATACATGTGAAGCCAATACTAGTCGTAGATAAGGGCTGGTTTTTGCAGTGAAGTCTCAGCAGACAGGAGATGATAACGTTTTCTTAATTAATGAAAATGGCAAAATGTTACAGAATTCGTTTTAAAAATTTACATTTTGTGTGTGTTCCATGTGTTGTGTACATCTTCATGTGGATGTGTTCATGTGAGTGGGAATATATAGGTGTGTGTAGGCCAGAGGTTGATGAATGTCTGCCTCAGTTGCTCTCTACCTTATTTTCTGAGGCAGGGTCTCTTACTGAACCAGGAACTTCCTCATTTGGCTAGGTCAGCTGTTCTGAGAGCCAGTGGCCTGCCTATCTTCACCTTTCCAGCACTGTGATTATAGTTGTGCACGCCCTCACTTGGCTGTGTGGGTGGGTGAGTGAGTGCTAGAGAGCTGAACTCAGTTCTTCACACTTCACTACAGGAATTTTTCTGGCCCAGGCATCCCCCAGCCCTTGAGTTATAGCAGCCATGATGGAAGCAAGTGCTGCTCTTAGTTAGAAGGCTTTGAGTCACTAGTAGCTTGCCCATTCTCTTACAGGCACATCTTGAGAATAGAATTTAACTATTTTTGTTAAATCAGTGAAAAATTTATCTTCTCAATCCCGTGATAATCTGAAATAATGTTTATGTCTTCATATTGTCTTATGTTTTTTTTTTGTCTACATGGAGTTTTCAAACACTAAAGACTTTCTATTATAGAACAGCATCGAATGGCAGCCATTGGAGACTGGGAGGCTTGAGGGAAGCAGAGGGAAAGAAATTAGAGGAGAGCATCAGAGAGGAAGGTGCAGTTGCTATATAGCACAGTGGGGGTATCTATTGTTTATAAAAAAAAAACCTATGGCCAAATACTACTGGTCTAAAAAATAAAAAGTAGTGATACAATGACTCCTAATGATATTCTACTATACTCACACATCAGTGCCTTATTCAGCCATCATCAGAGAAGCTTCCTCCTGCAGCAGATGGGAACAAATACAGAGACCCAGGGACAGACATTACACAGGAAGAAAGGCCTGGGAACACACAGCTCTAAATGGAAAAGTAGGAAGTAGCCTTGAACATGTTGGCACAGGAGACCACTTTCTAAATATAACACCAGTAGCACAGACACTGAGAGCAACAACTAATAAATGTGATCTCTTGAAACTGAGAAGCTTCTGTAAGGCAAAGGACATAGTAAACAGCCTACAGAATGGTAAAAGATCTTCACCAACCCCACATGTGACAGAGGGCTGATCTCCAAAATACATAAAGAACTCAAGAAACTAGACATCCAAATACCAAAAAATCCAATTAGAAAATGGGCTACAGTTCTAAACAGAATTCTCAACAGAAGAATCTCAAATGGCTGAAAAACATTCAAGGGATTGCTCAACATCCTTAGTCATCAGAGAAATGCAAATCAAAATGACTCTGAGATACCATCTTGCACCTGTCAGAATGGCTAAGATTAAAAAAAAAAAAAACACTGATTACAGCTTATGTTGGAGAGGATGTGGAGCAAGGGAAACACTCCTCCACCATTGGTGGGAGTGCAAACTTATACAGCCACTTTGGAAATCAGTATGGTGACTTCTCAGAAAATTGGGAATGAATCTACTTTAAGACCCAATGATAACACTCTTGGGCATATACTGAAGGCATGCTCAATCATACCACAAAGACACTTGCTCAACTATGTTCATAACAGCATTATTCATAACAGTCAGAACCTGGAAACAACCTAGATGCCCTTCCACCAAAGAATGGATAAAGAAAATATGGTACATTTACACAATGAAGTATTAATGAGCTGTAAAAAACAATGACATCATGAAATTTTTAGGCAAATGGATAGAACTAGAAAATATCATCCTGAGTGAGGTAACCCTGACTCAGAAGCAGCCTGCATAGGACTGACTTAGGCCCTCTGCATGTGGGTGACAATTCTGTAGCTTGGTCTGTTTATGGGGCCCCTAGCAGTGAGACCAAGATGTATCTCTGGCACACAAGCTGACCTTTTGGAACCTATTCCCTATGTGGGATGCCTGCCTCAGTTAGCATTGTTGGGGGGGGGGGGCGGGGAGGAGCTTGGTCCTGCCTCAACTTGATATGCCATGTTTTGTTGACTTCCATGGGAGTGGGTAGGGAAGGGGGGTAGAAAGTAGGTGGGGGAAAGGGAGGGAGAGGAGAGGAGGGAGGGGAAACTGTTGTTGGCATATAAAATGAATGAATGAATGAATGAATGAATGAATAAAAAAATCCAGAAATAGGTCAACCATAAAGGTGACTTGACATACAAGAAAATGTCCGCTAAATCAGTCAATTGATGGTAACAGTTTCATCACATAATGTTGGTTCAATGGGGAATGGGGACACCTACACAATGTGTAACATGACAGTATGTCTTAGAATTGACTCTCTTCCTGTCTTATTCTTTCTCCTCTCCTTCTTCTTCATTCTCCAATCACAGTTTCCAAGCAAGCAGTTGCCCAGAATATTTTATTACAAGTGCTACAAACTGAAATTTGGAGGACTAAATGAGGAGGCATGCGTTAATAGGATCTAGTTTTATTCTGGCATTTCCAAACATCTTTGGGGTTGTTGTATTTATATCTACACAAACCTACTTTCTGTTGATTTTGAGGTGTTTGTGATCAAACCCATGCCCTCTTGCATGGCAGGCATGTTCTGTATCTATAATAATTTGTGTCTGATGCTTCACAACAATGTTGAAGCACCAAGCAGCATTAGCTCTATTATACAGATTCCTGGGTTAGAAATTAGGAGTGTGTAGTTGTGCAGTTCTGGTTTAAGGGATCGCATGATGCTATGATCAAGATTACAGCTGAGTCTGCAGTTATTTTAAAGATGTGCAGGGCTGGAAGGTTGGCTTCCAAGGGAGCTGGTTCACATCATCAGAAAGGTGGTACTGGATGTTGGTGGAAGGCCATAGTTTTTTTTCTCCCAGGTTCTCCTATAAGCTATTTAGGTTTCCAAGTAGCATGGCAGTGGACCAATCCCATATTAAACAAACTGAGAGAAAACAACAGAAACACCACACCTTCTATGATCTCACTTCTATAGCCCCATTCTATCATTTTGGCAGCATCTGACTTGTTGGACACCTAAGTTCTATTTAACACAGAGTGGAAACCCACGGAGTGTGAAATCCAGGAGAGAAGGATCAGTTGGCATTTCTTGGTGGTTGGCTACCTCAACACAACTGTTACCAGAGAGGCACTTGGAAACATCCAGGCTTTCCTGCAAAACTACTGACTTTGAAGAAATCAAGCTGATGAAATTTTCATGAAATAATGAGGATAACACATCTTTCATAATGAATTCTGCTCTTCTTTCTGCTCCATTAGGTTTCATTGTCAATGCATGCTCTGGAACTTGGTCGGCAGTATAATGAGATAATTGGCAAAATCTACAGGGTCAATAATCATAAGCCAACACTGTCCCTCCTGATGCAACACTACTGTACAGCAGATGGATTGGGGATGGTCTCAGCCTTGTTTGTTGAACATTGAGATTTTTTTCCCCTTCTAACAGTATAATTACAAGCTGTTGTATGGCTATCGTGATTAAAATATATTTTATTGCACTTTGTTTATCCTTTGTTCATTTTAAAAGTCCTTCCAGTATAATAAAGGGGCAACATTACCAGCAGTGAGTAATGAAGCCAATATTTAGTGGAAAAAAAAACAGTGGCATTTTTAGAAGAGGTCATGAATTTAATTTTTCTCATGTAGAAAAATCACCTGAGAAGGGCCATCTGAGGGGTAGTTTGAAAACCTAAAACAGTAGAAGCTTCCTAAAATATATACATATATGAAAGTGATGTACTTGGAATCTCGTAGTAACAGGAGAGGTGGAGCCCCAACTGTATATCTCACATCACCAAATGAAGCTTCCAGTATTGGGAATGGGTCACATCTAATTGAGTGGTTGGTCAAAGGGCCCCCATGAGAACCTCCAAACAACCCAGGCTGTTGCCAAGGTTATCGGTTGCTTTCCACAAACTGACTGTAAGGCTCTATTGCTGAAGACAGCACCTACACAATTCATTGAACACAGAGAAGTCAAGCTGATGAGTGCCTAGAGCCTTCACCCCTACTGGCTAGTGCTCAGGGTACTGGAAGGTATTCTGCACACTACCAAAGAAGAAAGATAAACACAAACCCGCTATGAACCCTTCAGTCTACAATGGTGACCTGCCTACAAGATGTGCTAGTGCAATAGTGGCACAAGCTTTATGGTGATAACCAACCACTCTCTGATTGGAACCCACCCAGGACAGTGCTTGGGTGACCAAGAACCTGAGACTAGATAGGTCAGGAATCTAGGGGAAACCCAAATGCACTGTTCTGCTACAGGAATGCAGCAGTAAATAAAGTAAGTCCTAACAACATTCTCCTACTCTCAGTCACAGTGTCTTGCTCAGCCATCCTCAGGGAAGCCACCTTCTGTGGGAGATGGGGATAAATAGAGACCCACAGCTGGACAGAGAGTAAGAGAGCTTGGGAAACTCAAGCCTAAACGAGATGTCTCTGTGAGTTGCCTTCCCCCGGGGCTCAGGGAACCCCAAAGAAGAGGGGGCAGAAAGACTTTAGAGCCAGAGGGAATGGAGAATACCAAGAAAACAAGGTCTTCTCAATACAGCAGAGCTGGTGCACATATCAACTCACAGAAACTGTGGCAGCATCCTAGAGCCTGCACAGGCCTGGTTCTGATGGGGAGTGCTGAGAGAGGACATGGACACAAACCACCTCTCCTAACCCAGAGTGCAAGGATGGGTGTCTCTGCATCCATGTGCATTTCCTGAGCTGTTCTTTGGCTCTTTTTCTTCCGTTTGTTTGTTTTGTCTTATTCTGGCTTGTTTTTATTTTATCTAATTTTATTTTGTTAGCATTATTGTTTTAGACGTTTGTTTGTATCCTAATGAGAGAGAGTTGTGGTGGGGGGATTTGGGTGAGTGGGGAGGATCTGGGAGGAATTGGAGGAGGGAAAACCATAATCAGAGCATATTGTACTAAAAATATTTTTTCAACAAAAAACAAAATACTGCTTTCAGTACCCATTCACAGAAAAAAAAAATTCATTAGGTCTGAAGTAAGGCCTTACAGCCAAAAATTTAAGTAAGTGGTTGGTCTGATCTTGAAATAGTCCACAGCATGATGCATAAAATATGCACAACATTCACTAACGTATCATGTCAATATCCATTGATTTGCAGACTCAACCTACAGCATGAAAGACTTCTGACAAGAGGATCTCTCCAACATTAATTCCTGAAAGAGTGTTTTCTTAGGAAAATGCATAAGATTAGACGAGAACTTTCTACGTTAGCCGTGAAGCTCCGAAGAAAACACGGGATGCAATGAGGTGCAAAGAAACGAGTTTGCATCCTTACG
The DNA here is from genome assembly GCF_949786415.1 of Peromyscus eremicus. Lineage (NCBI taxonomy): Eukaryota > Metazoa > Chordata > Mammalia > Rodentia > Cricetidae > Peromyscus > Peromyscus eremicus. The sequence continues at coordinate 27,328,205 of NC_081417.1, read as the reverse complement.
TAACAGCAGAGAGTAGAAACCTGCTGTGGATGAATAGCTGAGGATGAGAACAAGCGGAGACCACAACTCTACAGCAATGCTGTGGTTAATTAGGATGCTCACTCAGACTGAACCACACATCATTTCCCTGGAAAGATTCTACCCACCAACTAGTGAGTAAGAACTAAGTATTGCTATCAGCCCACACTATGTATATAGCTTTAACAGTCACTGTACATAAATACAAAGGTGAAATGTAAACATTTCTTATTTCAGTAAAGCCTAAATGTTCTCAAAGAATGCCTAGCTGTTTCAAGTTTTAAAACCACAAACAAAGGAGCTGGGGAGAGCACTTGCCACACAAGCCTTAGGACTGCAGCTTGACCCCCTAGCATGCATGCAAATGCTTTGTGGGTGTCAAGATCTCAACACAGAAGAGGCCGAGATGAGATCCCCGGAGCAAGAGTCCTAGCTAGACTCACTGAATCAATGAGCTCTGTGTTGAAGTGAAAGATTCTGCCTCAATACATAAAGTGGAGAGTGATGGAGGAGGCCATCCCATGTCAACCTGGCTTCCACATGCATGTGCACACACACACACACACACACACACACACACGTGCACACACACACACACACACACACACGAATGTGCCCAACCACATGTGAACATTCATACACACATGCAAGCACCCCATATACATACAAAATAGAAACTCAAAATGTGAATAAGCAAATCAATATATCTGTGTGTCGGTGTCCTGGGATTGCTGTGACAAAAAACTCCCAGGCTGTGTTCTTTAAACAACAGAAATCAACGTCACAATTCTGGAGTCTACAAGTCTGAAATCAGTGTGCCAGCAGGTTCCTCTTGGGGAAAGTCTGTTTTAGCTTCTTCTTGCCTCTGAGCTGGTCATCTTCCCTGTGCATCCGGCATCCTTTCTGAGCCTGCTGTGTCCTAATCTCCTCTCCTCGCACAGTCAAAGTTTCACTAGACAAAAGTGTATCTGGTGACCACATTTTGACTTCATTACTTTTGGAACTATCTAGCTGCGGCCTCTGAATGGCCACTGAAGGACATCCACATCTTGGGAGGGACGCATTTCAACACATAAAACACTCTTAATTATCCTTGTAAATTTTTATACTTGTGTTTTGGAGTTGGAATTGAAGATCCCTAATAAATAGGTTTAGAATAGAACATATGTAAACATGCATGTGTGTGTGAGTGTGCATGTGCACGCACACTCACACACACACACACACACACACACATATATATATATACACACACATACACACACACACACACACACACACATGCATACTGCTTGGTGATAAAGCATTTTGAGTGTGCAGGAGCGATGAAGGCGGTAGAAATAACCTGGTGAGCAACACAAAGGAAGTAGACCCCTTGTCCTTGCCCTCAAGGGTCTTAGACTCTTTTTCTATACAAGAAACAGGCATGTGAGGTAGGATGAGGTCTGCTAGCTAAACTGAATTTAGCTTGGAATGTGTTTGGGGTTCCGCAGGCAAGATGCCCAAGCGAGGGTGCGATTGTTCCTTCACTGCTCCCACTAACCTGGTGTTCTTCTAGAAAGACTCGGAACAAAGCAAATAGGAGACAGGTAGTCAATGAAGTAAAGCCAGGAGAGTGTGTTTGGATGCCGTCATTCTGTTTATAGCCCTGAGTAATGGAAGCTAAGTGGTCAATCAATGATTTTTCACAACTCTTACTGAGGCTTCTTTGTTGTTACTTTCATTGTCTCTTACTTTTTCTCTTCTAAACACAGCCATGTTTCTATATATCACTATTTCTCTTAAATATTTGTTAGGACAAGATGGGGCGTAGATACAATAAAGTTCCCAGAGGGGATCATTTTGCTTTATTTTGTTGGCCACAAGGAAACACTTTGGTAAATTAAGTCAGCTTTCAAAAGCTTGAAATTGCAAATAAGAAACAAGAGTCAAGAAAAGGTCAAATGATGGATGAAGCTAAATCATGTAATTTAGATAGGATTTTTTTTTATGAGAGAGTGGAATTGTGCCAATTTAGTCAATTGTAGATTTAATAGGAAGGAAAGTCTCAGATCCATAGCTGTTTGTGTTTCATGTAATAAACTATAATGGAAGTGAATGGTAGTGATTTATGGGATTCCCTTTGATCCTGACATCTCATTTTTTTTTTATTTTTTTATTTTTTTTTTACCCAGAATGGCATTTCTGGTACAAACTTTTAACATTGTGTTTCCTCATCTTGCTCTGAAATAGCATATCTACCACAATCAGCCTTTTTGTTGATACTCTGCTGATTTCCACCGGGTAGGCAATTGCACCATAAACAGGATTCCTGATCTACTTTCATTTGTGATTCTCTATGAGTCTTTCTGAGGATATGGAGAAGGATGGAATATGTCTTAGGGTTTTTATTGCTGTGAAGAGACACCGTGACAGTGGCAACTCTAATAAATGAAACATTTTTTTGTTTGTTTGTTTTTTTGAGACAGGGTTTCTCTGTGTAGCTTTGCACCTTTTCCTGGATCTCGCTCTGTAGACCAGGCTGGCCTCGAACTCACAAAGATCCACCTGCCTCTGCCTCCCGAGTGCTGGGATTAAAGGCATGAGCCACCACCGCCCGGCATAAATGAAACATTTAATTGGGGTATCTCACTTACAGTTCAGAGGTTCAGTCCATTTTCATCATGGTGGGGAGCATGGTGGCATGCAGGCAGATGTGGTGCTGGAGTAGCTGAAAGTCCTACATCTTGCAGGCTACAGGAAGTTGACTGATACACTGGGTAGTATCCTGAGCACAGGAAACCTCAAAGCTCACCCACACAGTGACACACTTTTTCCAACAAGGCCATACCCACTCCAACAAAGCCATACTTCCTAATAGTGCCAATCCCTATGAGATTACGAGGGCCAATTACCTTAAAACTACATTTCACTACCTGGCCCCCAAAAGCTTGTAATAACAACATCACAATGTAAAATGCATTTAGTCCAGCTTCAAAAGTCCCCATAGTCTAAAACGGTCTTAACAATGCTTAAAAATCCAAAGTTCAAAGTCTCTTCTGAGGTTCATCAATCTTTTAACCACAATCCCTTATAAAATAAAAATAAAAAGGCAGGTCACACTCCAAACTCTGCATTTCCAAGTCTATTGTCAAAACGTTCTTTGGATCTCCAACTTCATTCATCTTTGTTGACTGCAACATACTTCTTTCTCTTGGGCTGGTTCCACGCCCTGTTAGCAGCTCTTCTTGGCAGATATCCCACGATTCCAGCATCTCTAACATCTTGGGTTCTCCAAGACAATCCAGGCTTCAAATTCACAGCTTCACAAAATGACTTCTCTACTAGGCCTCCATTCAGGGACACCCCTGACACATGCCTCATCTTAGAGGCTGTTCTTAGGTGTGGAGTCTATAACCCATTTCTTCTATCCTTACTCTAAAGCCAGAACCATGTGGTTGAAGCTGCCAAGTTCTGCTGCTCACTGGAGCTGGAACATGGCCCCCTTGTTCAATTACATCTTCACCAACTTTCTGTCCTTTACTGCCTGTTTGACTGTCCAGAAACTGGATCTCTAGACCAGGCTGACCTCAAACTCAGAGATCAGCCAGCCTCTGCCTTCCCAGTGCTGGAATTAAAGGTATGCCCCACCACACCTGGCTCTTAGCTTTTCTTTAGTTCCTTTTCACACGTTGAAAACTTAGCTGGGTGGGATCTTGCCCTGAGATCACCACTCCCTCTATTCCATTTCTTAATCTGTTTATCTCCTTAAACACAGGACTTAGGTCTGTTTCACTTCCTGGTGCTCTTTTTCTCCTCAAAATCTACATTTTGTAATTTACCCTGCTCAGCTTGCTCCTTTTCATTATAAATCTTCATTAGAGTTACCACTAATAATCACAGAGAAGAGTCGATACTACGCTGTTTTGAGATTTCTTCTGCCAATGGAATTAATCAAAAAACTCTTCACTTTAGCCTCAGGCAGATTTCTCAGACAAGAGCAAAAGGCAGCCATTTTCTTTACCAAAATATCACAAGACCAGTCTCTAGGCCACATACTAACATTCTTCGCCTCAGAAACCTCTTGATCCCCACAGTTTATCAAATAATCTTCAGCACCACTGTCTTCCATGCTTCTACTAGTATGGCCCACTAAACAGTACTTAAAGCATTCTATTCCACTGCTTTCCTAACCCAAAGTACCAAGGTCCAAATTCATCCAAACAAAAACATGGTCCAGCCTATCACAACAATACCCCTGTCTCTAGTACCAACTTCTGTCTTAGAGTTTTTATTGCTGTGAAGAGACACTGTGACTACAGCAACTCTTATAAATGAAACATTTAATTGGGGTCGCTCACTTACAGTTCAAAGGGTCAGTCCATTATCATCATGATGGGGAGCATGGCAGCAGGCAGGTAGATGAGGGCTGGAGTAGCTGGGAGTCCAACATCTTGTAGGCAACAGGAAGTTGACTGATACACTGGGTAGTATCCTGAGCATAGGAAACCTCAAAGCCCACCCCAACAGCGACACACATCCTCCAACAAAGCCATACTCTCTCCAGCAAAGTCACATCTCATAATAGTGTTACTCCCTATGAGATTAGGAGGGCCAATTACATTCAAACTACTACAGCATATAAAATAGATACTCAGACTTCAAATTTATTTTGTACAAACTATACACATGTAAATGAACATGCCATTTTGCTAAATCAGTAGTCATAGTTAAAAAATTGACAACAGAATCAGAAGTATATGACTTCATCTCTTCCCTTTAACTGAGTTTTTTCTTTGTATGCCTAAAATTTAATTGTATTTTTGAAACAACATACTATGAACTAGAGAACAGAGCTTCACTTATAGCTGAGCATTTTCATTAACCTACTTCTTTTCATTGCTTCAAGCTTAAAAAAAAACATAGAATTTTCCCAAAGTGATACAAAACACAGGATTTTAAGAAAGATGGTTGCTTTGCATGGGGAAAAAATCTGTGGCTTGCATATTTTTACTTGACTAAAAATTTACCATATGCTCTGACTTGAGTTTTCCCCTTCAGGGCAGTGGCTGTGTAGCCAACTGCATCTGGCCTTAAATCTCTGCTTTGATAATGATTTAAAGAGGCACTTTATCTTCCTTAGCCTGATTGCGTTTCATCTGTGAACCTGAGATGACACTCATTTAGTAGAATTTTGTGGAGAAGAAATGAGATAGTATATGTATGATGATTAACAGTCATGAGCAACCTCACTGGGTTAGGAGTCACCTAGGAGACACACCTCTGGATATGTCTTTGAGGACATTTTCAGAGAGGTTTAACCAAGGAAGGAAGACACACCTGAATATAAACAGCATTAACATAGGCTGTGCCCCCTGGTCTAAATGAACAGAGAAAAGGAGCACTGGTACCCAGCTGTCTTCTCCTCTCTCTGTATCCTGGTCTGCTGAGATGTGGGAAATCCCAGCTATATTCTATCACACCATGAACTCCGCCATGCCTTTCCCTCCATGAGCCAAGTGAACCCTTTGTCACAAGATATTTGGGTCACAGTAATGAGGAAAGTGACACAAGTGATAAATGTTTCACTTCTACCAGAACTTACTTTCCTAAACTATTTCAAATCTTAACTGAAATTAGAGCTACAAGAACAACAGGGCATTAGACTCAGAAGAATGCACAAATTAGATTGGCCAACTGCTCACTCCAAGCAAGCACCCTTGACTTCATAGCCGTGGTTTGAACACACTCAGGAAGGGGTGCTCACCATCTGCTAAGTGTTCCTGGCTCTATGACAAACTGTTTTAATTATGACCATAACATCTGGGTCACTGTGTGCATAAAACACTGACGCCCTACCTCAAAATTAGTACTAGAAGACTGCAGGATGTGGCTTGCAGGGCTTCCCACTCATGAGGACTACAGCTCATATAGCATGGAAAAAAGCAACACCATAATATCTAAGTGAAATATTGCGTGCTCGGGAGCATATCTCTTAGAAAGCAGGTTCTTTGTTGGGAACAAAATATGATTTTGTTGTTTTCATGCAAGGACTTTTATACTCTTCAATAAGGCTAGTGGTAGCTGTTTTAGAATACAGACCTTCAAATTGATAGGACAGTCAAATGTGCTAGCCTTGACTCCATGTAAAGAGATACAGGGGAAACATATCTTCAGTGAATATCAGTCTGATGGTCTATATCTGTGCAACAGCACCATGTGCAGATCCACATGAGCAGATCCAGACTCGTTTCAGTATGTACTATTTTGGCTTCAATGGGCAATAATGCCACGCACGCAGGCACGCACACATGCACGCATGCACGCACACATACATAATTAGTATAGCTGGTGCTCTCTTTCCCCCTCCGGATGGATTTTAGTGTTTATGTCCTGTGTGTTACTTTGACCACTATTATTATTTCATAACTTCAATACTATGGGGAGGTTTTTGTTATTGTTGTTTTTATTTTTTATTTTATGTGAGAAGTCTGAGTAAAGAATGGCAAGCCTTCAAAGAGAAAGGACATGGAAACTGGGCAGATTAGCAAAATTGGTGGAAGAAATGGAAGAACGGAGCTGTTCCTGAGCTAGAATCATCAGCTGCTCAGGTTCCAACTCAGTGGCTTCAGCCAGACTGGTTCACACAAAGACATCTGGAAACATCTAGAGATATTTTTAGTTGTCTCAACTGTACGGCACTGGTATCTACTGAGTAAGGACATGGATGCTTCCAAACATCCTATAACACACAAGAGAGCCACCACAACAAAAAATTTGGTCCCAAATGTCAGTCTTAGCTCTAAAAAAAAAAACTTAAAAACCTCTATTTAAAAGTTGAGGTCATGTATATGTCCCTACATACGTTTTATCAGAAGATAGCTCTATGAGTGGACTTCCATTGTAATAAAGTAATTGTTTTGTTTTGTTTTGTTTGTTTGTTTGTTTGGTTTTTCGAGACAGAGTTTCTCCATGTACTTTTAGTGCCTGTCCTGGATCTCACTCTGTAGACCAGGCTGGCCTCGAACTCAGAGATCTGCCTGGCTCTGCCTCCCAAGTGCTGGAAATAAAGGCGTGCGCCACCACCATCACCTGGCTGTAATCGTTACATTTTATCAGCCTCATTTGTTCAGCATTATACAGATTCTATAACACAGAATGGAGTTATTTCTGAAGGTGATATGAAAGTAAGATTTTCCAAAGACACAACTTAACTCTGCACAAAAGTGAAGTTAGAGTTGTCTTCCTTTCAGTACAGGAGAAAAGGAAAGCACGTGGCCCCCAGATGGTAAATCCCTTAAGCCCATTCCCACTCACCATCATTCCACAGATTGTGATGGCCCAGAGCAGCATGGGAGAGGGAAGACTTCCACTCTTCTATTTTCAATAACTGAGTCTATGAAATGAACTGACAGTCAGTGGACTAATAAGGGGAAAGACAGAATTTATTACATGTGGGCAGTATCACATGAAGAAAATATAGTCCCCAACCCAGGGCATCCAGAAATTCACTGTGATGACTGATTAACTTTCATTGTCAACTAGATTTAGACTAGCCATGGACACACACTTTTTGGTGTGTTTGTGAGGCATTTCTAGAGAGGTTTACAGAAGAGGGAAGACCCACCGTGAGGGGAGGTGGCACCATCCCAGGGTCTGAGGTGCAGGGCTGATTAAAAGGTGAAAAGGAGCCGAACAGTAACGTTCATCTTTCTCTGCTTCCAGCTATGGACACCATGTGACCAGCTCCTTCAAGGTCCTGCTGCTGTCTGTGCCAACCGTGATGGGCTGGACCATCACGCTGTCTGTCAGCCACTGCTTTCGTAAGGCACTCTGTTACATTAGTGAGAAAACTTACTTAGTGCACTTCTTCCTCTCCATAAGGAAGACGGGGAGTGAGCAGAAATACCCCAAGAGAGAGTAAATGACTTGAAGAAAGTGGCTGGGAACCCTGACATCTGTCGCAGTCCATATGGGTGTGGTGTTGACCTCCATCTTCCTCTCTGTGATATGAGTTCATTTTTCCTTGGCTGACTGGGTTTGCTGGGGAGGAGTTGTGACCACTGACTTCCTTGAATAGGACTTGTAGCCAGAGGGGAGAAAGTGAGAGAAAGCATATACTGCCCCCTCAGAGCCTTCAGTTTGAAGTCCCAAGCATCAGATTTTGGGTGGCATTTTATAAACCCATCGCAGAAAAATAAGCTCAAAGGAAACCAACCATCTTCCTTCATACTTGACTAGACTAGACAGGAGACTATGTAATTCTCATCTGTTTAGTCCTTTGTTAGTGTGAACTGTAATTCCTAGGTGCCATGCTAGGAGTGCTTATTTTTCCTGGGTGGGCTAGCTGCAAGAGCAGGCTGGTTATAACAAACCGCTGGGTGGCTCTGCTTTGAGCTGAAGATTTGCCTGTGTTATCTATTCTGGGGCAGATAGGTATTAAAGGCGTCTTGGATCATCATGACTGAGTTATTAGTTAATAAAGGAATCTGGAGGCATGGAGCCAACGGGGACTTGGTGCCATTCTATACCACGGTGAAAAGTAGAAGGGCAAATGGGTGCATTTGAGGGGACGAAGAACAGAGGAAAACTCAGTTTGTAACAACCAACTCTAGCACTAATTCCACGGGATCTTGCAGCCTCTCCTGGGCTCTAACTCACATTTGTGGATATGGCACCAATTCCTTCTGTGGGCACTGCTGGAACACCTCTCAAAGTCCTTATCACATCTCGATGGTGTTAGCTTGGGGACCATACTTCACCGCAAATTTAGAAGGGCACAGATCATAGTTCAGAGGGATGTATGCTTGGTTGTTTTTCAGGGCTATGACTGAAGCACCCAGCAAGGACATCTCAAGCTATGGCTGATGCCATCTCTGTGAATAGGCCATCGATGAAAACAAGTTTGAAGGGTGGGTCCAAAGTGACAGACTACCCTACAGCTCTACTAGTGAGGTACAGAGGTAAACAATAACTTAACCCACCACACCAGACCAGATACAGCTGAGCGTGTGTATTCTCAAAGAACGTAACTGTCTTTAACTGCAATGCATGGGCTTTAGTGATACTAAAGAAAGGCTGGTCTTGATCATGTGTACTGTGGTTGTATTCCCAGGCTCTGCATATAACTGTCTGTTTTCTCTTTGGTGTGAGAAATCGAGCATTTTTCTGCAGTCTCCTCTCAGCCATTTGCTAAATGTAAATAACATTTTCAGGTGACCCACCATTTTCTCTTCCATGAAACAAGGCAAAAACTTGAATTAGCAGGGAAGCGCTCAGCAGGAGCAGAGGACTCTTCATTATGTAACTATTCAGTCTTGATGGCTTCTCTGCAATTATTTTGCTGCTATTTTACAACATTTGCAGAACAGAGGAAAAAGCGTCAAATAAGCATTTGATATTTTTCCTCGTCTCTCCCTCCGAGGGATATGGCTTTGTAATTTGTTTAGCATTTTAGTAAATCCATTAACCTTTCACCCTGGACACAGAAAATGGGTTCGATGGTTTAATTCTGTTCCCCCAGGAGTCTATAACCACATCATAAGCTGCAGCATGTTGGGCATTAATTAGAATGTATTTTCAGTCACATCCACATGCAGGATAATGGAAGCACAGAAAATATCTACTAGGGAAAGCCAAAAGAAGCTAGCCTATCTGTGAGCATGCTGAGTTTGAAATAGCCACACTGATTTCTGTTGACAAGAGTGATATGTAGTAGTGCCTTAGTTAGGGTTTTTATTGCTGTGACGAAACACCACCACGACCCAAAGCAAGTTGGGGAGGAAAGGGTTTATTTGGCTTACACTTCAGCGTTGCTGTTCATCACTGAAGGAGGTCAGGACAGGAACTCAAAGAGGGCAGGATCCTGGAGGCAGAAGCTGATGCAGAGGCCATGGAGGGGTGCTGCTTACTGGCTCACTTCCCACAGCTTGCTCAGCCCACCTTCTTACAGAACCCAGGACCACCTGCCCCGGGATGGTACTACCCACCATGGGCTGGGCCCTCCCCCATGGATCACTAATTGAGAAAATGCCTTACAGCGGGATCTCATGGGGGCATTTTCTCAACTGAGGCTCCTTCCTATCTGATGACTCTAGCTTGTATAAAGTTGACACACAAAGCCAGCCAGGACAGCTAGCATTGGAGCACCAAGAGTAAATTACACTTTATTTTATGGTTAAGACTTATTTTAATTATTCCTTGAAATTACGTGGATAGCTATGTTCATGTGACTGCGGGTGCTGTGGAGGCCAGATGTGTGGTCAGATGCCCTGGAACTGGAGTTGGCAGGTGTTTGTGAGCTTTCCAATATGGGTGCTGGGAACTGAACTTGGGTCCTCTGCAAGAGCGGTGCATGCTCTAACCACACAGCCATTGATCCGGCCCTGTTCTAATTTGCTTTCTATTGCTTCGATGAAACACTGACCAAAGTGGTTCGTTGTATCTCATAATCTTGATCACACTCGGTTGCTGAGGCAGGAACTGAAGCAGAGACTATGAAGTGTCATGCCCCCCCCCCCCCCCCCCGCGCCCCTTACTGGCTTGTTACACAATCCAGGACCATCTGTCCAGGGGTGGCTCCCCTCCATAAAATTCATTAATCAAGACAATGCCCCACAGAATTGTCTACAAGCCAAACGTATAGAGGCATTTTCTTAGCTGAGGGTCCTTCTTCTCTCATGACCTAGCTTGTGTCAAGTTGACACAAAAATCAAATCAGTACCAACCCCAAGTTAATCTAAATTAAAAAAAAAAAAATCACTCGAAATAAGCCCGTCTTCCTGTGTGTGATTGCCACTGATTTCCATCACTTGGTTTCTCCAGGTGCTGTGATGTTTAGGGCTTGGAATTCAGAGGACTATTTCAGAAGTTGGCAACTAATTTTCTGAATCTTGCGTACAAAGGCAGCTTTTGCTTTTCTGTTGTCTCTTGCATCCCCAGAATCAAGTCTGAAAAGCAGGGAATACATTAGTAATGTTCTGCAGTTAAGGTGAGGGAACTCAAGTTCGGCTCAGGAGAGCAGCTACCTGCGCCCAGCGGCTACCTGCGCCCAGCGGCCATCTGTCACCTGCAGCCCCATACCTGCGCTTCTCACCATGCAAGATGTGCGGGCTAGGAATAGTTCCACTCTAGAGCTTGACTCAATTTACCTCACCCAGGCTCCTGTCACTGGAGGTGACACTTGATAACTCCAGTCTCTTTGGACACAGGGTGTGTCTTTACTTAGCTGACTTTAAGACTAATCTTGTAATCAGGCTAGTTTCCTTCTTCTTTCTTGTGCTGGATCAAAGATTTGTTTTTAGGCCAATTTCCAGCCTTATTGTGATGCCTGAGGACTTCATCAGTCTGGATGAACAGGCTCTAGAAGTTGAGAGGAAATGTGTGTGCGAATCTTGAGCATTTCCTGTCATTTTATCAGAGCAATATTTTATTAGAAGGCGTATGTCTCTGGTTAAGTTCAGTTTTATTCTTCTGTGAAATGGGAGTGCAGAGGAACGAACAGATTGTGGGATATGTAGGTGCAGTGGTTTGAATAGAAGTGGCCCCCAAAGGCATGTATTTGAATGCTTAGTCATGGGGGAGTGGCAATACTTGAGAAGGATTGAGAAGTGTGACCTTGTTGGAGGAAGTGTGTCACTGGATGTGGACTTCCAGGTTTCAACAGCCCAGACCAGGTGCAGAATTGCTCTTCCTGCTGCTTGTGGATCCGGATGTGGAACTCTCGCCTGCTTCTCCAGCACCTTGTCTGCCAGCATACCACCAAGCTCCCTGCCATGATGATAATGGACTCTGAAACTGTTAGCCAGCCCCAATGAAATGTTTTCCTTTATAAGAGTTGCCGTGGTCATGGTGTCTCTTCACAGCAATAGAACAGTGATTAAGTCAGGAAGTCTCAAATTTTGTTTCTATATTTTTTGAAAACTGAATGGAAGAACCTCTGGGGTATGTATTTAAAGAAAATTCTCTGGCACAATTCTCTCTCTCTCTTTCTCTCCCTCCCTCCCTCTTTCTTCCCATCTCTCAGATTAGGAGGTGGGTAGTGCAAGTGGAAAAGAGGAAGGAGAAGCATTGGAAGTGTTGAATACGGATGAGGAACAATGCCTTTAAGAAAGGACAGAATGATTACACACAGTGGGAACACGGCTCATGTCAAAGAGAGGGAACAGGGGAATGCTTGTATGAAACTGCAACACCCAGTGGTTAAATTTATTAGAATATTCTTCAAGAAAAAAATCCACTTTTGAAATTGTTTTCCAATGTGTTATTCATGCTAACCTGGAAAACAGAAATCTGGGCTAAGAAAGTATTTTTAAGCCTCCTACTTTAAAGATTTGGAAGTCGAGGCACAGACAACTTAAGTGACTTAAGATCCATCATTTACAGAGCAGGCATGTGAATAAATAGCTTCTTATTTCACGCTCCAGCCTGAAAAGGGCCATCCAAAGCCATCTACAGACAATCTCAGGCCCAGTGTATATTTTATGTTAAAATGCAAAAGGGACTTTAAGATTGTGATAAAGCTAAGGCTGGTTCTGGGCTACCTAGACATTGTGGTCCCCTGCCGGTGCCCTGTGAGCATCTGACTATTGTGCCGCTGTCCTCTGAGTGGGGAGGAATGAGCCCTCCCTATCTCCTCTTCATGGTTCCCTGGGTAACCTCTCTCAGGAAGAACAGTCCAAACCCTGGCTTTCCTACTTTCAAGTTCAGTTGAGAATTAGTAATGTCTAGGGCCTCATCCAGGGTTTTTGGAATATTTATGTACGTACTATTATGGTTTCCAAGTGACAACAGTTTCCCCGCTTTGTCAAACCAACTGGCCTTCTATCAGGTGGCATTACTTATTAGGACCGAACTGTGTGGATCACTTGCATTCTCTAGCCCTTTCCTCATTAAAAAAAAAAAAAAAATACTGAAAATGACTTTCTTCAGCTGCTTGAAAATTATAACTCTGTGGACACATTACCATAGTGGAGGCTGTGTCTTTTCCACAATGAATCAGGAAGCATCCAGGCTGCACTCACGGTGCTTGACCAACATGGTGCTTCCTTACAACCTTTGTACAGATAGACAGTAAGAACAACCATTGTTCTACACCTCAGAATCCATGCTTCAATAAAAGGAAGGCATAAATGTAGAATATTCAGAACATAAGCCAAGAGGTTTGAGGAAAAAACTCTCACATCTCTCTGCAAGTGATGTTCCTCATAACTATGTCTTTACTGGCACAGAAACATCTTCATCTTCAAGCCACAGAGAGACTGCCAACAATTCACACTTGAGTCTGGTTCTGGGGGAAATTCAAAGAATTCTCTCCTATGAAAAAGCTGTTTCTATAACTCGTCAACATATGACTTCATAGTTATAATGTTCTCACTAACTTTCTCTGGGAAATCATAATTTTGAAGGGAAATTAGCAAAAGGTTCTCTCTGTATAAAATCTGGAAGAGTACCACAGAAATTATGTAGCCAATTAATTCTGAATTGTAGTTACAGCCAGGTTCCAAGTTCCTTGTGTTGTCTTCACTGTGTTTATGATCAATAGTTTAGAATGAGTCCTCTTATAAGCCGTACAAATTGCAGAAGCCTTCGGAATGGGCAGAATGTCAATGCTGGCATGCTGGGGTTAATTATTCACTCTGAAGGGAGGATGCCAGACAGCAAATCACCAGCATACTTCTTGCCACACCTGGGGGTTTCTCCGTGGGATTTTCCATGCTAGTGTTGACAAAACTCAACTTTGGATAGACTTTAAGAGTTGCTGGGACTACGGCCAAAGTGCTTACATGTGAGTGAGACAGCCTCCATGCCCATTAACTGCACTGTTCTGTTCCCCTGATGCAAAGAAAACAAGCACTTTATGAGTTTCCCAAATCAGTGCTGATGGTGAAGGTTTCCAAATGAAAAGCCTCTAATTATTGTCATTCCTTGTAGTGCCCTGCCTGGACTCTTTCCTGAGAGAAAGCTTGGTCTGAAACTAAGGTGAAAGCTACTGCCCAGTGATAGGTCACATAGGCGTGGTAACATGCTGCCTGGGTAACGTCAAGATGCAGGCTGCTGCCACACTATCGGGTTTTACTCTCTGAACAGTCCAGGAAGCAATTGGAGCTAATGCAGTGCTCCACTTTCCAGTTGAGTGAACAGGCAGCCCAGAGTGCAGGAGTCCCGACCCCGCTGGGTAACTGATTTGTCTTGGGACCAACACTTAGCAAGAGTTGCCCATTTCCCTCTTGGGAATTATGTCTTGGTATTAGATCACTGTGGAGCTGACCTGTAAGATTGTGTAAGGAGTGATGACATTTTTAAGAAGGTCTGTCTTTAGGAGTGCAGATATTTCATGGTAGTCTCACATGCCTCAGTGCTTGACAGTGGGTGTAAATACAATAAACAGAGTGAAATATTACTTATAAAAAGGACATGATAGGAAAAGACTGACTATCACTGTTCAGTCTGCTAAGCCTTCTTTTGCTGCTGTTATCTGTAACTGGTCAATTAAAGTCAGCACGGAGCCTAACTGAGTTAAGGAGAGAATATAGGAAGATTTACATTGACATGACGTCAGAAGGGTGGCTGGGGACCTGGAGATGCTGCATCAGGCCTTTGTTTGAATATAATAACCTGATCTGGTACAATCTTCTAATGGAGTCTGTTGGGTTCCCAAAGACCTGTAGAGCAAAACCAGCAACTTTGGGACTACAAAGTATGAGTTTAGTACCAACTACTTAACAGTTTGTTCTTTAGAAAGAAGAGAAATCGGTGAAAGATTCTAGAGAACCAGTCACCGGAACAGGTGCTCTCTGTTTGCTGAGTCTGAGCTGGGCTCGTTAGCCATCATCACCTGTCATTTTGAGGACATGACGTAGGTTTAATATGGTGAGTGGAAGTGTTCTTAGAAAACCAAGGGGTTGGGATATCTCTCAGTAGATAGTCTTAGCATGCACAAACCTCCAGTTCAACCTCCAACATCAGAAAAGGTATATTAATTTTGGGTACTGGTAGGTAATAAATTATCTAGCATCATGGTTTCTAAGCAATTCCTGTTGTCTAGAAAAAAAAAAAACCTTTACTTCCAAATATCTTTCTACCATGTAATGATATTCTCCAAAGCCCTGGGAAGTGGGTCTCTGTCCTGAGATACACTCCCAGCACAGAAAGTCTCATTTTATGGAGAACTTACTGGATATAGCAAAGGCCTTTGCCCTAAGGGAAATAAGTGTGGGCTGGAGGAGGGGTATTGGGTCATTCCTTTGGGAAGGGTCTGGTGCTGATGGACCATTATCCGAGTCTGCACCAGTTACTACTGAACCTCATGTGACCTGAAACAGGGAGAGTGAGCGGCTTTCCTGGATGACTGGGCAGCACGTCACTTTTCTCCTGAAACATAAGGAGCAAGACAGTCCAGGCCTCTAGCCGGCTGGTGTGTGCAGGCACAGTCTTGATGTCCTTAGCACGAATAGCTGCTGATAAGGTTTTCGTGGGGACAGATGGGAAGGCCACTCATTGCGCACACTTCCTCCCTTAGGGGTAAGGCACATGACAGTTGCATGCCAGTCCTTATACTTTACTGAGCATAGCACTCGTATTCCAAGCTCTCCCCTTTCCTGATTTCAGTAAGTCTGCAAAGTGGGTGAACGTCTTTCAGTCAAACCCACACAGTCTCTGATCCCCGAAACCCACACAAGTGTACCCTGGCTTCTTTACTACTGATTGTCCATTTTCTTGGGAACAATTTACTATGAAATGCCCATTTTTTTTTTTTACCCAAGCAAGGGAAAAAAGAGTGCCCAAGTACAAAACAAGCAGCTCTGAAAGTAGAAGATGAATAACAGAAGATGAGAAGGAATTGGCTTAGAATCACAGATAGCTTCAAATAACCGGAAGCAGAGCATGGTGGGGAGTAATGTATGCGGATAATAGAACAATCTTCTCTTAGGACTAATAATGAGGAAAACGTGGCTAATGCATCCTTTTCTCTCCTCCTCTGGTTGCCAGAGATTGAACCTAGAACCTCACGCATGCTGGTCAAGCATTCTGCCTCTGAGCTATATCCCCCAGCAAGGTTAATAATGCTCTTAAAAGATTTAAAGCAACTAATGGCACAACATGGAATTAGATTAAAAAAATAACATGAAACCTATCGATTGTGATAATGGATGTAAAGATTAAGCGATGCAATTAAAAGGGGGTTTTCAGATGGAGTCCGGAGTTACAGGTGAAGCCGGTGAGTGCACGAAAACCAAGCCACTCTAGGAACAAAGTGTGAGCTGAGGGAGGCAGCGGCAGCTCCTTACGAGCAGAGTCGCTGGCACCCCTTCGTCGGATACATGGCATAATGGACTGAGTAATCCCAACAGATAGGAGTGTGTACACTGAGTCAGCTCCTCGGAGATGCTGAGGACACAGTGATGAACCAAACAGATAAGGCTGCTCAAAAAATTATTAGTTCTATGAAAATTTCCAGAATGTATTTTGATTATATATATATATATATATATATATATATATGTATGTATATGTCCATTTCCTTTCCCTACCAAATTCCATCTTCTTACTCCCAACAACCGACTTCCTCAGATGTGCCTGTTAAAGATGAAACCAGGCAAGGAGGATAGGAGGGTGGAGCTGAAAGTAATAAAGGCACAATATTCATAAACTGCTTTCCCTTAAATATATGGTATTAAAATCGTCAATAGAAACACAGGAGGAAATGTGAAGATTTTTCTGCCTTTTCTCCTTAATACCTTATATTTAGTCGTTAGGAACTCAGAAACATAAATAAATATAAAAAGTACTATAGCAAGTCTGAGTAGTTTTAACTAATTGATTTTTATGTGTGTGGTGTATGGTATCTGTATTTTATGAAGAGAAAGGTGTTTTGCTGGGATTTGTGAG
This sequence comes from Peromyscus eremicus, assembly GCF_949786415.1. Lineage (NCBI taxonomy): Eukaryota > Metazoa > Chordata > Mammalia > Rodentia > Cricetidae > Peromyscus > Peromyscus eremicus. The sequence goes on along the minus strand of NC_081417.1, from coordinate 27,311,318 downwards.
TGTCCTGTAAAAGTCCCTTCCCTGCTAAGTCACACACACACACACACACACACACACACACACACACACACACACATCACACACACACCTGTTATTAGTTTATATGCTGGTTGGACTTCCACAGATTGTGGATTATCTCAGCTGACTGAAGGGAGAGAGAAGGCAGAGTGCTTAGGAGAAGGAAATAGTCATCAAAGGCCTCGTGGAAACAAATTGTTACTTAACTGCTGGTCACACTACAGTAGTTTTGGTCCTCTACCCAGAATTCCACGGCCCTCTGTGTTCAAACCTCTGCTTCTTTTTATGTTTTAGGCAATGCAGTGGTTCGAATATGAGTTGAATATGTCCCTCCCAGCTGGGTTCGTGTGCTGGAGTCCTGGCTCCCAGTGTGGTGGCGTTGAGGTGGTACAACCTGTAAGAGGCGAAGCCTTTAGGCACAGTGGTTCATACCTGCCATCCCAGCACCCCCAAGGCTGAGTCGGAAAGATTGCGAATATGAGGTCAGCCTAGGCTACACATGAAGATCCTACTCAAAAATCCCCCCCAAACAAACACTGTGAAACCTGGTGGAAAGTGGGTGGTTGCCTAATTTGGAAGGAATTAAGGAAGTTCTTGTGGTATTCCAACCTTTTCCTTCAAGAGCAAATTGTTATAAAAAGAACAAGCTGAACCCTGCTTCTGAATCTCTCATTTTCTAGCTTTCTGTGTGACCTCTCACCTGCTAAAATACTAAGATATCGTGATGTGATGAAGCCAGGAGCCAGTGCCACACTCTCAAACCTTTAGACTTGAACAAACACACAGTTTTTTTCTTTGTTCATTTTCCAGCCTCAAGTATTTGTTACAACAGAAAATGAACTGCATCTGAGGTCTCACTGCAGTGGTAATGGTATCATGTCATGTCTAGTGTGGGTGTGAGCTGGAGTAAAAACAGCTTTCTCCATTTGGATAGAAGTCGAATTTTATCTCATTTCTGGCAGTCTGGATCAGCTGCTGTGATTTCCCTTGAGGAAATATCTCTTTCTTGACTCCTGTTCCTTATGAGGGCATAGAAGTTCTTGGGTTTAGAAGTTCACCATGAAAATTCACCCTTGGAAGAATCCCGTGCCCACACATAACTGCATAAAAAGCAGCCTGTGCCTTTTCATTGACTGTATGGTCTAATCCTTCGAGCTTTGAACATATTGTGTACTTGTGTTTGTAGCTCAAATGATTCAATACTGCAATTGAATAGAGAGATGGATGCATTTCCTAAACAAGCTGGGGGTTGAGTCTCAGATGAGGTCTGCTGATGCAGATATCACTGGTCAACAATAGCACAGGGTTCTGGTGTCAGATGACCATGTGTGTCGAGAAAACAGGCTGATGCGTACCTTCCCTCAATCTGGACTTTAACCTCGCTCATATAAACGAATGGCTTGTATAGCTGGGGACTGTGTCTTCGTAATCATGGTGGCTCCTCTAAATTATTGCAGTGAAATCTTCTTACAAGTAAAGTAATGGCTCCCGACTTTATCTTCTCTCTGGAATTTACGAAATGCTCTTACATATTTTATGCCTGGTGATATGCAGCCATGTCTTACAGTCAAACTTTATGCACCCTAAGCTTTATATTCTTCACAAATATTTTAATTCAAATAAAGTACATTTCAAGTGTTACATTTTCCTCCCAAGACTGGAAATAGAGTCACTGTTAATCATTTCTGATTTTATTAGCATATTCTAAATATCATAAACAAAATTAAGAATATAAATCTTGACCTGGGTTATTTTTAAAAAATTAGTTTTTGAGAACTTCTCAAAATTTTCAGAAAATATTTTGGAAAATTGTTCATTTTATCCGAAAATTACATTTTCAGTTGTATATCTATAATTACTTTATCCCTTTTACATTTTTTTCATATCCTGTCTAATTTATCATCTGTGGCTTGTCACAACTGTGTCAATTGGGTATTCACATGCATGTGTTTTCTCCCACAGATTCAGCCTCCACAGATCAAGAGTACAGTTAGACTTACAGTAGTCTCTGCATTGAACAGCTGTAGCCTTTCATTTTTGCTGTTCTTTCTCAAACAATATAGTATAGCAATGACCAACATAGTACTTACACTATATTTAAAGTAATCTAGAAATGATTGAAAGTTTACAAGCGAGCTAGTGAGACACGTCAGCGATTAAAGGTGCTTGCTGCTAGACCAGAGTTTGGTCCCCAGGTCCCACACGGTGGAAGGAGAGCACCAATTCCTACAAGTTGTCCTCTGACCTCCACATATGTGACATGACATTAGCATTCACACACACACACACACACACACACACACACACACACACACACACAAATGGACTACAAAATTTAAAAAGGAAGTATATAGGAGAATATTATCCGTTATATGAAAAATACTATACTATTTCATAGAAGACTTTAGTGCCCCCAGATTTGGTTATCCACGAGCATTTGAGGTGGGGGGGCTGGCTAATTGCTGATAGCAAGCAATGGCTGTATTTCATGCCTCTCTTTTGTTTACCAGCTAGAAATTCTTGCTTCGAGTCCAAAGCTAACTACCCCTTTAGGGAAGGAGACAGTCAGGAGAATTACACTAGGAGATATGTATACTTAATTAGGTCCATAAGTTTTGGGGGTCTCTCAGAAGGATTGAGTCTTAGTAGGGAACTTGCCCATAAATAGCATAACTCAGTGTGAAGTACTTCAAAATTTGCAAGATCATCTTAAGTTTATTCTCATTAGCAGGAAGATGAATAAGAAAACTGAGTTTTAGAAATTTTTAATTTCCCCAAGGATTGTGGGTATTTTTGTTGTTGTTTGGTTTTGTGGGTATTTTTTTTTTAGCTTCAATTATTGAAAGACACTTCAAACAACAGCTTCTGATGATCCAACCACCATTTCACACTTACAGATCCTCAAAAGCAGAGTGGCTTTTCTCTCTCTGCTCCTTGCCTATTATTTCCTTTTCAGAGAAAATATTTAGAGCTGATGCTGAAGTTACAATTCTTTTCTGAGTTCTATTCTACGTATATTTTAGCCAAAAACTATGGTCGAGTATTAGAATGGTTTAGGACAATTATAATAAATGAGCCAAATCCATTAAATTCTTGGGTGTTAACTCATTGGGAGCTAAATTTACTAATCCTGTAGACAGCCTCAGCACCCTGAACTCTGATGAGCACTGAGCTATGAAATACTCACTGTCTGAAGGGGAGTATATTGACAATTGATTTATTTACTTATTTATTTTACCAAAAGGGTAGTTTATTTTAGGAGCTTTCTTCTCAGGTCTGCTGCTTGAATATCACTGACTTTTAAGCTTATTTTGTTCACAGATGACAATTCCTTTTTCCATTTCTCCAACTTCCCCCCAAATAAGGTCTTAGTGAATGATGGTACCTTGGTGTCTTAATACACCCATGTTCTTCCCTTGTTTAAGTGACTCATTATCTTTTCTTACTAATATCAGTGGGGTACCTACCATGTGGACACTACTGTCCAAGGAATTGAAAGGTAGTTTTGGCTTTAATATAAAGATTTTTTTCCATAAATTTTTTCCTTAGGAAAGTTTAAGACTAACATGTATATTTAAAAAAAAAAAAGCCTATATGTAAGTAGTATACAAGCAAGAAAAAAGACAGGGAGACCAGAAAGGGCAAGTGAAATCTTAGGGATCAGAAGATCTATGGGTGAATTCTTCGAAGAGATCAAGGACAATTTCCTGGAAAACATCAAGGTCAAGTGTCAAGTGACTATTGTACTAAAAGCAAACTATGCACTCACATAAGGTAGACACGTACACTAATCACTGCACGGCAAATGGGGTTTTCAGTTTCTGCCCTTATGCTCTCTTCCTCACGACCAAGCAGACTGTGTTTAATCATGACTCTCTCATGGTCAGTGTTAGCGAGTCTGCTCTATGGAGTGGCTCAGGCCCTCAGCAACAGATTCTCGCTCTCTTTCAACAGTGTTGATCATTTTCTCCCATAACCTTCCTGCATAACATCCGCTCTCAATGTTCTTACCCCTTTGTCCTTTATCCTTGGTCAATTTTCACTTCAAACTTATTCAAATGTCAGTATGCTCTGAGGTTCTGATGCTCCTAGTTACCCTCTCTGCTCTTCCCCAGGGGCTAATTTAATCCAAAGGGCTCGGCTAATGTCTTCATCTAACTTTGCTGTCTGTTCTGGCCCATTGGCTGTAGGACATGCACATCTTAATCACACTAAAACCCACTATTATCTTGAGTTTCCTGGAAACACACGAAGAACACAAAAGTCTGAGGAGTTGCTCTAGGAGGAAACATCTGTGGAACAGCAAGGGAGGTAGCATTTGGGGTAGAACACAGAGCTGCAGTGTTCAGAAGGCCCCAAGTACCCTTTGAGGAGTATTTGATGGCTCCTCAGTATGATTCCTAGTTGGAGGTTGGAGGTCCAGCCTTTATATCCTCATATTGATCTGCAGTGGATACAGTTGCTGTTAGAAGGGGACTTGGCTTGAGTAAGGTTGGCTGTAAGTACCTAACCTCACCATAACTCTCTATTAACTTTTCCAAAATACATTACTTCTCTTATATTCTTCCATTTGCTATCTTGGTCTCCTGTTCATGCCAGGCCCAAGAGACAGAGGCTGTGGGGTCTCTGGGTCTCATTCAGTTCTTACTAGCAACTAATCCAATGTCCAAGTATCCCCTTCTATATTTTTCTCACTTTTTCCCCTCCTTGTCCGACCTGTCATGGAGATCTCATGCAGATCCATTGGCTCCTATACCAACATCCACAATAGTCACTTGACATCTTTTGTTATGATTGTAATGATTATTTTGAGTGTGCACGTGTATGGGGGTGTGTAGCTGTAAATTTTCTCAGGTCCTGCCCGGCTCCTCCGTCCTGTGTTCCTTGGGTCCCTCCCCCCCCAGGTCCCTCAGCTGCTTAAAAAATAATCATTTAGCCAGGCAGTGGTGGCGCACGCCTTTAATCCCAGCACTCGGGAGGCAGAGCCAGGTGGATCTCTGTGAGTTCGAGGCCAGCCTGGGCTAGCAAGTGAGTTCCAGGAAAAGGTGCAGAGCTACACAGAGAAACCCTGTCTCGAAAAACCAAAAAAAAAAAAAAAAAAAATCATTTAGAGGCTTAATATTAATTACCAATTGTATGGCCTATGGCAGGGTTCTTGCTAGCTAGCTCTTTCATCTTAAATTAACCCACTTTTATTAATCTGTGTATTGCCATGTGGCTGTGGCATTACCAGTCTGCTGGCATAGTGCTCCCTGGGCAGCGGGCTGGCGTCTCTCACTCTTCTCCTTTCTTCTCTCCGTATATTTGCTTGGATTTCTGGCCTGCCTTTAAGCTGCCTTGCCATAGGCCAATGCAGCTTTATTTATCAACCAATCAGAGCAACACATAATCACAGCATACAGAAAGACACCCCACAGCAGGGGTATGGTAAGATAGTGTGATACTTGTATAAAGTGTGAACTGATCAGACAAGGATAATGACAATTTCCATCACATTACCATTCCTTTCTATTTGGACACTTAGAGCTCTTCCAGTTATTAACAAATATGCACTAGCTTCTTGTGAACTGAGCTATAAAATTCTGGAACTTATTACTTGTTTCTGAGTTAGTGTCTCTATCCCTGCTCCTCTCAAACCTTTCAGGTCTAGTAATCACTACGCATGACAAATCACAACTGTGGCAAAAGAATTTCTCCAGTCTTGCATAAAGCCTACAACCTAACTGTCTTAGCTAGGGTTGTTGTTACTGTGAAGAGACACCATGACCACTGCAGCTCTTATAAAGGAAACCATTTCATTGAGTTGGCGGCTTACAGTTTCAGAGGTTCAGTCCATTGTCATCATGGGGGGAGCAAGCAGACATGATGCTGACTACATCTTAATCAGAAGGCAGCAAAAAATGGTCTGTGACACTGGATGGTGTCTTGAGCATAGGAAACCTCAAAGCCCGCTCCCACAGTGACACACTTCCTGTAACAAGGCCATACTCACTCCAGCAAATCCTCACCTCCTTATAGTGCCACTCCCTTTGGGGGCCATTTTCTTTCAAACCACCACACTAGCTATTCAGAAATGCTGGTGTCCTTTTGACCTTAAGGCAGTCTTGCCATGTTTCTCATGTGTTGTGCCTCCCATCTGTGATGTTCTCTCACCCCCTCCCTAGCCACTGGAGACTGTCCACGTAGTCTTCAGATCTTAGCTCAAGAAAGAATCTACTATGGAATCTTTCTTGGCTGCTTTTTTTTTCCTTCTGGGGTGACCCCATTCTTTGGATTTATTTATGACTTTAGTGTGTCCCAATATACTATTAAGTTTATAGCTGCAATCTTAATTGCATTTTGTACCCATGTCTATCTGCACATTTGTATTCTCCCTGAAGGCAGACACAACAGCTGATTTATTTCTGGACACCGTGGAAGAAAGCACATTAATCCATAGTGAGCGAAAAGCATTGCTAACCAGGAGGACCCAGTTGCTGACAGCAGACCGAATCTGGAAAAAGAAATTTTAAAAGCGTTTGTGTCCCTCTCCAGTGATGCCGGATGAAGATCTGAAAAGCTGGGTCCATTAGAAGGAAAAGATACAGCGGAGGGAAAGGCTTATCAGAGGGCTTTCCAGAAACAGCTGCCACAGGAAAGAGTCTGCCAGAGACCAGCAGCCTCTGTCTGCTGCCTGAGCTGTGGGAGAGACACTGTCCAGGGCCCGAGGACACAGGAGGAGCCAGGAGGAGAGAGAAGATGGGGGTCAAGGAGGAAAGGAGCATTCAGGAGCTCGGTGTTGTGGAAATCGAAGCACCTTTGACTGAAGATACAGCTCAAGCCACAGTGGTAAATAGGTAGATTAGGTGATACAGTGCAGTAATAATAATGAAGATAAAAGTTGTTTGTTCTCGGGAACCTGAAAGGAGATTCAAGGTCCAGGGCTGGGTGGGTTATCAGAGCAAAACCAGCCTGGTTCCTTTAGGCTCCTCCTGGGTGGATCTGCTCTTCTGTCATAATTAATTAATAGTGTCCCTCTGACTCTCGTCTCCTTGTTTACGTGATAAATTATAGCTAATGTTTCTTAGTCTGTACCACAGAGCACAAGCAGGTTATGGTAGTGCAGGTATGAGAGACCTCTATTCCTGGACTTTGGTAGAAAGAGGAGGTTCAAAATCAGAATTAAAATGTAGCAAATGATTTAAAGAGTAACTATTGTAATTTGTTGTAAGATGATAAAAATGAATGGATTTTAAGTTTACAACTCGGACCACGAATAGAGAACTTTAAATTTAGAATTTATACCCAAAGCCTTGGTTTTCGGTACTGTGGACTCTACCTTTTGTGTTGTTTAGACTATAATAACTTCAAACAAATGATAGACTCTTCCTGTGGCCAAATGACTTATACTTAAAGGAGAGTTTGTCTACTTTGAGATGTTCTCAAATGTGATTCCTGCATCTCGTGGTGGAAAGAACGAAGGACAGATGTTAGAGGGCCTGTCTCAGTTTCTTAGCAGATGACATGAAAATAAGTCAATTAGTCATCCTCTTGGAGCCGTGTCACCACTGGTGGAAGAGATGCTAATGTATCTCCTACCTCTCATGTGGTAAGGAACAAATGGTATAAAAAAAACCCTCTCAAGACCTAACTGTACAATTAAGTGGGACACAGTGGCACACGCCTTTAATCCCAGCACTCAGGAGGCAGAGGCAGGTGGATCTCTGTGAGTTCAAGGCCAGCCTGGTCTACAAAGCGAGTTCCAGGATAACCAGGGCTGTTACACAGAGAAACCCTGTGTTGTAAAACAAAAACAAAAACAAACAAACCAAACAAAAAAAAACCAAAACAATAACCCAAAACAAAAAACAAACAAACAAACAAAAAATCAAACCAAAACAACAACAATAAAAAGAACTGTACAAGTTAAATGTGCTAAATGTTCTTTCTAAAAAAAAAATCCAGGTGAAAGCCATTAATTAACTCGAAGTTAATTAAGAAACTTTTTTATATAACTTACAAGTTTATTTCATAAAATCAAATGTCTGAAGAAGAGTTGGAATGACCGAAAATCATGGTTTTCTTGTTAGAAATTGTCTTGTTTTACATGAAAACTAGAGCAAGTAGTGAATCAAAGGCCCGATGAGAAAATGAAGTAGTTCTGGAGAGAAGCGCTTTAGTTCATTGTTTTATATGTGTTTTACCTAGTAAACCACCAACCTAGTCATCAGAAGGTCAACTGTTTTATAGATTAACTTGCCCGGCCCATGACAGAGGGCTGCCGCTGGTTAGAGAGAACAGATGTTCCTCATTTGTCTTTCCACATCAAAAGACCTGCGGGAACTTCTGAATACATTAGACATGTGTTAAGGAGATTCAGTTCTTGACGTTAAATAATATACATCTCACAGCACCAGTTTCCCTAAAATGAAAGGAAGAAATGCGTGAAAACTTACTTGGAAGAGGCAAGATGCATAGAAAACCTTTCACTATTGGTGAAGCACACATTTAAGGCTTGACATTCTATTTGGGACAATTAATTCTAATTTTGAAAGGTTGCAAAAATATTAAGAACACCATATACAGATTTATATTAGAATATGCTTTGTTTTTCATACAAAATAGTGATTCTTCAAACAATAAACTCAACTTTGTTTAAAGAAAGGAGCAATTTAATTTTGCCCACAGATGGTAAACTGAAGCTGAAAATATTAGAAAAACAACATAGACTTTTATAAAAATGAATATACTTTTGTAAGAAAATGGCCATATTTTTAATTCACTGAAAAGTCTAGGGTCTAGGATATATTAGGAATGTTACAAAGAGTGTGACAGTTGGGTATTTATAAGGCGGATAATTCACACTTCCACCTTTTCTTACAGGAAGGTATTAACCAGCTTCAGCTAGTGATGATGGTGGGCAGAAGTCTACAGATACCCGCTGCCCTCCCCCATTGCAGTCTCCTGGTGATTTAATCATCTATCTAGGTCATGCTGTGAAGGAATCTTGCAGCTACAATTGAAAGTCCCAAATCAGTTAACCTTCAGACATGGCGATTAACCAAATAGGTCTGATCTAGTCATGCAGAGCCCTTTAAAAGATGAATGCAGAAATCAAGAGAGTAGATTCGAGAGAAGAACAGGGCTTGCTCATACTGCTTTGAAGATTCGGGGCTCATGAGTGTGACATCTGCAGGAGCGGGAGCCAATCTTAGCTGATGGCCAGCAGGAAAGTGATGATCTCAGCCCTACAGCCATAATGAAGGAACTTTCGTTATTGTTGCTTCAGTTTTCTGAGGCAGGGTTTCACTATGTGGCTCAGGCTAGCCTGGAACTTCCAGTATGTAGCCTAGGCTGGTCTCACAATGGTCTCACATTCCCAATGTTCCTGCCTCAGCCTTTTGATGTTGAGATTATAGGCATGCAATACCACACTTAGCTTATGGATTCCTCTCTCTAAATTCTTTACTTAAGAATTAAGCTTGGCCAATACTTGAATTTTGGACTTACGAGGCCCTAAGCAGAGAATGAATTGAGCCACTACAGACTTCTGAATTCTAGACTGTGAAATAGTAAGTAGACGTTCTTCCTAGTTGCTAACTTGGTGGTTAATTTGTTATGGCAGCAATAGCAAACTAATGTAGAAGCTCAGGGTCCTGAAGCAAATGAGCCATAAATCTAAGATTGAATCCATCCAACACAGCTGGAGAAGAAAGCAGGGAAGCAGGACAATCAGGAGCATCAGATGCTCATTCCTGAATCCCACGGTCACCCATTCATCCACCAAGGCCCCATGCTTGACTTCCTTTCATATGGCCACTCTATTGCTGAAAGGAACATGGAGATAACATTGGAGGCCCTTTCCCCAGAGTATCTGCAACTGCAGAGTTTGGGCAGACAACCAAATGGATCAGTGCAGGTTAGTATGTCTCTCAAGGACCGTGAAAGATGGGCCAGTGGTCAGGCTAGCTAGACAGCTGGGCTCTCTGTGAGTTCCCATGTTGCCAGATGTAGTCAGTATAATAGTCTCTGAAGAAGTCCCAACCTCTGGAACCCACGACCATACTGTTTGGGTGTTGAGGGGAAACTAAGGTGGGAATGAAATAAACTTGCCAACCATCTGACTTTAAGATGGAGAGATAATTTTGTGCTGTCCACTGATATCACATGTTTCCTTTAAACTGAAAGAGAAAGTAGAAACGCATTGGATTTTCAAAGGTGGCTGTGGAGGTGGGTAGGGAGTGATTACCTAAGGGACTGAGGGGTCTCATTAGGTGCAAAAATATGACATGGTATTTGTGGTGGTTCCAAAACAGATCACTGAATTGTGCTCAAAAGAGAAAGGTAATCGTATATAAATTATACCAAAGAAGGCTTGATTTGAACTCTTTCTCAAGAAAATAAGTAACTGTTCGTGGTTTAAACAAGAGACTTACCAACTTCTCAAATGTAATTTCAAGAAAATGTGTCTTTTTAGGCTGGCTTTGCAGCTCAATAGAATGCTTGCCTAGCATGCATTGAATCCCTTGGTCCGATCCCTAGTGTATACACACATACACACACACACACACACACACACACACACACACACACACACACACTCTTTCTCACACACACCCCACACATACTCTTTCACATACACACTCTTTCTCTCTCACACACACTCTTTCACACATACACCCCACACTCTCTCACACACATACCACACACATATACTCTTTCTCACACAAACACACCTCAAACACTCTCTCACACTCACATACATTCCTTACACACACATACCACACACACTCTTTCTCACACACCCTCATACTCTCTCACACTCATACATATTCCTCACACACACTCTCTATCACACACATACCACACACTCTGTCACACACATATACCATACACACTCTTTCTCATCCACATTCCTCACATACACACCACACAGGCACACTCTTTCTCACACACATCACACACTCTTCCACACACATACTACACACACACACACCACATCTCCCAACTCTCTCACACACAGCACACACACTTTCACACATATACCACACACACACTCTCTCTCTCACACGCACACCACACACACACACACACACACACACACACTCACACAAACTCTCTCTCAGATACACCACACACTTTCATATACACCACCCACTCTTTCTGTCTCCCTCTATCCCCCTCACACACACATACACACACAAAGAGAGAGAGAGAGAACCTAACTTAAATGAGAAGCTTTGTGTGTGTGTAGCCATTCAACGGCTGTTCATTCACTAGAGTATGCATTTCCTAATGTGATCTATTAAATCAGTGTAAAACTTTAAAAAGAACATTTTACTTAAATCTAAGGACCAAGAGAAGAATTAAAGTGGCTGGAAGAGGAGGAGGAAATGTTCTCTCATCATCTTCATGAAAAAAACGAGCTCCTGTAAACAGCTGGCTGAGCTGTGAACAGTTATGTTGAGAATTACACAAGGGTGTGCTGAGATGAGTGTAATTTATCTTGCTCAGTGTTCAAGAATGACTTTTAAAGGACTTTTTTACTAAAAAGAGAAACATTTTCATGCTTGCAAAGTGCTCTAAGTTCCTCAGAGAGAAATGCTAAGTACCGGAAGGGTGTTATTATTTCATGAGCTCGGGGGCTTGCGTTGACAGTCATTATACCGGTTCCATTTATAACTACTGGGGCTGCCTGTGCAAACTGCGTCTTTGATGTGTGCATTTGGAACCCATTAAAAGCGTGCACTCATTTGGGGGAATATCCTTTCAGAGATATGGATAACAAACTTGTGAAAAGGCAACTGTTTTGCCCAAATTACTTAATGCCATCCAAGGGCATCTCGGGAGTGAGTTCAGACAAGCGCTCTTGGCCCCATGGCTTCTGAATCAAAGTGTCTCCTCAGTGAGTCCCTATGAATTATTTACTTGCTGGAGATTTTCAAGATATTAGTTTGTGGACAGCTCTTTTGGGGAAAGAATTTAGAAATTATCATTTTTGCCTATTATTCTGCAAAGGGGTCTGGGGATTAGAATAGGGAAGTCCACTTTTTTTTTTTTATTTTAGAAAACAGAGTTTTATTTTCCTTAGAAATTTTATATCTGTGCAGGGGGGACAAAAGCCCAGCCCAATTATTTACTAATACCATTCAATTGCACTATATCAAAGATGCAGACTGCTTGTCGCTATTTTAATAAGCATGCTGTCTCTTCCTTTGGGGCTTGGGAATCACAGTCAATAGCTATAAACTGTGGAGATGTGACAGGATGTTCCATCTCATTAAGAGGCCCCTGCCACCCAGATTCCATCATCCTCCCGCTGACATCTGATTTGCACTCCTCAAAGATGACCTTTCTGCCCTTCGTTGCTTTGCAAATACACTGCATGTCCCAAGGGCACATGATGAAGCAGACCACATGCTTCATGTTGCATAGTGGAACTTGCCTTTTGACATGCATTTCCTCAGTTCTCTGTGGGAAAATCCTCTTGTTCACAAGACATTCTTGGGTAAGTTCTTGGCACCATCCTCAAAAAAAAAAAAAAAAAAAACCCACAAAGTCCTTGATATACTGTGGAGTACTTGAGGTCATCTGGAATTTCATCAGTCATGAGAATAATTAGACTCACACTTTATAAAGAGTAGTATCCACTCATGCTAATGATAGGATTGCCTTAGGCTTGTGTTTCTAGAGGTATAAAAGAGCCATCAAGGATAATAGCATCATTGTACCCTTTGCCAATTAAAGTACAGTATCTGAATAATCTTTGTGTAATGTCCACTATAAAATATGTTGAATGTATATTTTGATATTTCTCGACATTAATAAGGTGTCATGCATGCATTTCTAGCTGGTGAGTTTCTAGTAAATCCTTCCTGAAATGTTATGTACTATTCATACTGTAAGATTTTTCCAGTCCCATAAACCAATGTGCATGCTGTCATTATTTATAGTTTTGCCTCCATGACTTCAGTAACTGCATATGAAAATTTAGCAATGAGATGCAATTTCATATTGCTGAGTATAACTATCAAATTGTAAAAGATTTAAAAATATTTAGCACATGTAGTTTTTTTTATCTTTTACATAAAATGACAGAATTTTATGTATGTATCATAAGTGGATTTTGTAGAGACTCAGGATAAGAATCTCTGCCATTCTATTCTGTGATGGCAATCTTCATCCTTCAGAAATTTAGTAGGATTCACTGAAGAAATCAAGTGGCTTAATCCAAGATGGAGCATGTGTGTCCTAATTAACAAACTCACTTAATTAAATTGGATTGTATGACATATATGCCCATAGTCAAAGAAGATGACTTCCTGGCAGGGGGTGAAAGAAGGTGGGGGCTGTGACAGATGCTGCTGTATTTGGGGGATGAGTGTGTGTGTGTGTGTGTGTGTGTGTGTGTGTGTGCGTGCACATGCACTCACGCTCATGCCTGAATATCCAGTGTTACTGGGTGGCGCTGGACTCCAACAGGCCTCTTATTTTCCTGTTATTTAGAACATAGACTAAAAGCATTCATTTCCAATCTTATTGAATGTGAAGACTTCCTTTGTAATATAAAAAGAAATCAAAGAATTTTATTAGTCAACTGAAAATTCATAATCAAAACATTTGTAAATAATTTGACTGTAATCTTCAGATTATCTACAAAGGCTAAAGACAAAAAGCGGTAGGAGAAGCATTAGTTCCTCTGAAGCTGTTGTTAGGAACTGCTTTTTAAGATGAGCTTTGTGTGTATATATGTATGTGTGTGTGTTCACACATGTGCAGGTAGACATTTGCACATATTTATGTGGAGGCCATTGGTCAATTGCAGATTTCCTCGGGTTCCTCAGGATGCATCCATCTTGGTTTTTTTTTTTGTTTGTTTGTTTGTTTTGTTTTTGTTTTTTCAAGACAGGGTTTCTCTGTGTAGCTTTGCGCCTTTCCTGGAACTCACTCTGTAGCCCAGGTTGGCCTCGAACTCACAGAGATCCACCTGCCTCTGCCTCCTGAGTGCTGGGATTAAAGGCATGCACCACTACCTCCCGGCTCCATCTTGTTTTTTGAGACAAAATCTCTTACTTGATCTAGTATTTGCCAAAGTAGCAAGTCTGGGGTCCAGTGAGCCCTGGGGTTGTCTGTTTCTGCCCCCTCACCATTTGGATTGCAGGCATCCGCTTTTCTACATAGGTTCTGAGGATTGAACTCACGTCCTCACACTTGCATGCAAGCACCCTACTGATAAACTATCATCCTGGCCCCAGTTTAATATTCTGAATGCAGGAAATAAGGGAAAATGCTTTGCCTTAGCATAATAAATGATGAGAAACTGACAAAGAGCTCAAAGATTCTTATGAATTCTTAGAGACATACTGTTTCTATTTATTATCTTTGGCTGAGTGATATTTTCTTATAAATATTAAATCAACAAAGCCTGCTTATCACCAACATTTTGCCCCCAACAGAGAACATTTCCATATTTTGCAATAAGTTAGCGCTCACTCTGCTATGTATTGTCTATTTCTTTTCCTCCCAGGCACATGACTGGAGTATGTTTCTGCCTTCCATCACCACCAGCTGTGGCCACATGACTGAGCAGCAGCTAATTCAATATGGAGTGAGATGTGTCCCTTCTCTAAGACTGGATCATAAAGAATGCCTCCAATTCCATGTACACTCTGCCTCCTCCATGTACACTCTGCCTCCTCCTTGTACACTCTGCCTCCTCCACACTGTGACTGAATGGAGAGGAAATAGGCCGAAGAGAAGGGAGGAGCCACAGAATGGGAGGATCCTGGGCCCAGGATGACCTGGCTCCTCCCCTGAGATCACAGCCACTCCTCCCTATGCTTCCTGCCCAGCTCTGTGTAGTTCGGCCCAGGCTGCACATGGTCTCAGGAGATTAGGGTGTATATAGTGTGGACAGTTAACTGAATCGGGGACTCCATCTATTTAGCTATAAGGAAGTTGTCATTCATGCTAGGGGGAGTATTTTCAGTGACGTAGCTGCTTTGGGATCACCCACCGTCCTGTATGGAACCCCTTACCCATGCTCTGTAGTTGAGTCTAATAAACTCATGGATGACTTAAGTGAAATTATTACTTTGATCTGTCATTGGTGCCCTATTTTGGAGGGGGGAAGGTTAGGACATGTTTGTTTACATCTCCCTAGGAAGAGTCCACATGACACCCGTGCTAAGTAATCCAGGTGGCAATGGAACTCTCAGCCTTGTTTTGCTCTCCACCCTCTCTTCTGAGTGGTGGGACCGAGTTTTCTTGTTTGAATGCTTGATAGAATGCCTTACTTTATTAGGTGCTCTGTAAACTCACTTTGTGGATAAGAGAAGAGTCTGTTGTTACTGTCTATATCTGCTCCTTGTCCTGAGCCAGTGGCCCAGATGATAGTAGTCTGAGTGCTACACCCCTCTCACACCTGTGTCTAGAAACATCTGGAGCTGTTCAATTATATTTTTAATTTATACAACTGCTTTGTGGATACCTACTTTTAAGGAATGATATAAATTATGAGCAAATGAGTTCATCTGCCAATATTTTTGAATAACTTTATTACATTGCAATATGCAAAATATCTTTATTTATCCATAAGAAAGCAGCTAATGTCTCTGTTTTAGTCTGTTTTGAGCTGCTATACCAGAATACTGGAGGCTAGACCATTTTATAAAAGAACATTATTTCTTATAGTTTTGGAAGACTGCAAAATCCAAAGTCAAGGTGTTTGAGGATTTGGCTTCTGGTAAGGGCACTGTCTGAGCTTCCAAGATGGTATCTTAAGTGCTTTGTCCAGCAGAGGACAGGGAAGAGCCCTACTCCTCAGGTGGCAGAAGGAGGAGAGAGAAAGCAAGAGGGATGAATTCTTCTTCCATAACGGCAGCAGTTCTACCCAGGAGGGTGGGGTCCTTATGGCTTAGCTCCTATTGTTACAAGGACAAATAAACTTCAACATGAATTTAGAAGGTGAAAAAGATTCCACCTACAGCCATGAATTACTATGGGAACATGTCTGTTTATTGGCCAACACGTGGGAAAAGGGGGACCCTTTATATCTTAACACATATATTAGTTATTGGGGTTTGTTTGCTTATTTTGGAGACAGGGTCCCACTCTGTAGCCCAGGCTGGTCTAGATCATATAGCAATCCTGCTTCAGCCTCCCAAGTGTTGGGATTACAGACATAAGTCCCTATGCCTGGCTGGGCTTTGTTTTCATGTACAAGAAGTTTGAATTTTCTAGGACCAGAAGAGCATTTTTTTCAATGTTCCCACTAGAGTCTTCTCATCATGCTAAAGCTGTCATGGCAGCATGCTGAATTCTCCCACTTTTCTGAAGACCTCTTTTTGGGCTCTAGCTGGGCTCCCTCCTGAGGGTATCATGTTGGAAGACAATTTTTTCCTGTGTTGGATTTAGTTATTAAAACACTTGCCTTGCAAGTGTCCATGGGCTATTGATGAGAGGGAAATCTAGATCCTCAAACCAGCAGTGGCAGTTCGACTTGGTGGTCTACCAGTAGTCCCAACCTTGAAAGGCAAAAGCAGGGAATCCCCAGAGCAAGCTGGCTAGTAAGACTCATCGTATCTATGAGTTCTTTTTTTTTTTTTTTTTTTTGGTTTTTCGAGACAGGGTTTCTCTGTGTAGCTTTGCGCCTTTCCTGGAACTCACTTGGTAGCCCAGGCTGGCCTCGAACTCACAGAGATCCGCCTGGCTCTGCCTCCCGAGTGCTGGGATTAAAGGCGTGCGCCACCACCGCCCGGCTCATCGTATCTATGAAATCTGGGTTTTCATCAAAGACCTTGGTCTGCCTCAATGAGTGGGATGGAAGAACAATTAAGCATGATTAAGGCATTACTAATCAATTGTTGTAATTACAAATGTACATAGATAATACAATAGGGATGGTTCCTGCTTTTTGGAGGCCTGCTCATTAGAAACACTAAAACCACAAATATGGACATAAAACCACGTGTGAACCAAGCTGCTATTAAACAGTAGATGGCAAGATAGGCAGTAAGGATGCTTTTTTTTTTTTTTTTTTTTTTGGTGGGGGGGGATGGACTCATCCACTGAGAGTAGTGAGAAGAGAAGATATGCACTTTATTAAGTTCTGCTTCTCTTCAAGGTTTCTGAACCTCAAGTTTTGTTTGGCTCTGTGAAACCCATTTGAGGTTGCAGTAAGGTGTCCGTGGGCTATTGATGAGAGGGAAATGGCAACTCCCTTCTTCTGGTTGATCAGGTTCCAAAGCCTGGAGTCATCCTTCTCCCAGGCCCACATCCAGACTCTCCTAAATCCCGATGTCTTCACCATTAAGACCTCTCTCACCTGCCTTCACTTCTCCTGCCTGGACCCAGCAAGCCTCTTCTGGGTTGCCATTAGCCTTTGTTCTGACGTCTGTGGTACTTTCTAATTGTGCTTGCTTCCAGGTAACCTGCTGTTCTGTGTTCTGTTTTCCCTAGAGAAGCCAGAGGTGACCTCTGAGATTGCATCATTTCTCAGTAAAATCCAGCTATGGCTTCCCACAGTGCAGTAGTCTTGAGTTCTCTGTTACAGTACACTATAGGTTCTCCCTAGTGGAACCCTCTGACTTCATCTTCTAGCATTTTCCTCACTGCTCGTTCCGTTCCAGCTACACTGGCTGCATTTCTGCTGCCTTTCACATACACCGAGAAGGCTTTTGGGTACTGTGGCTTTAATGTCCCCATCCTGTGTGTTCCTGTTAAAACGGGTGGACCCAAAATTCTGTGATGTTTCCAAGGCAGGGAATAGTTCTCCCTCACATAGAGTGTCAGGCAGGAACCAGCTCCATGAGGAGTCCATCTTCCACGTTGTCACTCTGGACCCTAGACTAAAGGAAGAGCTGCCACTTTGCTCGGAGGTTGCTCAGAGGGGCACCCCCACACTGAGCTAGAAGTATGAAGGGGCATGGGGGAAGAACATGGTAGCCATAAGCTTCACTCATGTCCACCAGCTTGAGCTCAGTCACCAGACAGAATCTAGTGGAAAAGCAGCTGGGCCATGAAGTTCTCTGGGGGTTAGGGAAATAGAGAGAGTGTGGTTAAGTGTCCATCACACTCTGGTAGATATGCATTTGTCTGTCACTTTCTTTAGGTCTACCCTTAGCAACCACCTTCTTAGAAATACTTTGCAGTTATTGTATAGCTACGATGCACCAGGCCTGGGCTCACTCTTCTGTCTGTTTTATTTTTCCCTTTAATCATTCTCTCTCTCTCTCTCTCTCTCTCTCTCTCTCTCTCTCTCTCTCTCTCTCTCTCGGCTTTTCAAGACATGGTTTCTCTGTGTCACAGCCCTGGCTGTCCTGGAATAGGATGGCCTCAAACTCGTAGAGATCTGCCTGCCTCTGCCTCCCGAGTACAGGGATTAAAGGCATGCGCCACCACCACCCAGCTTTTTTCCTTTACTTTGTAATATTGTTTATCTCCCATAGTGGTTTGACATGCAGCTCCTATAAGATATGTCCAAGCACTTAGCCCAGCACCTGAGAACATGGTGTTATTAGGATGTTTGCACATGTGATTAGGGATTATGGAATGAGATCATTTTGGGATGGCCGTACTGGGTCCTAAACCCAACAAGTGTTCTGGGAATAGAAGAAAGCACAGGCTGCCGGTGGGAGTAGGGAGATGGTAAGGCAGAACTTGGAGTTATATAGCCACATCCAAGAATTTCTGGAGCCATCAGGAGCTGGAAGAGGAAAGGAGGACTCCTCACTAGGGCCTGCAGGGATGTGGCTTTACTGACACCTTGATCTTGGGACTTCTGGAGAGAGAGCAAGAGAGTGAGTGAGCGAGGAAGGAAGAGAGAGACAGATGGCATCAGATCCTGTTGTATAGCCCAAGCTGGCTTTCCCAGCCTCCTGTCAATTTCTCTTGTGCTGGGAACACAGGTATGTGTCCCGTGTCCACCCACAACACTACACTTCTCTTCTAAGCCATTTGGTTTGTGACGATTTACGACGTGAGCCTAAGGAGAAGGACACATCTTCCCCATCATCCTTATCTACTTCCCGTCTGTCCTTGGATAACCTTGCCTCCTGTTATCTAAGCTCTGCGGAAGGGGGGGGGGAGTGGGGCTGGGGGGCTGGGGAGGGGGTGTGGAAGCTCTGTTCTGTTATTATGTTTGCGGTGCAGAGAACACTGCCTGGCCAATACTGGTTAAATGGATAAGGAGAAACAGACAAACACAACTTTGGCTTCTCAGAAGACATTTGCCTTTGGGAACAGCTTTGATAGCCATTGTAAAATGGTCTGTCCCAAAAGACAGTGTCTTCTGGTCTGTCCTCCTTCTGAGACAGGGTGTTAGTTCATGGGAGCTGAGACTCTGAACTCTGGAATAAAACTTTCTCTGTGGAGTCATTGACAAGTGTGATATTAGATATATACCACTTACGCCTCAGTTTCGATATTTGTAAAACAAACCATGTCTGCATAAGCTTGGGGAAGAATTGTGTGAGATAATGTATAGATATTGCCCTGTGGGAGGCCTGTTCACACCTTTTGAAGGGTTCTTATGAGAGAGGGATAAGAGAATATTAGATAGAAAGAGAGAAGTAGCTGATAAGAAGAAAGACAGAAACAGGATAGCTTCTTCGGGAGGTCCTGAATCAATACCCAACAGCCTCTTTGTTTATTCAAAAGGGCTTTTTATAATATGCAAAGGGCTGGGGCAAAAGACCTCCCCCTTGCTAGATCAAAGCACACCACATGGCCAAGTTTAGACCCTTCCACACACCTGGTAACCATGCCCGTGGTCAAATCATCCCCTTATGCAGCCCTGCTGGATAAAGCAAGCTCAGATTCTCAGACCCTGAGTAATTTCTCACTAGATTGCCTCTGTGGGCCACCACACTGCCCAGGGTGTGATGGGAGTATGTCCTGATAAACTGCGAGGCTCTAAGTACTGTACGTCAAAATTACGTTTATGCTCTTTCACCTGCTGGATGTTCCAGCTTAGCAACACACTGCAGTGGAGCTCCATGTGTGTATGTGTGTGTGCGCTGTGGAGGCCAAAGGACAACCTTTGGATGCCATCCATCTTTGTTTTCTGACAAGGGTCTCACTTGATTAGGGAATTGCTAATTCCATGAGGCTGGTGGACGAGCGAGCCTAGTGCTCTGGGATTACAAGCGTGTGCCTCCACACCCAGCTTTTGAAAAAAATGTTGGGGTTCTGGTTATCAAATTCAGATCATCAGGCTTGTAAGGTAAGCACTTTACCAACTGAACCATGTCCCCCCAGGGGGTTTTGTTCCCCTTTTGATCACGTGGCTTACAGGAACTGTGGTTCACTGTTCTTCTTGGCTTCATTAGAGCGCCATCATGCATGCCATAAGCCCAGGGAAAAAAGCTGAAGTACTGTTTCTATATAATCATAATTCACACCCTTGTAAAGGAAAACAATTAAATCCACCCATTCTAAGGTGGAGATGATCTGGGTAAATATTCACCCACCATTCAGTGCTTGGCTATATAAGCTGATGAGTTACTCAAATAATAATGATAATCACTTAGGATTAATAGGAGACATCTTAAAGACACAATTATCTTTCAATCTAAAATAGCATTCATCTATCATAACATTTCTTCACTGAGAATTTCAATCAAGTAAGCCTTTGCTAACCACAAAATACCTGACTGCGCTGTTACATTTGCAGAAATACTTCTGCATGACACACATAATGCAGAGCAATAGTTTGTTAGATATGAGCAAACGGCCGGGCAAACAATGGGAGTTCACTCTGAGAAGCCCAGACGTCATGCTGAAGGGCGAGGGTGGGCACCATTTCCTACTTCTCTGCCCTCAAGACTTGCTGTGTTCACCACAGTACGTCACGATTCTGCTATTTCATGAAAATAAATCATCTCCCTGCTGTTTATGTTGTGATTTAGTGCTTAAATATCACATATTGATACTGCATGCCACTCAAGGATGCAACATTTCAAAAACATAATTATTCATTTACATATATTAGCATAACATCAGAATACAGACAAAAAAGTCTCAAGTCTCTACATCACCGCTACAGATAAATAAATAAACCTGAGGGAAGATCTCTGAGGGTATTGGGAAAAGGTTGAATCGTAACCTTGTGCAGTGCTGGCCAAGGAGCGAGATACAAACTAAATGCTGGAAGATAAGATGGGTGTTCTTGGTCAGTTTTATCATTTTGTGCAACAATAAAAATATTTCTCAGAATTTCAGAAATCCCTTCTTCAATGTTAATTTTCTTTTTAGCTCCTCCATTTGTCAATGGCAAGTTAATGTAATCTCTGGGTTTGGAAAGAAAATAGAACGCACTAGGACTAACATCTGAAGCCCTCACCTTATCTCAGGAAATCTTGAGTGTTAGCTGCCCCAGGGTCTGTCCCAGCAGCTTGTGTCCTGTTCCTTAGGGTTAGTTCAACCCAGAACCTTTGTAGCTGATTCCCAGGCCTGGCAAAACATGTTCCAAGTTATGTGGCTGGCTTCTTCAGAGCGGCCTCCTTAAATCCCTGCTCATAACTCAGCCTGGTTGGATTCATTGTCCAGTGTTAACGTTGTGTATGTGTCTGTCTTAGTTACGTTTGTGTTGCTTTGATCTGACCAAAATCAACGTGGAAGGAAATGGTTTATTTGCTTACACTTGCACATCACAGCCCATCATTGAAAGAAGTCAGGTCAGGAACCCACGGCAGGAACCTGGAGGCAGGAACCGAAGCAGAAGCCGTGGAGGAGTTCTGCTTTCTAGCTTGCTCAAATCGCTTTCTTATACACCCCAGGACCACCTGCCCAGGGTTGGCACTGCACCTAGTGGATTGAGTCCTCCCTCATCAATTGATCAAGAAGATGCCCCTGCAGACTTGCGTACATCTAATGGAGGCATTCTTCAGTTCCTCTTCCCTGGTAACTCTTAGCTTTTGTAAAGATAACAAAAGCTAAACAATGCAGTCTATGTGTTTGCCCAATCAGTCATGACCCAGACATTTTCATGGCTAACTAAAAAGTAAGTTCTTCAAAAATGACACCCCAGCTGACACCTTAATACCCAGTAGATGTTCCATAAATATATATTAGATACAGTTAAGGCAGATGCACTTTCTTAATTGAAAATTTATCTCTTCAGCCCTTAGATAGTCTAAATTCTCACTCCTGGAACCATAGAATGGCACACCAACATTGGCACATGAAGTGCAGCTCTGGGATACTGCTACACACAGGTGCTGGCCTGCGAAGCTGCTGAGCAATGTGATGGTGCAGCCTGTGCCACAGGGATTCAGGAATGCACACGCTGTCATGCTGCTATATTCCTTCCACGTCAGCACTCCCAAGGGAGAAGCACCCAGAGAAGAGAGCTGACAGAGAAGCCAAGGCCATCGTTATAACCTGGAGGGATGACCCTTGGGTTTCCAGAGTTGCTGCTGAGATGCACTGGAGCAAGAGGCTCCTGGCCCGGGACTGTGGCACCAGGTGACAGATCCAATTCTTTCAGGCTCAGGTGTTTGAATCCTACTGTCCTTTGTCCCTCAGCCAATAGTGGGGAACAAGTGCCGTGAATGCCTGGGAAGTGGAGAGAGGGGGCCCTGGCCTCAGTTTCTCCATGGGAGAAACCCTTTGGTCTGTTGCTACCCATGGCACGTGGATTTGGAGAGAAGCTTTGCAGGAGTGGAAATGTCCCTATGTGAACTGTAGGATAGAGTCCTAGGACAGGAAATGCACACGTGCTGATTAGCAGAGCAAGGAATTTAACAGAGAAAACCCCAATTACAGGCTTTCCCAAAGTCTTCTATCTGAATGCTTATTGTAGCTTTGGTCACAATACCTAAAAACCAGAAAACAGTATTGGTGATGACGAATGAATTGCCATGCATCCATAAACTGGCATATTACTCAGCAATTAAACAACTCCAACATACAAAATATCATAGGTGAGTTTTATAAGCATCACAATGAGTTTTTTTTAAAGCTAAGCAAAAGGACTACTATAGGCTGTATGATTTCACTTCTATGACATTCTAGAAAATGGAGATGTATAGGGAGAGAAAGCACAATATGTGTGTTCTGGGAGGGATAGAAGGAGTAAGGAGATTGTTTGCATGAGGTACAGTGCAAGTTTGGGGGTCATGCAAAGTATCACAACTATAAGGCAGTATTATGTAAAGTGGACATATCATGGTACACATTTGTCAACATGCATCAATATGTCCCCTTGAACCTGGTGACGCAGGGGCTGAGGAGATGGCTTAGTGGCTGAAATGTTTGTAGTGAAAGCTTGGGAGTGGAGTTCTGATCTCTGTTGAAGTCAAGAGGGTGCAGTGACCTGCCCGTAATCCCAGCAGTTGGGCAGTGGGGTCAGGGGTAAGGTGGCTAGTTAGATTAGGTGAAGCTGTGCCCTCTGGGGTGAGGAGAGACATTGCCTAGTGAATAAAGTGAACCGTAATGGAGAAAGACACTCAAAGCTGACCTCTGACCTCCACACATAGAAGTGCCCATGCACCTCTAGATACACATGAGGACATGTATACTACAAATCCTGATGGATTTTTTGTTTTGTTTTTTGAGACAGGGTTTCTTTGTGTAGCACCAGCTGTCCTGGAACTTGCTCCATAGTCCAAGCCTCGAACTCACAGAGATCCACTTGCCTCTGCCTCCTGAGTGCTGGGATTAAAGGTGTGCACCACCACCTCCTGGCAGGATTTTATTTTCTACTAATAATGTCTCAGCAAGGCAGCCTGTTTATGTGTATCCATGTATATGTGTTTACAGATGCATAGCTATATTCTACTTAATTATTTAAGGAAGGATATTATTTCAGTCCCATAAACATTGGAGTCTGAGGCAAGGATAGTAGCATTTCTTCCTCTTGAAGCATAGTGGGGAGGAAGAAAGTGGGTTTTTCTGTCTGTTTAGTAGACAGCCTATGGGCATGCTCTAATGGTGGCAATGGGTGACACACTCTCCTTTTCATTCGACATGACTCTGAATGCTTCTTCTCATTTCACATTGTTTTGCAATTACAAATTCTTCTTTGTATTCATTGACAGCATATTTTCTGCTTGGGATTTTTGTTGTTATTGTTCTGCTTACCAGGGCTGGGGGGAGTGGCCTGGGGCAGGGGAGAGGGCACAGGGTGATGCTCTTTCTGAGGGACCAAAGCGCAGAGCCAAGGATTCTCATGGTTAGTATGGGTATGTTGTGACCTGAACTTGCTGTGACTCAGCCTGATGCATGTTGTACATAGTCTTTGTGTGCCTCTCATGAACTCTCCATTTGACAAAGGCCGCACTGTGTGGTGATCTGGTTAGAGCCTAGGCCTTAGCCAAGGGTTCTAGGAGTAGCCCTGCAGACTTTCTGTGGCATTCAGTTGGGTGGGTGTTTTAGGGTTTCTATTGCTGTGATAAAACATTACGACCGTAAGTAAATTGGGAAGGAAAGGACTTATTTCATCGTATAACTCTCCCGTCACATTCCATTATTGAGGGAAGTCAGGGCAGGCCCTTGGAGGCCAGAGCTGGTACACAGGGCATGCAAATGTTGCTGACTGGTTTGCTCTCTTATAGCACCCAGGACAGGCAGCCCAGGGGTGGCACTACCCAAAGTCAGCTGGGCCCTCTCACAGCAACCCTGAATCAAGAAAATGTACCACAAGGCTTACCCACAGGCCAATCTGGTGGGGGACATTTTCTCAATCGAGGTTCCTTTACCAAAAGGACACTAGCTTGTGTCAAGTTGATATGAAACCAGCTAGCAAGGCAGAAGATCATTCCAGTAGAGAAACTGTTAGAATCAGTGCTAAGAATAGATAAGCCTTAGATATTAGGGCAAAGTTTGGGGGGCGGGTGGTTGCCTCTGACTCACCTGAAAAACTGAACCTCAGATGACAGAGAAAATCAGTCTCTACATAGGAGTGGTTCTTCCTGTAAAATATTTGTACCAATTTAACCTAATTTAAGAATAGTATTTGAAAACCCATATGATAAAGGGTGTGGTGGGGGCGGTGGTGCTAAGACAGACCTTGTCTGAGGTCAGTTTCTCTCTCAGCCATGGTGGCTATTTATTCTCTAAACAACATGGGCCATCCTGGGTTTACTGTAACAGATGGAAGAGAGAGAGGTGTGGCCACTAGAGACCAGAGATATCTTTTGTTGACTAAGCTAGAATTACAGCCGTCTCGGTGAAGGGCGAAATGAGGTCCTAATAGGCATCCCTTCAATTTTCTTTCATGGACGATTATTTTGAATGTGTATGTGTGACCCTCGACTTCAAAGAATAAAAATATTTCTATTCAAAGCTTAATTACTTAAGAAAGGATGTTGTTTCAGACTCAATCTACTAAACTTGAAGGTGACAGCCATTTGTAGCCACTGCTAAGTGCCATGGCTTCGTCGATAAGGCCACACCCAGGCAAAGCTCCCTCCACACTGGACTGGTTGTGCCATCTAGTGGCACGATTGGGGAACTACACTAGATGGGGTGCTACCTGGCATGGTCTGCCCAAAGGGTGAGAATTAATTCTTTATTTAATGTCTTGGGATTAGTTTCTGCCTTCGCATCCTTTTGTTTCACCTAGCACCTGTGTGACTTCAGAGAAATGTTTGGGTATTTCTTCATCTCAATTAACTGACCTGTAGAATGGGGATAAGAAGCTGCCTCTACGCTCATCACAAGGCTCTTGTGACAATGCATGAAAAACACTTAATAGAGTTCCTGACAGTGATGTGTTTCTATTTATAATTTTTATTCTCAATATGCAAGTCCAGAGCTTATAAAATAGGCTAGAGCATGAGAAATCGAGTTATGAAAAGATGAGTATTTCTGAATAAATTAAGTGTAATATTGAAAGCTTGGACGAAGATCAAGTCTATTTAGGCTCTCTGTGCACACTGCCAACCAGCGCATTATCTCGATTACACTTGCCTCGTTCCAAGCCTTTCCCCACCTCACAGAGAGTGCCTTCATCCCAGCAGACAACTCATTATGTGCATGTTAATGCCTGTCTTCTTTCCATGGCTTCTCTCTCCCATTGAAAGGATCTCACAATCTTTATGTCCAACTTGGTGTCTGCTTGCTATACACATTTCTCTAGTGCTGTCAAGCAGAACTTAATCCTGCTTAGTCCTTTACTCTGATATGTATTAGATAGAGCATTTGACACAAACAGGCTGTAAGTGAGGAATGGGTGCGGTGGGGGCGGCCACAGGACTCCAGTGTGAGATGCCTGTCACGAGACACTGAGCGCTACCCTTGTGTGTTCTCTCCTCCACCGCAATGCCTGACACAAAGACCTCACACAACAAACGCCCCATCAAAGCTGAGAGGGAAAAATTGATTTTTGAGATAGGGACTCATTGTGTAGCTCAACCTGGCCTTGAGTTTGTAACTCTCTTCCCACAGGATGTCATTTTAGGAAGGCTGCATGGCTTCTCACGGAGCACTGGACTAAATTGGCCTGGTAGACTGAATCGGCAGATTTGATCCATCAAAGTAGCATTTTTTAAATAATAGTAATAGATTCCACTAAAAAAAAAAATCTAAAGATTACTAAGACGTAAAGCTGTGTTTTTCCTATTCAAGTATTACTAACATTTGATATGTTTTTAATACTTTGCTGATATTGCAGAGTTACAATAATTGCTTTTGTGCAATTATGTTCTCTGATGGTTGTTGTTTGTTGTTTTGGTGGTCAGGATCTCAGGTATTCCCTAACTGAGTTTTAGACCCAGACCTTCTAAATTTAAAGTATTGCTAAGTCCCCCCCCCCCCCCCTTGTACTAGAGCACATAAAGAGTATGGTTCTAAAAACCCAGCATTTCACTGAGTGTGGGTGCCATGACGGTTCCTCTGCAGAGCACATCTTTGGTCATGAATCTTTTCTTCCAGCTGGAAACGTCTGATTTTGAAACTCAGAGTACAACCTCTCTGTCCTTTCTTACTAGAATGACTAGAACAGGAATGTTAGAATAAATGCCATCTGAAAGGTCACAAGAAAATGGCCTTTTGATGTTCAATAGCTCTAGGTGACCTTTTTGGATGTGGCCCAGAAGGTACTGTAGATATGAAGAGAGGCCTGGAAGATGAGGCTGATGCCTGTGCTCTGAATCAGGTTTTGAACTTATTTCTTTCCTCCGTCTTTACTTGTATACACCTGTGTATATGTTATTATTTCATTTTAAAATTGAATGCTCATATCCAGTACATTTTATCTCACTTTATATCTTTCTTCACAAATAATAATTCCTATGGCCCTTGAATGTATTCACTTACACATTAATTTTTTTTAATCTTACATATGTTGATGGTCATTTACTCTGAGAATAATAAAACACCTTTCTTTTCCCTTTTTGAGAAAAGGCTCCACTTATAGCCTAGGGTGGTCTGGAAATCACAATGACTCACACACCTCAGCCTCTGAGTGCAAGGATTACAGATGTGTATCACAACTGACTATAGAACCCATTCTTAAAATGATTTTATAACTTAATGAGAATAGGATATGTGAACACCAACAATGCTATAGGAAACATTCTTTCTCAGATGTAAGATCTGTAGATGTAACCAACCATCTTATTAAATAAGAAACACAGAGCCAATTCAGAGAAGAAAGCCAAGAGGTCAGAGCTAAGAGCCTTACCCTTCCTGCTTCAGCCAAGAGAGCTCTCTGAAAGGGACCTACTTCCTGTGTGTTTGTCTTTATATAGTCTTTCTGTTCTGCCTTCTCATTGGTTGTAAACCCATGCCTCGTCACTGCCTGTCTGTAGAGACTTCCAGGTCTTCTATGGTTGGGATTGAGATTAAAGGAGTGTGTCTCCAATGCTGGCTGTATCCTTTTACACACAGAGATCTACCTAGCTCTATCTACCAAGTGCTGGGATTAAAGGCATGTGCCACAACCGCCACGCTCTTGCTATGGCTCTAATAGCTCTGACCCCCAGGCAACTTTATTTATTAACATACAATTAAAATCACATTTCAGCACAAATAAAATACCACCATAAAGATCTGCACTGTTTGGGGAAAAGAGAAAATTCATTCTGTAAGATAGCCAGGCAGGCTTCCCAGAGCGACTTATAATGGAATCTTAGCAGATGAACATCAGAAGATGGCCTACACATCCACGGGTGTGAAGGGGTTCGGTGGGACATGGGGAAACTGAAAACCTCTGTGGCTGAGGAAGGTCCTTCATGAAAGGAAGGAAGAGAGACAGAAACAGGCTAGACTTTGAGGGCCCTAATAGTTTCATAGGCCCAGCTAAGACACATGTATTTTATATAGAAACCCATTAAGAGCTGTTTAGAGCATTTGATTTATCTTTTTCTTTACTTCCTAAGGAATGACACTGAGCCAATAGCATTCAGTAACTGAGACACGTGAGCATCCGGACACGTTACTTGAGCACTTACCTGGGACATTTCAACATCACAATGAGACAGTAGACTTGCTTCCTTCCATACAAAGAGGAAAATGAGGCTTCCAGTATGGTAGCTTGTCCAAGGTCACACTGCCAGTCAGTTGCCACACAGAAGGAATGTAATTAGGCTTCCGACACAGTTGAGCTTACTTGTCAATTTTGTGTGCTTTAGAGTCACCTAGGAGACACACATCCTGAGTGTTTGTGAGGACATTTCCAGAGAGTTTTAACTGAGGAAAAAAGGCTTAAATGGGGGCGGTATCATCCCATAAGCTGGGGGCCTGGATAGAAAGGAAAAGGGAGAAAGCCGGCCCCTTAATCCAACTGCTCCTTTGGAATAGTATTTTAAAATGACTAGAATCAGGGTGATGGTCCACAGTAGAGCACACGGCACAAGCCGGAGAGCCAGCTTGAGAGGCTCGCGCCCCAGGAACAAGCAGAGCTAGGGGAGGGAGCAGAAGGTGAGAGTAAGAAGAATATCAGCTCTAGTCACAGTGTGTGGACAGACAGAAAAAAAAAACACTGAAATTCTAAACAAAATGGGTAAATTTCACTAAGTCAACGGATACTCTCCCTACTAGTGCAGCCTGCCAATTAAGGGCTATCTGCCATAATGTTCCACAGGGAAGTTTCCAGTCTCTGCTTGGCCCTGGGTAATGACTTTCTTTCTTAAAATTTGGCACAGTTTAGCCTTTGGCAGCAAGATTTTCTTTAATGTGAGGAGTTTGTTGCCCGTGCTGAGGTCCAGCCAGAACCCAACATGTTGCCTTCTTTTGGGAAGCAGAAAGACTAAACCCTTCCTCATGAAATCCTTTGAATCAGGAGAAGTCAGTAAGATCAGAACGAAGTGATTCTAACCCTGACAAGACACACAGAAACGGCTCCATGGGTGTACACAGAAGGCATTACCAGGCTTCTCTCTTTGGACCCTGTTTCTTTATAAAGCAGAATGCTCAGGCTGAGGAGGTGGCTCACTTGGTAAAACGCTTCCTGTGTGAGCAAGAGGGCCCGGTGAGCTATGTTCCCCAGAACCTACGTAAAAAAGCCAGGCTTCACATTTGTGGACTTGGGGAGGTAGAGTCAGAGGAGTACTTGGGGCTCATTGACCAGCCATTCTAGGTAACTGGCAGGCCCCAGGCCAATGAAGGTCTTTGTCTCAAAAAATGAAGGTAGACACCTACTGATAAAAGACATGCTGCACACATGTGCAGGCACACCCACATACACGTGTACTTACCTCCACAGGTGTATACACACACACACACACACACACACACACACACACACACACACGCTGGAATGAAATGAGGGTCTGCTCCATAAGCTGTGACATTTGAAACCCATGCATATAGAAACGCGAGCTGCCTTCCCCGGCTCAGCCAGTGGAGCTTTTGCCTTAGGCTTCTGGCACCAGGAGACTTCTCAAGAGCTTACTCTACCTTTCCCCGCATCTGTCTCCTTCTTTTTAATTTCGCTCTTTGAAACACGCAAACCAAAGAATTATCAACACAGAAGTCATCACTTCCCTTTGGTCTAATTGATTGGAAGCCTTGCCTCATGGCAGGCTTCAATGGGCACACGCCCGGACTGCCTGTTGGCCGTCAGCTTGCGCGGCATGCTGCTCAGGCCATCTGCTGCTCCACGCGGGCCATATGGAAAGGGGCCCACACTCTGGAAAAGCCAAACTATTTTCTTCTGTGTGTTCTCTTCTTTGCTGTATTTCCAGCTCTACGGATCAAGCCTGGATGCAATTAGAGCTTCCTTATCTGTGTACGTCGAGAGCCATTGACTTGGATTTTATGAAGAGAGCCTTTAGACAGAAACAATGACTCCATCACCACGTTACTCTCTGATATCTGTGGCACAGGAGAATTAAGAAATTACTTCTGTGGTCCTTTCACACAGTGGATCTAGTCTCTACAAAGGGACCTATAAGATCACATTGTCTTTCCTCTGGAACTCTAAGCTGCCTTTACCTCTGCCGGGCCTATAGCAGCAGGCACAGATACTCAGAAGTGTTTAGTTCTTAACTGTGGCGGCTTATTAGTAGCCTAGAAAATGACTTGCAAAGTTCCAAGGTGGAGCTGGGCTCCCACTGTGACTGTCTCAGGGGGATTTGCAAACGTCAAGATGATTTCCAAGCTTTCCTTGACACCCAGAGCACAGCACTTCTCTAGAGGGGGGGCTTCAGTGACGTCTCAATCAGTTTTGGAAAGTAATTTCTTGAAGCTTTTGACTAAAGAAAAGCAAGTACAGACTGCTTGTTTAAAGATATTCATGATTCATAGATTTTTTTTTAAGGTCCAGGAGGGAAAGAATATGTCTCAGTTGATTTTTAGCAAAACCATGAACTGAGATGAGTGTCTGTAGCTGTGCTAATAACAGCTCTTCTGCCCGCCCACTTTCGTTCCCATTACGGGCAGTTCGAATTGTTTCAGCCCCCTCCCCCTAGGAAAAAAAAAAA
Organism: Peromyscus eremicus; assembly: GCF_949786415.1. NCBI lineage: Eukaryota > Metazoa > Chordata > Mammalia > Rodentia > Cricetidae > Peromyscus > Peromyscus eremicus. The sequence continues at coordinate 27,280,452 of NC_081417.1, read as the reverse complement.
AACCACACCAACTCACTAGCATCTTACTATAAACTAATTAAAAATGTGAGGCCCCTGAAGATAAAATATTAATATGCATTACAATGCATCCCAGAGGAAGGAATAAGCAATTAATTTTCATTCTTGCCATGATGTGGTGCCGCCTTCTCTTCCCTTTCTTGGGTAGTGATGGATTCTATCACCAGTTTTTAAAGTGAACTGTTGTCCCTCTCTGCCTTTTCAGATTAGAAGCAACGTGTCCCCTTCCTGTTAGCCTGGTCTCTCCCAAAGCATTTTTCATAGACTGCTCTATTACGTGAGCATTTGGGTCGTGCCTGGCAAGAGCAGGTAAAAAGCTTAGTCATGGGTGCCTCATTCTTTGTGTGTCCATTGTAGGCATGGTGCTCACGCAGGCTGTAGCACGAGCCAGTTTGGGTTCAGTGATGTAAGGTACACGATTTACTACAGAAGAAACCGGAACTTTTCATAAATCAAAGCCACCTCCGGTGATAGCACCGAAACCAGATTTGGAGCCTATATTTGATATCAAATGATTCCCTTTTAGTTTTGTGGGCTGCAACCTTTTGTGTTTATGTACAGTTTAAGGTTCTTAAATATCCGGTGGCCCCCTTTGAACAATTAACGGGAAAAAAAAGAGAGAGAAAGTATTCAGCAATGTATCCAACATGCACATAATTCTTTACAGAAAAGCATCAATGGGTTGAACTCCTCCTTCTTTATCTCACGGTCTCTGCCATCATTTCTGTTGTGGCAAAACACCTCAAATAACATGTAGTGTGAACAAAAGCTAGTCCGTCTGTGCGAGCCAAATTCACACAGAAACCCAGCGGTCACTTTCGTTTCAGAGACACTGTCACATATTTCCCAAGCCTGAGCACTCTGCCGTTCCGTCCTGTTCAAATGAGACTGTCTCCTGGGTCCTTAGCCATGTGCTAGCCCTGAACTCACAGCCAACAGTACTCCCTCCCATGTATGGTTCAGTGCTCGGGGAAACCAGTCGCCACCACAGGAAGAGCAGACACAAAAGGAAAAATGGAGAACTAAGAAAGGGTCATAGCTGCACACTGTCCCACACAAGCAGACTCAGGTGGCAGGTGGAACTGGGTCAGCTGGCACTTGAGTCTCTTCAGTGCTGAAGATTGTTGATTTTCTCCTTCCTTTTCACTGCTCCGTCTGTTTATTCTGGATTATGGTTATACCATTTTCCCCTTCTTTTTCCTCCCTCCAAACCCTCCTACAGATCCCTCCTTGCTCTCTTTAAAATCCATGGCCTCTTTTTCGTTAGTCGCCGTTACATGCATATATATATATATATATATATATATATATATATATATATATATACAACCTACTCAGGCCATATAATGTTACTGTATGTATGTTCTCAGGGCTGACCATTTGGTGTTGGATAACCAATTGGTGTGCTCTCCCCTGGGAACACCCTTCCTGCGTGATTCTCTTCTTTTGACCCATTCACCCTACCCAGGGTCAGATCCAGACCTTAAGAACTTGATATACAATTCAAAAGCTCTTCCCTATGAAAAACAATAAAAATTATAAAAAAATTTACAGTGTCATGTACAAAAATAAGTATTTGTTTAGACTATTAAAAACCAAGGAATTGTAAATTGTTTAAGACAGACATATATTTCAAAGATCACAAATGCAAAAATGATATAAATTAATTAAATAAATAAATCACGTGTTTGGCTCAATGCTGTGACACTGTCCTACAATTTTTGGATAAGGAATTAGACTAGTTGTAAACATTGCCCAATTTTAATGGTACTCATTGCTCACACTGTTATCAAGACCCCTTTCACAGGATCATGCTGTGAATTTCATGTTATCTGAATTGGTATTGGCACTGTCTATCCAGCCAGGAGGAATTTTTTTAATCTTTACGTGCTTACATAATTTATTCCTTTACACTAACTTATCAAACAACTTAAAACACATTTGTTATTTCTTTTCAAAATATACCACTTTCTTTTAAATAATTACGGCTCTTGGAGTTATTTCAACTTTTAAAAACGATGGCTTCTGGATGTCAGAATAATATCTCATTCTTATTTTATATCCCATTAATTGTTATATGACATTTCTCTACATTTCTTAATCAACAAATGCTAATCTAATAAAGGAAACTATTCCTCATATTCATCTAATTTCAGCGGGGTTTGTACATTTCCTACTTTAGTGAAACATTGGCCCACACTTCAGCTGAAATGGCACGTCTAAGCTTTGTTGCTGTTTCTTGGGGTTTTTCTTCTAATTCATTCGAAATATACTTTCATCTGTGATGCTATTGCTCCATGTCTCTCACCTCAGACATCTTCATGAAGAACACATTGTCCCGCATTCTGAGTCATTAAAGAAACACTGGAAAAGAAAATCCTACTCACGTATCTTGAAAATGCTTATCTACTAAAAGGACAAGTAGACTCAAAGTTCCATGATATTTAAAATAGTCAGCAGTTTTGGGGATCACATAGGGGAGCCGCTTCCTTTCCCGGCGAGATGAGTGAGTGGGCAGGCTGCACACGGCACACACACTCACTTATCAGTGCTTCAAACAATGCCTGCGGCGCTGCCACTCACCCTTGTCAGCTCTCCACTGGGCGATTTACATAGCTCACACACACACAAGTTGTGGAAGGAATGACTCTCGCTCTTTTTATTTTACAGGGGAAAAAAGAGTGTTAACTGTGCATATTGCTAGAAATGGTTGAGGCCCAGTGACTCTGAATCAAATGGTTGGGTTCTTAATTTCTACAAAAGACTGCTCTCATTGCTTGCTGTGTTGAGAAGAGGATTTGAAAGGAAGAAATACTTGGCTTGGAGTGCTTGAAATATTGGCATGGCCTTCACCTGTGGGTGTGTGCAGAAAGAAAAATGCCTACAGCAGAGCAGAAGGGACCCACCCCTGCCAAACTTGCCGATCCAGTGGATTCTGCCAGAGACCAGCAGAGGGAGACATAGGCTTTCAGCACTCACAATGTTCTGCTGGCCACAAGTTTAGATTAAAAATACTCTGGTGACTTGGATTACGTCCCTGACTGAGCAACTGTGTAAGCTCTGTTGAACTGTATTACCCCCTGAGTGGTGTGTTTCTCATGCGTAACGTCACGGCTGCGTTCAGTGGTCTCAGGTTCTCTGACCTAAGTTCAGCTGTGGTGCCAGCTTAAGTAGCAACATGAGGTCTGCTTAGAACCCAAGGCATTGCCTCACCTTTGGATGCTGAAGTACTAACAGGGAAGCCATTGCTCTAGCAAGAAGGAACTGTGAAAAGGAACTCGAGCAATTCCACCTTCCCAATTACTAATGATGCACAAAGGAAAGATCTTTGAAACCATATGCTTTATCATATGTAAGAATATTATATAAGAGCTTCTTACTGTCCTGTCACTAAAGTGACCTCAAGAATATCAGCACTTGTGTTGATATTGGTATACAGTCACCAGATATGATGAACTCTATCAATCTGATTTAGAAACTCCACTCTTGCTGAGTGTTGTTTACAAGTAAATGTTCCTGACTTAGAACTATAAGTCATCAATAAGTTATGAAAAAGTAGTCATGTCATCAAGAATAAAGGAAGTGAAAATTAAAGGGAAGAAACATAATTTTTAGCTCATAAAATTTGAGTGGAAGTGTAACGTGGCATCTTTAAAAAATATTCATTTATTTACTCTATGTGTGTGTGTGTGTGTGTGTGTGTGTGTGTGTGTATGCATGTGTGCACACGCGCGCACGCGCACGGGTGTGCACATGGGTATGCACATGCTTGCCACAGAGTGTGCAGCCATCAGAGATGACCTACAGAAATTTTCTCTCTTTTTTCCACCATGTAGATCCAAGGGACCAAACTCAAGTTGTCAGACTTGGAAACGAGTGTCTTTACTCACTGAACCATCTCTCCAGACCCTTGGCAAACTGAAGGAAAATTTCAGTTATATATTGAAGTTTTGTACCTTTTGGTCCAATATATTTTACCTCCAGAAATTAATTTTATGCAAATAGTCACAGTGAATATAACAAAACATTCCTCCAAGTGAAAAGAAAACCTAAATAAGAATAAATAAGTTCCGTATCCATTGATTAAAAAATCAAATACTGATGTCCATAATAGTTGAGAAATCTGTACATTCAATACCATTTTAAACAAAATACCAATAGTGTTTTTTTTATCAAAATTAAAAACTTGATTCTTTAGTTTATATGATTGGTAGTTGTTAGAAGCTGTGGGAAAAGAAAATGATGAGAAACTGTTCAATGGGTAAGAGATTTTCCTTTGAATTATGGAAGTGTTTTAATGTTAAACAGAGGTCTTGAGCATTATGGTTATGCAATCACTGCTGCGTTGTTCACTGGTTAAGTTTATGTTTCAAAAAAAAACCCCAATCTTTTGAAAGTTAGTGGAGTTTTGTGTGTGATGGAATTGGGCATGGTTTCTTCTGTTGTTGACCTGCTTTTCCTAAGTTCCAATGAGCACTGCCACCCTAATTATTAGGAAAGAATTATAAACAACCCCACAAGAGGCTCACACTTTAAACTAGATTTTAGGGACACTGGAAAGAAAAACGCTTAAGAAAAAGATCAAGGGCCAGGGGTCTGCTGGGGACAGAGGCTGTGTGTGGAGGGTCTCTAAGACCCTGGGTTCATCTTGGTTACCAGGGGTCTGCTGGGGACAGAGGCTGCGTGTGGAGGGTCTCTAAGACCCTGGGTTCATCTTGGTTACCAGGGGTCTGCTGGGGACAGAGGCTGTGTGTGGAGGGTCTCTAAGGCCCTGGGACCATCCTGTTACTACGAGGTGAGGAAAAAGAAAGAAAAGGAGACAAGGAAGGAGGAAAAGAAAAAAAAGGAGGAGAAAAGAAAAAAGAAACCTAGATATCCTTTTAATACGTTGAAAGAGCTGAATCCCAAACAGATAACGCTTGTGAATAAGAATTTGTCTCAGATCACCATTACACATCTTGCTTTGTGCTGTTTTCCAGGACTCTGAAGCAAAATCTAAAGAGTGCTGAGGGAAAGATTCATGGGCTCATTGGAGCCAGTGCCTGGGAGGGAGAGGCTGGCTGGTGAAAGAGACCTGGAGCTGCTGAGAGGAGAATTCAAGTCTCCCCTGTGTGGAAGACACAAGTCACCACTGCAGAACAAACTCCTCTTCCCAGCTGCCTTCTCCATCCCTTTCTCTGTCTAATAAAGACTTGAGAGTAAGTAAGCAAATGCACAGTACCCTTTACGGTCCCTCTAGAGGGTAGCTGGAGTAGAATTCAGTTCTGGGAGCTGAGGAGGAACAGCAAGGCAATAAAAGACAAGGACCATACTTCCTTGTGTTTCTCCTTTTCTTCAGTGACGTTTCTGTCTTGTATGTGCGCCGTCTGTCCTGGTCCTGTAGGGATAATGCGGCCAGTGGCAGCCACTCTTAGCCACGTTTCCTGTGGTGTTCAGTTTTGTCGTCAATGAAGGCCACGTGTCCTCTGGAATGCCCTTGTCATGAAAGGAGGGTCTCTGGAAGGTGAGAAGCATCATTGGGAAAACAAATAGTAGACTAGAGATCTGAAGCTTTTCTTTCTATTGACTATCTAACAGGAAAATATCAGTAGCTCGTAAAACAATTAGCTGTGGCCAAAGAGGACAGTGGTTCAAGCGTGTCCAACCTCAGCTGCACAGCTGGCACCTGCATGCAGCCTGCAGCATGTGTGAATGCAGCCCAACACAAACCTGTAAATGCATTTAAAACATTATGATGAAAAAGAAACCCAGGTTGCCCCATTATCCAGCGTGAACTTGTAGATGGCAATGTCATGTTGCAATGTCAAGGAGGTCAGGCATGCCTGAGAGTGTTTCCCAGACAGGCTCTGGATGTTCCCGAATGTTTGCTGAAACTATAAACACACAGGTGCAATCCTGGACATATTGAAAGAGCCGTGGTGGGAGGTGAAGCAAGACTAAAAGATACACATAGACACACACACACACACATCCTACGCCAAAGGTCAGTACATTTTTGTGGGCCAAGGTTTACTTCGTGACTGTGGGCCAACTCCAGTCCGTGACCTGGTTTTGTAAATGGAATTTTATCTGGGCAAAGGCACGTCTTTTCTCTGGTCCTGATGTGCCACCATACCGGAATTCAGCAGTTATGATTGAGTTGGATCACTTGTGAAGCTTCAAGTATTGGTTATCTGGTCATATTCCACAAACACCTGCCATCTCTGGTCCAAGCCACTGCCCCCAGCCTTGCGCGTTCACGCAGATTCCTAGGAGTCATGAATTCACATCCATCGGCTCTGCTGTGGGCCTGAGCATTCACGGCCTCCCAGGAGAAGAAGCTGCCGACTTCGTCTTAGGGGTCATGTTTGTGTTGATTGTCTAGCTCAGTGCTTCTCAGTGGATGAGGAATAGACATTTTCAGACCCAACATACACTTAATGGATCAGAGACAACCTTTTGTGGCGACTTCCAGTAATTCTTATGCAAGCCAAATCCTGAGAGCTGCTGTCTTCAGAGAGGCAAGAATTACATGTTCATGTGAGACTCCATCGCGGATTCTCCTCAGCAAGGTGTGTGCCCTTGATCATCATAGTAAGTAGGGACAGCGAGGGACTATGCTGGAGTTCGCTGAAAACCCATACTCCTTACTCCTATATAGTAAGCTGGCCTCAAAGGTGTGCGATTTCAAATGTTCCTTCGTTGATGCAATTTGGTATAACTAATATTCATTCTCTTTTGGAAGGAGAATCTTACTTTGTAGCGGCTCATAACAGCCTTGAAGGCCATGTAATTTCTGAAATGGCCAACAGGGGGAGCTGCTATTATTCCACCAACCTTAAAGATAGCTTTTGGGATTTTTACTAGCAGAATCAAGGAAGAAATGGACTCATAAAATTGTAGTTTGGGACTTCTAATTTCTCCTGTCCGTTTTATATAAAAAGACTCCCATCTTTAGCCTTGGAATATTCAAATGATTTGATTTGCCTGGATTAAATACTCATCTTTGCTTATCCAGCCGTACTATATGCTCAAACTGAATATAACCTGTGACATAACTACAGTATTCACTCAGACCCCTATATCTTCAAACAATGACACAGATGCCAGCAATTAGTGAAACACAAAATCTTTTTTATTGGACATTTGAACAACTCATGTAACTTGATTGTATAATATGGAAATCCCTTACCAGGACCAGAGAGCAACTGAGCCCATCAGGCAAGGTCTTAAGGGAGTTAGTTTCCTGGAAGTGACATTTGGGTTCCTGATATATGATATTATGGAAGGAACTGAGCCCCGTGATGCTGTGCAGATGAGGTCCCCTACCAGGGAAAAAGTGACATAATGGTCCAATTTGTCAGCAGGTGGTACAGTGTTGATGAAATTCAAGGCACAATATTCCCAGGGTGAAGAACCAGCGCACCCCTGCCTTTAGCCCCAGGAAGATGGAAACGGTTTTGATTTGTGTGGACTCAAGATTTGCCTTTGCTTATATTACAAGCTAATGCTGCTAGTCCAGTTAAGATAATGAGAAACAAAGCACACTGTGTCAGCTTGGCTCTCTGAAGGACACCTCTTTGGATAAAAGAGAACATTTTATGAGACTTTCTGTGCGACACAGGGTAAATTGTGTAATGTACCAAGGGCTCAGCTTGCTGATAAGGGAAGATAGAGAGGCTAGAATTGGAAGAATAAAGATGTAGCTGAGGCCCAAGTAGGGTAGTGTCTATGGAAATGAAAGTAGAGAAATATTAATCAGCGACCTATCTAGGTGAGATAATTACTGGCATACAGGGATATAGAAATCAGTGGAGGCAAAAATTAATAGTGGCAAAGAGATGATGTTTTCTTGGGAAATAATAAAAGAATTAGAAAACTTCTTGAGCTTGGGAGGGATGAGCGCCAAGACATGAGCTGAACTTAAACTGAGCTGGTGTTAGACCAGCATGTAGGTGGAGATAGACCTGCACGTTAGAGCTTGGAATAGAAATAGATATTGACGTTATGTTTACAGAGATCTCAGGATAGGTTCTATAAAAGATTAAAGAGAACTTGTTTGGTTACTGATTAATCCGCTCAATCAGTGTTAACTAAGGACCTCCTTGCACCAGGCACTCGCTCTGGGTGGATGATGATAATAGTGAGACTCTTGAAGACTTTGATACTGAGGATGGATCAGAAAATTTAGATGAAACAGATTCTAGTGGTAGGAGACCAAAGATAAAGTTAATAAATACCAATGTATCAAGTTAAATGGCATGATGGTTACTCTTGACAGTCAGTGTGACTGGACTTCTAAAAGCACCCAAAATTTTTAATTTTATGTAAGTGTGTTTATATGTGTGTGGCATTTTGTGGGTCTCGGTTCGTGAAACCAGAAAGGGGGGAAGAAGGTTTGTGGAGAGCTGTGGGGAGAGGGTAGTAGAATACATGAGACGTTGAAGCAGAATGAAGGCTTCTGGGAAAGTGAGGACTTTAGAAAGAGGTAGCAGGGAGACACAGGAAGTGAGGAGAAAGGCAGATTGACGAAAACAAAGTATGTCTGAAAACGCCATGATGAAGCTCACTACTTTGAATGTTAATTTAATTCGCGCGCGTGCGTGCGTGTGTGTGTGTGTGTGTGTGTGTGTGTGTGTGTGTGTGTGTGTTCATGCAGGTTGAACAGATGAAGGTGACAGATCCCCTGGAGCTGGAGTCACACACAGTTCCTAGCTGCATGATATGGGTGCTGAGAACCGAGCTCAGGTCCCCTGCAGGAGCGTACATGCAGTTTAACACAAAGCCATTGATCTAGCTCCTTTTTTTTTTTTTTTTTTTTAAGTAAAAATCTTACCAACAATAAACTGAAGAAACACCTAGGAGATTGGTAGAGCACACCTCCAGGAGTGTCTGTGAGGCCTTCTCTAGCGGGGGAGCTCTGAGGGGGCTTCTCAGGGCTCTGGAAGAGTGAGCAGCTTAATCTTTTTATGAATTCGAGTTGTGGCGGTATACTGGGGTGCGGTGGAAGGAAGGAGGTGGTCCCTGGCGCTACTCTCCTCCTGGCCCCTTCTCTCTGCTTCCTGGCTGCCGTGATGTGCGCTGCTGTGGCAGGTGCGCTGACGGTTCTGAAACCATTAGCTGGACACCGGTGTTTGGTCACAGTGATGAAGGTTTTCTAACGACGATGATGTAAGAAGAAACAAAGCTGCAGAGCAGCGTAGAGAGAGACAGAGCCACAGCCTCAGGGACTTCCATTTTTAAACTGTTTTTACTAGCTAGCCTGCAGGGGAGCGAGCTCCGTTAATGCGTTTTTCACGCATGTGTGACATTATACTTTCATTGTTGGTAAAGCGCTTTGAAAGTAATAATTTGAATGAAGACTGCTTTAGGTAAAGGGGAAGAGTGGTCCAGCCCCCTCATTTTCGAGGCAGAGCAACAGGCAACAACAGGAACACTAAATTCAAATGCTAAATTGTGGTTGGTAGGGTGTACCTGAGCATTAGAGGGTTGGTGAGGCCAGGGCTTCTGAGGGAAGGGTGAAGTGGGATGAGCCGAGGTTAGGGAGGCAACCAAGGCTAGCTGTAGAACTAGCCAGGACTTACCTCTGTAGAACTCTTAGGAGGCTGAAATTATTTGGGCTTTTACTAAGGGTGAGATGAGGAACTGCGTAGAGATTCCAGAAGGGTGCTATGATCTCATGTAGCCTAATGTTTTTGCCCATGCTGGCTTTCACTGCACACAAATAAAAGAGCAAGAGCAGATGAAGCTATGAGTCATGTGTGGGGAAGAAACGGTGTCTGAGACCAGGTTAATAGCAGTGGCCGTGTGGAGGGTGCTATGTCGTGGGATTGTGGGTGTGCTCTGGGGGTGAAGGCAGAAGCTGGGTCCTGGGTGCTCTCATGGGTATATTTGGAGAAATAGAATAGACTTATGGGTGGATTGTGGTCATGATAGAAAGAAGAAATTAGAAGCTTTTGCCCTGACCAGTTAGAAGGGTGGTGGTATTGCTGGCGGTGATGGAGAGACTGAGCAGTGGCCAGGAAGGTCATTCTTAACTTGAGGAGTGGTGGGTTTGGATGCTCCCACAGGATTCTGCCTAAGGGCATTGTGGTGGTGGGGGCATATGTATGGTTGTGATCTCAGAAGAGGACCTGGGACCTAGGCTGGACTCGGAGATTCAGAAGTTTGATGATGGTAGATATTGTAAAAGTCATATGACTAGAAAGGTTAGTGACTGGAATATTGACAGGAATGAGAAACCCAAACAGGAACGATGTAAATCTCAACACTTGGAGACAAGGAGGCTGAGAAGGAGACGAAAAAGATGCAGAAGTAGAAGAAGCCACAAAAATGGGTAAAGGAGAAGGATTGGGGTGTTTTCCATGACTCAGCACTTACCCAGCATTCATAGGACCCTGGTTTCCACCCTCAGAACAGAGAGGGGGTTTAAAAAAAAGCTAAGAGAATGAGCATTAAATATAAAGATCCCAGTCCTGCCAGTACAAAAGTTACAGGGGATGAGAACAGGAGGTAATTTATTAGGTTTGGCGGTGAACACGCTGTCTCATGACAAATTGAGTCAAGTGCTGAAAGCAAGTTGATAATTACCGTGAGCCCATGGCCATGATGTCCCGCCCTCTGGCAATGACTGTCTGGGACTGCTAATGCCTTCCCAACATAAGCACCTGCTCCTTTTCCTGAGGGCTTTGTCATCAGGAAGAGTGGGCTGGACACGTAGGGAATTAGAGCCCCCAAGACCAGCGTTCCATGATTTAGGAGGACTGCTGATTGTTAAGTCTCCTCTTCTCCCAACCTTGAGAAGAACTGTAAGACTTGTCGTAGACAGCTTCCCCAAGGTGCTGAGGAGACTCGCTTCCCAGGCTAGTCTCTCCCAGCCCTTCCTGCGGCTGACTCACCTCTTTCTCGTAGAAGAGGTGACCTTGCAGAAAAACTAGTCATATCTGCTTCTTCTCAGAGTCTGTCTGGGGATGCTCAGTCTAACACATTAAGTGACACAATGTGACAGAGATGTAGATGGAAAACAGATTATTCAAACTTGCTTATGAGTGAAAAGATGATAGCCTGATTTTTTTTGGTAGCTGGAAGTTGGTATAGAGTTAGGGATATATATATATATATATATATATATATATATATATATAGTGTGTGTGTGTATGTATGTATGTATGTATGTATGTATGTATGTATGTATATTGTAAGAGAAAGTCAAAGAAGTTTATACACTGAAGGGAAATAGCCACAGGAAGGAGTTGAGGGTAAAGAGCAGGTGATGAGCTGATGGAACAATGTCCTTGGACAGGTAGAAGATGAGCAACAAAATAAGGAAGGGTTAGGGGTTCGTTATAGAGGAAGAGAGACTGCCCTTCACTGAGTCAGGAGAGAGAAAATGCAGACTCGCTTAAGAGGGCGTTCGTTCGTTCGTGCTCGTGGGTGGCCAGGGACCAGGCAGGTATGCAGAGGCCAAGTACCAAGTCTCCTGAGCAAGGAGGATGGCAAACCTTGCAGGAAGGAGCCTTCATCTCAGGTGATAAACAGAGGAAGAGGGTTCAGAGCAATAAAGCCAAGACATAAGCAGTGTAGCAGCACGGCCACCAAGAAGGGACAATTTTCAAGAGAGCATGATCAAGTCTAATATTTGGATTTTGATCCATGTTTGGGAATAGGAGTTTCAGTTGTGTCAAAGAATGGGAGCTATTCACTAGGATAAAGAAGTAAGTGGATAAGGAAAATAGAACATCTAACAGAGAAGCCTGGGGTCACCAGGTACTTCAAGATATATATTTACATCAATTTAATGGGGGGAACCCCATGTCATTTCCAGACATGTGTGGGGGACCTGCCCCCACCTTTTTTCCCTGGGTACTCTTGAGGAGTGAGGGATAAGAGATTTAGATAGAAATATAGAGGGGAGAGAGAGACAGATAGAAACACAGGATAGCCTCGGGAGGGCCTGGATCCTAATCTACCAGCCCCTTCTGTCTTTTCTAAAGGGTCTTTTATAGAAATGCCAAGGGGTGGAGCAAAAGACCTCCCCCTAGCACAGCCAAGTGCAGGCCAATCACCTGGTAACCACACACGTGGTCAATCCATCCCCTTATACAGCCCTGATGGGTAAAACAAGCTCAGATTTCACTAGGAAACCTCTGTGGGATCCCACAGACATACTCATTAGATATTTGGTTGAACCACAAGAAAGTGCTTTTTAATCTACAAAAATGTTCACTCTATATGATTCAATTTGATATTTTAAAACACCATGGAGGAGGCTGCTGTGATGTCTTATTAGGTACAGACACTTGCCACCCTACAGTGCAGACTGACAGCCTAAAATTGACCCCTGGAATACCACCTCCCCCAAGAATAATTTAAACTTTCAAGAATGTTTAAAAATTTCATGGATCAGCCGGGCGGTGGTGGCGCACGCCTTTAATCCCAGCACTTGGGAGGCAGAGCCAGGTGGATCTCTGTGAGTTCGAGGCCAGCCTGGTCTCCAAAGCGAGTTCCAGGAAAGGCGCAAAGCTACACAGAGAAACCCTGTCTCGAAAAACCAAAAAAAAAAAAAAAAAAAAAAAAAAAAAATTTCATGGATCAAACTTCTTACCGATTCTCAGCCTTTCTGTGAACCATCAGCTCTAAGGCCCCAGTGAAAACTTGGTTCTTAGCACCATCAGGAAGCTGTGTGCCTCCAGAGTCACATGGAGGGTTGATAGGAAAAACTGACAAAGTATTAACTCAACTTTTAATATTTCCTCATAAGGTGTCCTGTACCAAAAGCGTAATGTCTTTTATAATAAAGTATCACAACTGAACAGCTGTTTAATTTCTCACAAAAACCATGAAAATATGTCTTCAGGTCCTTCAGTTTTTAATCTAAGTGTTTTTAGAGCATGAAGCAGCTCCAGGAGGAGACAATTATGAATGGTGATTTTTATCTGCTAGAGACATCACTGAGCCAAAGTAACTTTATTATTTTGGATCTTAATTCTTGCTTCAGTAGTTTTTTTTTTTTTTTTTCCTGAAATCTAATTGCCTTGGGGCCAGGGATGAAGGGCATGTAAAATGCAATTAAAAGATGAGAAATGTCTCTTGTGACTCGGTATTAAGCAAGAGTGGTAGAGTGTGACATTAAAAAACGGAATCAGAAGTGCACGCTCTGCATTTCACTTTAATTACATCAATTTCAGATTTTGGAACACAACAATTTCACACATGCTTAATTAAATTATATCAGCGCCAATACTTGTAGCTAAAAAAAATGGAGGAAGTTTTGGGGATGGGTAAGATGGGTGATGATTCCTGACTTTCCTGGTACCAGACTGAAGGTGGCTCTTTACGTCTCTGTCACCTGGAAAATCTGTTGCTGAAATGAGACTTGATCTACCTAGAATCCAAGGACATGTGGCATAATCTTGAGTGCCCTTTCGGAGGGAAAAGGGTCTGTGTGAGTCCATAGCTCTCTACTCTTCATAAATAGCTTCGAAGTGATGCAATTTTTCCAAAGAGTTTTTTAAAAAAAATATTGGAATATCCTTCCATCTTCCCTTCCTCCGTTCTTCTTCTTTTCTTTCTTCATTTTATTTTTTGTAGGATAAAGTCTGTTTATGTGGCCTTACTGTACCTAGAACTTACTGTGCAGCCCATGATGGCCTGACACCCATAGCAACCTCCTGCCTCAACTCTTGTGTGAAGACTTTACAAGGATGAGCCCCCACACCCAGCACAAATTTCCTTTAAAAAATGTTTTTTTCAAGGAAAAATTTCAAAGCTCTACTTACGCTTGTAGTAGACCGTTACAACTATCAACCTCACATGCATATCTATGCACGTCTCTTGGTATAAATGTTTGACCTTAGTGGATAATACCAGCTTTCCAATTTATAAGATTAACCAGCCGCAAATGAGGATTCCTTTCTACTTCTTTGTCCTGGTTTTGTTAGGCTATGCCACAAGCTGGAAGGAAGCCACATGTCTAACCAGCTCAGCATGGAGATGTCAGATGTTTTAATCAGGGTGACTCAGCTGTCTCTTGGCATGCTTGTCATCGGGAGCTACGTGGAGCAGTAAGTGTTACCCCCTCACTAGATGTGTTCTTTGGGTCATGCTGTGACTGGCAGACGTTTAATCGAGTAAGTCAGGGCACATGCTGTGACGACCATCTCAGAACTCAGTTTGGAATTGTTGTTGACGGCCATATTCGAGGCGCAGTGTCCCCACGAGCCATTTCCAATGCGGGTGCTGCGCTGTGACCTCCGTGAACATGACCACTGGGATCTTCCCTTTGACATCCTGTCATAGCGTCTGTATGGAAGATCCAGAGGTACCAGAACTTCTATGGTGTGGTTCTAGAAGGTACTAATGACAAACGCCTGACTCATTTCTTTTAAGTAGGTCAAAAGGTCCTTTTCATAGCTGGTATTTTCTTTGTTTTATTGTATTTGTTTGGTTTTTGTTTTTGAAACAGCATTTCCCTATGCAACCCTGGCTGGCCTGGAACTTGATGCGTAGACAAAGCTGTCCTCCAATTTACAGAGATGCCCTTGCCTCTGTCTCCTAAGGGTTGGGATTAAACGTGTGTGCCTCTAGCATTCACTCTGCTAGCAGACATTCCCATTTCAGTACTTTGTAGAAACTATAGCTTCATGGTAGTTAGTGAAGAGGAACTGAGCGATGATGCCATGTGTTGAGGAATCCTGGGTATCAGGATCTGTTCTAGAAGTGTTTATAAAATGAGTTAAAACCCTGCAAATAGTGAGAGTGTGGAAAGGCTGTGAACGGAAGAGAACGGTATCCTTGGCTTTCACACACACACACACACACACACACACACACACACACACACACACACACACACTCTGCTGTAGAGCCATTTCCTCTGAGTTGAAACATCCCCTGCAGGAGGGAGGGGAAGCCTCATGAGACTCAGGAGTAAACAGTCACATGCCTGGGAAAGCTGCATCTCACAAGATTCCAGAGAGTCTCTTTCCAGAGTTATAGAAATAGCAAACAACTGCTCAGGAGTGGGGGGTGGGGAGTGGGAGGTGGGGGGAGGGGTCTGAACATCCCAGGCAGAGCAGAGCTGCCAAGAGGAGGTTCTTGGACCTGTCAAGCTGCTGCCAGCTTTGCAGAGGGCTCCCGGGATGCACTGTCACTTGTGCTGGGGTGGGCTTTTGCACAAGACAGCTGTTTCTGTGTCATCCCTCCTGCTGCCAGTCACCCCTCACCCACACTTGCCAAGTCACCCCGGAAAACTCACTGGTTCAACAAACTAGATTGAGGTCACACCATCGCTGTGGTCTGTCTTTGGTTTCCTATCTGAGGGGAATGGGTGTTTGTTTACTTCTCCCCAGGTAAAGTCACACACACACACACACACACACACACACACACACTGAACACACAGAAGTAATAAAAAGTAAAATGCATGCATGTCCCAGAAGGTCAAGTATAGTTAGAGTCACTTAATCCTTAGAGTGAGTGGGTTAGTCTGGTTGGTTTCTGTGGACACCAGAGTACTTAGGGGGGTTGGTACTGAAAATAAGAGATGAAGAGGAGATACATGAGATGTTCTTCCTGTTTCATTCTAAGTATGATATTTCACTCAGCACCATACATCCTGACCACTTAGCCTGAGGATTTTCACCAATTGTTTGATCTTTGTGTGTGTTGAGTCAAGTATCCTACTGTAAATCAGGTGTCATCATCTTTGACCAAGGGAGCAGCTTCTGGAGAGATTCACAAGAAGAGATGAGAGAGGAAGGAGACACCCATCCGCCTAGCCAGCCACACCAGCCAAATTAACCCTGGTGACCAATGAGATAACAGATGTTGCAGCCAGATTACCCTCACATCCAATAACAATTAACGATACAAACACCTTTATCAGGGGATGCAATTTCCTGTGTAAAGTCTTCCACGAATGTGTGTCTATTCCTTGAATGTGGTAACTTGTGGTGATTCCCCACTCTGGCAGGGTAAAGTGTTGGTGATAGAATCTTGTATAGAAAAGGATGAAGGTTGTCAGTAGTACTTCCCAAAAAAGTATTTGGGTTCTTAAATAATAATAGGATGTATACAAAATTCTTGGTACCCCTTTAATTTGATGTCATACTTTTTTGCTTATCAGGAAAAACTTTACTGTGGAAATTGTTAGTAGGATTCAGCTGAATTTATGTTCTTTTTCCATTTCTCCAAATTCAAGGATTTCCAGAAGGTTCTCCTCTTCTTCTAAATCCAAGTCACTAATCCATCCTCAGAAGTGAAACTCTAAAGGGCTTAGAAATAATACATCTGATCAATGACAACTAATCATAGTGGGATCAGGTCGCCAAGAATGACGGCCAAGATGTATAATGAAGAATGACTTCTCTGGAGTGTGGGAGTGGGCGTCAGAAAGCAAGCTCTACTCCTCTGTTGGATCAGAGGCCTAAACTTCGTAGCTTCTCTGAGACTCATGAGTCCCTGAGGCTTTGAGTTTCGAAAGATGAGTGTGTGACAGAGCAGAGACTTGCCCTACGAAGCCAGAGGCTTCCACACCAGTTCAGAAAAACGTGGAGCACCAGGGAGCCTGGCACACTGTTGTCAGGGCTCAGTGCCACCCCTCATCTTAGTTGGAAAATAATAAATGATATGTTTGCTGAATTTGTTTTGTGTCTGTGTGTGTAAACATATGTATGCTGTTTTACATATGTGCACATGCATGTTGAGCCCAGAGGTCAATGATAGACGTCTTCAATAGGTCTGTCTATACTTTCTATTTTTCAAACAGTCTCTGAATCTAGTGCTCACCAATTCAGCTACATGACTGGTCAAGGAGCCTCAAGGACACTCTCATCTCTGTGCCCTTAACTTGGGTTCCTGCCATGCCCTGCTTTTTATATAGGTGCTGGGCATCTGGACTTGGGTCCCTATGCCTGTGAGGCAGGCACTTTCTTGACTGAATCATCTCCCCAGGTCCATGTTTGCTGAATTTTAACATCATGTTCATTCTTAACTCTGATTATGATTTGTGTCGTTCCCTGTGTGTAAGTGATCTATTAGGTAGGTGTGATTTTCCCATTCTATCATGGGGTAGATCTTATTTCTGTGAAACATCTCAGAAATGATCATGTCAAGCAAAATGTTAAACTACAACACAGTAGAAAGATATTCAATTTGGGAAAAACAGAGCTTTTGAAAAATACTGTAAGTAACATGAAATAACTGATATTGGTAAAAATGTTCAAGGGGATATTGGTAAATGACATTATTTTATGGCTCTAGAAGCTATCTCATTCTAGAATAATATAAGTAGTAGAAAAGAAACTAGAGTTTAGCTTCAGAGTTTGTTGCAAAACTGGCTTAGATCTTTGGCGTCTCTGAGGGTTCGTTGTGATGTTTCTGCCCATGTGTCTTGACTGACTGGAGTCTTCACTCCATTGTATGATGTACTGATAACACAGATGCAGAAATGACATCATTTTATGTTGTGAAACCTAACACAAAACTTGTCACCCCAGAACTTTGGTTGAAAATAAGGGAAACTCTCACAGGGATCCAACTGCTAGATAAAGAACTACAGGCAACCAGTGAGAGCCGAGAGAGGGAAAAGTAGCCTGTCCCAGGGATGAGTCCCCAATCGGTTATCCAATTTAAGGTGGTCAGCCCTGAAATCATATACAATATACACACAAACAACAAAAATGGACTCAGATGTTTGTATTTATATATTTACACACACACACACACACACACACACACACACACACACATACACACATGCACGCACAAAAAAACCCAATAATAATCAAAGAAAAGGGGGATTATCAGTTTGAGAGGTAGAGACATGGGAGCATTTGGAGAGAGGACAGGGAATGAGAGAAGTGATGTGATTATACTTTAATTAAAAATGTAAACAAACAAACAAACACTCTTAAAACAACAAAAGAAATATCTAACTAGCACCTCTGTGACGCTTGATTTTCTAGGTCCCACCCAATCTGAATAGCATTGTGATTTTGATTTTTGTATCATAATTTTAATTTTCCTTTTTTTTTGATTTTTAATATATGTGCCTGTTTTCATAGACTTTTTTATTTGTTATTCTCAGTTGTCAAAAGTTCTTTGGAAAAAAATATAAGTAGATCAAAGAATTCATTAGTTGAAATCCAAGAAATGATACTATCACTGCTAGAAATAATAATTAGCTTGATGAATAGTTTATGCAAAGATATGCTAATCACTTTCGAAAACATAGATGAGGTGATTTGTTCCGATAGTAACCCTGCAAAGCCACAATTGTCATCTCCATTATATAAATAATGAAGCCTCATTTTAAAGATATCAATCAGATTTGCCAAAGACCTCACAACTCATAGGTGACAGAACCAATCCACACACCCTGAAAGTGTAACACTAATTTCTATGGGGTAAATACTCTTACTGTGACCCATTTCAAGTTACCAAAAGTTTAAAAACATCCTGAGAGGAAAAAAAACTATTTAACCATTTACTCCTGCAAGCCCACAGGACATAAACTAGCACATCCCAGAGAGAATTTATGTTGGTAACCACTAGGCTATACTGCCACTGTGGGTCATATGGATCATAGGCTGAATGTGGGGTGATAGAAAACAAATGAGAGAGGAGAGAGACTCATAGAGAAAATAAGAATGGATAAAATCCACACATTTATCCATTTATTTATGCATGGCACGGCACACATTCATTCCACAAAGGCTTAGAGAGTCCCTACTAATTACCAGGACTGTGATATGTACTCAGGGTAGACGTAAGTAGTAAGAACAGGTGCCCAGGGGGAAAAGAAAAAATAAAGAAAGAAAGAAAATAGAGAGAGAGAGAGAGAGAGAGAGAGAGAGAGAGAGAGAGAGAGAGAGAGAGAGAGAGAAGAATGGAAGAATGTTTGGTAGAAATAACTAAGTTTTATTTGCGATATTTTTCCCTTGAAAGAGGGCTCCAATCAGAAAGGAAGCATAGCAGTGTTTTCTGGTCCTTGCTCAGTAAGCTTGTGGGGTGGTAGAGAAATCCAGTTTCGACTTGTAAGCAGACATATTTTACCACCCAAGTTGTGCATATGAGCCTTAGGGAGAGTTGGTTCATTCCCAGGGTCATGTTGATACACTGGAGCCGAAACACAGGAGATGTAGGTGGTGACCTGGTTTCTCCCTGACCCAGTACTTCTCAGACAAGATCTTTGTCATCTGAGCAAAAACGACTTCACAAGCTCTATGACATTTGGCGCATTAATATTAAGTAGGATATGTCCATTTAGCAAACCCATTTCATTTCATTTCATAAATGACCTTTTGAATTTTCTACTGGAGTCAACTACGGGGAGCGGTATTAGGGCCCCAGAGCTGTGCCCAGATAAGCAGCCCTAGGCTTTCCTTGACCTCATTGAAGTAGAGTTATTGGTGTGGGTGTGGCTGGCAGTGCAGGGTGCAGGTCTGTTATTGTTGACAGTAGATCATCTTGTCTCACTTAAGTTTGTAGTCAGGCTGGCACAGGGCCGCTCTAAAATGCTAGTACACAAGCATAGCACCAGGTACAAAGGGGACTGTTTCTGGATGTTGTTGTTGGATGGAGTGCCACCATATGCCATCTGTTTGCCTACGAATATCAGTCACTGCTGGTTGGGCAGGAAGCCTTCCTTGTCTTCCATCTTGGCCTTCACATTCTCTGTGGTGACACTGGATTTAGAAGACACCAGGGTGATGGTCTTGCCCATTAGGGTTTTCATGAACATCTGCATTCATGAACATCTGCATACCTCCTTGAACCTTAAACAGAAACAACATGACCCCATATGTTTTTTAATGCTTCTGTGATATCTCTAAGGAGTTGGAGGCCTCAAATAATACCATGAGGTTAAGTTGCTTTCCCAGACTAGTACTATCAAGCCCTCTCCCTATAGTTTCTAGATTCTGTTCACTGCTACTCAAAATGTTTTTAAACCATATGTTCTCTATCATATGCTAAATCTATTCAACAGTTCATGTACCTAAATAAGAGTACATGTGGACACAGCATACATAACATATAGAAAAGAGGACAATAAAGGCTCAATATTAAGAGATGAGGAAGGACAGAATTCAGGTAATGGATACAAATTATGAAAGAAGATACAAAGCTAACTGTTCTTCAATTATAACTGTGTCATGGAGCCTTTTGGTTTTGATGGTGGATAAGTGCATAAAATATATTCAATAGTGAAAATATAAGTCCAATGTGAAGTTCCAGAACTTCCATTCTGAATGGCTGCTGTAACTGTACAGAAGTTCATTGAGTTGCATAGTGTTTGAGTCTGGTTAATTTCAGTGTGTGATTTGTTTTGAACTTTTATAATAAACTTTTTAAAGAAAAATGTTATTAATGTTCATACACCTTTCCAGGTGTGTGTGTGTGTGTGTGTGTGTGTGTGTGTGTGTGTGTGTGTGTGTGTGTTTGACACATTGTCTCATTTAATCCAAGCTGGCCTCCAACTCAGTGTGTCAGGGAGGAAGACAGGATGATCTTGAACTTCTGATCCACCTACCTTTACCTCTCGAGTACTGGAGTTCAGGTGTATGTGTTACTATGCCCAGATTATGCAATACTGGGGATTAAGGCCCTGGCTCCATGTATAGCAGGCAAGTATTTTATCAACTGAGCTACATCTTTCGTGGTTTGTATTTATACTGTGTCATTTGATTACTAAGGTTTTGTAGTTTATTTTGAAATAAAGACATTCAGTGTTTCTAGATTGATTCTTTTTGCTCAAGATTGCTTTAAATTTTCAAGGTCTTTTCCAATTCCCTATGAAAGCTAGTGTGGCTTTTCTCTTTCTGCTATAAACAATACTGGAATTTTTTCTAAGAATTTCATTGAATCTCGGGACTTCTTTGGCTATCATCGATATTTTAACTATATCAATGCTTCCAGTCTATGAATATAGGCTCTCTTTCCATTTGTTGGTATCATGTTCAATTTCCTTCATAAATGTTGTGTAGGTTTTGGTTTTATGTTTTATGAACCTGTAAGCTGTTCTTGCCTGTAGAAACAACCCTTCCTAGCTGTTGTATCTCTTTGAATTCCTTTCTGATTAGTCAAACTATTATTTCTGAGAGTCTTATAGAAATGCATGCCTCAAAATTGCATTAGAGTTTATATCTACACAAGGTTGCTTCTGTGTTGAGTAACTAGGCTCTCATGTTGAGTAACTGGACTGTAATAATGATATCCTAATCTAAATTAGAACTCATTCTAAGACAAAGTGATTAGTGGATCTCACCAGTCAAGTGTACTCCCTATGAGATTTGTTCTTGCTATGATCTCACTTTAGGTGCTGTGAAAAAGTAATTGACTTGTGAAATTGTAAAATGCAAATAATAAATTAAAAAGCAAATATTGTAAAAGTGGAAAAAAAACAAGAAATGAGGATTTTAAAATAACAAATGATGATTTAAAAATCTCCCAAATAAAAATGATGTGCCTGCATGTGGGTGTGTGTGGAGGACAGATGTCAACTTTCGGCTTCCTCATTCTCTTGTTTTTTGATTTTTGCATTGAACTTCGAGTTTGCTGATTCAGTTAGATGGGCTAGTCTATCAACCTCAAGCATCCTCCAGCCTCTGCATCCTAGCACTGGATTTACAAGTGTGCCACTGCACCCCGCTTTTAAAAAGTGGTTTCTGGGAGATCATACTCAGGTTCTCATGCTTGTGAGGTAAGCACTTTACAGACTGAGCTGTCTTCCCAGCTACAAAATGATGAACTGTGTTAAGGAAAAAAAATGGTGGTAAACCTACCAGGCTGGCCTCGAACTCATAGAGATGCGCCTGCCTCTGCCTCCCGAGTGCTTGTATTAAATGTGTGCGTCACCATTGCCCAGCTCAGCTGCTGTTTTTAAAGACTTGAATTTCAATAAAACAATTAAAAAATATAGATTTTAAAATTCAGTTTTTCACCTTGTATAACCTTGATACCAAACTCTTTGAGGACAAGGACAAGTTCTAATCCATGTGATTATTTGATGGCTTCAACTTAAGGAGCATACTGTGCTGCAGACACCTCTGCTGGTCCTTTATATATGGATACACAGAGAAGTCTATACATGCTGTATGTGTGGTTCTGTGTAGCAAGGAAAACATGAGTGAACATGACCTTTCTTTTTCCTATAATGCAGCATTTATAATCTTTATGGCATGATATTGGCGTACCATGTTGAGGCAGACAGCATCGAGAATAGTTTAGCAATCTGGAACTCCACTTAATTTGGAATACACATATACCCCTCTTTGAAAAGTGTGCTTAGCACTTGTTTACAACCTAGGACTCCCAAATGCCTCCAGCTTTACACATACGAAACTCAGAACAACGGACTAAGCTTTTCCTCCCCTAATGACCACCAAACGTGGACTGTTTCTATTCAAACACATTTGAGTAAGAGGGAACGAAGGCTGATCCAGTCTGGACCGGTTTGGGATACATGTTCAATAAGGTAAAACTGTGCTCAAGTGAACTTTCAGAGAGAAGCTCCTATTTTCCGTGTCATGCCTTTCCATAATTGGGCATGGACATGATTAAATTTAGATACGTTGTGGAAGAAACACAGTAAAGAAATAGTTATATAATTTAGTCTGTCAATCAAATTAGAGAATCACCCAAACTATATTCCCTAGCTCAGCTATCAAACTCCTGCTTTTCTTGAGCCCTGTAAAAGAAAGTCCTAGGTGATGCCCGGGGGCCTTGAGTCCCCTCACCGTGCGGCTGCTGTCAGTCTTCACAGCGGGTTTCTCATCTGTGTTATTTCTTTGCTTTGGATAAAGTTTCCTTGCTAATTTTGCAACTCTGTGCAATCTGTAATTTCAGTCCTTCGGAATAAGTGTACAAGAACTCAGAAATTCCCGGCCCAAACCCCAACCACGGACAACAATTTAACATCTCTTTAGACATTTAGGCTTTAAATTGGTCATCTCCTGTGACCAGATTGGAGCCCAGCCCAATTGTCATCAGAGAGGCTTCATCTAGCAGCTGATGGAAACAGATGCAGACCCACAGCCAAACATTAGGTGGAATTCGGGGAATCCTGCAGAAGAGAGGGAGGTAGGGTTGTAGGAGCCAGTGGGGTCAAGGACACCACAAGAAAACTCACAGAATCGACTAACCTGGGCTCACAGAGGCTCACAGAGTCTAGTCTTAATCAACAACCAGTGAGCCTGCATGGGACTGACCTAGGCCCTCTACATATATGTTATAGTTGTGCAGCTTGGTCCTCTTGTGGGACTCCTAGCAGTGGCAACAGGGGCTGTCTGTGACTCTTTTACTGGCTTTTGGGACCCAACTCCTCATACTGGGTCACCTTGTCCAGCTGAGGTGCTTAGTCTTACTGTAACTTAACATGCCATGTTTTGTTGATACTCATGGGAGAACTGACCTTTCCTAAACAGAAACAGAGGAGTAGATCGGAAGGTGGGGGGTGGGAACAGAGGGGGGACGGAGAGAGGGACTGGGAGGACAGGAGGTAGGGGAAACTGCAGCTGGAATGTAAAATAAACAAACAAACAAATAAATAAATGTATTTTAAAAAGAGAATTTAGGCTTTGGAACTGTCTGATAGGTGAGAATTAAACTGAACAATTACTTACCTGTTATCAATCGCTTTTCATGGACTGGAAATGGGCACTGCTCATACTTCCACTGTTTACAATTATTAAAATAACTGAGGTCTGTCCCAGTCAAGGCAGAGGGTAGTTGTTACATCTTTCACTATGCCGAAACTGAAAATAGTAATATGCTTAGTTTGGGAACTGCTCAGGGCATGGGGGCCCTTGGGAACCCTGCCTTCGCCTCAGGTGTCTTTGCCTCGGGTGTCTTAGAGTAAGCATTGTCACTGTGACGCAGTGTGTGAGATTCTGGACAGGGGAACAGTTGAGGGTGAAGACCACATGGCAATTGTCGTGATATTCTTATGATTAGATCGTTTGCCCAGGTCTCGTCACCTTTTCTAAAGGCGAGCGCCTAGCTGCCATTCTCTTGCAAGGGGCTCTCTGGATCACAAGAACCCATCTGAACAATGACACCACCTATCCCTTGAAGTGAGCCTGACTCCTGTCCTCTAGCTCCCGGGTCTCAGCTACAGAGTAGATCCCCTTGATTCTCTGTTGCCCTCAGATCTTGCCACACATTAGCCCAAGTGCCTGTGGATTATAGTAGGGAAGGAACATGAAGAGGAGTCACACCCTTTCCTCAGCCAAAAGGGCAAATCTGATAGAGTGTGAAGGAAAAGGGGCAGGAAGGGGCGAGCACAGAAGCAAAGTCAATGATTATTTTAATTTTTGAAGTCATTTTACTGATTTGTTGATTGAACAAATGTAACAGTGAGTTACTTAAGTATCTCATTGTAAACCCTCATTCTAGAAAGACTAAAGTTGGAAGCTCCTGTGAGCAATAAGTTTTAATCAGGAGTTATAAACAGAGATTTCAGGGTCATATTTAGAAACCATTCAGGGGCCACAGTATTTGAGGACTGCTCCTTTCTGGTCCTGAGCATTGAAAAGGAAGTTGAACAGGATACTAGATATCTGATATCCTGGAAAGAAAAACTGTGTATTCTGAAGTTTTGAAATAGGTGATAAGGGGTTGGAGATGTAGTTAAGAGTACAGAACTCTTGCTAACATGCTCAAGGCCCTAGGTTTGATCCCAAGAACTAGACACACAAAAATTTAATCCATCAAGCCAGGTCTGGCTACACATATTGCCTGCTTTGTGCAACAATGGTTTCCCAAATAAGTGACTCCCTGTGAATCCCAAGAAACTAGAGTTTCCAATGAATCATGTTCCGTTTTCTAAGTAGACGGATTACTATAATTTCATGTTTCAGGCAGAATGGTTGCTACCACTGGGGAGTCATGATCTTAATTTAAGTCTGTTTTAGAAGGTAGAATACAAATGTCTGTGTTTCAAAATGCAAGCATTGTCACGCATCTGTTGTAATTCTGAGACACGATCTTCCTATATTTCCCTGGATGAACTTGGTACTGACATAGCCCAGGATGATATTGAACTTTAAGCAAGCTTTCTGTCTCAGTCTCAAGAGTGATAAGATTACAAGTATGCACAGGAATGGAAGAGGAGAGCTGGTGTAGGCAATGCATGGGAGAGCCAAGCATGCCCTCTCCCGTGTACTGGTGAATTTGTGCCTGTAAGTTTGGTACAAGTGAACAGGAGAGTGAGAAGTGTCCTGTGATACCCATGAAGAGTAAAGAAAAAGCTATTTTCCAACCTCCTGGCTGGTTCAGAGGAGCACGCAGAATCATCTGCGCACTGGTTAGGTAGCTCTGTGTGTGCCTCTAAAAGCTTATGGGGTAGGCGTCCCACTGCCAATTCAAAAGGAGTAGAGACAGGATTCAGGTAAGTTATGAAGTATTCATGGCTCTCCTTAGTAAATCAAATGAAAAGGAGGCAGTGGGCCTGATCCATCAGGATTAATACCCCTGAGCAAGAGATCCCTGGGTGTAGTGGATCTGATTTGAGAAATCATTAGCAAGTATAGAGAGGTATCAAAGAAATGGTCAAATGGTGTATCTGAGGAAAAGCAGTAGCTCACAGGAGATCAGGTGGTGGGACTTAAATATGAGGAAGGGGTTTAGCAAGAAAAGGCTTGGCCTCATCCGATAAAGAAATACTACTGAGGATCTCTCTCTCTCTCTCTCTCTCTCTCTCTCTCTCTCTCTCTCTCTCTCTCTCTCTCTCTCTCTCTCTCTCTGTGTGTGTGTGTGTGTGTGTGTGTGTTTTGCAATTTTTAGAGGCCAAAGGTGTCCTCCATGGGGCCTGACTTGAATTTTGTCTATACCAAGGTTTTGGAATGTTGATTTAGTTGCAAGTGGGATTGAGGGAGGTGTAGGAGCATTTGAGATGAAGTTACCTCGCCCGGTAGCACTGTGTCTTTAAACTTCTGAACACTGCCCATATGTGACATGGGAGGATTAGCCCAAACTGTATTTTTGCAATCTGTGGCCATGAGCTAGTTACAAATGTAATATCCAGTTGTACATACATCTGGACAGCAGGGGCCTGTATGTGAGTCAGGGAAACCAGTCATCCTATGCTGAGAGCTTCTGTTCTAATCCTGTGGCCTCGATGTTATTTTGAGCCATTCACCCTTTATTATTGTGACTTTTGCAACGTCTCCCTTCCTTTCTAGCCATCCCCTAGTCCAGTTCATTTAGCAACCATTTGTTTGTGATCTATTATTTAAGCAACCGCTAAGTTTTAATGGCAAGCTATGATAGTCACATGGTATAGGAACAGAGCTGCTTTAAGTAAAAAGAGAGAGGTTCTTAAGACCATTTTTAACAGTTCCTTAAATAGGAACAACCTTATAATAATCAAAACAAGTGCTTTCTCTTGGTGAATGGTGGCTAGTCAGAGTTCTTGGACCTGATGCTTTGAAATATGTGGAGTTTTATGTTCCAGGTGTGTCTAAGGCTGTCTGAATTCTTAACCCTGGTCTCAGCTGGGGACTTCTGCTGCTAAAGACAACTGACAAGATCCAGATGTCTCATGTATCTGCTTTCAGGACTTTCCTTCAGAAGCAGCTCCAGTGGTTTCTTTCTTAGGGATGCCCTGGCTAGAAGCTGGGTAAACAAAACATGTCTATAGGAGGTCAGGTCAGACTCAGGACCGTTCACAGACTTGCTAGAAAACTCAAGGGAGGCATTCAGCTTAAACAGACACAGGTTCCCTCCTTCTCACCTCCACACTCCATTTGAAGCCTTTGATCATGCTTTCTGGAAAGCAGACCGAAGAACAGCTGCCGCGGGCTGATCAGAAAAAGTCCAAAGATGAGTGAGATAATGTTTTCAGTGAGTTTGATCCATTTCTCATTTGTCTCCTGGAGTTTTCAGAGAATGAGTTACACACACACACACACACACACACACACACACACACACACACACACAGAGGCACACAGACAGACAGATGGACAGACAGACAGACAGACACACACACACACACACACACACCCCAAGTCAGCTGATACTCAGTCCTCACACATGAGGTAGTATTTGACTATGTCCCATGTGTGACCTCTCATATACTCTGTCTCTAGTTAAACGATGATACAATGTCAATGCAATATGAAGAGTTATGTACAGTATTATCATGAAATTTGCTGGAAAATGGATGCATCTGGGAAGTATAACATTAATGAAGGTGACCCAAACTCAGAAATAAAAAACTCCACATTTTCTTTCTCATACGCAGATCCTCGCCTATAATGTATACATGAATGTATGGGAACATAAGTGTGAGTATAGTATAAAAACTAGAAAGGAGATAAAGAGAAGCTTGTATTAGCTCATGAAGAAGGACAGAACCCAGGCACAAGGACACATGAGTCACCAAGAAAATATAAAGCTAATTTATTTTTCTGGTTTCAATCCCACCATAGTTTTTTTTTTTCTTTAATTGTGGTAGATACTTAAATTCAAGTTCCTGAGTATGGAAGTAGCAAGAACCATTGTTACATTCCAAAAGAACCCAACATTTGTTGTTGGGGTTGGACTTTTCAGTTCCATCGATCATGAGTACAGTAGGAATGAGCTGTAACTAACTAGTCATGAATACATGTGTCCTATTGACCTGCTTAGAAAAGGTGATTTTTAAAATTTGGTTTTGGGGGAGGGATTTTGTAATCTGAAAATTCTCCCCCCTTTTAAAATTCCATTTAAAATCCATCAAATTGTTCTGTTATAGTATTATTTAACATGTAAATCATGTTGTTATACCTAAGAAAAAGTATGATGTTTAAATATAAAAATAAGAATTATATTGTATTGTTTATGGAATAGTGACAAGAACAAAAACTCTATAAGTTGGATAGACACTCATTTTCTTCAAATATTTTTGTCTATAATCAGTCAAATGTATGTATGTGGAGTGCACAGATGGAGAGAGCTGATCATATTTCCACATAAGGATATAATCAGAAACAGTTTTAAAGGAGTATAATAAAAATATTTAACAAACTGGAGTGGCAGCCGCCCCTTTGTAGCAAGGTCCTGTGTATATGTATAGATTCAGGCATCTTTTTTTTTTTTTTTTTAAAGATTTATTTATTATGTATACAGTGTTCTGCCTCCACGCCAGAAGAGGGTGACAGATCTCATGACAGATGGTTGGGAGCCTCCATGTGGTTGCTGGGAATTAAACTCAGGACCTCTGGAAGAGCAGTCAGTGCTCTTAACCATTGAGCCAACTCTCCAGCCCTTTTTTTTTTTTTTTTTTTTTTTGTTTGTTTTGTTTTGTTTTGTTTTTCGAGACAGGGTTTCTCTGTGTAGCTTTGCGCCTTTCCTGGAACTCACTTGGTTGCCCAGGCTGGCCTCGAACTCACAGAGATCCGCCTGGCTCTGCCTCCCGAGTGCTGGGATTAAAGACGTGCGCCACCACCGCCCCCGGCGGATTCAGGCAACTTTTACAACCTCGCTACCTGGAGGGTAGTCCCTGGACAGTAGCTCTAACCCCGGTGAGGAATTAGTAGATGGGAATAACCCCAGGCCCCGCTCTAGACTGACTGGATCTGAATATCAGTCTAACAAATGTAGCCTGGTCCAGACACTAAAACTGGAGAAGGGTTGCTTTATTCACAGACCCCACTTTAAACTTTGCTGCTTTTCGGCACTTTTAAAATCTATTTTTCCGGTTAAGAAGACTTAACTGTCTTCTCTAAGTGAACTAATCAAACGTGAATTACTGTGGGTAGTCTGTGCCATGATTTCTTCACCATGGTGTTCCCTCTTTCCTCCCCATGGGACGCGCGTGCTAGGCCACTGATACATACTGCCCTTAGGAGTGACCATACAGAATGATAAACCTTGTGGAAGGTGCATTTGCCTACACCAACAGCGAGTAGGTTGTCTCTAAATGAAATCACACACTGTGTTCCAAAGTGTCACACCCATATCTGCGGAATGTGAACACAACAGGCCACCAGTGTTAATCAAATAAAGTCCAGGAGAAATATTTCACTACCACCACTAGGTGGAAATAGAGTGATTTTGAGCATCTTTGTTTAGGGCCATGAGATATCGTCAGAGCATTTCCTAAGGTAACTTTGCCTCTGCCTCCTCTGTTCTCAGGTGATTAGAGGAAAAGCTGCCAGGAATTCTCCGTTTTTCATTTATTTCTGTCCATAGATAACCCCCTTTAACAGGGCTGTTGAGCAACTCCCTGCAGCTGTTGTGGAGAATGGCTGGGTATCCCCAGTAACACAGGTACTGTGGTTTTCAAAGAAGAAAACTAGAAGTTCAGAACTGAATTTTTATCACTCTCTGTTTGGGTGAAATAGGAGTCTAAGGCCTTTGACATGGATTTCTTGGTGGCCTCTTCAAATTTGATCATTAACTTGGACTCATTCCAAAAGGAAGTGTACACATTGTTAAAGCCACCAGCCCAGACAGCACTGACTGCTCCCAAGAGATCAAGGTTGACTATGCCTAAGAAATTACTAACCCACTCACACCCAAGATGGCCCTGTAGGCTAAGGGTGTATTCTGCGGGCCAGGAATGTGTGAGAATCTGAAGGTACCCACAGGCTTGTAGATGATGTCTATTTCACGTAGACTTTGAGCTGGATGCAGAATACTCAGTATGTGGAAAAGAATACCAACAGTAACTGCGTAGTGAGATGGTAGCTACGCTCTCAGACCATGTGTTCAGGTGCTGGAAATAGTCACAGCTAATATGTGCAAGGTGGGGATGATGTATGAAATCAGGAAACCCAGGATATAAAAGTGTGCAAATGTTAATATGAACGATATGTATATATAGCTTATGTATTCACATAGTTTAATCCTCAGATGCTC
This sequence comes from Peromyscus eremicus, assembly GCF_949786415.1. Classification (NCBI taxonomy): domain Eukaryota; kingdom Metazoa; phylum Chordata; class Mammalia; order Rodentia; family Cricetidae; genus Peromyscus; species Peromyscus eremicus. The sequence continues at coordinate 27,250,608 of NC_081417.1, read as the reverse complement.
AAGTGAGGCACCCAAGAGTTAGGTGTTGACTGTGTTACCCTGATGATACAGCAGTAAACAAGGCCTTGCTAGTTGCATCAGACACTAATGGGTATTTCAGTTTTATGCCTCTCCAAGATGTATTTAACTCCAAAAGGATTAGTTCTACTCATTAAAGCAAAAATTAATACATTGATACTGAATCTTGGCTATCATCACCACATTGGATCCAACACCGGAGAAAACATGTGGAGACAGCTCTTGATGAGGTAGAGCCTAGGCACAAGGGAGCCAGCCTGCCAGGGGCTTCCAAACCAGGAGCAGCAGCACTTATGTCAGGAGCCAGCGATGAGCTTAGTGTCCCGGAGAGCATCATTGCTTTCTGATCAATGGACTCTCAGATGTGGGTATTCAGGCCCTTCCTGGGACAGTAACATGGCCAGGTCAGTGTGTAAACGGTACTGTGGGAGCACTGGGGTTCAGAGTAGGAACTTGTAATAAAGGAGATGCAGGCCAGAAAATTTCTTGAAGCATGCTAGATGCTTCTCAGATTTTAATTGTGTGAGGGATGATACAATAATTAGTGTCTTGGCAGAGTGGCTGTGGCCTCTGCTCTTACCTCCCTCACAGGCACCGTGAACAAAAGACAGGCAGGTGTGGTCATGTTTCACAAGGTCTTTCGTGAGAAAGTCCTTGAAGCAGATTCTGGTTCTACTACTCCCCGGCACCAACTTTCCTTACCTCATTTCCTCTCCCCCCAAACTGGGATAACCCTCAGTGATCAGTGGGCATTAGAATTCAGGGGTGTAAACGCCAGGAAAGACCATGTAGTGCATAGTAGATACTCAATAAACTGACATTGTCTCCATGGCAACACTTTCATTTCAGTCCATACGACCTCCAATGAGGTGTGGGAGCAGCCAGTAAGATTCTGTGAAAACCACACTCTGAAAAGATCCACAATACTCTCCACAGAGAGTATTACCAGGGCAAGAAGTAAACTGAGGGGCTCAGTCAGAGTGGAATGTTGGGGCTCAAAACATATCACAACCATATATGACCTCAGTAGGTGAAAATATGGAACCCTCCTATGTCTGAGAAGCCAGAGGCTGATGTCAGCTGTCTCTTTCAGTTGCTCTCTGCCTTGCTTTTTGAATGACAGGGTCTCTCACTGAACCCGAAGCTTGACAAATCGCTGTACTGGCTGTACTAGTGAACGCCAGCGACCTGCCTCTCTCCAAGCCCTCAGTTCCGGGGTTGCAGACACCTGCACCCAGCTTTTATGTGAGTGCTGGGGATCTGAAACAACCACATGGGAATCAGCATTTCCCAAGTGCAGATGTGAATAAACTCATTTGGAGTTGTTGTCTATACCCAAACCTAGTAAAAGCCACAGCTCAGCTGCCCTCAAATAGACTCAGGACAGTCACATTAGCCTGTAGCTGGGCAAAATTATCTAATACAAACCTGTGCCATAACAAAGCGTGGAATCTCACAGGTTAACTTATTAAATGCTGCACTGAAAGTGAAAATCAATAGTTGTGTGGTAGACTTTCCCTAACAACGACGTGTGTATTTTATTCTTGACTTTCTCTGTGTAACGACAACTTTAGCAGGGTGTGTTGGACATGCCTGAAATCCCAGCACTTGGTAGATGAAGACATGGTCAGGAGCTCAAGGTCCCTTTTGGTTACATAGGAAGTTTGCGGTTAGCCTAGGCTGTAGGAGACCCTTGGCCTCTCCATAACCTTTATTCACCATACAATTCCTCTTCTCACTGTCTCCTAAAATATGCTCCCTTTGTCTTCCTGAATCCTCCAGATTCTTTTAAGTTCTGTAACTCAGGATGCCATCTATCTGTCAGCTCCTGTCACCTGACTGGCCTTAGAGCTTCATATTTTGTGGGACTTCTGTGCATATCAAAGTGATAAAATGATTTTTTTTTAAAAAAAATTCAACGGTGTATTCGAGGCAATTTACTAATTCATAGCCCAGCCTAACAACCTCGAAGATGGAGGGAAGTAATCGTTTTGATCCCTTATAGGGGAATAGAAACCAGTAAAATTCTCCAGTGGCAACGGCAGTCATATAAGCCGAAACTTGCTACGGTTTAGTGGAGAAAAGAAATTTCCAGAGTCATTCTAATCTTACATAGCGCAACCCAAGAGGAGGCCCTGGTGAGGCCCCCGGAGGCGGGAGGGTGGGGTCAGCAGGTTCTTTTAGAGGGAGTAGGATGTAGGTTTGTCAAGGTTAAGGAGACTGCAGTTTATCAATTAACTCATTGATCGGCCAATCAATGCCCATAGCGCCAGGCCTTGGCTCATTAGTTCCTGTAGGGCGGCGGCAGGGCGGTGGGGCCCGTGGCGCGCAGGCCCGTGGGGTCCAGGCTGTCCGGTGCGAGGGTTGCGGGGGAGATTCCTGGGCGCGCGGACGCGCGGGACTGTGCCGGAACTGTCACTGGGGGAGGAGAAGGGCGCGCCAGGCGAGTCTCGGCTTGCAGGAGCTGCGGGAGATGCGCGGCCTCGCAGCCGGGTGGGCGCAGCTAGGGTGGCACCTTCAGACCCCCGGCGCAGCCCGGGGCGCATGGGGCCGGGGCGTGGCGAGGGGCGTGGCCGGGGCGAGGCGCACCTCCTATTGGCTGTCCGACACCTCCCCACACCATGGTGATATAAACCGCGGTGGCGCCCGGAGCCGCACAGCGCCCCCGCCTCCGCGTCTCCCTGCTGCTGCTGCTTTCGTGCTCGCCCGCTCGCCCGCTCGCCCGCCCGCCATGGCCAGCCTTAAGGACCTCGAGGGGAAGTGGCGCCTGACGGAAAGCCACGGCTTTGAGGAATACATGAAGGAGCTAGGTGAGGATATACCGCCGAGCCCCCGGGTCCTTATCCGCGTGCTGGCATCCCCCGTGCGATGTGTGGGTTCCCTTCCACCACGCGGCCCCGGGGAGCTGCGCGGCGCACCATGCGGCCGTTAGGATGGAGTGCGCGCCTTCGCCGCCGGGCTCGGGACGTGGTGAACTACCCCGCTTCTCCCTTTTTCCGCTTCTCGCCCACGAGGCAGCCCCTCATTGCTTCCGGTCCTGCAGGGGCGCGTGCCAGACGTCCTGCTGTGGACCCCCTACAGACAGCCCACTCAAAGTTCCGTTGTTGTTATTCCTGTCCTCAACCGGGTGCCACTGTCCTGCCACACCACCTGACCCCGTCGTGGCAGCACCCACTCCCCCTTGCCCACCCTGCCGCATCTTTTGTTCCTCGATGGCGCGAGTCCCCTTCCCCCATCTCCGTGGGGACACCGTGTGGTAGGGCGTGGTTTCTGCAGGAGCCCTTTAGAGGCCGTGAATGAGGATGCAGCTCAGACCTCTTTCTCTGCAGCATCTCTCAGGTCCTCTCCTCGCCCCTGGCTAGGCGTGGCTCCCGCGGCGCTGGACCGGCTGCTGGCTCTGCTCGGTCTGGACACAGCACTGGGCAGCTGGTGGCCTATGGGCGAAGCACGGAGAAACCCCTTGTGCATGGTCGTAGCCCTGCTTCTGTTCTGTTCTGTCTCTTGAGTCTGGAGGGTGAGGAGCAAGGAGACCGTGGGCTTGGCTGGAAAACCATAATCAGAAACTGCTGGCCTGTGGTTGCTCCCTGCTATATGATGGGTGTGGCCACTTGCCTCTTAAAACCTAGCCAGAGAGTGAGCAAGGCTCAAGTTCACGCTCACTGGAAGTAGTGCTTTGTTTTCTGTTGCCACTTTTGCCTACTCTTTTTTTTTTTTTTTGGTTTTTCGAGACAGGGTTTCTCTGTGTAGCTTTGCGCCTTTCCTTGAACTCACTCTGTAGGCCAGCACGGCCTTGAACTCACAGAGATCCTCCTGCCTCTGCCTCCCAAGTGCTGGGATTAAAGGCGTGGGCCACCACCACCCGGCGGTCACTTTTGCCTACCCTTAAGAGAGGGATAACATGTAGACACATAGAGCAGACAAACAAAACGGACCTTTGTCGCAGATGCCAGCAAGTGGGATGGGGTTAGCTGAACAGGGATTCTCTCCGGAAAGGTGCTGCTGGGACTAGGAGACAGCTTTACAGGCTTCTGTCCCCAGTATCCCAATGACGGTCTGTTGACACCTCCTCCCTTCCGAACCAGCCTTCATTCTCTTCTAGCCAATATCCAGCACACTGCGGGGCTAAGCCTGGCCTCTGATGAATCATGCTTGTATTTATAATATTGTCAGTGGAATGTGAACGCAGATTTTTGTCTCTTTCCTTTTACCCAGTGGAAGACTAAAGTGAGTCTGGAAAGTGCCATTTGCTGGCCTCACCCAAGACTTCGTGAAGGTGCACGGGTGTGAGCGAGGACCAGTAGAGAGCACTGTTTGAAAGCAACCGGGTGCTTATGCTTGAGTGGCTGCTTCTCGGCATTCTGGAGTTAGGAAGGTTATCAGGCCTGACCCATAGACATCCGGGCAGGGGGAGCACAGCAGAAAGCTTCAGGAGCACAGAAACCTGGATGAGCATCGTGATGAATCATTCCACTTGGGTCTTCATCTCCTCTCTTGTGAAAATATCCCAGGTTCCTTAGGAATATTGTCACCAAGGAGGAGTACATAGATTATAAGCTAATGCGTAACTCAGTAATGTGGAATTTCAGAACTGTGTAACTACTGTAAATAAACAGACTACACAAAAATCAACCAGATAGTCAAATCGTACAGTGTTTTCAGATTGCACTGGCAGGTTCCTAGTACACAGAAAGAGCCTTACCATGGAAAATACGTTGTTACACAGCTTTGAAATGTTTGCTTTTCCCAGGGTGGACCCCCACCACCACACCACACACACACACACCCACACACACACACACACACACACACACACACACACACTTAGGAACATCACAGCTGTGTTACGTACTGTACTATTCGAATCCCTCAGGATTGATTTTTTTTTTCCTTTTCTTTTCTGCATAGTCTGTTAACTGTTCACCAGGGGCGTGGTGTGTGCCGGCTGGAGAATACAGTAGTTGACAGAATCTGATGTGTAGGACTGAACTTGGATCTAAGTTTGCAACTTTAAATACTTTATTTTCACCATCGCCCAACTGCCTCTTAATTTTGTTTTGTTTTTGGGGGCAAGGTTTCTATGCAGCTTAGACTGACCTCAAACTCTTGATCCTCCTGCCTCCACCTCCTGAATGCAGGAATCACACATGTGTGTCACCATGCCGGGGCGGGCCTATGTCTACGGCTTTAGTTAAGGTTAAGGAGTAAAGTCTTGCCTGACTTGCTGAGGACGCATAGCTCAGTGGAACCACGTCGTCCGTCAGCACTCTCCGCCTCCGTTCTGGCACTTCTGGCTAAAGGTGCTTGCCCAGCTCTCTGCAGTCCGGTGGCGACATCACCACCCCCACCCACGAGCTGGGCACGACCATGAAGCTTACATGTGTTATGTCGCAACACGCTGGACATGTGCATGTCAGTGGGTGGGTGAGAGTCGGCCAGGCTGACGAAATGATTACAACTAAATCATGGCTTCTGTTTTTGCATCAATTTTAACTGATCCTTATGTTACTTCCTGGTACACAGGGGTAGGACTGGCTCTTAGGAAAATGGGTGCCATGGCCAAACCAGACTGCATCATTACTTGTGACGGCAACAATGTCACCGTCAAAACCGAGAGCACTTTGAAGACGACACAGTTTTCTTGTACCCTGGGAGAGAAGTTTGATGAAACCACAGCCGACGGCAGAAAAACTGAGGTCAGCTATGACATTGTGAGATGAGAGAAGCTTCTAGACGGCAGCTTTGCCTGTTGCCAAGAACTTAGTGTGAAAGTTATTTTGTGAAGTTGAATTTATTAAAATTAGTAAAAGTCCCAGGAATGTAAAATGAAAACATCGTACGACTTTCCAGTTCGAAAAGCACATAGTTGTATTGTGAATAAAGTCGGTAGGGTGGGTGTGGGTCATGGGAACTCGTGTACTCGGGGAGATTGAGGAGTCCCTTGTGTTTCTGCAGACGGTCTGCACCTTCGCAGACGGTGCCCTGGTTCAGCACCAGAGCTGGGATGGGAAAGAAAGCACCATAACAAGAAAGCTCAAGGACGGGAAGCTGGTGGTGGTAAGTGCCAAACTGCTCTTGTCACACTGGGGTTCGGGCTCTCGCCCACAGTTGCCGTAACTGTTCTTGGTCGTTGTTTTTAACAAGAGAAGGAGATTTAGGAAGAAAATATTCAAATTAACAATTTAAAATGGAGAGCACTCGTTACTAAGGCAGCCCTTGGTGGGACGGGAGACTTGATGTGATTCCCAGAGTGTAGCTGGAACAGTTTCTTCCTGCTGCATCCCTGAGAGCTTGGCAGGCTACCAAGAAGCTCTCTTGTACATATATATCTATATATATCTATAGATATATAGATATAGATATATATAGATATTTCCATTTATTTAAAGTAAGGGATATTTTCCAAAACCAAATGAGTAATTTAGAGATCATATTCAGGGCTTTAGTCTTCAGGATAGAAAATGTACATATATACAAAACAGCAGGTCCCAGCTCTTCCCGAGTCCAGAAATCCTAAAATGCCTTTTCTCCATCGGCAAGGTCTGTGACAAGATTTTACAGGATTCTGGCTGTAGCGTGTTATTATCACTCCTGCTCTGGAATGTACAACCAGCCTGACTTTGTATCTTTCCTCTTCTAGGATTGTGTCATGAACAATGTCACTTGTACTCGAGTCTATGAAAAAGTGGAGTAAGGATTTCATCACCACCCTGAACAGGAGTTAGCTGCAAGAGTGAATAAGCTCAGTTCAATGAGCAGGTCATAAATATCCATACTACTTCTTTTCTTCAGTTTTATTTTTCGTGTTCGATTGTCTGTATCACCAACACTTTACATGAAAGCCATGTCAAAGTGTTGATTTACCTAGGATCTTTCCTTTGGTTAGTAAATAAACGTGTTTGTGCTAATTCATGATGTGTGTGTGTTCTTCAAGGTAGTGGAAATTGGTGACATTGTAATATTTAGCAATTGAAAAGCTCTAAGGTAGTCTTCTACCTCTGGGTCCCTCATGACTAATATATCCTAGCAATTTATAGGCTTGGCCAGCTACTTTTGCAGTGAATACATACCCAATCATTTAAACTTGTTCTATACTGTTTGAACTTTGTGTCAACTCAAGAATTTGAGACTATTCTTATTAAAAAGTAGCCTCATAAACTATAATATAAAGGAAGCTCCAAGCTCATACTTTTAAATGGTGTGATTATAACATTCATAAACTACAGTGGAACATTCGTTTAGTGTTCTGAGGACCTGCCAACTACTGGGAACTTTTCTGGGTTGAGAAGTCTGAACACTGGACAAATGCAAAGACTCTCCCAGCTTTAGAATATGGTGTGGTCATCATAAGTTATAAAAGCTCTACAGCTCTCAGGTCCTTCTGTGTGCGTTTCTATTTGAAAGTCCATGCTATACTATGTGAAGAGTTGAGTTTTAGTGAAGCTCGCTTGCATTTCTCAGTCTCAAATACAAATACCCACAATCTACATTTGAGAAATAGGTTATAGGTACAGATCTTTGTGTACACATTCTCCAGAACAACATCAGAGGGGCTGACTGTTATCTGTATTCTGCAAATAGGGGAATGATTGTTTGACTAGCTAACTTGTTCAAGGACATAGGAAGTAGAGCTGGGTTGCAAAACTCGCTTTGCCATGTCCACTTAATGTATCTGGTCATTTCTCAGCACAGCCTCTTCCTGGCATGTGCTCGCTGAGTCTAAAGTCCCTAAGTGAATTCAGACTTTTCTGTGACCACCTTCCATGTACAAGCATCTCAGAAATTACCTAGTCAGACCTGTAATGCCAGTGCTTATGCAGCTGGACCATGAGTTTCATGTTAGCCTGGGCTACATTCAGGACCCTGTCTCAAAAAGACATTCTGGCCAGTGTGTAGCCATAAGCCACATGTGCCCACTGGGCACTAGAAATGTGGCAGGTCTGAGTTAAGCTGTACATAATAGGACTTCAAAACCCTGATATGAAAAGTAGACTATCTCAGTGATTTTTCTTGGGATGGGTAAGATAGGATTTCACTGGGGAACCTGCAGTCTTGCCTCATTCCGAACACTGGGATTACAGTGTGCCACCACACCCAGCTCATGTATTTGTTTTTGATTGGACAAATGCTTTGTATGGCTTAATCATTTTGGGGGTGAGGGTGGGGGTTGTCTCCATGCCTTTTTGTTTTCTGATAACTGTTGACATTTGACATTCTCTTTGACCCAAACACTGGGCTAAGTACTTCAAGCGTTTGGGATCTCAGAAGCAGTTTAACTGAGGTGTGTGAATTGGTTTTCAGTGTTACAGACTGAGGTGCAGAGACCTTGACATGCTCCGTAGCTTTACAATCAAGTGCAAGTCAGAGTGGTCAGGAGTGGGTTCGCCTCACACAAACTGCTACCAACCCCCATGTTTTAATACCTGTACTGATGTTCACAACTGTAGTGTCACCCCGGGCCCACATTTCTTACATGGCAGAACAGTTGGCATTTTGGGTGAGGGAACTTTGTTTTAGATTGTGGCAAGTAGCTTAGGTTACAGCTACAAAATGGCCCAGCACCTACCACTGTGTCCCAAGCACTCCATACGTTTCCAGGTGCCCACTGAGGTTCCACATGCCAAGCTGAAGATCATAGGAGACCAAATGTATCCTAATCTTATGGCATCTCGGTTCTGCTTCTCCATCAGCCAGGAAACTGAAAACCAGGAGCCTCATCGATGGTTTTTGCTTCCTTTTAAATGATTGAACTTGTACTGTACTAGATTTAGTTCTGGAACACATGGGATCTCTTGGGAGATGTGGTTTTACCCCAGGTCCATCAGATCTGATTTCTTTGCTACCTCAATGTTTCATTGACAGCAATTGTATAAGCAATGTCTCATTCCACACGAGTCTAGCATTTCTAAACTATAGTTGGCTGATGTGAATACTTGGACAGATAGTCCTGGAATCCAGCCCTCTTCTTTACCCCTGAGCAATCTTGTGACTTAAGACAAAGGACTTAACTCCTGTGAATCTTAGTTACTTTCTGCTTCAAAGGAGGGAACACTGACTCGTGGAACTTTCTTAAATATTAAGACACAATGTGTGTAAAGTGACTAGTACAGGGTCTGGAATAATGGTAAAGGTTTAAGGCCCCACCTGTATTGCCCAATAGAATTTTCTGTGATGGTAATGGCAGGAATGCTCTCTGTCTTCTCCGTCCATGAATGCAGGCACTAATGGCATGTGGATAGATACCACATACTTGAAATGTGAATGCAATTGAATAGAGTGATTTAATGTTAATTAATTGAGATGAAAATTTAAATACCTGCATATAGCTAGTGGTTCTGATTTGAACAGCCCAGGATGCTAGCCTGATGTTTTTTCAAAGTCAGATTTCTCATTTTTATTCCAAATCCATTTCCCTTGTAGTATTCTCCACCCTAATTCATAGGAATGCATGCTATTTTTTTCAGTTCCCAGGTGATGCTTTGAAGTTATCTTTATTTCTGTCTTTAAAACTGCTTATCTAATAACGCTGTTTGTTTCGCCCTCAGAATATAACTGGACTTCAGTTACTTCTCAGTGTTTCCACACTCCACCCTGGGTTGGACGGACCCTGCTTGCATCTCTCCACTTCCCTGCCTGCTTGTGTGTTTGTCCTCCCAGTTACCATTCGAAAAACAGGTTACAATACAGATGTTCACTAACTATAACAGGCCTGTATCCCCATAAGCCCAAACAAGTAATAAATATAAACTTATATAAGCCCAGCATGAGTAAAAACTGCTTTGATGGCCTGGGGAGATGGTTCATGGTAAGTGTTCGCTCTGAAGGCATGAGGACCTGAGTTTGAATTCCCAGCACCATGGAAAGAGCCAGCTATGGCTGAACATGCCTGTAATCCCAGCACTGGGAGCAGAGACAGGCGAGTGAATCTCTACCTGAAGCAGTGATTTTCTGGTTCAGTGATCTAGATCAGTGGTTCTCACCCTTCCTAACCCTGCGACCCTTTAACACAGTTCCTCAAGTTGTGGTGACCCCCAGCTGCTATGGAACAATTTTTTATACACTATAAATATGTATTACTCTCATTTGCTAATTAAAAAGCTGGATGGATGATAGCTGGGAAGGAAGAGATTGAGCAGGAGAGCCAGACTAGGAGAATTCTGGGAAGATGAAGGGTGGAGTCAGAGAGTTGCCAGAAAATGCAAAGAAGCAAGATGAGAATGCTATGCTGAGAAAAGATGCCAAGCCACGTGGCTAAACATAAGTAAGAATTATGGGTTAATTTAAGGGTAAGAGTTAGCTAGTAACAAGCCTGAGCTGTCAGTGGAGTATTTATAATTCATGTTCAGCCTCTGAGTCAGTTACTCGGGACCGGGCTGTTGAGACAGGAAACGTCCGTTTACACCCAGCCATAAAATTACTTTGTTGCTACTTCATAACTAATTTTGCTACTGTTATGGGTCATAATATAAATATCTGATATGCAGGATATCTATATGAGTTCCCCACTGGGGTCAAGACCCACAGGTTGAGAACCACTTGTCTGGAGGCATTAAGGTGGAGATGGTAGAAGACAGCTGATGTCCTGCTCTGGCCTTTGCGTGGTCATTCACGGTCACATACACCTATCATTCGTGTGCATGGATCATGCGTGCGTGCACGCACGCACGCACACATACACACACACACACACACACACACACACTGCTCTGAGGATTGCGGAGATTGCTCAGTGTGTAAATGTGCTCACAGTGCAAGCATGAGGACCTGAGTTTAAGTCCCTATCAGCTGTATAAAGTGTTGGGCGTTGTCACATGTGCTTGTCACTCCCCTGATGTGGCGCTGGAGGTGGGCCGTAGGCACAGGAGAATTCAGACTTAGCAAGAGACCCTGTCTCAAGGGAGTAAGGCAAAGAATGATAGAGTAGGACATCCAATGTCTTGCTCTAGACTCTGTGTGGGCACACATATGTGTGTATACCACATGCATACACCAGACACACACACACACACACACACACACACACACACACACACACACACACACAAAGGAAAGCAAAGGAAAAAATGCATAGAATACACTCAAGCTACTGACCCCACAGAGCACAGCACAGCATCCTACAGGGGTCTCTTGCTTCTCTCTGGATCACGTGGCTGACCAGGAGCTACAGCTTGCTGCTCTGCCCAGAACCATGAGAACAGGGAGAAAATCAAAATTCTAAATGTGAAATATGGTTTCTACTGAAGATGCATGATAATAATATTATGATTACATCAAAAAATCGTAAGGTACAGCATTTCAAGGGACCACCCAATGCCATGTTTCCAATGAAACAGCTGACTTTACATTTCAGTCAGGCATCGAAGCTGATATTACAGTGTTATATCTATTTGCTGTGTCTACCAACTTCCTAGAAGTTGCTCCTGGTTTCAGCTCCTACCACTCACCTCTCAAACCCCGTTCTAACCACTCTGGCCACTGTGGATACAATCATGTCTCTGACTCAGGGCCTTGGTGCCTCTTGTTACCTCTGTATGAGACAGCCTTCCCCAAGGAATCCTCAGCCCCAGCTTCATCACTTCCGTTAGGTCTCTTCTCAGCTGTCTCCCTGGGGGACCACACTGGGCGTGATTGCTACCGACGCTCACCCTGTTCTCAGTTACGCTGACTGCTCCGTTTATCCCCACAGCCTTTCCTGCCTTACCACACCTTTGCTGGGTTAGTGGTGAGATTGCTTTTGCTATTATCTGTCTCCCCCCACTGTGGAAAGTAAGTGACACGGATAAGAGGCTGATTTTACAGTACGCCTTTCTCACACTTAATGAGCAGAGAAGTCAGTCAAATGACAGCACCTGAGTCATTGCCAAATACATCCTTTAATAAGCAAATTGCTTCTCACTATTAAGTGCTTATTTAACACATTTCAGCATTACTTTATGGTGTTGCTTTAATTTATTTTTTTAATCTTATTTTGTACATTTATGTGAATTTTATTAGGTCCTTTACCTACCCGTAAGTGGTGGCCCACACCTAATCCTAGCACTCGGGAGGCAGAGCCAGGCGGATCTCTGTGAGTTCGAGGCCAGCCTGGGCTACCAAGCGAGTTCCAGGAAAGGCGCAAAGCTACACAGAGAAACCCTGTCTCAAACAAACAAACAAACAAACAAACAAGTGTGCTTGGTGACTGGGATACAGATGTGTGAATAGGAAGTGCTGACCTTGGCCTCAGCCTTGTTCTTGAGCTGGTGGATGGTAGCTGTCTGTCCTGCTCTACCTGGAAATGGGTCGTCCATCTGGGTCCATGTGGAAGATGAGTACTCAGCTGAGAAGCAACATCTGTTCAAACGAATGGAACCCGGGTTATTGCTGTTCTTCTTCCTTTTAATTTTTAAATTTTTCTTTCTTTCCTTCTTTCCTTCTTTCTTTCTCCCTTTCTTTCTTTCTTTCTTTCTTTCTTTCTTTCTTTCTTTCTTTCTTTCTTTCTCTCTCTCTCTCTCTCTCTCTCTCTCTCTCTCTCTCTCTTTCTTTCTTTCTTTCTTTCTTTCTTTCTTATTGATTCTTTGTGGATTTCACATTGTGCACCCCTTCATCTCCCTGTCCCTTTGTTTCTGCCATCTGCCCTTGTTACCTCCCCTCAAGATAAAATAAAATTTAAAAGAAAATCCAAAAACCCCAAACAAACAAGCAAACAAAAAACCAAATATACAAAAACAAGATAAAATGTTGGTATGGAAGCTGTAGTGTGGCCCAGTAGGAAACACAGGTAATACTCTTAGGTCCATACATCTTTACTTGTAAGTGTTCACTGCAATGAGTCATTGGTCTGGTTCGAGGCCTCTGACTTCTGCTGCACCCTCCATACTGGGCCCTCATTGGGACTCCTGTGGCTGGAGAGATGGCTCAGCGTTAAAGGCTAGGCTCACAACCCAAAATATAGGACCCAGGTTCTTCGCAGAGCACAGTGCAGCTTAGACATGGTCTATCACCAGAAAGAGGGCATGGCATGCTCAACCCTACCCCTCCCCAAAGAGATATGGATACAAGCTGATGTAACTGATGTCACCCCTGGATTATACCTTTTCCCCACTTTGAGCCTTGCTGCAGAGTAGGATGATCTTGAATTCCCAGTCCTCCTGTTTCCATCTCTCAAATGCTGAGATTATAAGATGTGCACAGTTCCTGTGGTCTGGGGATTGAACCCAGGGCTCTGTGCAAGCTAGGTAAATATTGCATCAACTGAGTGACACCCTACACCATTAGCTCCTTTTTCTTCCCTCCCTTCTTTCTTTCTCTCTCCCTTTTTGCTTTATTACTAACATTTTAGTTAACAGAGTGCTTACTGAAATGATGGGTTTCATTATGACATTTTCATACGTGTATATCATTGCACTTTGTTCATATTCGCCCCTATTACCCTCTCTTGCCTCCCGTCTTTCTGGTCCCCTTCATTCTCCCCCTTTGTGCCGTTATCTACAGTTAGATATAGATTCCACACAGGAGAGAAAACATCCAATATTTGTCTTCCCTTGAACCTCTATTACCCCACCTTGTTCCCTCCTCTCCCTTACCTTTGGACCCCTGTGTCCCCTCACATAGCCCCTCATTTGCTTTTGTGTCACACACACACACACACACACACACACACACACACACACACACTTTTCAGTGATGACTGACTTTCTTCATCTGGCTTATTTTGCTTAATTCACAGGATGCCCTCCAGTCCCGCCGTTTGCCCTGTAGATGGTAGATTATGTCCTTGGGCACTGCCAGCATCCATTTGAAAGTGACAGTGAGTGCCTAGGAGGCCTAGACATGGCGAGTCATGACTGTGAGACCCTTGTGGGTGGCCAGAATTGCTGCCATTATATTTCACCCACAATGGTTATATTTCATATATTGCTGACATGCTTTCTTGAATCTTAATGTCATCAACTGTTTCCTCAAAATGCTGGTGCTTGCATATGCACTATGATGATAAAAAGGTTGAAAGTCATGTGTTTTTATTAACACTGAAATTTTAAAGTCAACACTTCTTGCTGTATTAAAATCAGTGAATGTCTATTGCCTGTCTGTTCATTTAGGAGGGTAATTACAGCTTTCTCCTGGATTGTCTTCCTTTTGTTTTTCCCTCAGCTGTATCCCCTCAGAGCTGACGGCTGCTCAGAGGCTCTGTGAGCCGTGGGTGAGAAGACCTGCTGAAGCTGGCAAACTGGTTTAGAGAGCTGGGTGACGTGTATTCTGCAAGGTTGTGAAAGGCAGAGTGGTATGACTCGCTGCTGGTCACACCACTGCCACACCAGGGCTGGAAAATAACTGGAGTCTTATGACATCTGGTCTGTCAGGCTCTGTCACCAGATCACAAGGGAGCATTTTCTTACCGTCCGCTCCTCTTCTTCCTCCCAGTCTCCTCTCACACTGCACACTTTGAACACTTCTGGAAAGAAGATTGTGTCTTTGGAAAGAATCTCTTATTTATTATAATTTCTTTTTAAAGGGGCAGCAGTATCTAACACAGAGAGCAAGCTAGGGGGGCAGGGCAGGCTCTTTGCCCTGGAGCCGACACTATGGTGAGATGGAACACACAGAGGCCAAACCACCAGCCTAGAGGATGCAGACAGCTGGGAACAAGCAAACCCAAGCCACATGACACAGAGGGAATGGGGGAGAAGCCACACGATGGGGTGGTCAGGGAAGGCTCTCAAAGCCATATTTGAGCCAGCCCTGAGTGAAGGACAGGGATAGTCTGGCAAGTATCTGGGCCCAGTGTGTTCTAGGTGAAGAGATAAGCAGTCAAGGCAGCCCCAGATGGGGCCACAGGGCCACAGATGACAAGCTTCTTGGAAGAAAGCAACGTAGGGCAAACTGTACATGCTGTCTAAGACTTGAGAGGGAGGAGAACATGCGGAGCTCTAGTTGTTCAGGAAAGACATGGGTCTGAAGGTCAGTGAAAGCACCCAGAGTCTCATGTAGGAAGTGATGGGTGCTTGTTTTTAAAAAAAAAAAAATTCCTTTGTTTCCCTTCGGTGATGAGAATGAGAAACTGATATTTGGAATACCTCTTCCTAGAAACCGTTGAAAGTAACTGGACAAAGTAGTTTTCAAAAAATCTCCCCAAAGTACCGGTGGTGTAATAGAGTTGTGAGTGCTTACATGGTTCAGATCCAGGTACTGAAGCAGCACACCCATCTGCCCAGGCTGGTTTTCAGTGGACAGTCACTTGTGGAGGTGGACGTGGCTGGGAGACTGCGCTGTATTTCCTGCAACACAGGAAACAGTTGGGCCTTTGATGACAGACAAGCAGACAGACAGATTCCACCCTCTGTATCTGTCTCAGGGACAGATCTCCCAGCAGGTGAAAATTTGCTGGTGAGTGCTGCTTTCACTAGCAGAGAAGTGGAAACGACAACCTTCTTTCTAGAAAGAGGGGATTGGTTACACAACCATTCCGCATCCATACAGAAAAATTCTAGCAGAAATTAAAAAGATAAAAATACTAACAGTAACAGAAAAATCACCTTACAAAGAATGCATTATAAAGTAAAAAATAAAAAAATAGCTTCGCTATCAAATATCATATACACTGTTGGCCCATTTTGCATATTAATACATGCATATATGTAGAAGACTATAGAACAATGCTGACATTGTTTATCTCTTGGGGATGGGGTGATATTGAATGTCTTCCTTTTCTTATATACTTATAATAAGGAAAATACAAATATTATACTACAAATAGCTTGATTCATATTTTAATAATATGTTTATACTAGGAAATACTGCAGAAAAATACAAAGAATGAAAGAAACACCCCTGGAAATCTCGTGACAATAGAACACTTATGTTAGTATTTCACTCTGATGTTCTAAAAGAATTCTTTACACATTAACATGAAATGCAGCCAAATAATTTATACACAAGATTATCACGCCATGTTCTTGACATTACTCATTTTCTTTTAAACCCAAGCAAATACATGTAGATTTGAGTTGTATTCTTCTCGCTCAGGGTCATTTAATTTGTACTCACTGTGTGCCTCCTCGGTGTCCTATTTATAGATGTTTAAGATTCTGAATTTGATTCAGATTATTTACTAGTCTGAAGAACATTCTCATACACTGTTGCAATGAAATCATTCTAAGACATATAAGAGTGTTTACTTTTCAGGTAGACCCCCGAAAACGCTTGCTCAGCTTAGCTTACAACATCCACCACGGGCAGCAGACAAAGATGGCCTCATGACAGTGAACGTGTTGGCCACGTGCTCAGGGAAGCTTCCATGCCACACAATAATTTTCCGCAGCAGGCAGTTCCATTACCCTAACGTGGATCACGTCTTTCCCGTTTGTATTAAATATCTGAAGCAGCGAATCATTTGTTCTAAAGTCCATCCCAGGGACTAAGTTGAAGAACTGGTATTTGATATCGTGGACAACTGCTTTCTTTGTCATTTATTGGTTTTTATGTAAGGCCTTGAGTTTGCTTAGGCACAAAGCCAGTGACTTCTTCACTGTCTCCGGCATGCATGGCCCTGCCAGGTGTGGGTACCCACGTGTAGAGGTCTCTGAAACCGTGGCACTTGCTTTTTTTTTTTTGTTCTTATTTTTCTGTTTCTTAGTTTCTTGAACTAGACTATTACTGAAAGAAAAAATATATATATAAGGAAGAAAAATCCCAGAGAGGGTTTTCAGAGCTTCAAAAGAGCAGCAACGAAAGTGACATTCACATGGACGTTTGGGCAAGTTACACAGAACAACAAAGCCGTCTTTTATGACAGACAGCTGGTCTGACCACAGTTTCGGTAAGTTACACAGCCAAATACAGAAACGAAGCTTGCTGACTCAGCCTGCTGCACTAACCACCAAACTCGGCAGCTCCTCCCTCAGCCATGCAGGGCAGAACTGCAGGGCAGAACCACAGGGCTGCAAGCGCTACCCTCTCCGGAGCAGACAGCCCACTGGAAAGTGGCCAGGCCGGAGGCGGCCCTGTGTAATGTGTCATTTTACCAGATGAGCACCACACCCAGACACTTTGGAGAGATTATCACGATGGAAATGAGGTCATCTGAAAACTTTATATTACGTGGAAATAATTCTGAGGGCCAGCAAAAGGCTCTTATGGGATATTGAATGCTTTATTCTTGGTTTAAAATGCCCTTACTTACTTTCTTCCAGCCTCATATCTAAGACTGACCCTGAAGAAATTGGAGAGACTTTTTATTATTAACCCACTAACTATAGTAAATTAGCACAGCTCTGTGTGCTTAAAGGACCCTCCTGTTCACTGCAAGCCACGTGTACTGTCTTATGCAGGCCTAGTATTGTTCACCCTCAAATGCCTTCCCCGTTTTTCTTACTGTAATTAATTGTGCAAAACAATGGATTTCATTATAGCATTTTCATACATCTTTATATCATACCGGGATTACATCTACCTCCTGCTGTCTTTTCTTATCCCGCCCCTTCTCGTCCTCGTCTCCTTACTCCCCCTTTTTATTTTCATGGTCCCCCCTCTACAAAACCAGATATGATAGAAGACATGTAATCTTTGTCTTTCTGAGTTTATCGTATTTCACTCAACACGATGATCCTCAGCTTCATCACATTTTGTGTGTGAACAGCACGATTTTGTACGGCTTACTAATACACTAATACACAACAGTGCATATATACACTTCTTTTGTTCATTCATTCCAATGAGCACCCAGGCCAATTCCACAAGCTAGCTGCGATGAGTACCGCTATGATGAACATGGCCGTGCAAATGTCTCTGCAGTTTACTGACTTGGATTCTGTTGTGTAGGTATCCAGAAATGGCAGAGCTGGACTGTACGGCAGTTCTATTTTCTGAAGAACTTCCATACTGATTTCCGTATTGTCTAGTCTAATTTGAATCCCTCCAAAGGGTATAATTCCTCCCTCATGTCCTCACCAGCATTTGTGGTTGTTTTTGGGGTGGTCACTGTTCTGGTGGGGATGAGATGGAGTCTCACTGTACTTTTGATTTGTATCTCCCTGGTAGCCAAGGCTCTTGTCTCTTCTCTGTTTCCTTTACTATGAGGAAATGTTTAATTTCATTGGTAAATGATTAATGTCATTTCATGAGCTACTGATATCCTTCTCAGAAAGTCATTGCCAGCTGGGCTGGTGATACATGCCGGTGATCACAGCACTCAAGAGGCTGATGCAGGAAGTTCACAAGTTCAAGGCCTACGTGGGTTACATAGTGAGACTCCGTCTTAAAGAACCAAAGCAAAGAGGGTTGGAGAGATGGCTCAGAGGTTAGAAACATGTACTCCTCTTGCAGAGGAATCAAGTTCAATTCCCACCACCCACATTAGGCAGCTCACAACTGCCTGTTACTCTAGTTCCAAGGGGATCCAATGCTTCTGGCCATTTGGGGCACCTGCACTCCTGTACACGTGCATACACACGTGCAGCTGGCTACTGTTGCCCATCCTGGTGTAGAAGGAGAAATGTCTCTGGGCCCAACTCCTACATGAAGAGCTACAAGCAATTATCAACTGTAGAGAGAGAAAGAATTAGTCCTTCCCAGAGATTAGCCATCTAATTGGTTATACAACACCAGGTGGTCAGCCGGAAACGTGTACATACAAGCAACACTAAACAGACTCAGCAGGCTATATTCCTGTGTGTGTGTGTGTGTGTGTGTGTGTGTGTGTGTAAAACAATCACAATTAAAGAAAAAGAGGCCATGAATTTGAAAGAGGGGGTAGATGGAAGGAGAGGGAGAGGAAATGATCCAATTATATCTTAAATATATTTAATAAAAAATAAAATAAATCTTAGGAAAAAACATAAAAACAAATAAAAATTTAAAGAAAAGGCATGGCCTTTTTCTTTATGTCACAATTTTCCTCCAGCGATTGTAGAGTTTCAGCTCTTACATTAATCTTGTTGATTGATTTTCAACTGGCTTAAGTTGAAGAGGAGATAGTAGGATCCGATTTTACTCCAGTGTGTGTGGATATCCTGTTTTCTTAGCATCGTTTATTGAGAAGGCTATCTTTTCTCAATCATGTTCTTGGCTCCTTTGCTGGAACTCAGGTTGCTCTGCCTGTGTGGGCTTACTTCTGGGTCTTCTGTTCTACTGCATTGGTCTACACGGCTGCTTTCAGGCCCAAACCTGCTGCTTTGGTCACCACAGCCGCTCCATGTGACTTGAGGTCAGGTATTGTGATGCTGCCAGCCTTACTCATTCTGTTCAGGATTTTTTGGCTAGTCAGAGTCCATTGTGTTTCCATATGAATTTTAGGATTGTTGTTTCTGTCTCTATGGAGAATGCCATTGGAATTTTGATGAGAATTGCACTGAATTTGTAGATTGCTTTGGTAATATGGACACGTTCACAGCATCAATTTTGCTAATCTATGGCCGGAGGCTCAGCTCTTCATCTTCTGGTGTCTGCTTCCATTTCTTCCTGTGCTGCTTTGTACTTTTGCTCTCATAGATTTTTCACCTTTTTATTTAGCTTTCTGCCTATGTATCTTTTGAGACTTGTATTAGTTGCTTTTTTGTGTTGCTGTGACCAGAATACTTGACATGTAGCTTAGATGGAGCAGGATTGACTTCGCTCATGGTTTCAGAAAAGTCAGATAACTATGCTTGGGCCCATGCACTGGGACACAGCATCACAGTGGCCAGAGCTCATAGCAGAACAGGACTGTTTATATATTTTTTGCCTTGTTGCAAATATGAAGAAAAAAGAGAGAGAGAGAGAGAGAGAGAGAGAGAGAGAGAGAGAGAGAGAGAGAGAGAGAGAGAACAGCAAAACATAAGCCAAAGATCTACCCCTAGCGGCTGACCTTCTCCAACTAATTCCCAACCTCCTAAATTTTTCAGGACTTTCCAAGATATTTCCAGCAGCTGGGGCAAAGCTCTCAACACAGGAGCCTTTGGGAGGTTACACTTTAAGTTCAAACTATAACATTCTGCTTCCTACCCTTCCCCCACACCAAGCTTTTAAAAAAATGTTTGTTTGAGAATTTCAGACATTTATACGATGAATGTGTTTTGATAAAATCCACGCTCCATCTCCTCACCTCCAATTGTTCCCTACCCCCATCACGTTTTCTTTCCAGTTTCATGTGCTCCCTTTCTGTCTTTTAAAAATCCACAGAGTCTGTTTAGTGCTGTGTATATGTACATGGGTGAAATACCATCTACTAGAGCAAGGATAGCCTTTTAGGGGCCTCATCTGTGAAGACTATTTGCTCCCGCACCCCGACAGCCATCTTGCCAGCAGTCTCTCAGCTACTGGTTGGACTTTATATGCCCTTCCTCCATCCGTGGCTGGCTTGATCTTGAGTAGGGCTTGTGCATGCAGTCACAGTTGCTGTGAGCTCATATTGCAACTGTCTGTCATATTCAGCAATAGAGTTTCAGTGCAAATGTCCCCTACTTCTGTCCCTTGTGATCTTTCCATTCCTCTTTTCTGCAATGATCCCTGAACCTTGTGGTGAGGGGTTGTGTGATGTAGATGATGTTCCATTTAGAGCATTCCACAGCCTCTTATTCTCTATGTGTTGACTAACTACAGTCTCTGTATTAATAGCCATGTACTGCAAAAAGAGGCTTCTCTCTGATGAGGGTTCAGAAAGGCACTAATACATGGATATAAAGATTAGAACTTAGGAAGCAGTTTGATACTATGCTCATTTGGCAGAATAATAGTATTAGGTTTGCCACAGGGCCTATGGCCTAACCAGTGTCAGGTTTCTGACCCAGTTAACAGTGACAGGATGAGTTCCATCTTGTGGAGCAGGTTTTAAATCCAATTAAATAGAGTTTGATGGCTCCCATAACATTTGTGATGTTATTGCACAAGATATGTCAATATGCCATGCCAGTCATTTTTGTAGCTCACAGGGTTCATGCTGAGGATGTCTTTCTGTATGCTGTGAATGTGTTGCTCTGATTGATTGATAAATAAAATGCTAATTTGCCAGTAGCCAGGCAGGAAGTATAGTATAGGGGGGATAAGAGAGAGGAGAATTATGGGAACAGAAAGGCTGAGTCAGGAGTCACCAGACAGACACAGAGGAAGCAAGATGTAAAAGTACCGGTAAGCCACAAGTCACATGGCAACTTATAGATTAATAAGTTGGGTTATTTTATTTATTATATTATATTAATAATGAGTTAATTTAAGATATAAGAACTAGATAGCAAGAAGCCTGCCATGGCCATACAGTTTATAAGTAATAAAAGTATCTGTGTGTTTATTTGGGTCTGATCGGCTGTGGGCCTGGGCTGGACTGGAGATAACTCCAGCTACGGTTCACACCTGGGTGAGACCTTTGATTCCTTTCTCCTCCAGCAGCATGCATAGATTATGGGTGAGGCATTTGTCCTCCAGTATATAGTAATTCCATTTAATGCTCCCCCCATCCTACTTTATACCATAACCTGTGTTGTATCTGCCTTCTCTCCATGGCTTCTTACTAGTTTTCTAGCTCCTACTTGTACTCCAACTTAAACATACACATATCTGAAGGTTCAAATACATTGTCCACATATTAGAGAGTTCATGTGTTTGCCTTTCTGGGTCTTGGTTACTTCACTCAAAATTATTTTTGCTAGTTCCATTAATTTGTAATTATATTTTTCTTTGCACCTGAATAATACTCCATTGTGTAATTGTATCACATTTTCATTATCCATTCACAGTTAATGAACATCTATGCCAGCAGTTCTCAACCTTCCTAATGTTGCAACCCTATAATGCAGTTTCTCATGTTGCAGTGACACCCAACCATAAAATTATTTCCATTGCTACTTCCTAACTGTAATTTTGTAACTGTTATGAATCTTAATGCAAATATCTGTGTTTTCCATTGCTTCTCTGTGAAAAGGCCATTTGACTCCCAAAGGTTGAAAACCACTGATCTAGGTTGTTTCCATTTTCTGGCTACTGCGGATAGAGCAGCAATGAACATGGATGAGGAACTATCTCTAATAGGATCTAGAGTCCTTTGGGGGATAATGCTGAGAAGTGGCAGCTGGATCATACGGTAGATCTATTTCTATTTTTGTGAGGAAACTTCAAACTGATTTCCATAGTGGCTGCACCAGTTTGTGTTCCCATCAACAGTGAATAAATGTTCCCCTTTCTCCACACCCAGGCCAGCATTAGTTATTACTTGTTCTTTGATCTCAGCCATTCTTACTGAGGTAATGTGAAATCTCAAAGTACTTGTCACTGTAATTCCCTCATGCTTTCTTTCTTACTGTTTAGTGTTTTTTTTTTTTTTCCCTCTTTGAGTTCTTTGTATGTTTTAAAAACTGGCACTTTGTCAAATGCACAGCTGGCAAATAATTTTTTTTATCATTTTGTAGGCTACCTCTTCACTGGAGTGTAGTGTCTGTTGCTGTACCAAGACCTTTTAGTCACATAAGGCCCCTTTATCAACTATTGGTGTTAATGGCAGCCCTGCAGGTGTCCTGTTCAGAAATTTTTTCCTGTGCCAATAAGTTCAAATGTAGCCCCACTTTCTCTTCTGATTTAAGGTGTCTGATCTTCTGTTGAGATCCTTGGTCCCTCTGGAGTCGAGTTTTGTGCATAGTGAGAGATCGGGATCATATTTCATTCATCTACACATGGCCATACTGTTTGACCAACACCATTTGTTGAAGGTCCTGTCTTTTCTCCAATGTGCGTTGTTGGCCCCTTTATCAAAAATCAGGTGGTGGTAGGAGTGTAGGCTTGTATTTATATCTTTAATTAGATTTTATTGACTAGTTTCTGTGTTCGCTCCAGTACTATGTTGTTTTAATTAATATAACTCTGTAGTGTGGTTCAGAAGAAGTGATGGTGAGGCTTCTAGCAGTGTTTTATTGCTCATGATTATTTTGGTTATCTTGGGTCTTTGGAGTTTCCAGATAAACTTTAAGATTATGGTTTTCAGTTTCTGTGAGGAGTTGCATTGGAATTTTGATGGGGATTATGCTGACTCTCTACTGCTTTTAGACTGATGGCCATTCTCACAACATTAATCCTACCAATCTATGAGCATAGGAGGTCTTCTCACCTTCTTGTATCTCTCCCCATGTTCTCTCCCTTATCTCCCTCTCCGCTCTCCATCCACACTTGATTCTCCCATTCCATGCCCCACATCCATCCATAACTATCTATTCTATTTACCTTTCCTAATGAGATGTATCTGTCCCTCCAGTTCCTTACTCTATACAGGTATCTGTGGTTCTACAGATTATAGCTTGGTTACCTACATAAGTGAATGCATACTATTTTTGTCTCCCTTGGTCTGGGATACGTCACTCAGGATGATTTTTCTAGTTCTACACATTTACCTGAAATTTTATGATATCATGTTTTAACAGCTGAATATTGGAAAAACAATATTCCATTGTATTTTTCTGTATCCATTTTTCTATTGAGGGACATCTAAGTTCTTTCCAATTTCTGACTATTATAAATAGAGTAGCAATGAATATGGTTGAGCAAGTGTCCTTGTGGTAGGATGAAGTATCCTTTTGGTATATGCCCAAGAATGATACAGTTGGATTGGTAGATTGATTCCCATCTTTTTGAGGAACTACTACACTGATTTCTATAGTAGCTGTATGAGTTTGCATTCCCACCAGCAATGGAGGAGTGTTCCCCTTACTCCAAATCCTCACCATCAAGAGCTATCACTTGTGTTACTGATCTTAGCCATTTTGACAGGTATAAGATGAAATCTCAAAGTAGTTTTGATTTGAATTTCCCTGATGACTAATGATGTTGGACATTTCTTTAACTGTTTCTCAGCCATTTGAGTTTCCTCTTTTGAGAATTCTGTTTAGATCAGTACCCCATTTTTTAAATTGGCTTATTTGTTTTCTTTTTCTCTATGATCAACTCGATAAACAGTATTTTGTGCAAATATTTTTTAAAATTTTAATTGATTTTTTGTGTATTTTGCGTCATGCATCCCAATTTCATCCAACTCCCAATCCCTTCATATCTGCTTTCTGCTGTTGCAACACCCCCCCCCCCAAATAAAATACAATTTAAAAGAAAAACCACAAACCAAACTGAAAAAACAAACAAAAAATCTTGGGTTATTTGTTTTCTTGAATCTATTTTTTTTTGGTTCTTTATATATTTTGGATATTAGTCCTTTACTAGGTGTGTAGTTGGTAAAAATATTTTACTACCTTGTCCGAATGATGGTGTCCTTTGCCATTCAGAAGCTTTTCAATTTTATGATGTCCCATTTATTAATTGCTGATCTTAGTGCCTATGCCATTGGTGTTTTGTTCAGAAAGTCTTTTCCTCTTCCAACAAGTTCAAAGTTATTCCCCTCTTTCTCTTCTGTCAGATTCAGAGAATCTGTTTTTATGTTGAGGTCTATAACCCATTTGGGAGTCGAGTTTTGTGCAGGGTGCTAAGTATGGATCTATTTAGAATCTTCTACATGCAGCTCCAGTCTGACCAGCACCATTTGTTGAAGGTGCTTTAATTTTTCCATTGTATATTTCTGCTTTCTTTATCAAAAATCTGGTGTTCATGGGTGTGTGGACTAGGTCTGGGTCTTCAGTTCTACACCATTAATCAGTGTATCTGTTTTTGTGCTAATACTATGCAGTTTTTATTGCTATAGCTCTGCAATACAACTTGAAATCAGAGATGGTAATAGCTCCAGCAGTTCTTTTATTATTCAGGATTGTTTTAATGATCCTTTTTTTTGCTTTGTTTTTGGTTCTCTCTTCTCTCTCTCTCTCTCTCTCTCTCTCTGTGTGTGT
Source organism: Peromyscus eremicus (assembly GCF_949786415.1). Taxonomy (NCBI): domain Eukaryota; kingdom Metazoa; phylum Chordata; class Mammalia; order Rodentia; family Cricetidae; genus Peromyscus; species Peromyscus eremicus. The sequence goes on along the minus strand of NC_081417.1, from coordinate 27,225,829 downwards.
GTGTGTGTGTGTGTGTGTGTGTGTGTGTGTGTTTCCATATGAAGCTGAAAACTGTCCTTTCAAGATCTGTGAAAAATTGTATTGGAATTATGTTGGGGATTGCATTGAATCTGTAGGTTGCTTTTTGGTAGGGTGGCCATTTTTTACTATATTATTCCTATATATTCATGGGCATGGGAGATTTTTTTCCATCTTCTGACATCTTTTTCAATTTTTTCTTCAGTGCTATCTTTCATGTTTTAATTGTAATCACTCATAGCTATAAATGTCCATTTTAGAACTGCTTTTCTGTATTTTAAAGGTTCTGCTAATATATGTTTTAATTTTCACTTGATTCTAGGAATTGTTAACTTTCCTATCTGATTTCTTCGTGGATCTTCTGATCACTCAAGAGTTGACTGTTCAACCTTTGTGTTTTTTGTATAGTTTTTCTTACTACTGATTTCAACTCTCATTCTATTGTTTGATATTTTTTTAATATTGGTTAATGACCCAAATGTTGATTTATTTTTGGAGACAATTCCATGAACTGATAATAAAAATGTGCATACTACTCAGCCATTGGATGGAATATTCTGTAGAAGTTTGTTAAGACTATTTGATGGATTGTCCCAATTATTTCTTATTATTGAGGTGAATTATTCACTTTACTAATATGTAGTGGCCCCCTTTAATTTTGATTGAAATTCTGCTTTGTAAGGTCTGAACAAATGCCCTTCACTTGCTGGGTATGTTGCTTTGCTTCTTTCATTTCAGTCTCTGCATGTCTTGGCCAAAGGGGTGAGATTCTCACACAGAACATGTCTTTTAATCCAAATAATTAGTCTGCTTCTTTTTATTGGTGATTTAAGGCCGTTTATGTTTAGGGTTGTGATTAAGAAATACTTGTTGCATTCCGGAGGAAACAGGAGTGCGGCGTGAACATGGAGAAGCAGAAGAAAACAAGGAAATATACGACTATGAAGGGAAGGCTTAGTCTCAGAGATGAGAGACTTAAAGAAAAAGATAAAGCCCAAAAAGAAAGAAAAGAAAGATCCCAGTGCGCTGAAGGAAAGAGAAGTCCCCCAGCATCCTTCCTGCTTATTCTTCCCTATAATACACAACTGGGTCCACCTTACCACATCCTCGTTGATACCAACTTCATCAACTTTTCCGTTAGAGCCAAACTGGACTTAGTGCAGTCAATGATGGACCGTCTGTACGCCAAGTGTATCCCTTGCATAACTGATTGTGTGATGGCTGAAATTGAGAAATTGGGACAGAAGTATCGAGTGGCACTAAGAGTCACCAAGGATCCACGATTTGACTGATTTCCATGCACACACAAAGGAACTTATGCTGCTGACTGCTTGGTCCAGAGAGTCACTCAGCACAAGAGTTACATTGTGGCCACAGTTGACCGGGACCTCAAACGAAGAATCTGAAAGATCCCTGGAGTTCCTATCGTACATTTCTAACCATAGGTACAACATTGAACGGATGCCAGATGATTACGGAGCTCCTCGGTTCTAATTCTTACACGACAAAATTTGCTTGCCTTTCTTTGACCAGCTTTCTCTGTTGTCAATTAATTAAACACACTTTTTGATGTTGTTGCATTTTTAATGAAATTTTGTCTCAATTTAAAAAAATAGCTACATCTTAAAAAAAAAGAGAAAAAAGAAATACTTGTTGATTTCTGTAGTTTTAGTCTTTGTTTTCCTCATTGGTCACATTGCTGTTTGCTCTTTTCCTCTAGTCCCTGTTCATCGTAAGGGGTTTGCTGGATTACTGGGTTCTACTTCTCTGATCCTCTCCTGGTTCTCTTCTGCTCATCTGTTCCTCTCCTGAATTAATCCTGTCTCCAGTGCTCCTACTTTCCCAGTCTTTCTTCCTCTGTGTGTGGGATTCGTTTTGTATATTTTTAGAAAAAATTCATTTTGTTCCTTCCTCCCTCCCTCCCTCCCTCCCTCCCTCCCTCCCTCCATCCTTCTCTCACTCATGTAGAGTGTGTGTATTTGTGTAGAGTGCCCATGTGTAGGTTCTCATGAGTGCCTTTGGAAATGGATTTATAGATGGTTGTCAGTCACTTGACTGATTGCTGGCAATCAAACTTGGGCCTTTAACTACTGAGCCATCTTTCCACTCCCATGTGTGTGGGATTTTTTAACTATGTTCTGCAATGCTGGCTTACTAGTAGTGAATTGCTTTAGTTTGTACTTACCTTAGGGCATCTTTATTTCTTCATCAGTTTTAAGAGACAATTTTGCTGGATATAGTAACCTTGGCTTCAGCTGTTTACTCTCATGGCTTTTTATTATTTCTGCTCTAAAACTGATAGTATTCTAATAAATTTGTGTAGATGAATTTCTAAATGGTCTTATTAATAGAAAACATAGAGCCAGAGCCAAATATAGGGGTGAAAAACCTGAGAGAGATCAGAGGAATAGGAATAGCCACATGCTAACCTCACCTCACCAACTCTGCAGCTTCCAAAAGTGAGATACTTCTTGTCTATCCGCGCCTATATGCCTTGCTGTTCTGCCATCTGATTTGCTCTCTCTGTTGAGCTACATCACTTCCTCTTCCTGCCCAGTTCTGTCACTTCCTGTCTGTCTGTACAGACCTCCAGACCTCCATGGTTAGCTAGTGTTGGAATTTAAGGCGTGTGCCACCACATAGGGCTCTGTTCCCAGTGTGACCTTGAACTCACATAGATCCACATAGATCCCTGCCTCTCAAGTGGTAGGATTAAAGGCATGTGCTAACATTGCATGACTTTTGTGTTTACTTATAATGGCTGGCTTTTTCCTCTGATCTCTAGGCAAGCTTTATTAGAGCACAAATAAAATATCACCACAAATTTGAATTTGTGAGTTGGAATTCATCTCTTACAGCTTTAATATTTTCCATTGTTCTGTAGTGGTGGCATTTTAACTATAATGTGTTATGGAGACTACCTTTTCTGGTCATATTTGCTGGAGTTTTAAATGGCCCCTGTCCTTGGATGCCTATATCTTTCCCTAGATTTCAAAAATTCATTTCTTAGATATTTTATGTTTTTAGTTTTCAATCTCAGCTCCATCTAAATTTTTGTTGTTGTTTTTTTCGAGACAGGGTTTCTTTGTGTAGCTTTGGAGCTTGTCCTGGAACATGCTTTGTAGACCAGGCTGTTCTGGTCTCTTGAAGACAGAATTCTGTTTGCTTGATCTTTTTCTTCAGTGTTAACTGAATGTAATATTCTTTCTTCTGCTTGCCCTAATTTGTTGGTAATGCTTCCCACTCTGTTTTCATCTGATCCACTGGATCATTTACAATATTTCTGTTTTTCTTACTTCAAATTCCTTGCTGAATTCCTTACCTATACTGTTGATCTTCTTTTCTGGGCCCTGAAATGGCACAATAGATAGGTAGTGCTGGAAGTTGAGCAGTCTCTGGCCACAACCTTGGGTCTATCAGTTTCTGCTATTATCTTTATTCTTGTTCCTTGCAACAGAGGGCATGGCCTGAGACCATTGTGCTGTCAGTACCTGAGCACACCCCACCCTTCCCCCACCTCCCACCTAGTCTTCCCCCTCTCCACAACTGCCTCTCATGGTAGTCTTTTACCTAGCTGAAATGATGTCAGCGTGTTCCCAGATTCCCCATCTTAAGAATTATTCCTTATCTTCTCATCCTCATTGTAGCTCAGTCTTAAACAATCAGCCCCCTCCCAACACTCGGCGGGATATCTCATGTGGAGATATGAGGAGTTACAAAATGGATCTCTTCTCAAACCCTGGCATGGGACACAGAAAGACTCATTGTTACATCAACCGCCTGACTGGATTTAAGGCATACAAGAACCATGGGCTTGACTGGTATTGTCAGTCTGTTTCAATAGATCACATGGTTTTATTCTCCTCTCCTTCTTGAGGAGTGGGGAATGGAGCTGGAGGCTTTTTCCTGTGTGTCTCTGAATGAGTTTTCTGTTGTGGGATGTTCTCTATGCTGTGAATGTGTTGCTCTGATTAGTTGATAAATAAAATGCTGATTGGCCAGTAGCCAGGCAGGAAGTACAGGCAGGATAAGCAGATAAGGAGAATTCTGGGGAGAGGAGGGCTGAGTCAGGAGACACCAGCCATCCAGGGAGCAGCATGTAATGGCACACAGGTAAAACCTCAGAACACGTGGCGATATCTAGATTAACAGAAATGGGCTGAGTTTAAGTGTAAGAGCTGGTCAGTAGTTAGCCTGAGCTAATGGCCAAACAGTTTTCATTAATATAAGCCTCTGTGTGTTTACTTGGGTCTGAGCAGCTGCGGACTGAGGGGCCAAGGGAGCTGGGCAGGACCAGAAAAACTTTCAGCTATAGTTTTCTGTTTCCTCATACTCTTAAGTTGTCATATCACTTTCTTTGGAATAAAGTCTTTATTATGTTGATTCTTCTCATTCATAGGGTTGCATGGAGGCAGCTTCTAAAACACCACTGTGATGGTATCAATGGTCTACTTGACACAACCTAGACTCATGAGGGAGATGGGCCACTGGGCATAGCTTTGAGAATTATGCTGATCAGGTTAATTGAAGTGAAAAGGCCTACCATTGTGGATGACATCATTTCTCTCCACTGGGATCCTGGAATACATAAATGGAGAAAGCCAGCTGAGGACCAACATTCACTGGTCTCTTCTTAACTGTGGATGCAATGTTGCTGCTTTGATTTCCCCACCGTGACAGGCTGTATTTTGAACTGTGAACCAGAATGAAACCCTTCTTCCTTAAATTGTATTTGGTCATGGCAACAGGAAAAGAAGCTAAGTCAACCAACTTACCTGAGACTCTCTGATTTTTGAGAGATCCCTTTATACCAACAACAAAACAACAACAAAAGTATATGTTACTTATATATCACATATGATAAGTCAGGTCTTCTTATTGTATTAGTTTTCATCAGTTAGCTGATGATCACTATGAGTCCTGTTTCAATGTGATCCTGTATGGGATGGAAAATTGCATTTATTTATTCATTCAGCTTAGAAAATACGGTTGAGTAGGGTATATTGCTAAAAGTTTGGCATACAAAATTACATAAGATAAAAAGCCTTCACATTTTTAGAGCTTGGAGTGTGGAGAAGGAGACAAACTATTAACAGAACTAAAATAATAGAGATGGGCTAAATCTTGTGTGAAAAGTGAGGAAACAGGGTGCTTGATAGATACTGACAGCAGGAATTATCTATCGGAGTGGGTTTAGGAGAGTCAGGGAGACACTAAAGTTGAAACCTGGAGGAAGAAAGGGAGCAAGCATCAGAGGAGATGAAGAATATCCCAGCAGGTGTTTACAAGCACAAATTTCCAGGGGTAGCCAGGACTACATGTGGGACTCAGCAGAACACTGGAGAGAAGGAAGAAAAAATGATGCTGGAGAGGAAAGACGTCAGCTGGGGTCCCGAGGAAGAGGGGATTCCATCCAAGTCCACTGAGAAGCCAGTGGGGGGTTTGATGCAACGATGAATTAAGTAACTGACAGGCACACACACATATTTTGTTCTCTTAGAGCACATACATTTTAAAATTCAGAATTTGTTTTACATTTTACAAAGTTAATGCAGGTTGACATTAATCTGAAAAAAATTGAAATGTGAAATGCTCCAGAACTCAAAACTTCTTGAATGTCACAAGTAGAAAATTCAATATTTGCCCTGCAATGGAAGCATAGGCATATTAAAAATATTGCATGTGACCACCTTCAGGCTGTGTGGAAGCAGAATAAGAAATACACAGAAAATTTTGTGTTTAGATTTCAGTTCTACCTTAAGATACCTCATTATGTTTGTGAAAATTTTCTAAAAATGCTCATTCCCTCAAGTCCTGAGTTCTAGAACATTCAGTTCCAAACATTTCAGATTGGGAATAGCCAGCCTGCTGTCTCTGACTCTTTGTCTGCTCTTGGGACCCTTTTCCTCCTACTGAGTTGCTTTGTTCGGCCTTAATATAAAGGGGTGTGCTTAGTTTTACAAAACTTGACATGCCATGTTTGGTTGATATCCCTGGGAGGCTTACTCTTTTCTGAAGGGAAAGGAGGAGGAGTGGATTTGGGGTAGAGGGGATGTAGTGGGGAGGGACTGGGAGGAGAGGAGGGAGGGGAAACTTCAGTCAGAATACAATATATGAGAAAAGAATAAAGTTAAAAAAAAAGAATAGCTAGCCTGTAACTACATATTTACATCCATGTATGATTATGTATCCTATATAACCCTCCTGGAGGAGTCTGAAACCAAACATTAACATACCTGTAGTGAAATATGTAAATATTCACATTAAGTGGGATAAGGAAAAACTGTTAACCTCCATCTGTTCACATCCAGCTTTGGTGTCAGGTGAGTTCAGGCCTTAGTAGGTTTTCTAGCAACAAAGGTATGTGGAAAGTATTCATTTTTTATGGTTTTCAGGGTTTTGGTTGCATGCAGAGCTTTTAATTATCTCTGTCTTTCCAAGTTGATTTTTGTTAGTTTATTTTGCAGTGTTGTGACAGAAAGCCTGCATAAACAATGTAGGCCAGAAAGAATTTGCTTATCTCACAGTTTCAGATGTTTCTATCCCTAGGCCTTCAGTCCATTGACTCTGGGCCTATGGAGAGCTGATGACCATGGTGGCGGGGGCATGTGGTAAAAGTTACTTGAGGGAGGAGCCTACAGGAAGGTGCTAAGTCAATATGTAATCCCCAGATACATGCCCCAGTGACCTGCTTCCTTTAACTATGCTTTGCTTCCCACTTTCCCCCATTTCCCAATAACAGTACCATATTTCCAAAAACAATAGAGGTCCAGCCCCTATTGCTTTCTCCCAGGGTCTGTGGAAGAATCTAACAACCAGCTGGGAATCTAATCTGAGGGATATGAAATGAATCTAAGCATGCCAAGCTCTTTCGTCCATTCACTTTATTCTTCTAATTCAATTCTATGTACACAGCTTCCTTTCTGTTCTCGTACTTAGCGCTTCTCTGTCCCTTCTTCTGCGGTGCTCTCATCGTTCTAGACTTAGTTCTTCCTTGTCTTTGTTTTCAACTTTGTTCTTCTAAATCAGTTCTACAAGTGCTGTCAGGGAACCGGTATACAGACACAAGCAGTAATTCTTTGGCCATGTGGTGGGAGGCTTGAAGTTCTCAGGGTCACAGAGAGAGGTGATAAGGATCCACACATAAAGTGATCATTCTCAGCTTCCAATTACAACCCCAAAGGGGAAGTGACTAAAGGGGAGTTCTCTGGTAGGGTCAACTAAAGGCTAAGATCAATTAGGGGATTCTAAAAGGGAATTTATGTGCTCAGACTATAACCTTAGAAGTGGCTAGGTAGAACGCTTGGGGTCTATAAATGTCAATAAATCACTAGTAAATAAAACTGACTGTTTATTCTTAGGCACCAGCTCATCCCTGCTGCAGCTGCTTTCTGGTAGGGTAGGAGATATATGCAGGGTTGCTAAGCAACCTACATGGGTAGCATGTAGCATTTGGTTAGTAAAAGCACTTTCACTCCTTCTGAGTAATTGCTAAGGAGGGAATCTAGGAATAGCACCTGGCTGAGATAAAGGAGGGAGGATTAAATCTTAATTTGCACAAGAAATGAAGCTTGGTACCTGTCGCCCACCTGGCCTTGTTGGCAGTCTCCTTGGGTCAGTGGGGAGTATCTACTTTAAATCAGTAACTAGCAGATGGCTGAAACATCATCCCAGAAATGTGAGCAGTAAATCTCTTAAATCAGGGTCTTATGTAAATAATCTGTGGTGAAGGTAAAGAATTGAGGATTTAATTGTTAGTTGTTATTTTCTTTTATCTGTAAGTGAGATGAGCTAATTCTTACCTGGCTAGAGGTTTGCTAATAATGAATATGTAGCTAATAATGAATGTGTAGCTGGGAAAAGTTATCCAATTACTCCAAATGTATAGGGGAAGTTGTGCCCAATTAATGATCAATCACACTGGAAGAGTCGAATGGGGAAATTACTATAGCACACAAGAAATTCATTGCAGGATGCAGCTAATGCATCCAAAAGCCAACATCACCAAGATTCCTTAAGTCTTGGTTTTCCTCTGGAAAAAGAGTCTGTAACTTTTTCTTGGTAATAACTTTGCCAATATCAGCTGAATTCCTACTTCATATCTTTGTGGCTCATAGTACCATATTAGGACTCCATTGAGGAATTTAATTTGTTGATTCAGCCAGAGGCTTCAGAATAATTTTCCAGAAGTGGACCTCAGAGCTGGAAACCAAGCCCGCCCATCAATGAGCCTGCACAAGGCATTTCATGTTCAAACCATGGCATTTATGAATAACATCAATTCGTCGGTTCAATATATAATCGTTAAAATTCATCTCTGTTTCAGGCAGTGCTCTGAAGTTTAGAAATGAGTTAGACCTGAATCTAGCTGATGTTTTCTTTTGACTTCTTTCTTTTCCTCTCTCCTCCTCCCCTTCCCTCTCTTCCTTCCCTCATTCCTTACTTCTTCTGTTGTTGTTGTAGCTTTGTGCTGCCGGGGACAGAACTCAAGCCTTACGGCAGCCATAATGAAATAGCTAAATCAAACAAATCACCTTGTATTACAGCAAGTATGTGTTTAAGGGGATGGGCTGAGAAAATATGTTCATGTAAGCTTGTTCATGTGTCCTTAAATAGGTAAATCACGTCTAAGGACACACTTATGCGAATTCGAGGTGTGATTATTGATACTATGATAATAAAACAAGTAAAAACATAGCATTAGGAACAACAAACAAGAGAAACAGGGGCCCACCCCCACAGGCTAACACAAAGCCTTCAGTGTGTGGGCTGACTTAGAAGTTTCCAGTACACAGTTTTTAGTAAGCTGTCAGGGAGGTACTAGTTCCTACCACAGGCTTCCCCAACACTGTTTTAAGTGTGGTGATATCGACCAAGCCCTCCCACATGCTCGCAGTACTCACATTTGCTTTTGGTTATTAAGGGGGTTTTATCTGCTTATTTTGAGTATTTGCTGGGTAGGATTTAGAAGACATAAAAATCGCAGCGTATTTTAGATACTTTCTGTTCCAAAGAATGTTTATACTACTGTTCATACAATGTTACCAGGTATTGAGGTAAAAATCTTCACATGCATAATTTTACCAAATCCTCAAAAACGAGGCATACACAAATTGGCTTCGCTTTGTAAACCAAGGATCTCGCCTGAGAAGCACTGTATGTAGACTGTGGAGCTGTGCATAAAGTTAGGCCTGCTGAGATTCCCTACACCTCAGCCCTCCCACACCCAGGCTGGCAAAGAACCAGAAAAAGCCAGAGTGCAAAGGCTCTGGTTCCTCTTCACTTCTGGCTGGGATAACCAAGACAAAACTGGCATTCTGAGTCGCCTGCAGATCCAGCAAAAGTTAGCTCTCTGCAGAACTCTGCCTCAGCTGCTTTGCCCTCATCCTGTCCAGGTCTCTCCTGAGCACGCCTACAGTAAATCACTGGCACAAAAATTCTTGCGTCAGCGTTTGCTCCTGAACCCTTGTAAACTCCTGACCTACAGAAACCTTTAGAGAGATAAGGAAGTGATTGCTGTTTAACCACAGAATGGGGTGACCGTCATACAGCAGCAGGTAGGCCTAAGTTCCAGGAAGACACAGTGCGTGTACTAAGCAGAGTTCTCTCCGGCCTGTCTCAAAGGGAGCCACGTCTCAACCTCCCCTGGTCATGTTGATGCGTTCCACATAGGGGCTCTTCTCTTCTTCATGCACCTCCATAGCCAACAGCATGATCAGAGCCTCCTGCCTCTGCCCCCAGAGTGTCTATATATGGATGGAGCCGGATGCTGGACCAGAGATAAACTTTATGATAAACGGAGTATGGCTTGCAAAAAGTACCTGACAGTAAAGTGTCTGGTCCTACTGCTGACTACCTGACTCAAAGTGTCTGGCTGGTAGACTCTGGAAAAAATTTTAGTTTGTAGATAAAGTTGGGCCAGGGGTACAGTCTTTTGGGACAAGGCAAGTAGCACACAGTAGCCGGGGAGTTAAATAGGAATGTTCCACAAACCCAAGAGCCAGAGGTAGAACTGAAAGTGTCCGCTCGTTTCTGTAGTGCCCCCTTGCTCCTCAGGATAGGACGGGCCCTATGGTCCTGCGCCCCTCTGCTTTGGGGTAGCTTCAGAGGTTAGTAGCTGTGGGCCATCTTAGAAAGGCAGCCCTACTAGAGGACTGGCACTTCTGACATACCACGTTCTGCTCTCCATCTCACCAGGCTGCCCGGCGCGGCCACCTGTCGGCATGAAACTGAGCCCCAGGCTGCAGACAGGAGCACTACTCGGCCTGACTTTACCCTTCCAGGTGTCCCTGGGGATCTGGCCATGCCTGGCTTCTCTTTCCTTGGTTTTCTCTCCTTGCTACTTCAGAATCTGACTTTTCTCATCCTCCCAAGGCCCCAAACAGAAGAAGCAGACAACGATATAGAGGTTTGCTGTTTGGACCAAAGGAAAAAGACTCCCGGTTAAACATAAATTTCGGGTAAGCAAAAAATTTCAGCATGGGGTATTTGAGACATATTTACGTTTACACTTACTCATTGATGTGCTGGACTTCCATTTAACGGCACACTCTGCCTTGTTTCTCCTGATAGTCCCACTCGGAACACTGATTCAAGTGTGTCTAATTCTACTGTCTACACTCAAGTTAGCAAAGCAGTCTGCATCTGTGAGTAACTTTAATGCGAATACCCCAGTTATGCGAAGGTAAAGCGAAGGTCTCCCTCCCACCCTGCACTCAGCCGCTCAGGGTTCCTTCCTTTTCACAGCAGCTTTTCTTACTTGTTCTTGAGCCCTAGTTCCATAGGTACAGGTGTGCCAGCATGCTGCCCCTTTCATACCACTCTTGGACACATAGTGCTGCTTTGTTCTTTTAAATGATTGCACATTTCCCGCCTGCTCAGTCAGCAGTCAATCATTTCTTCTTCGTAACCAAATTCCAGGCCACACTCTTGAGTTTATAAAGAGATTCTGGAGTCAAGGTCTGATTTTGGACTTTCCAAGAGGTTGAACGGCCAGATGCTGCTGACATCATCAATGAGAGAGGCAGGTTGCTTGTCAGAAAGCAGTTTGAGAGCTCAGAGGATGCTATCTGTTGTGAGCAATGTCCTCCAGGTCTGACGTGACCATGGGGCACTATGGAACAGAGACGAATGTGGTAACTGTATAATACCCGGGCGTATGCATAGTCATGGCAGGGAGATAAGCAGAGAATTCAGTGATAGCTGAGTCTATGGTGGTGGTAAAGAGGTGTTGATGCTCTGTAGCAAAAGGAGGGGGAAAAGGTTACAGGAATTGTACCTTGTATCCTAGCCACTTATGCCCGCCTGTCCCCAGCTGCACAATGGTCTTAGGAGAAGTTAGTGTTCACAGGACATGGAAGGTCAATTGATGGAGGGACTCCACAAATGTGGCTTTTGTGAGTCACTGGGTTTGGGGCTTTTCAGTGCTACACTTGCTTTTGAGTTCTCTGTGTTCCTCTAAGTAACCACTCACCCTTGTGCCTTTAAGGAAGCCCCCAAAGTCATTGGCTCCCTGAGCTGGACTGGGATGGACTCAGTTTTGTTTCCGTCATCGTTTCCTTATCTGGAGTGAATAGGTGTTTGTTTAAATCTTCCCAGGAAAAGCATACAATACTAACTGACCTTTAAAATGGTTCTGCCCTCCCTTACAAGTATATGGGAATTCCTTGAGTGAATACGAACAGTTTGAACCTAATCCTTTACAAGAAGACTCCTTCCTCCCAGGAAACTAATAATATTTTATCATGGAAAACACAGGCATGGGAACTGAGGACATGCTATCTAATGTCATTGGTGTCCTTTCTATAAGCAAGCTTGCAGCTAAAATTAATTCACAAAGACAAGAGTGTGTTCGGAAAGGGCTGGTACTCAGAAAGGTCGTAAATGAACCCTACTTTCTGCTGCACAGTCAGCCTTGGGGGGAAGGGTGGGTGAGTTCCTGGAAGTTTGTTTGGCCAATAAGTGGCTGAAGGGGAAATTTGATGCACAAAATAAATAATACCACTCTGCTCCGGGTGGTAGTGTGTGATGGCTTAGATATCAGTGCTTTTGTGAAATGGGGTGTGGAAGGTTGGGGACAGGGAGATAAAAAGAATTCATCAAAGGCATAAGCTGACAAAGAGAGGGTTTCATAAAATGCATAGCCAGAAAGAAAACAGTGGAAAGATTCTCAGAGAGAGGATTGTGCCACAGAGAAAAGTAGAAATATCATTTTATAGAAATTGAGGGAGAAGTTGCTCGGTCTTATTGTGGGCCTCTTGTGTGTGGCCTGTACCTCTGTGGACAGGCAGACATTTCTGATTTTGCCGAGTAGTAAATTCTACAGGGTAGTTGCTTTTGTTGAAGCTGGACGTTTGTTGAAAGTACAATGGGCTGTTGGGTATGAGGCTAGAGATGGCCATGTGAGACATTCTGGGCTAGGCTCCAAATGGTTGGAGCTTGATGATTAAAGTGTAGAAGCTTTGGGGGTTTTGTTATTATGCTTTTTTAATTATTATTACTACTACTACTATTATTATTATTATTACGTTTCATCATGACAGAACTACAAGGTAAATTATTGACAAGGATGAAGATGTTTTTCTTCTGGAGCTGCTTCAGAGCAAGGTAGAGACCTGGGGAGGGTAGTTGGCATTGCTGATCTGCCAAGGGCTATAGGACCATATGGCATAGAAGGCTGGAGGGACATTTTGGAGAGGGGAGTAGTGGCTATTGCAAGAGGCTGAAGCTCAGAATGTGACATCATTTGAAAGGTCTTTAGTGGTGGGAGAAAGGGGTGGATTTTGATGGTAATGGCCACTATCCTTTCAGACAATACCATCTTGAGCTTAAAGGTCTATGATGGCATGAAAATTGTACCAGAAGGTTAAGAAAATAAGGGCTGAAAGCACAAAGCAGATTAAAACCAAAACAAGAAAGGGGCTGTGGAAGCCAAGAGAGTATAATTCATCCAGAGGAGTTACTTAAGAGTTAGCCCAGCCAGAAAGTCTGTTTAATTCCACAAAACAAATCTGATTAGCCATTGAGGAGGCAGAGATTGGAAAACAGAGAAGAATAAGAAATCCTACTTCAGAGATAAGAGAGGTGAACCCTTCTAGAATGTTCAAACAATGATTAGAAACACTGGCAAAGAAGAGGAAGAAGAGAGCAGCAGGGCCTGGCATGAAGGGAAAGTTCCACCCACCAAGGAAGACAGCAGGAAGGAAACAGACTGTTATGACACGTGACTTTCCTGGGACAGTTTTCCCCTTTACGGCTTGTTTCGTCGCAAGGAGTGCACTGTTAAGAATCCAACCTCCACAGTCTCTGTGGCCTCTCTGGTTCACAGAGTAAGTGACCTACTGCTGGAGTTACAAGGCTCTTTGGGGGGGGGGGGTTGTCATCCTCAGGGTCCTGGCTAACCTTGAAGGGCAATGACTAAAATGATGGCTGCCCTTTTTGCCCCTTTTATCCCTTAGGCCCCCAAGTTTTGATTGATGAATAGCCAGGAGAGTAGTGTCATCAGTTTTGAAGAGGAAGTAATCAATTTTTTTTTCTAACTTTTGTGTTACCTAGGGATAGAGTTTAGAAAAACAATGAATAGATTCTTAAATAAGACTCAATTATTCAAGGTACTAAAAGCCTGAAAAATATAGCAGAAATATAATTACTTTTGCTAAACAGAAAATTGTGTGTGTATTGTATGTGCACATGTGCACATGTGCATGTGTTTTGTATATGTATGTGTGTGTGGTGTACATGTGTGCACATGCACATGCATGCATACTTGCAGCTGCATTTGCAGAGGACAGGGGATGTTAGATGTCCTTCACTGTTAATCTTTGCCTCATTCTCCCGGAACAGGGTTTCTCACCTAACCTGAAGTTCAGTGTTTCAGCTAGGCTGCATGGCCAGTGAGCTCCTAGGACTCTGCCTCCACCCTGCAATAGTGACGTTATAAGCACACAAGGCCATGTCTAGTCTTTAAATTGGTGCTGGGAATTCACAGTCAGGACCTCGTTCTTGCACAGCAAGTAATCTCAAGTCATTTACTAGCCCCATATGTCTTGTTTCAAAAGACAGTTGTTGTTTGTTTGTTTGTTTTAATAAATGTTACCAAGAACAGATTAATAGCTCAAGAAAATTTTATTGTCTTAAACATAGGACTAGGTTTTGATATCATTTCAGTGTTTTGAACTTTTACCTTAGGAATTGCAAACATTTAATTATCATAAATGTGCTGTCTTTAAATTTCATCTCTTGTATATTTCTTGTGCCTTATTTGGATCTTTTGTGATGTGCTTAAGCTTTCTGGTCTGGCTTTATCCTATTTTTTCCTTTCCTTTTCTTTTTTTTTTTTTTTTTTTTTTGAGACAGGGTCTCTCTATGTAGCCATGTAGCCTTGGCTGGCCTAAAATTTGCTATGTAGACTAGGATGGTTTTGAACTCATAGAGATCCACTTGCTTCAGTCTCCTGTGTACTAGGATGTAGGTGGAGTTTTTCTGTGTCCTGGCAATCACTCCCAAATAACCACACAAAGAGACTTAATGTTGATTATAAATGCTCAGCCAATAGCTTAGGCTTGTTTTTTAGCTAGCTCTTGTAACTTAAATTAACTCATTTCTATTAATCTATGTGTTGCCCTGAGGTGAGTTTACCTTATGTACATATTTCCCATCCTGCTTTCTCTGTGCCTCATGGCATCTCCACCTTTCTTCACTTCAGTATTCTCTCTGACCTCCAAATCTTGCCTAGCCATTGGCCAATCTGCTTTTTGTTAATAATGAAAGCAACATGTCTTCACAGTGTACAGAATGATTATTCCACAGCACTGGGATCAAAGGCATGCATTATCATGCCTGTCCTTAATATTTTTCCTTTTCATTTTGGAAAAATCTAGTCATTTTACCTTAGGATGAAATCTTATTTTATCATATAAAGTCCTTTATTATCTAAAAAATTTACTTTCATTGTTTTTCATTTTCTTTTTTTCTCTCTCAACAACACAACAAATTTTTCATCTTTTTAACAAAGTAGAATCTAAATTGTGAAATGTTATGTAAGAACTAATGCAGCAAAGTGAGATTATCAAATACATGTTGTTAAACTTTTAAGAGTTTTGTTTGATGCAGGTACTAGGTAGACTTTACTGCCAATGAACTTTTTTTTTTTTTTGGTTTTTTGAGACAGGGTTTCTCTGTGTAGCTTTGCGCCTTTCCTGGAACTCACTTGGTAGTCCAGGCTGGCCTCAAACTCACAGAGATCCGCCTGGCTCTGCCTCCCGAGT
The DNA here is from genome assembly GCF_949786415.1 of Peromyscus eremicus. Taxonomy (NCBI): domain Eukaryota; kingdom Metazoa; phylum Chordata; class Mammalia; order Rodentia; family Cricetidae; genus Peromyscus; species Peromyscus eremicus. The sequence goes on along the minus strand of NC_081417.1, from coordinate 27,210,545 downwards.
GCTGGGATTAAAGGCGTGCGCCACCACCGCCCGGCAGCCAATGAACTTTTTAAAAAGCTCTCTTATATATTTTCTCTCTTGGTCTCTCATGAGTGTGAGAGTTATTGAACATGACATTTCTGCAAGAGCTGACCAAGGTAACAAAAATTCTAAACTAAACATTGAACTTGTGAAATTATCTTTCCAAGAAAAGACAGGAGGGAAAGATAACACACATAGAGGCAAAAATCTTCACGTTAACCTTGTAATTATAGTTTTGGATACAAAAGGCATCTATTTCCCTGAATAACTGTGGAGATAGCAAATGATTTTTCCTGGAGGAGGCTGGGGACTTGCTATGGAATGCAGTGATGGCAGGCCGGACCCAGAGAATTCTGTCTTTGTAATAGTATTTTATTTTCATCAGAGTTCTAGCTAGGAGTAACTTGTGGCCTATGAACCTGTGGATCTCAACACTTCAGGATTATTTCTTTGGTCCCGTTGTCCCTGGTCCTGGGAACAAGGCCTGACACAGGATTTGAAAGTTGCCCTTTAAACTATTAGCATCTGTCTAATTGTTTGCTCTCTGTTTAGTGAGAAGGAAGGAACAGCTGGCAGAGGGAAGGCTAGGTTTTGAAAGGCTGTTCTTCAAAATTCTCATGGGAGAATAGAGTGAGATCTTAGTTTTCCTAAGAACTGGGAAGGTGGCCTTAAAAAAAGAACAATTATTTATCTATCCCCCCCCCCCCCCGTGTGTGTGTGTGTGTGTGGGGGTTTGCATGCATGCCACAGTGCACACACAGAGATCAGAAGACAGATTAGATTGTAGGAGTTGATATTTCTTCTTCTGATATAGGGGTTCTAGGGAATAAATTCAAAGTAATTAGCCTTGGCAGCAAGCTCCTTGACTGCTGAGCTATTTCCTCCTAAAAAGTTGCTTTTTCATGAGGATCAATATGACTTAGTCCTTCAGGGTATCTGGGTGGAAAGCAGAAGCCCCATAAAGAAGTTGGCAGAAAAAAGTTTGTTTCTCCGGAACGACAAGTGGTGGATTGTGAATCATCACAGAGGTCAGGCCAACTGGGCCAACTTGGCTTCAGCATCATAGTTGGTGCTCAGCTGAGTCCCAGTGCTCTCCTCGGAGATTCAGAGAGATGTACTAGAAAGGGTGGGAGTTATCAGGCCAATATATTAGGTATTTAGGTAAGCCTGAGAGTTTGGGGTCCTGGGTTTGGCCCCCAAATGGCTCATAGTTTACCTACTTATGCTTCAAATACACATAAAACTCAATCATTTTAAGAAGTTTTTCCAAAATGGCTAACGTTGGGAAGTTCTTGAATCCCACTACCCATCAAGGAAGGAAGTAAAATGTTCTGTGGAAGCAGAAATTAGACAAGGGTAATAGGCAGTGATAGAGAAAGACAAAGACAAGACCACTCGCACCAGAGCAGGTAAAAATAGGGGTCCCATGGCAGCAGAATATATCCGAGGGCTGAGTCAGAGGGGAAGAAAGGCACAACACTCTGTGAGTGTTCTACTGAGGTACAAGATCCACCCAAAAAGTGTCCTAGTGTGCAACGTATCTCCTGTTTGTCCACAAGGGACTTGATGCAGGATTCTAACCCACTGTGATTAGAGGACCCCTGCCTGGCTCCTGAAAGTGAGACCTGATTTCACTTTGGAGCTATTTATGGTGTTGAGTCCAGAGTGAGTCTCTTGGATCAGATTCCCAGTCCAAAACTTGGCCATGGGTTGGTCTTGATGGGATGGGAACTCACTGACCTGGACAAAGGAAAGCGTAGCCACCTGTCACTCCCTCAGGTTGGAAAGTCTGGCCAGGAGGGGCAGGGCAGGTATACCTGGGTGCTCTGCTCCCTCTTGCTCCAAGGAGATGTGGGAGCAAGTTCTGGAGAGACAAAAGAGTGAGGGGAAAGAAACCAGGGGATGCTCATTTGTGTAGACTCAGCCCAGACAAGCTGCTGCAGTTTACGAGGGAATTTCCAGAAGGAAGAAAGTCGTCCCTTATTCTTACTGAGGATAAGAGGCCTTTCTTTTTCCATTGCCTTCAGGTACCATCAAAGTCTTGCCTTGGGCAGGGACTTTCAGTTGTACACAGTAAACTTTCCTCAGGGCCCAAAAGAACTTGGCTTTTGTGCTGAAGGGCAGTCTTCATGCCATGGTAGGGTATTGCATAAACCTGAGCCCCTCAGCTGTCTCCACTCAGCCGGCCACCACAGCATCGGAGTAAGGGCTCAAGAGGGGTGAAGTGGCAGCGATTCCTTTTACGGGCCACTAAAACACTGTGCAAAATGGTATATGGAAATCGTTAGTGACGTTGTTGTTGAGCTTGAGGTTCACAGCTGTTAGAATTCCTAGCCGCTCTCCCAGCTGCATGACTGCGCATGCGCTGTCCAGTAGCCAAACAAGATGCTTAGTCGTCCTAGGGCCATATGTCCTATGTAATCCATGCGCTTTGTGATCACCTAATCTATGCGCATGTGTAGCGTAGTTATGTAAGCCCATATGCACATGTGCAGGGGTGGGGTGGGGTGGAATGGGGCGGGGCGGGGCGGGGCGGGGCAGGGGGCACCTACAAAAGTAGGTTCCACCTATTCTTCTTTCTTCCTACATGGTCATTCCACAGCCTATGCACACCCTTTCTATTCCCTCCCCTTAATAAACGCTTTTAGTGGGTTTTGTTGTGCCTTGAGGCTTCTCTTGTACGGTAAACAGTGCCACTGTCTCTTTCTTTCTTTCTTTCTTTCTTTCTTTCTTTCTTTCTTTCTTTCTTTCTTTCTTTCTTTCTTTCTTTCTTTCCAACAGCCTGTGCCCCAAGTTAGGTCCATCCTCAATAGGCTAATAATGAGAAATTATTAGGAAAGCAGAAAAAGGACTTTTATTCATGTGGCCACATTGGTGGAGGGACAAAAGAGATCCTGCAAACCCTTCAGGTCTGGTCTTCAGGGTCCTGAGGTGAGATCAGAGTTTAAACAAGGATGTATATATTTTAGCAGTCCTGGCCAATGAGAAGTCTTGTCTCTATTGATCCATCGTTATCTGGGTTTCAGTATCATCCTGTAGAACTGTGTGAAATCTCTTTCCTGGAGACAAATTTCCTTCTTGTCTTCTCTCAGCATGAGATGCCCTGGGAAATTCCTATTTCTTTGGAATTTTGTTTGACAGGTTCAGATACTCAAATGTCACTTTAGAATGTCTTCATTTCAGCCAGACAGTTTACAAGAAGTACTCTAAGAAGAATTTACTAAAAGCTCATATAGACCAAGAGAGAGTTTAGTGAAATGCGCTGCAAGAGAATGATGGTGAGTTTCCAGAGGGTGCATTTCCACGTCAAGAGAAGGGGCAGAGCTTTTGTAGCAGTTGTTAGGGAAATTACTTGGTCCTGGCATCCTGGAATTTCTATAGGGACCTATATCTGGGTAGACAGACTGACATCTGGTTATCTTGTTGATAATAAATTTTACAGTGTGAGTTGTTTTTCTTGAGACTGACCACTTGTTTAAGGCACAAAGATCATTAAGAGTTAGGCACCAGATGTCAGTGTAAGATTCATGAGTCAGGCACCAACTGATCATGGCCCGAATGGCAAAGTGTATACGTTTGTTTTTATTTTTAAGAATTTGTGTGTGTGTGTGTGTGTGTGTGTGTGTATGTGTGTGTTTGTGTGTGTGTATGTGTGAGACACGTGCCATAGTACATGCTTAGAGGTCAGAGGACAACTTTGTGGAGTTGATTCTCTCTTTCTACCTTTATGTGGGTTCCAGGGATAGAACACAACTCATCAGGCATATAGAGTCTTTATTCTATATTGTATTATATTATAACATATTATGTCACATATTCTGTTATATTTATATATTATAGAACAAGCACCTTTTCCCACTGAGCCTTCTCAATGTCCCTGTTTTTAGCCTTTTGTCTCTACAGACATGCTTGGTGGTTATGGAAGGTTAACAGACGTATACAGTTCATCATGTAGTGAGACCGAAGGAAGTTCTTGCTGGCTGAGGAGATGGGAAGAACCATGCACAGATGGATGTGATCTCCATGAACGCATTGTTCTCCTTAAACATATTGTTATAGATACTTATTTTAGGCAATGTTTACAAGGTTAGACATGTTCCCTGCCCAAAGTCTATAATGCAATAGACTGGCATGGAAACATTATCTGAACAAAGAGGAGGACAAATGTGACTATAATTCATGTTACCATCTGTATTTACATGTCTATTATATGTGACTTAGATTTTTAAAACGTCTGTAATTCTCTGCTAGTCACATGTCTGAGCTAGTTGCTCAAATAATCCTCAACAATGGCAGACTAAGGTTAAAAATTTAGATAAAAAGGGAAGAACATACGTCTTTAGTTTCTGTGTATCCTGTGTTTCCACTTCTCACGATCTTTGCACCATCCTTGACAATGTCTTTAATGTTTAAGGGAGAAATGGCTTGGAAGCAGTAGATAAGCGCTCAGCCTTTTGAATTGAGTTTCTTGGTAACCTTGGCAGTCTTGCCTCCTGAGTTTGGTCCTTGCATTTTCAATCCTCTTGTGCTGAAATGCCCACTGGTGTGGAGCAACAGTTCCCTCTGAACTGTGTGCAGGACATGCGTGCTCCCACATTCAGTACATAAGCTAAATAAACAACAGAAACCAAACACTCTGTCCCTCAAGTGCAAGGAGTGTCTTTGAGCAGCATTTTCTGTAGCACTTCCTTGAGAAGTGCATTGTAAACAACACAGGCTCAGGCCATCCTGAGCTTGCGGTCAAGTGAGGGAGTCTCCTGAGTTGGAGGGAGGGCCAGAATGCAAAAGAGGGCATTTCTTCTAAAGCCAAGAGCAGAGACATGTCCGTCCACTTTTTCTTCCAGGCCAGCCCCTTACAGCTTGCTTACAGCTCCTGTTTCTGATTGCTTGCTGCAATACTCTAGGTTACCTGCCCTTGAGTATTTTCTCACCAAGTAAATTTAAAAAATTAGTGAACCTTTTCTTTATTCTTAAATTCCTTTGCTTCCTCGTCTCCACTAGTCCACTACTGTCATTCCTATTTGATTGGTCGTGGAATCAAATAAACCCCAAGCCCAGAGTGGAGCAACTTGGAGAAATCATTTAGTAGAAAAAAATCTGTTAGGTCTCAAACTCAGGACAAATGGCTAACTGGGGTGCTCATTACATATTTCAAAGCAGACTCTAGCTGCCAGTCTCCCTCAGTCCCTGCTCGCTAGTGCCTGTGACAGAGTCATCCCGGTTGGCATACCTCACCTCTACCCCTAAACTCTCCAGCCCAGAGCTGGGCTGGGCTTCCCTTCCCCCAGCCTCTGATCCCTTTATAACCATACCAGTGGTTCTCAACCTTCCTAATGCTGTGACCCTTTAATAGAGTTCCTCATGTTGTGGTGACCCCCAACCATAAAATTATTTTTGTTGTTACTTCATAACTGTAATTTTGCTACTGTTATGAATTGTACTGCAAATGTCTGATATGCAGGATATCTGATATTTGACCCCTGTGAAAGGGTCGTTCAACCCCAAGGGGTCACAACCCACAGGTTGAGGATAACTGCTAGCCATTTTTGGCTACCAGTTTCTTGGTGCTCTTTGGTCTCTAGGTCTCTGAGCCCCCAGGTATTCTTGGGCTACCCATCTCTTCTCTTCTTCTCTTGCTCTATTTCCCCACCCCCTCACCCACATCTCATGGCCTGGTTCAGTCTGGACCCTTCCATTGCCTCTGGCTGTATTTTCCCTTTTATCCACAATAAACATGCACTATCCCGAAGAGCAGTTCTGTTCTCATTTTTTCACTCACCTGGGACTTCACATGGTGAAAGAGACTCAGCTCCTTCAAGTTGCCCTCTGACCTCAACACATGTGTGATCGTAGTATGCCAATGCCAATGCACCCATATATAAAGTATATAAACGAAAAGATAAAACCTTCAAATCTTGAGAGCAAACTACCTTCATCTTATTAGATGAAGATCGGACACCATAACAATCCATGTGACTTGTCCAATGGGAAGAGCCAATGGCAGAACCTGAGCTGGGTCTCAGTCTTTTCAAAAACAGTTGGCTTAAGAAAGTTTCAAGAAAACTTTGACGCAAATAAAGGTGTTTTCCTTCTGGCTTATGGAAGCTTGTTTATTGGGTGTTTGGGTTTTGAGAACTTGACTTTTGTTTGTTTGTTTGTTGATAGAGTAGCTCCAAAGTCATGAGATGCTTTGCACATCCACCAAGCCAGTTCAATTCTCAATCTTTTCTCTGTCTGGAATGGATTCCCAGGTCTCCCAGTTCTTGACCATCTACATCAGTGAAGAAGAGCAGTAGCATGAGTAATCTGAAACAACAAACAATTCTGGAGTTGTTTTAAGCTGGTTTAACTGTGGAGATTAACAATAACTTCCAATGTCAACAAGACCACTTTTTGTAGACAAGACACACATGCCAGAATGCATAAGAGTGTATTTCCAAAAGGCAACTTGCCTAACTCCACCTCGCACTCCTCCCATGGATTGTAAGAGAAATATTGATAAGAGTAGTGGGTGTTCTGCAGTACTTATCATGTAGGGAAACTCTGATCGGTAGATGGTGGTTTATTTTAAAGGATGGGACATTCAGTATACACAGGGAAGTAGATAGCAGAGTTGGCAGATCTCTTAAATATTTTTTCTAGAATGCTCCTCAAATGCCAAGAAGTTGGGATATGAGCTAAAAAGAAGGCTCACTGCTCTTCTGGGAATATTAAGAAGGCTGCCTTGGTTCACAGGGGTGCTCACTCTCTCCAGTCTGTTGTTTTACAGTTCCATTTGATCATTGTGTACCCTCTAAAATTTTAGTAACTTTCTGACTCTCACCGTTTTCTAAGAGATGAGATAATGTGTTGATTTTATTTAAAAGGACCTAAACACGTGCATGTGTATAAGCTTGCAAATGATGCAGAGCTTTACCTTTAAAATGAAATCACTTGAGCCACAAATCATTGCTGTGGGATGGTCTCTATGTCAAATTGCTCTGATTGGTCAATAAATAAAACACTGATTGGCTAGTGGCTAGGCAGGAAGTATAGGCGGGACTAACAAAGAAGAGAAAAGAAAGAACAGGAAGGCGGAAGGAGTCACTGCCAGCCGACAAGCAGCATGTGAAGATGCTGGTAAGCCACTAGCCATGTGGCAAGGTATAGATTTATAAAAATGGATTAATTTAAGCTATAAGAACAGTTAGCAAGAAGCCTGCCATGGCCATACAGTTTGTAAGCAATATAAGTCTCTATGTTTACTTGGTTGGGTCTGAGCGGCTGTGGGACTGACGGATGACAAAGATTTGTCCTGACTGTGGGCCAGGCAGGAAAACTCTAGCTACAAATCATTTCAGTACCTCTCAGTTCTAACAAGCCCTACCTAAAGCATCCTTGGTGTGGAGATCAGGCTGTGCCCTGCTCTGACTTGCACCATATAGTGTAAAAGCTTTGTTCCAGCTGTGTCTTGCCCTGAGAAAGAGCATGTTACAAACAGCATTTGACTTGGTTTTGACTGCAGACTTAGAGGCAGGGTATCTCTGTACCTTGCTGTGTATATAAACGGCACCATTTGTCCAGCATCACCCATGTGACACAGACTGACACTTAACCTATTCTTTTTGTTTGTTTGTTTGTTTTGTTTTTTTTTCTTTTTTTCTTTTTGGTTTTTTGAGACAGGGTTTCTCTGTGTAGTTTTGGTGCCTGTCCTGGATCTCGCTCTGTAGACCAAGCTGGCCTGGAACTCACAAAGATCCACCTGGTTCTGCCTCCCAAGTGCTGGGATTAAAGGTGTGCGCCACCGCCAACCAGCTCACTTAACCTATTCTTAAAAGCAAAAGGAGTACTTGCAAGTTTATAAAAGTAATTTGGGACCACATGGGTGTATTAAGGAAAAGCAGGCTTGAGGACATATTGAACACAGCAGACCAAGAGAAGGGTATGACACTTCCGCCTAGACCCCGTAAAGAAGAGGCCCCTAACACCAGGATGGCAACAGCTCCCACCAGCCTGTCATCTGATAGACAGACAGACCCCTTGTGACTCTTCAAGGTGCTTTAGCTCAGCTCAGTTCTCACTGCCTCATCAGTCTGCTTGAACTACTGGCAGCCACCCTCTAGCCCAGGTAGCACATTGTGCAGCAACGGTGTGTGCTGTTCTGTACCTCACTTGGGTGGCTGCATTCAACCCCGAGGCTCAGCTCCACTCTGACCTTGTGGTTTGACCCCTGCCACCCACCCAAGAACATCCTAAGATTCATAATCATTGCATCTGTGTCACACTCCTCTTCCTGCCCCTCAGTAAGACTCACCTGAGCTCTGCTGTGACCTCTGGGCAGCCATTTTCTACCCTATGTAGGTGAACATGCACATGCATATATACATGGATATAGACAGACACAATTACTGTGTGGTGTGTAATGTGTGATCAGAGAGTTAACATTATTAATGCAATTTGGAATCAAAGAACGTGTTTGCCAGTGGCCAGCTACCAAGAGAATTGGGATGACTAAGAAAATGCAGCCATGAAGTTGTAAATTTATTATTATTCAATAAATTCTGAAATTGTTGAAAGACATAAACATGTCCACCTGTTTCTGGCAAGGAATGCTCATGGCACTGTCTTTCCTAAAACATTTCCCAAGACTGTGTTTGTCCACAGGGAATAGGAAGATGCTGATGACCTGGGTCATGATGGCCTCGGTTCTGTATGTCTACAGGGCTGTGCTCAGTCACAGGAATTCTGCAATACTTGTTCTCCACCCTTTAGTTGGGTGGGAAAAATATATGTGGATGAAGTTGTTCTTCTTTGCTGTCAAGCTTCCAGATTCATTAGGAACACTTTTTAAGGATCATTTAATTTCTTATGTAGTTGAATCTTCTTCTAATTGTTTCTTTTTACATGAAGGCTCTGAGAATGATATTTCCGTGTGGATAAGTGTTTTTCTAAAATGCAGTTCCTTCTCTGCAGCTTGTTCTCCATTAGGCCATTCCTATTTCCTCTTCCTTGACTATTCCATTTCCCAATCTTTCACCACTAGGTGTCATATGTATTCACACAAATGCCTCGAGGGTGTAGAAATAAGCATTCTTTTAAAATATGCTCTAGCTCCCCAAACTCTGAGGGAGGGATTTGATGGAGACATCCCATTTAGGAATGAGTGTTCCATGGTTTCTCACTCTCTCCATCATGTCTGGCTGTGGGTCTCTGCATTTGTTCCCATCTGCTCCAGGAGGTAGCTTCTATGATGACGGCTGAACAAGGCAGTCATGTATGAGTACAGTGGAATATCATTAGAAGTCATTTTATCACTACTATTTTTGTTATTATTTTAGCACAGTGGTGTTTGGTTTTACCCTAGGTCACTGGACTATCTAGTCCCTGGTTCAAATTGTGTAAAAGCCAGAGGGGATGGAGTACACCAAGAAAACAAGGCCTTCTAAATCAGCATGCACAAAGCTCATATGAACTCACAGAGATGAAGCAGCATGCATAGGGCCTGCACGGATCTGCACCAGGTCCTCTGCATATGTATTATGGATTCCAGTTCAGTGTTGGGATTCCTGAGAGTGCAGATGAGTGGGTCTCTCATTCTTATGCCTTGTCTTGGACTCTTCCTCTGTTGGGTTGTCCTGTACAACTCTGATGCGATATATTTGCTTTATCTTATTATATTTTACTTTGTTATATTTTAATATTATCACTTAGAATCCTGTTCTTTTCTAATGAGAGACAGAAAGGGAGTGGATCCTGATGGGACAGGAGGTGGGAGGATCTGGGAGGAATAGAGGGAGGGGAAACTATAATCAGGATATATTATTTGAGAAAAGAATCTTGTTTCACTAAAAGGAAAAAAATAAAATAAAATATGCTCTGGTTATCTTGACTCACCATATAAAATCTTACATTGCATGGACTTGCATGTTAGCTTAACTTTAGACAAGAGTCCATCTCAGAACAGAAATTAAAAAAAAAGTCTTAAAACCAAGAAAAATAAGAAAAATGCCAAAATGGAAAAGTGTAACATTGCCCTTCAACTGGAGGCTCTAAGACACCTCCCATTCTGTCCCCAGAGGTGCTCTGTCACCTCTGCCACCTCACTCCGAGCAGTTACCAAGCAGCTTCCCCTTGAACTGGGGCCTGGGAGAGCACACCGGAAGCCCTCAGGCACCCACCCACTAGTCTGTGGTAAGGAAACACAGGATCCACTCTCATTCTGCTTTCTTGTTTTTCTGGTGAAGGAGCTGAGGGGCTAATAATATTGCTCTCAGTTATGGATTCTTAGAATGATCCATTTAACCTTTCTTTCACATTAGGGAAATGAGGCTTGGCGTGGCTCACTCATTGTTCAAGATTCATAGCAGAAACAGATCTTCAACAAACATCTCCTAGGTTGCTAGACTTGACATGTCCTCTTTACATATATTATTAGTGTTATATCTGTTCTGGAACTTTGAAAACATAGTTATAAACAGAATTTCCATAATATTATACTTGATGTTATAAGAATATTAGCTTCATAAGCCTGTTTGGCCTATTAAAATTAGAATTAAGGCTCTTGTTATTCTGCTGTTGAAATACTAAATTGAAAACTAATTTATTAGGACAAAACTTGGAAGCTAGTTAAACTATTTGAGATGTTCCACTGGCAAACAAAAATAAGCAAACAAATTAAAAAGTTGTAAAGCCAAATAAATTAGAGAGATGGGGTTGCATACTTAAAACCGAGTCCTTGTTTGTACTATTGTTTAGAATGTTATGAACTGAAAAGTCTGTAGTTAATAAACTTGACCAGTTGTAGTTAAACTAACACTTTCTAAGTACAGTTGACCAGAAACTCTAAAACCACAAATAACATCTGGCAGAAAGCAGGTTGTGAAATCATGATTGCCAAAGTTACCAAAGACACTTGCTTCAGAAGTCAACTGTTATATGCCTTCAGTATGTGACTCTCCTGTTTGATTGGCAGCTCATGTACGGTCAGTTTTCTAGCTGTGCCCTTTGCTCCAGACTCCCTTCCTGACCAACAGCAAGATTCACGACTTTGTTGCCAGTGGCCTGAGATCTAACAAGTTTCTAGGTGATTTCCCAGCCCTTAAGGCTTGACAGATGGGCCATTTTTAATTTATAAAGTTCATGTGTGTGGTAAAACAATATATTCAGCTGATTTTCTCCAACCCATTTGTTTCCTCTGATTAATGTAAAAAATTTCAGTGTTACAGCATCCAATCCATAGAAGCCCAGACTAGAAAGACAGTGGTCCCATGTCCTGGATATCAGCATTATGGTTGTTGCCAGGTGGTAGGAGACGGTAATACACTCAAGATAAAATACTATTGAGCATGACATAAAAGGTTGGGTGTGTTTGTTTTCTGAGGTTGCATGGAAGCAATATTTCTACAGCGCTTCTGGCAGCAGGTGTTTGCAAAGAAAAGCAATATCAGACGAGGTGACCTAGGGTACTGTTTCACACTGTGAAGTTACCTCACATGTGGCTATTTAAACAACTGGGCTGTCCATAAAGCTTGTGGATAATTAAAACTATTTTTACAAGCTTCAGTGATTATTCTTGCTGAGAGTAATCTTCATTTAACTGAAATGACACCATCCCACATGGAAACTTTGCTGGACAAAGTTTTATCCTAACTTCCTACATAGGCTGTTGACCACTCTTAAGTTCAGATTCAACATGGAGCCTTGTGCATCGGAAATTAGCCTAATCCCTAACTCCATCAATCATGAAGACAGATGTATATCTCCTGTCACATGTCACAAAGACTAGAAAACAAAACAAAACCAAAAACACAACAACAAAAAACACCTAGAAGGAATAAGTTATTTTTTTATCCTTAAAGCATGATAAATGGATGTGGACACAGGAATCTACTTTTGTGATCTGGCTCCTTTGTGCTATTTCAACCCATCAACTTTTGTCTTTAAAAAAAATAAATGAATCACAACTTTTCCAAACTCTTTCATTATTGCTTCATTATCAAATTATTTTCATATGAATTTGGTTCAACAATTATTATTCTTAGGATATCTTTCTTGTCCATTCCAAAGCTCAAAAAAGAGTACAAATATGAAAAACATTATGATAAGAGATTATAATACTACATTACTTTGGGTAGGTGTAACATACCTACTGTAACATATAGTACCTCAAGTACACTTGTTTGAATATGATAGTTTACTAGTCAGCCATGTAAACTCTTCAAGAGAGGTTCTGGATCCATAAGTAACTCTCCTCAAAGATGAGAAAATGTTGACACATCCTGTCTTATTGGTTCAGCATGCCAATGCTGCTTGTCACATACCAATGTGAGTGGAAGAAAAAACACTGACGACAATAGAATACTTCTCAACAATTTTGACATGGATATGTGTACACACAACACACACACATACATTTATACATATACACATACATGTGTGTGTATGTGTGTGTTTTTATGTGTGTATATCCTTATTTCCATTAGTAATAATGGTTTGTGTATGGCCTACCTTGGGTAGATTGAGTTTGAGATGCATGGTTTTTAACCTAATTAGTTTTCTGGTAACAATTCTTTATTTTGGGGGTGATTTATCTTTGTCATAATTAATAACCTAATGCTTTCAAGTGATTAATCCAACTTAAGAAAGTAAATCAAGAATCATTTAGGGAATTATATTTTCTTTTCTTAGAAAAGATCATTCTGTGTGTAGATTTTACAATCAAAACTGCTTGTCCACACACTAGCTTTCCTCTCCAGTCTCCTTTCATCAGCCAGAATAAGTTGTTTTAATTCCAGGTAGCTCTGTGACATCAAAACAAAAGCTCTAGGGATGGGGCCATCATATGTGAGGACCTGGAGATACAGTGCCACTCTTTTTAGATTGCTAACTTTCTCTTCTGTTGCAGAAGATGGCGGACATAGCGGTGAAGGCTGGAGAGTCACAAGCCCTTGGCTGAGTATCAGGATTTACTGTCTCCAAAGGAAGCTGAGAATGGGTGTTAATCTATCTACTATATAAAAATCCCAGAGACAGTCTCTGACCTATTGACTCTTGCATTTTTCCCCTGTGACTAGTGGGATGAAGCCCTCTGATTGGCTAATCCTGAATCATACACACTAAAAACCTTAGCTGTGGCCAGTGCTTAAATAATTTTATCAGTGAGAGGTTGCTGTTCACTTCTCCAAAGGAATGTATAACCTGGTATTGGCAAAAGGAAGACCAAAGGTTTTTTTTTTTTTTTTTTTGGGTAGAAAAAAAACAAAAAGGAGAACAATGACATTAAGAAATAGTGTTTTTAACAAAAGAATGATGAATTGAAATTCTGAGAATTTCTAAGATTTATTCTAAAAGTCAATCATCCTAATGCTTCCCTGACTTCCACTGTAGGGAGATGACTCTGTTGTAATAGTTATGTCAAGGAAAACTCTCAGTGTCTCACCTGGGCAGGTTGCCAAGTTTCTTTTCAATTTACCTTTCTCTTCACAATATCCTGGGGCATTCCTAAAAGTCATGATGTGGCATCAGTGGACTTTTCTGTGCCACCAGCCAGCTTCCAAATAATCACATGGAAAATTTTTATTAATTATAAATGCTCAGCCAATAGCTTAGGCTTGTTACTAAGTAGTTTTTTACAACTTAAATTAATCCATTTTTATTAATCTACCTTCTGCCTTGTGACTTTATTACCTCTATCCCATTTTGTGTGTCTGACTAGTTTCACATCTGGCTGGCTTCTCTCCACCTCTCCTGGCAACTTCTCCTTCTTCATCACCACACTCTCTCCCTGTCCACAAGTCCCACCTAACCTCTTTCTGCCTAACTATTGGCCTTGTAGCTCTTTCTTAAACCAATGAGAGCAACACATATTCACAGTGTACAAAAGATAGCTCCACAGCAATGTGGAATTAAGACCAAAAAAAAAAAAAAAGTCCATTCTTTTGTGCATATACATTAGATGTGCATACACTGAAGTTTGTCCTGGCTAGTTTTGTTTTATACTTGTCTCTGAATGTGAGAAATTTTACAAAAGCTTACCAAGTTTTAAAATGCCACCATTCATCATTGTCTCCTTCAGTTGCCTTAGCTCAAAAAGAAATCCAGGGACTTATGTGGAGAGAACAAGTTTCCCCTATTTCCTTATGCTATTGACTTATATCTGGCAAGATCCATATACTACTTTACAGATAGCTACTCCTGACATGTTTAGGAAAAACAAAAGGGAGATGGCCTGTGGACAAGCTAGAGGAGTAAAATTCTAAAAATTAAAAGTGCATCATCATAGCAAATATCATCCATTATATAAGTAACATGTGCTTAAGTACAGCTTTGCCTACATTCTAATATAGTTCCACTTTGGGTAATGTGTGGGGAAAATCAGACATTTTATGACTACATTCTATAACTATAATTTTATGATGAACATTATTAAATACCAGGCATATTTTCTGTTACCGGGAATGTAGTAGTAGAAAAAGTTGTCTGTATTCATATTTACCCAGAGGGCAGCTAGGTGGAGAAGGCACAGAAACAAATAAACAGCAAACCAAATACAATAGCAAAAGAGAGTAGTTGTGAAGAAAACATAAAGCTGTGAAAATTGCTTAGTACAATTTGTCTTTATTTTTCTTTCAGGTTTCAATTACAGGTAAAGTACCCTCTACCTGAACTGTTTAAGACCAGAAGTGGTTTTGAATTCTAATATTTTGTTTTTGAGATTGGAGGTCTAAGGCTTATAAGAAAAACTAAATCATAGGCAAAGAATATTGGTATTTTGAGGGGCGGGATGCTGGGTAAGCTGTGTGTTGTGTTTGAGCCTCCCAGGGACATGCCCCAGGAGGCCAGGCATGGAGTCTTTCACTCGTAGCAACATGTCGATGTTCAAAGCTTCAGATTTTGTATTATTAAGGGTCTCAACTTTTCTTTTATTAAGGATGTGCTCCTTGCACTTGCAACCAAAAGGAGTCTTAATAGACCCCAACCTACATTATTTCCTTTTTGTCATTCACCAACCCTGTTCCTCGGTGTGGCTTCTCATGCAAACATGTGATCAATTATAGGGTCTTTCAGAAATTTGCAAACTAATTTATGACTAGGAAAAAGTTAATATAGTCAGATTGGTTTGGGAAAGGTCCAAGAGATGGGTAAAGAACATTCCTGAGTGTGTCTGTGAGGGCTGTTCTGGAGAGGGTTAGTTAAAGCGGGAGACCTGCCTTTTTGTGATGCGTAGCATCATCTGGGGTGGGCGTGGTTAATAGAGTGGAAGGAGAAGGAAACCACAGACATTGTCTCTCTGTCTCTGCTCCCTGGGTACCATGATAAAAGCTGTGTGCTCTGCCATCCCTGCTTGCCATGGTGGACTGAATAAACCCTCCCTCCCTAGTTTGCCTATGTTAGGCATTTTGTCCTAGCAACAATAAAGCTTGACTCACACAGAACAGAGACAGGAAGTGCACCAAGGCAGTGGGCACTGCTGCTCCAAGCCGCCCTTCTTCCTCACAGGTCTCCCTCATCCTGGAAAACCACCCCCTCCCTATTACCTCCCCGTAACCCATGGCATATACCTTTTTAAATGTATTTTCCTCCCCAAACCCTAAGAAAACTATATCCATTAGATTTCCTGATGCTTCTGGATCCCTAGTACTACGCACATGACACAATTAAAATGTGGTCTTTTGTCTCAGAAGTTAGGAAGAGTGTGACCCTCTTTTAAGGATGCTTTCTGGAGAAAACAACAGAGGATCGTTGTTTGGAGAGTTTTCAGTCCCCTGAAACCTCAATAGTGTTTATTTACAATCTTCTTAAGTATCAAATTATGTCAGTACTCAAGAAGACTGACCCTTTAGGGCAAATTAGTCCTCATGATCTGGCATCTTTTTGACCAGTAGGCCAGGATAGAAAAGCAATCCTAAGATTTATTTGACTAAAATTAAAATAAAATAAAAGCATATGTTAGTTGTTTGCAGCACTCTTATCCTGTGAGGAAATGTTACAAAACACGACAGAATCCACTAACAAGAGTTTTACTAAGATAAGAAAGAGAGACAGACGTGACAGGCCTGTGAAAACACATGTGAATAAAGAGTGGAGCCAGGAATATGGCGCCAGCTTATAAAGGCTGGGCCGCACCTACGCACACAGGCTCGTGTGGCTACTCCATGCATGTGCGTAGATCACATGGTTGCATTGCACGCTTTACACAACCACACAAAGCCATGGGGTCCTGGTCACGCAAGATGTTTTGACCCAGAAATGGCTACTTTGACCCGGAAATGGCTAGGCAGAAGTGTCTAGGTCTGCCAGGCATGTGCAACCATTGGGGCGTATTGTGAATCCCTGTCATTATATATAGGTAGCCAGTGCCTATAACACTACACATAAGTCTGAATTTAGCAATGATCATTCAGCTCAACATTTGTCCTCTAGACATATTGAAGTTATGGTTTATATGAAAACAGTGCTCAATTTCAAGAATAAGCCATAGTTCTTTGGTCACATTTGCAGTAGGTATGGACACATGATGAAATTCAGTGGATCTCAGTACTCCTGATTCTCAGAACAGATTCACAGACCCTGGGCAGTAGTGAGATGGGGGTGGGATGATGGGCAGAACCCAGGCACAGATAGCTATCGCGTCTGCTACCGGGACAATGCTTTTCCTACATTCCAGAAACTGAAGAAAGAGTACATAAAATCCACTTAGGATATATGTCAAACTCTACTGACATTCCAATCATTTGTGTGTGTATATCGTATGTGTCACATGTCATATAGACAAAATATATTATATATAATACGTCCAATAAGAGCTGTGGGCTCAGTCCCATCAATACACAAGCCCTTATAATTTTAGTTCAGAAAATACTAGGGTCAAAGGGAAGAACAGTATAAATTACAAAGGTAGAGACAATCTTGTAACATAGACTAGGTTAGACCAGGGGCATCAGAATCCTCATGGAAAGTGGATTCCATGAGGAATGCAGAAGCGGGCTGGCTTTTAGCACTTTAGCTGAAGTTAGAACCCACATCACTCATTCACTGGGTAGCTCTGTGTTCTGAACCCTGCCACCATCTTGTCATTTTGTCCCCCATGATACAAGTGATCCCCAAACCAGGATTTTGAACTTAGTTGTTAATAATATGATTTGGCTAGTTATCCTGAAATCCTTCCTGGTTTTAAACAGCCATCACCTACATGTGCTAAATAAAAATGGAAAATAAATTTAAAGCCATGGCTAAAAGAAAAGAAAAGAATATGAAAACTTCAAAGTGCCACAGAAAAAAACCTGGGTACCATCTGTGGACCCAAGCTATTTCTGACCCATGTTGCTGCCTCAAAGGCATGCATGTACTTGTTTTCTCAAACCTCAGGAAACAAAATCATAGCCCAGGCAGGGTGGAGGACTATAAATCTCTAAGTTAATATGGGGCTCTTCAAATAGCCTTGGGGAAAGGGTGAATGAGAATAGAACTGTCTCATAAATATCACCTGTTTTCCTGTCCTGGCTTCCTATAAAAAATAATAGTTGTGGACCTCAAGGCAAGTGTTCCCCTGTGAAAACAGTTGATTCTTCCTGTTAATGTCCCAAAAGGACTCCAACTTTTCCACTGAGAAACAGTTTGATGCACACAGTGGTGAGGATTTTATCTGATAATTCTGGAACCCAGATTTCCTGGGAGATGGGAGTCCACAAGAGCCACAGATTCTGATGCTATCCTCTGTCCCCGTTCTCCTGAGAACAGGGTAAATAGGATAATCCATGGGAAAACCATCTAGGGACCTAGGCAGCCCAGTTTCATAAGTAATTAGACATTCTGAGTCCCTTGATGAAAATGACATTAATTTTTGAGTGTTAAATATTTGAATGTTAGATTTAAATCAGCAACAGACAACCAGATGCTATGTGAGCTCACTAGCAGGTCAGTCTCTGGCAAGCCCAAGGGTCCCTTCCATCCAGCTGTACATTTGGAATCTTGGGCATCAGGAAAGTGTTCTGAGACCACAGGATTTCTTTGAATCTTATTACTACTTGGATCCAGGGCACTCACCAGAACAGGCAGGCTGTTTGTGTTCTGTGTTCCATGCCAACTCTTACTTCCTGTCCTTTCCTAATGGCTGTGGCTATGAGATCCCCTTCTAGAGAGATCCATGGCTTCTGAGATTCATCCAGAACTTTGAAATGAAAAGATGTCAGAACTACATTTACTAGGGAAGAAAAGAGGGAGGGTTTGTTAAAACAGTGTTTGGCTCTAAATGGGTCTGCTTGCCTTTTCTGGACATTTCCAGTCAGAAACACTTTTAATACCTGTAGTATATAGTGAAACGTAAGAATTATATAGGAAGATAGTGAGAAATAGAGAGAATAAATAGAGACAGGCAGCAGAATATCTACCACAATGTAAGAAGTGAACTTGAAATATCCAGAATCTAATAAAGCTTTATTACTGCATCTCTCTCAGGATTCACTCTCTAAACTTCCTTTCACTTGCCAGTTCAGTGTCTGGAAATCCAGCAAGCTCCTCTCAGTGTCTGGAAATCCAGCAAGCTCCTCTTGTCAATGGGGGATATATCCCGAGACCCATAGTGGATGTCTGGCTCTGCTGACAGTACCTAACTTTATACAAATAACCACAACAGTCTCTGATGAGGGACATGGTGGCCACGTGACTACCAAGCAAGTGATGAATCCTGCAGGATAAGGATGGATCACATGGTGCCTGGTGAGATGCTGTGATATTCCATTATGCATTGCAGAATGCATACATCATAAAACTCACCAATTTTTATTTCTTAATGTTTGCAGGCTGTGACTACAGGTTACGGAAACCAAACAACTTTAAACATCAGACAGAGAAAAATGACCGTATTCCCTCTCTTCATTTCTCCCTCACATTACTCACTTTCAGGGTTCTCACATCTGGTCAAAAATTAATCCCTACAAAGAACTTGGATGTTTTCAGAAGTTATATGCATCAACACATAGATTTTCCATGATCAATAGTTACAGCCTTGAAAAAACCTGATTGTCGGTGTGAGCTGTGTGGTTTGTGGTACTGCCGCCAAGCAAAGCTAACACAGATTTTCATTTTTAAAAAAGGAGAGAAAAGGAAAACAATTCAGTCAGTGTTTAACTGTCCATCTTTTCACTCCTCACCCTACTTGACAAACATTTAAACTTTTTCTCCTCCTTATCCTTAAGGAATCCCTTGAACGAATTTGACAGCACAGCTATTCTGTCTGCTCTGTTCTGTGACTGTTTGAAGAGCTGTAAACCATTGAATATCTAAAATAGTTTCACTCCCCATTTCCTAGTTTGCTTTTCTGGTGCTATGGTAAGACATCGATCAAAAACAACTCACGAGGAAAGGGTTTATGTTGTACCTTTCACATCCTTGAGACAAGCAGAGGCAGGAATCTAGGTGAGAAGTGAGAGGTGGGAAGGAATATCAGCAGAAACCATGGAGAATCGCTGCTCCCTGACTTACTTTTTACAGCTTGCTTGCTTAAGATCTTAGACTACCTGCCTGGATATGGCAAGGCCCTCAGTAGGTTGAGCCATTCCACATCAGTTGTTAATCAAGAAAATGCCCTACAGATGTGTCCAAAGACCAATCTTGTAGGCACAATTCATTAGTTTAGGTTCCCTCTTCCTAAGCAACTCTAGTTTTTGTTAAAAAAAAAAAAAAACATAACCTTTAGAAACAACTTACACCCACAGTTCTATGCTGTCCCATTGAGACCACATAAGCTAAGAAAATAGCTCTGCTCCCAACACCAGCACCATAACTGCTGGGTACTCATTTGTCTGTGGAACATTCTAGCACCAACACTAACTATGCTTTTGATGTTATTCTAGAACATTATTTGACTTCCTTAAATGTCAATCAAATATTAGAGGAGGTGAAATTTAAGATAAGGAACAAGTTGATAAACAGCTCTAAAATGCTTACCTGTGTATGTCACAGGGTGACCGCAAAGGTACCTCTTCTTTAGATTAAGTTCATTCACAAGCCTCCTGTTCATCTCAATACACGGGGCTTGGTCTTGATGCAGAGAGAAGCCAAATGGTTTATACAGTAATAATATGAGTGAGGCAATGACCTCTGCTCCTTTAATTGAGCAAATGGATGACATCTTCCTTTTGTGGGGACTTGGTGTAAGCAATAAGGGAGGAGAATTTGTGTTTAATAGAAGAAAAGATCACAAAGAAAAGTCCCCTAGGAACTCTAAAAACAACATTAGACACTGCTTGACTTCAGTGAGCTATATGCAAATGGAGACTTGGCTAGGCAACTGGAAAATTATTTCTTCAATATTTTATTCCTTGGTTCTCTTAAAAAAAAAGTCTATTTTTAGGTAACCTAAGATTTCAATATAAACTTTAATTTCTTTTTTGCCATTATTTGCTTTGTTTATTTTTTAATTGGCAAGATCTTTGTGTGTGTGGGTGGGGGGGTGGTGAGTGCATGTACCCATGCACTCCCATACAGGTGACAGAATGGGATGCTCGGTGCCCTTTTCTGCTGCTTTCCATTTTATCCCATTGATGCAGGGCCTCTGACTGAACTGTAGTCCACTGACTCAGTAAGGCCAGCTTGCCAGCAAGCTCTCAGGACCCTCCTGACTCTGCACACTGATGCCAGGGTCAAAAGGCACATTCAGAAATGCCTGGTTTGTTTAATGTGGTTCTGGAGATTCGAATCCAGGTCTTGACAAGGTGCAGAACATTGCTAGTATTCCACAATCTCATTGAGAAATTATTTGTACCTACTTGTACACCATGATAATTACATTCCGAGGCAGCTATCCAACTGGAATGCCTATGTTTATTAGAAGATATTCAAGTGTGCTCAGGATGGCAGCAATTCTAACAGCCTCCAACTAGAAGCATTTCAAACTGGTAGAGAGTTGAATAAATGGACACATGGTGGTGCATATACAGTGGACTATCACAGCAATGAAGATATACTGCTCTACTTGGGAGCCAGGTGAATCCCACAAACATAACCCTGATCTAGATAAACCATTTGCAGAATGAAACATAGTATATAATTCCATTTGTGTAAAATTCAAATGCAGGAAAAATAAATTAGCTGAGTAAAATAGTGCATCTTACAAAAACTCACGAAGCTGAAGCAGGAGGATTATGAGTTTTATGTGAATATCTGGGCTACCTAGTAAGACTATGCTTCAAAACTAAATAAAAAATAATCAATCAATAAATAAAAGACATCAACTGTGGAGGAGCTGCCAGGAGGCAGATGTTAAAGAGGATGGTGCAGGAGGATTATGAGTATGATGTCAGTTTAGATTACAGTTTTGTGGGACTGAGGAGACTGCTCAGTTTGTAAAGTGCTCGCTGAACAAGCATGAAAACATGAATTTAATCATACTGTGTAAAAAGTGGCAGATACCCATCATTCCGGTGCTGACTGGGTGGAGACAGGAGGGTCTGTGGAGCTGGCTGGCTAGCCAGCCTAGCCCATCTGGGAGTTCCATGAAAGACCGTGTCTTAAAGAAAAGTAAGGTAGAGACTTCTGGCCTCCCCACACATGCACATGTATGTGTACCTACACACATGAACACAGATACATGTACAAAATTTGGAGGCAGAGTTGGGGAGACAGCTCCCTCAGTAAATAAGTGCCATGGAAACATGAGAAACTGAGCTTGATCCCTAGAACCCACATAGAAAGAAAACATCAGGTGTGGTGGCACGTGATTGCCACCCCAGCTCTGGGGAGGTGGGGCTGAGTGCATCTCCGGCGCCCGCTGGCCAACCCGCCCAGCCCACTTGTCAAGTCCCAGGCCTCTGGCTTTCATGGGTGCGCGCGCGCACACACACACACACACACACACACACACACACACACACACAGGAGGGGGAGAGAGAGAGAGAACATACTATGGTCTTAAAACTCAGAGCAGCTGTTATCGTTGAGAAGAGAGAGAAGACACAGGAATGTTTTCTGCTACTTCCTGGTGTTCAGTTTCTTGGTGTAATCGGTATTTATAAGGTGGAGTCTCTTCAGTAAAATGAACATAGTTATTGCATACTTTTTCTGAGTAGAAAACCCAACTACAACATTTGTTTTTAAAAAGCATAGCCAATATGTTAAGGCATGAGGAAAACATCTCATAGATATCGATTGTGGGGGGGAGGATATTATTGTACAGTGTGATTATGACTCGTGAATTCAGTTATAATATACATAAATAGAATTCTTCTTACAAAAATCCGAAACAAATTAATTCACATTCACAAGACATGTAAACCAAGAGGGCCTCTTTATATACCAGGAGCTGCATCCTATAGTTGTCTTTGTGCTTTAAAGCATACAACTTCCAACATTTTATTCCAATACTCAGGAAGAAATCTGGGGTGTGATTTTGAAGTAGGTAAGTTCACCCCACCTTCTACCTCTCTCTGTATCTGATTCCATGCATATTTTTCCTACACTGGGCTTTGCCCTGGGTTGACAGCAACAGAGAGCCTTCTCAATGACTAAACTAACATTCTTAGGAATAAGAAGTGACAGTGTTGGATCTGAGGTCAGCTTCTAGCACTCACTCAGGCCTCTCACAAGAGTCTGTGACTCCAGCTCCAGGGCCCCCAACAACTCTTCTGGTCTCCATGGGCAATGGACTCATGTGCACACTTCCCATATACACATAATTAAGGGTTTTTTGGTTTTGTTTGTTTGTTTTGAGGTGAGACATTAAACCAAGTTTGGTTTAACTGTGTCTCCATATTGGTTTGGTCCCATGCAGCCTCTGTACACTGTGAAGTGTAACTTAACTTGATGTGTAAATAGGTTGCTACCTAACCTAAGAGTAGACCTTTGGTAACTAAGCAACCGAGTCTCAGTCAATCATGGCAGCAGCCAAAACATGACCATACAGGCAAATGTCAGTTGTAGCCTCTCAAGTCTTTCTGTCCTTGCTTCTTTTCTGGCTGTAAATAGAACCTGCAGATGGAGTGGGACACTTCTGGGTGGGGCTGACATCTTGAACATTTTTGGTCTGGAAGGCTGCTTGACTTTAGAACTTTTTTTCCTTGTTCAACTCCTCTACTAACCGTCTCCCTCCTTGCTCTCTCTTTAACAGCAAACACGTTCTAAATGAGCAAGCTATTTTCCTCAGACCCCACTGCTCACATGACATGGGGCTGCGTCTTGGTCTTACCTTCTCTTTGCAGGAGCTTTTTCACGTTTCTCGGTTGCAAGTCTCATAAAACACTCTGTCCACCCTAAGGTGTGGAAGGAGGTGAGGAAAAATGAAAAGAAAGCAGAATATATCGAAAGTATATCGGCAGCTCAAATATTAACCAGAAGCTGGCTCACCCATTTTAGACAGCTAGCTGCTGTAGGCAGCTCAGTTCCAGAAGCTTGGCAGCAAGAACTCTGATGCAGAAACCATCTGGTCTTTGGGATTATGCCCAAATGGGAGAAAAAAAAAAAAGATGTTTTCCTTGCTAAAAATTAAAAGTCCTGGGAGGAAGCCTGATGGTCTGGATTTGAATTTCCTGCCCACTCCCTGGCTGGGCTGAGGTGCACAGAGTATAAGGGGTCTTTAATTTTTAAATTGTATTTATGTGTATGTGTGTATGCCTGCTTGTCTGTGTGTGCACTATGTACATGTGCACTATGTACATCCAAGTACCCTGGGAGGCCATAAGAAGGCGTCAGATTCCCTGGAACTGGAGTTAGAGGCAGTTGTGAGCTGCCCAATGTAGGTGCTTGGAACCCAGCCTAGGTCCTCTGTAAGAGCAGGAAGTGCTCTTAACTGCTGAGCCACGTCTCCTGTACATGAGGAGAACTTTTCAATGTTAGACTAAAGTAGTAAGATTAGGGAATTTCCCCCAAAGATATAGTGGAATCAGGGACTTCCTCCAGGAGCAGTTAGGGCACCATTTTGAGTGAGTTATTGGACATCTTAGACCCCAGTAACATCTTGAACGCAGCCCCTCTTGCTGCAGAGCGGTGTGGGTAGCTGTTTCTTGCCAGCAGCTGAAGCTCTGAGCGTGGTGAGAGTCTGAGGGCTTGAGCTGCTGCCTAACTTGCTCATGAACTTGGCCTGTGGGTACTCAAGGTTCAACCACCTGCTGTTCCTTTTGCCCTGGCAACTCTCCCGGGTGTGGCCGCTGTGCTGCTGGGAAACAGGCCCCCAAACTTGCTTTCCGAACAACAGACTGTGCATCTAGGAGGCTATGAAACAGCCATCTTACTGACAAGAGGGCGCAGAAGCCGCAGCGAGGCTGCGGAAATAGTTTGGGAAGACAGGAAGGTTTTTTTAAAATACCATTTATTTGTTTACATTTATTTAGTGTGTGTGTGTGTGTGTGTGTGTGTGTGTGTGTGTGTGTGTGTGTGTATGGAGACGGGAGAGAGACAGAAAGAGAGAGCACAATTTGTGGGAGTCATTTCTTTCCTTCCACCATGTAGGACACTGGAATTGAACTCAGATTGTCAGCCTTGGTGACAAGCACCTTTACCTGCTGAGCCATCTTGTTGGTCCAACAGGAAGATTCTAAGAGCATTCAATAGCCTAAGATAGCCATAGCAAAGAGCCTTATTCTCTTGAAACTCTGGAAGTTAATAAGTTTAAAACTAATGGGTCACCATATTGGTTTCTAGTCGAAAGACTACAAGGGAGAGTGTGTTCTGGCATCTCCCTTGGCTTCTGGTAGGAGGATGGCAATTCTGTTGATCACTCGTTTGTAGATTCATGACCTCAGCTTCCACCTTCATGATCACGTGATGTTTCCTCTGTGTGTCAAGTTTTGTGTCCATATTTCATCTTTTTGTGAGTGCGAAAGTCTAATGGGATTAGGGCACAACTTAATTAATGACTGTATTTTAACTCATTATCTCTGCCAAGGCCCTATTTCCAAAGGAGGTAATATTTGGCAGTTCTGGGGAGTAGAGATGAAACACATTTTCAGGGTACATACTTCAACCTATATGAAGGAGTAATCTTACTAGCCAGTGGTCATACTTGGTAGTATCTTTATCTCCATGCTCAAAAGCATGTTCAACACTTCCACATATACAGAACATCTTGGCTTATAAGAAGGTCAATGATTTCCTTAGGCCACTGACAATGTCAAGGCTATAGGTATTCTGTTCTAAGGTCTAGCTTCCACTCATTCTGCTAAGCCATAATTTCTTGTCCATGACAGATATAAGCCCCTTCCTTGGGAAAACATTGATTGTCCCGTGTGCTATTCAACACAATATTTTTATTTAGAGTTTTCATTTCTTCCATTTAAAATTAGTTTTTCAAAATTTGTGAAGATTTTGGTAGGGACATGCAATAGGTTTAGAATTTAGCAATAACTAACACGTATAAAGCAATTATTATGCACCAGGAACACCATGTTTATACAGAATCTCTGACTTAATTCTCAAAATTCTCATTTTATATCTCAGAAAGCTGAGGCTGTAGAAGATTCTATGGCTTTCTCGAGGTCATAAGTTTATAATAAGTCATCTTACAAAAGGAATAGTTCTGAGCATTTAGCCCCCAATCCTATTTTAAGGCCTTTTTTATTTGTATATTTGATTTTTTAAAAATTTGTTCTTGGTTTTTTTCTCCCCCCTCCCAACATAATATTTTTGATATTTGGGAGTTTCACATAATGCACCCTGATCACATTTACTTTTCAATCTTCTCATGCCCCCCCCCACCCTTGTGGCCTTCCCCAAGAAAAAGAACAGAAAAAAAAAACCAATCTGCATTGCCCATATACTCACTGGAACACGGTCAAACTCCTAAATGGCCAGCCCCCTGAAGAAAACTGAGTTCTTCTCCACCCCAGCTCCCGCCAGAAGCCATCTGTTGTGGAGAACTACACTTCAGCACCCTTATCACAATTTTTAAGAGTTGTCTTCAATGGCTTCCCATCTAGACTATTTATTTTTTAGAGGAAGTAAAAGAGTGGGGTGGTGGAGAGAGGTTGCCCAGAAGCCTTCTATGTCCCTCATTCTCAACTATGAGTCTGCAGTCATTGATAACACTGCAAAAGAAGCTTCCCTGCTCCCTACAGTCAGCAGCAGCATGGATTATGGACTTCTCCAGCGTCAGCATGGACCTCGGACTTCAGCGTGATATCTGGCCTCAGTAAAGACAATGGACATAAACATGGCCCTTGGTGGCAGCACAGACCACGGACATCCATCTGGCCTTTGGTGGTAGCATGGGACATGGGCATCCACATATTCCCCATCTGCAGCAGGACCATGGACATCAACATGCCCTCAGTTGGCAGCTCAGGTCCTGCAATCATTATGCACAGACCACAGACATCAATATGGCCTCCAGCGGTAGCACAGACAATGGATGTACAGGCCATGGACATCAATGTGTCCATCCACATGGACCTCAGGCATCAACACTGGCCTGGAGAGGCAGCATAGCATGGACCATGGACACCACCAGCACATGTCCTGGCTGTAGCGTGGAACACGGATATTAAGATGGCCTCTAGGGGCAGCAAAGACCCTGAAGATCTTTCAAAGAGGCCCAGTCCAGTAAATGAATCATTCTCCATCTCAAGCATCCAATCGTTGCTCAGAGCCAGGGTGATCATGAGGCTGGTCAGCGTGTTGGGGAGAGAGGGGAAGAGCCCGCACAAGCTTCAGGCTACTGCACACCACCCTGCAAGCCCTACTTGGCAACAACATGCTCCCCCCAGTCCACTGCAGCCGTCTTCCACGCTGGTCACCACCATTGTGTCTCTAGCTCTGCCTCTCTTCACTCCAGCTCCTTCCTTCATCTTTCCTGCCTCTCCATCACATATTTGTTCCTTGACGTGACATTGGAATGTCCCACAGTGTATATATATATATATATATATATATATATATATATATATATATATATTGCCCAAACGGCTTTATATGCCAATACTCTTCGCAACCAGTCATTGGTCTGGTTCATGGTTTCTGGTTTCTGAAGTACCATAAATACTGGACCATTGCCTAGACTTGACTCAGATATCCTGCTGTTGTCCAGAGTCGGGGTGATCTTGTGGGTAGTCAGGGCGTCTGGGCACATCTCTCCACTCTCAGTGCGGACCACCCCGAGGTTCACAGGGCACAACCACTGTGCTTGCAGCCTATGGGCAGCGCTGCTTCCCCAGCTCTCCTTCTCCGATACCCTTCACCTCCACAGCTCCTCTATGGTGGATGCTTGGCTGCCAGCACGGGCCAGAGCCTGCACCAGTTCCGCAGCAGGGGCTCTCACCCGTGTATCGAGCCCTACATGGCCACTTAAGGTCGTCAGCTGTGGCCTGGTGCAGGATACCCAGAATGTTCTTGGTATTGTCTAACTCTCATACTTTTATAAGAAGATAAAAATATGTAAAGGAACCTTAGGGAAAGCTAAGCAGCAGTGATGTCTGCTCAGGACTTGAAACAAATGAGGACTTTGTGGTTTAATAATGTGTGGACAGGTTACCCCATTTTGTCACTGTTATGCTATGAATACAATTTAAACTCAGTTCTTTTGAGGTGAGTGGGTAAATTTAAAGATGTCAGCCTTCATCTATATGGGAAACTGAGTCTTAAGAAAATCAGATTTTTTTTTTTGTCTAAGCTCTGTATAAATGTAACAAGAAGTAAAAGCTGGAAGACTGTAGAAATTACCATTCTGGATGTTCAAGCGTCAAAGCTTGGAGACCTATGTCAATGAAGTCTGAGGGACTAAAAGATCAGGCAATATCTTGGTCCTTGCCCTTCAAGGTGAGTCAGGACCCAAGGGATAATGAGACCCCTCTGAAAGAGATCTATTATTCTAGTAAGTTCTACTTGTCCTGTTGGTCATAGAACCCATGGAAACCCTAAAGGTTTGATCCTTACCAGTGCCCACCCTGCAGAGAAGAAAATCAATGGAGAAGGAGATGCTCCCTGTGCTTCTAAGAGAAGCCACATGGTCAGCCAGAGCCTGACCAACCCAGTGGGTGGCACAGTTGGTAGAGGAAGACTAGAAGAGCTCTGGGTCTCCTCTCAGCTCACTGGAAGTAATCAGGGCTGACTTGATCAAGCAAAAAATTGTTAAGCCCAAATTAATAACAAAAGCATCTCCCGTTTATACACGTGGCTGTCTTCCCACTACACTCTTGGAGGAGGGTAGGACAGAAACCCAGCTGGAGGGAGGAGACAGTCTCCACCCATGGCCCATTTCAGTTAGGGTAGAGTTGGCCTCAGGTGCTGTACATGAAGTGCCTCTTGGCAAACACCTTCACTGCTAGAACTGGCTAGAAATTCCCCTTTTGGCACTTTGCTTCCAATCCAGTATTTTTCAAAATAAGTGACTATAACTTTACTGAAATATTTGCCAGGCTAACAGCATCATTACACCCAACTGTTGTGTATGTCTTCTAGAGAGAGTGATCAGTGGGAGAAAAGTAGAGGAAGAGGAAGGATGGAGAAAGGGAAGGAGGGCATGTCAGGCCAACCATCAGATTTTCAGTGTTCACTGCACCTCACTCTCTCACAGTTCGTCCTCCACTCCTGACAGAAAGAGTTGGGGCAGAAGGAGTCCTTGACTCAGACAGGATCAGTTAGGCATGTTGGTGCCTACCTCAGGAAAGAGGTTGGTACCTCAGGAAAGAGGTTGGTACCTCAGGAAAGAGATTGGTGTCTTGGGAAAGAAGTTGAGGCAAGATGATTGTTTTGATTTTAAAGGTATCTTGGGCTACATAGTGAGTTCCAGGCTATCCTGGGCTACAGAGTGAGACTTTGTTTCAAGTACACCACTTAAAAAAATGTAGTCAGAGGGTCAGACCCAGTGCCCCAAGCTGTTCTCCCCAAAACTGTCTAGAGACAGGCAGAATGTTTAGGATTTATGGGAGACTCTAGAGATTATACAGTCAGCCCACAAGTCTCTTAAGATTCTATATTCATGAATTCAACCAACCACACGAATCATTCACACACACACACACACACACGCACACACACACACACACACACACACCGACGTGCATTTGCACAAAGCATATACTGACTGCTTTCTTGTCCTTAGTCTCTAAACAAAAGTCAGAACAACTACCTGCAAAGCATTTGCACCAGATTAGAGATTATAAATCATCTAGTGAATGAGAATGTAGAGGAGGATGTGTGTAAGTTAGAGGCCAATACTCTGTCATGTCGTATTTTACACCTGGACATTGGGAGTTTGGTGCGACAGAGGTTAAGTGATGGATGAACTTGGAATCAGTCCCCTATATACCAAGGGACACATGTATTAGAGAAACACTTAGATTTGTTTTTTTGTTTGTTTTTGTTTTTGCACATTATTGTGTATGTGTTTGTATGTGCAAGCATGCACCTGCATGTGAAGGTCAAAAGACATCTTGCAGGAGTTAGTCCTCTCCTGAAGCACATAGATCCTGGGGATTGATTTCAGGCCTTCAGATCAGGCTTGGTGGCAAGTCATCTTGCTGGCCCGAGAAACACTGTTTAGATGTCATCCTTTTATTATAGAAATAATTGCTTTTCCTTGGACCAGGCTGCTGCCATCTGTGTTATTCCTACAAGACCCTCTGTGCTGAGTGACAAATTTGTCTCCACCTGTATCTACACTGTGTGACATTTGGCTACTGATGCAAACAGGCGAAGAAATGGCAGCAGGTGACACATTTTCAGTAGCTGGCAGGAGCGAACAAAGTCACTGCATTTTTTTCCAAGTTGAGGGGACACGGGGACAAGCAGCTAAGAATGAGTACAGGACCCCTTGATAAGCTTTAGCTTCTGAGTGACCTCAGCTTTAGGGGAAACATGCCACCTGGGAGTTCAAGGAGACATTGCCCTTGCCACCATAACACCTATCTGGAAATGCTCATCTCAGGCTCGTAGAGGTCCAACTGCTCCTCAGTTGCTTTTGGAATCTACTGGATACTTTCCATCCTGTTTGTGAGGGAAGCTAATAGGATCTCTCTGCAATTCTACAAACACTGGCTGTTGGCAGTGTTTTGGATGGCTTGAGAGCTATCCAAACAAATCCTTCAGCATCTTTTAAATGTAGTCACTTTTTCCAGGAATGTGCTGACATGCCCACAACCACCTGCCATGTCAGACTGTAAAAGTGGTGTAGTGATGGTCATGTTGGATGATGAATGGAGGATTCTGGACCCCAGGTACTGGCCAGCCAACAAGGCTTAGGCTTGTTCCACAGCAGCAGACAGTTGCTCTGTGAGCCAATAGCAAGACTGAAAAGGATCTGATGCAGAGTCCAATCCTGACCATACTCCCCTCCCTGCTCTGCTGGCCTGGTTAGGCAGGACATGCTCCTTGGTGAAAAGCTGTGGAGGCCTTGCTCACACAGTACTCCTTGTTAGCCCTGGACCCAGAACACCCCAGCCCCATATACAAAATGGAGCTCAATGAGCCTTAGGAATAGACTTAAGAGAGAATGTAAATGTGCTCCTATGTCTAGATCTCCATCTTTCATTCTGTTTCACGGTAAGGTAAATGTCACAGCAGGAAGTGCTTTCTCGTTCTCTGCAGTGTTGTGCTGGAGTAGCTTCATGTCTTCACACGAGTCACATTTAGCCACTAATCCAGTTATTGGGAAGTATGCCAAGTTACCGTATTTGAAGAGAACAGGGGTGGGAGCCATAACTGTACTGATGAAGAGGGTGTGATGGATGGGTTTCACAAGCTAAAATAGGATGCTCTGCTCACAAACCACTCACTGGCCTTATGCGAGACTGCAGGGCAAGTTACATCATGGTGAAAGCCAAAATAAGTGAAGTGACCAAATGGAGTGTTTCTGTTTCCTCTCTCTCTCTCTCTCTCTCTCTCTCTCTCTCTCTCTCTCTCTCTCTCTCTCTCTCTCTCTCTCTCCCTCCCTCTCAAAAGTTAAATTAGAGGCTAGAAAGATGCTCAGCGGTTTAACAGTGCTTGCTGCTCTTCCAGAGGAGCAAACTGGGTTTTTCAGCACCCATATCGGCAACTCGCAGCAGCCTGAAACTCAGGCTCCAGGGGATCTGAAACCCTCTTTTGGCCTCCACAGGCACCTGCACACATGTGTGTATACACACACGGACATACACACACATAAATAAATACATTTTTAAAACCTAAAGAAATTAAACCATTCTTTTCTTCTGCCCCACAAAAAGCCTCTCTAGTATCAATGTATAGATGGCATGTTAGAAACATCCATTTCCAAATCCTCTATATTCTGAGAATAAGCACTCTGGTCTCTCTGAGCATGTGTTGCTAATGATCTAGGCAGTTCCTGGCCTCTCTGCACAGAAGTACTAAATACCGGGAAATTGCTTACAGAATGTGTATTCAGCCTTGGTGAGCAGTTACAGCCACAGCCTTTGGTACATGTTATGAACACAGTTTGTCTTAGGCACATTAGGGACAGGAATATTGATGCTGTCTTGGGAAATACTGCACACACAAAATAGCAACCCAGATGCTTTCTCACTCAAGGGATCAGAGGTAAGTGCCTAATTAAAAGGCAAAAACACAGGGGGAATAAGCCTGGGGGATTTTCCAGAGAGTTCGTCAGAAGCTTCTGTAGGATTAGCTGTGAAATTCATGATGTTGTCATCATAAGGTTGTTATTTCATAAATTCAACCTCCTTCCCTGGCAGGGCAGTTGTAGCTAGTATTCAAGTGTCTTGCCAAAAGTAAGAGTTTGCCATCGTTACAAATTATAAAGCAGAAAAGAAGCCAGTCAAGCGGAAATGATTTTGAAAAAATAAATCATGGACTGGTTTTTTACAGAGCTGTCCAAACAGGGAAGGAATTTTTTTTTTTTTTTAAGCAAAGTTTAATTTAATCCGTGCTTCAGAAAGCAGCGGAGTATTTAATAACATAAGTGACTCCATAATCAGTACCCAATCACATAGAGCCCATGACTCAACTCCAGGGTTTCACTTCTTGCTTTGAGGACATGCGGTTTCTTGGGAAGAGTGTGCAGACCAGCTGTGTGGAGTAAAGGCATCTCTGGGGGTAGTTCTGGTGGGAGGGCGGTGGTCGAGTCTCCCTACCTCTGCTTCTAGCGCTTTGCATGTCTGAGCTCACATCCTCTGCTCAGCGCCTGCTGATCTCCAAGTCCAGATGCTTCCTTCAGGGAAGTAAACGTTGCAAGGTCTCCGTCAGTGAGTGGATTCTGAGCCTCGGGTGTTCTGACTCTCACACCGCCCCTGCTGTCCCTGGGTCAGATGGAGAGTCAGGGCGTCCAGTGAAGAGGAAGGGGGCTGCCCAGCAGATTTGTGAATGAATGCAGGGAATCTGGTGACTAGGTACAGAAAGGAGCATATTGAGTCTGCAAGCCTGTTTTAAGCCAGCCCAATTCTCTGCAGCAACCCCCCCTCCACTGGGTCTGCTCACTCTGTGTCTAGCGCTCATTTGGCCATGCTCCAACCAGTTTGGTCCCCTTGTCTCTGGATTCTTGGAGCACCCCATCTTGGCTTCCTGTTACCACCTAGGCCACCTTCTCCTTCTGGCTCCTGCTGTCCATACCTCTTTCGTTTCTCCCCCGTGTCTTCCTTTGGTCAGGATTCCAGTCTGTCAGATTGTTCGGCCCCTTTCTTGTACCTGTGAGGCTGCTGGGCTGGACCAACTCCCCACGGTCTCTGCCACATATGGAAAGCATCTTTAACCACATTGTGCCATTGCATTTAAAACTACTAAAGCCATATCACATGATTTTACATAATTGATTTTGTCTGTTTGGTCATTTAGCAGATTTCTACTCCTACCCCCATTCCTCATTACAGCTGAGAAGTTATGACTGAAAACCGATTCGGCCTATCAGTTGACCCTCCTCTAACAGGCTTTCCTTTCGCTTCCTGGAAGTAGAGGTAGAATGCTTGAGAACTGGAACCTAGGAACAATGTGGCAGGGACTTTGGACATGGAGACTCATTCCATTGGGTTGCTGAAGAGACATGGATAAGCATGTCTTGGTTGACAGGCAGTTCTGCTGTTACTATAGCAACTTCCTCCTCAGGTCTCGCCTATGTGCAGGGCTCGCAGCCCTAAGTTCTCCAACCTGTCCAGAACTGACAGCCCTGTTTTCTCTCTCTGAAAAAAATGTCATTTAGCAGTGGTTCTTAATCTGTGGGTCATGACCCCTTTGAGGGGTTGAGACCATTGGAAAACACAGGTGTTTACATTCTGACTAATACTGGTGGCAAAATTACAGTTACGGAGTAGAAACAAAAATAATTCTATGGTTGGGGTCCCCACAACATGAGGAACTGTATTAAAGGGCCGCCACATTAGCAAGGTTGAGACCCACTGCCCTAGAGGAATACGTTGAGAGCGGACAGTGTTAAGGTGAAGGTTTTAACAGCACAGGAATCTGTTCAGGTAGAGCTGTGACGGCTGAGCAGATTTTTACTGAACATAATTCATATTTAGCGTT
This sequence comes from Peromyscus eremicus, assembly GCF_949786415.1. Taxonomy (NCBI): domain Eukaryota; kingdom Metazoa; phylum Chordata; class Mammalia; order Rodentia; family Cricetidae; genus Peromyscus; species Peromyscus eremicus. The sequence continues at coordinate 27,177,152 of NC_081417.1, read as the reverse complement.
TGAAGTGGAAAAATTTCAGTTTATGCTAATTTTTGTTCTCAACTCTTAAACCCTGCTTTCGACTTGCTGACATGCTAGTATCTAAATTTTTATATTTTTCAGATTAATTTTTTAGTTTTTGTTTACAGTTGATTGAATAACAGCCAATAACTGAGATATGAAATACCTAGTTTGCTAAAGTGTTGATTTCTAAACATCAATTCCTGTTTATAGAACAGTGTTACATTTTGAAACTTTTTTCAAATTGTGTCTCACTTTTCAGTTTCTGAATTTTTTATTAGAAACCAAAATAGCAGCGTCTGCTCTTTGATAGATCCTTCGCCAATTCTGATTTATATCTGTTGCTCTTTAAATTTGAAATTTTAATTTAATTAAAATGCAATTTGATTTAAATTGTAAATGAACTTAAATTAAATTTAAATTTTGTTTTAAAATTTAGATTAAATTATAAATTAAGGTTATACAACCTATTTGAGGACTTTGTGAAAATAATGTTAAATGTGTTTAAATTTGGGGGAAAAACAATTTCATTTCCATTATAATGCATCTTGGAAAATCGAAAGTTAAATATCAAATGCCAAAGTTTTGGGTGCAAAGAAGTGTATCATGTGAGTATTTTCAGTAAATTTGCTATCATTTAATATACTGTGTCAGTTGCCGCAGGAGACAGTCTTGAAGTCCGGGCTGCCAAGTTCCCACACTGTGTGAAATACAGAGCTCAGTTATCCACCCTGCCCTGGCTCCTAAAGGCTGAGCTGAAGCCAGAAGTCTGCTCCCGCTTTACTTCCCTGTGTCGGGGGCAATTACAGGTGGGTGGACGGTTATCAGGCAATGACTCTGGAGCAGGTGTGGTTGTGGAGGTGGCTCGGGTGATGTGTCAAGCCTGGGAATCTGTAGCACGAATCTTAAACGTTCTTATTCATAAAAACAAACCTGGAGCCAGTTACTGGGGTGAATGCTGGAAGATCAGAGAAGCAGAACAAGCCACAGCTCCCTCTCTTCGCCAGGTCCTCAGCTGATCCTGTTTCCTCAGACTGGGTGCCTCTCAGCTGAACTGTGCTGCTCAAAAGCCTAAAAGCTTAACCAGGCTCTAGTTCCTCGTCCTCACGCCTTATATACCTTTCTGCTTCCTGCTATCACTCCCTGGGATTAAAGGCTCTTGTTACCACGCCTGGCTGTTTCCAGTGTAGCTTTGAACTCACAGAATCTCTGCCTCTGGAATGCTAGGATTAAAGGTGTGTGTGCCACCATTTTCTGGCCTCTATATCTAGTGGCTGTTCTGTTCTCTGACCCCAGATAAGTTTATTAGGGTGCACAATATTTTGGGGAACACAGTATCACCACAGGAATCTGGAGGCGGGTAGAGTATATGCTAGTGGCAGCATTCTGTTAGTGACTATGGCTCTGCAGCCAGCATAGCACAGTGCCTTCTGCTCTGTGACTGCACAGCACTTCCCCCTTCTCTTGTGAAGTGGTTAGACAGAAAGCGGGGTAGCCTGGCGCCAGTTGCTTCCCGGGATAATGTGTCATCTCTGCCTAGTTATGGAGGAAGGTAAGAGGATGTCTTGTCTTATTCCTCAAAAGGTAGAACTCAAGGATATACGTTCAAGCCCAGCCAAGGCATCCAGTGGTTGTCATAGGAACAAAGGCTCATGGAATGCTTTGACTAGGCGTGATGTTAATATGTCAACTTGATACCTAACAAACCTCTGTGTGAGTTTCTAGATTGATTGGAAGACCCACTGTAACTGTGGGTCCTGACTGCAGAAACATGGCCAGTCTCAAGCTCTCGCTGCTTGATGTCCCTGCCCTGATGGACTACAGATTCCAACTGTGGGTCAAAATCAACCCTTCCTATCTTAGTTGTCTTTGCCAGTTATGTTGGCCAAGCAAGGAGACGAGGAAGTTAGGTAGTGGGTGCTGGCGGGCTTTAGTAGGGGTGCGCTGGAATGAGGTGTTTGTGTGCTGACATGTGCTGTCAGCCTGAGATACTTGTTAAAGAAACAGCTGGCAAATACCTTCCCCTTCCCTTCCCAGGCACCTTCTGCTGCTGTTATCACCAGCCTAGAGTGATTCTGGGGAATTTCCATCCTGCAGTGACCCATCTGTGGAGGACAGGCAGTTGTGTGCGCATTTAATCATACTCCCCCGACAGGCTACTTCCCCTGTCCCTCTGCAGCCTGGGGGAGAATGAATAAGCTTGAGAAGTAGGGACGAGGAAACTGGGGGGTTTCCTCTACTTTTTGCTGATCAGACATCCTGTCTGCTCCAATCACTCCTCTCATGCCCCTCTCACGTCAATGTCTCTAGTTAGTGACATGGAGAATTCTGTGTGTGTTCACGTGCTTCTTCACATGTCTGTGTGCACGTGTGTGTATATACATATATGGAGGCCAGAGGCTGACAAAGTATATCTTTCTAATCTCTCCCCAACTTATATTTTGAGGTAGGGTTTCTGAACCTAGAGCTGCGCTATTTCTCTAGACAGACCACCCAGGAAGCCCCAGAGAGCCTCCTGTCCCCACTGCCTCAGAGCTGGGATTATAGGCATGCACCTCTTTTAAAAAACTGTGGCTTCTGAAGACTCCAACCCAGGTCCTTGCAGGGCAAGCACTTTACTGAATGAACACCGGTCCCTGCTCCCAACTATTTTTTATATACAGTTTACAATCTAGGTATTCCTAACTCATTCACCAAGTTGTACAAGAGTCACCACTGTCTAGTACCAGAACACACTACAACACTAAAAACTCCATTTTCCTTAGCAGCTGTCCTCCTTCTCAAGCCCTTGGCAGCCTGCATCTGTCTCTTCACATTTCTGCTCTTTGTCTCTAATCTACTTTCTGCCTCTTTGCCTGACAGGGTCAGTTGTTTCTAATTTTAGGCTATTCTGGATAATTCATCGTAAGCATTCATATGCTTTTATGTTTTACAGGTGATGGTTAAAGGTGGGGTTGAGAGACATAGGTAACTCTTCAACTCTTGTCCAGGTATTTTCCAAGGAGGCTTCACCATTTTGCTGTGTGAGGGTTCCTGTTTCTCTGTATCCTCCCCAACATTTGCTGCTGTCCTCGATTTGGTTGTGTCCATTCCAGCGGATGTGATCATTTAACTTGATTTCCCTAAAGACAAAGCATGAACGTTTTTGCACATGCTCATGGATCATTATATCTTCTCTAGAGAGATGTTTGTTAAAACTTTTGCTCATTTAAAAATTTAGTTTATGGTTGATTTTCATGACTTCTTTAAATTTCCTGAATATATATGCTTTAGCAGATATGCAATTCATAAAATTCTCTGGTTTGTGAATTGTTTTTCAGTCAAATGAAATTATAAATCATAGATAATTGTTTCTCAAAAGGGGAACAATTTCATCCAAATGTAAAGATAGGAAATTCTTCATGCAGAAGATAATATCTAAGCTAGATATTGAAAAATAACATAAATAGAATAACACTAAAAACCACTAAGACTAAAACATGCACTGCAATATGTATTGGAGATTGATTAATGAGGGGTGTGGCTCAGCCAGCTTATTTGATATCTTCAATTTTGTATCTGTAGCTATATAACCTGCCTTCAGCTGGAATTACAAGCCAGAGCTGGAATATGTACCCCCCAGACCCTGGATCCTATTAATACAAAATCAAAATCCTATATTTTGCTTCAGTGGCTTCTTGACCTGGTAAACTCAGACTGATGCCAACCAGCACACGGCTTCAGGAATGTTTCTTGTCTTACTCAAGACTTGCCTTCCCTCAAGAATTCCTCACCGAACTTCACATGGACTTTGCCCACTAGTTATACCAGCTAACTAAAGCTTTCTCCTTATGCAAATAAATGCATGCTAAAAAGTGTGCTACAGATTTGTTTGTGAAGCCATGGTAACTTTTATTTCTCCTGTTCCTCATTTACTATTATTTAAAGACAAGGTCACATAACATAAACTAGCCTTAAACTCCGTGTGGCTCCTGTCTTCACTTTGTGTTAGCACTAGAGGCAAATGAAAGAACAGTAATCTCTCTCACAATGTCCATCCATCTTCCAGAAGTTTGACTTGCCAGTTATTGATATATACAGCTGTAGTTTCATAAGGATAAATAATAGTAATCACATCTTCCTGGATTTATTAGAAATAATTCTCAGAGATGTCAAGTCAAAGTAATGAGGAAATTTTATAAAAACTTGCTTTCCTTTGTAAAATGTGGAGCACATAGAGGAGATCATAAAACCGATATTCCCCTGTATATAAACATGCACACACAGGACCACAGAACCAGAATAAACTGTAATTCTTAGTGATTTTGAGCCTGTGATTTCTAATGATCCGAGATGGGTCAGAATGAAGCAGGATGACTAATCAATGCCTGATACAGCAAATAAGCTGTGACATTTAAAAGGGACAATGGTAGCAATGTGGAAGATCATAATGAAAAACATTACGGTTTGTGACTGAAAGGTCAAAAATAAGATGGTGTTGCCTAAAAGGAAAAGAAGAAAACGTCTGGACTCATTGCAGGGCAGTGACAGGTGGCATTTGCCTTGTGCTTAGTCTGACAGCACGAAGGTGGGACGGTGACATCTACGTGCAAGAACAAGAAGCTAGGAGAGGAGAGGATGTCTTGAAATATGCAAGGAGGCTTCCTCTTTCTGTCAACCTGAGACATAAAAATAGAGGATTACAAGGAAGAGAGATTTGAGTCCATTGCACACAGTTCTATTTTTCTCAAAAATCTCCTGGGGGTATGTAGACAAAGGAAATCGATATAAACAATGGAGGATTCTGATGCATTTAGGAAATGGAAAACAATGTTCAGCAGTAAGAGTTGGACAGATCCAAACTGATAGGAAAGTAGTGGAAAATTCCGCTCCCTTCTGAATATTTATCTACTTTCAGGATAACAATAGAGTATTGACTGTTAACACTGAAATGATCTAATCATGCTAACATTGAAATGATTTAATGATTTAAAATATACCTTTTTCATATACTCTCTTCCAAATCCAGGATAGTCATCTTGCATAGGTGCTTGTTCATATACAGGGTTACATGGAATACAGACATTTCTGGAGAAGTCTGGATTAGAATTAGAGCTATTTTAGCAGTTCTGAGGCATTAGACTTAATTATTAGGTTGCTCTATAATGAAGTGTCTAGAAACCAATAGGAATCAAGATAGAAACTTGGGACTATTATGATCCAGAACAGAATTATGTCTCCAAATAACATCACAGAGGTGGATTTTGTAATGACAGGGTTGAGTTTGGGCTCTCAGCTGTGTAAATGAGAAACACGCTAAAACTCTTTACAAAAACCATCTATAAAACTCCATTTGTATTTTGACTTGTACATACGTGGATGGATGGATAGATAAATAGGTAGATGATAGGTTCTTTTTTTTTTTTTTTTTTGAGATGAGAGTCTTACTACATAGTCATGGCTAGAGTTGCATTGTGATCTTCCTACATCAGTCTCCTGAATATCTGAGATTATAGGTAGGGATCACCATGTCCATTCTCCTACCTATGATTTTTGAGATTAGGTTTAATTATCTAGCATGGAGTCCTAGGATACCAGTGGCTCACACATGAAGAGTTGTGTTTCTTTTCTCTAACTACAGAAGGGAACAAGGCAGTTTTGATTTGGTAGCCAAGGTCCACAGTGTCTTCAGAGACATAGCCTTATCTCAGTCCGCCACACTGTCTCCACATGTGTGTCTTTATCACAGCTGTGCTCCAGCTGTAGACAAGAACAAGAGATGAAGAACAGTCACAGGGTATCCTAGCTCATTTGTAAAGAATCTGCCAGAAGAAATTTCCACCTACATTTCATTGGCCAGAGAACAATCTTATGACTCCACCAAACAGGAAGAAAGCTGGAGGATGCAGTTTGCTTAGGAAAAAAAAAAGTACCAATAGCTTGATACAAAGGAAGACAGCCCAGTACTCAGTATTTGCAGTACTATATTTCAGAAATAAAGACATGAGTCCTGGTTTTCTAAAACCTACACTGACCTGCTTTGCTTGAGTGTTGACTCCTGCTACTACTTGTGGGTACTTGCTGGGATGAAACCAGGCTTGCCTGCGAGCTTGGGTTGTTCAGCTGGGTACTTTGGGGGCTGTACTCCCTGGAGGTAACTCGGTTTAATGAGTTTCCTTCTGATAAGGTGCCAGTGACACCGAGGCTGAGTTAGTCTTTTTGCATTCTCCTTGTCATGGTAAGCTCTGGTTGGTTGGTTTGCTTTTTAAAAACTTTTCACAGTTCATCACATTGAACCACTGTGCAGATCACCTTTCCAGAGGGATTCCTAAGCTTTTCTTCCTGTGTTAGCCTGGCAGCCCTCACCACGTCTGGATACTTTGGGTGCTTTTCTCTGCATCTTCTGAAGCATGGCATTTCCTTGACAAATGCAGAATGGAACGAAGATGTATTTGCCTCAGTGGATAGAGACATTTTGGGAAATCAAACCATTTGACCAACTTATGGATGATCATCAAAAAGTTGTTATACTCATGGCCAAAGAGACTGAGTCAGATAATGTATTTAAAAATGTATGAATGCTATTATAGGAAGAAGAGAAGGAAAATTGTAGATATTTAAAGGTTGCCAGATTAAAGAAGAATAGATTCATTTTCACATATTCATAGATTAGTCTATTCTAACTATATTAAGTATTAGAAATACATTTAGTAGGAGAACTTGTCATAGAAAGTATACAATAAAATCAGTTAGTTTTGTAAACAAGGTCACTGGGGTGCAGGTGAGTGAGCCAGAAGCAGTCACAGAATAGTTATAATGTCCTGAAAAAAATTGCTGTGTTTACCATTATTGAGAAGTAGCCACCTGTAGATTTTATCGGTTTCAATGAGCAGGTGCAAACAGCTACAGATAATCTAAAGTCTCTGGTGCTTGTGCCTGCAATTGCGTGTGGAGGCCGAGTGTCAGCCTCAGGTGTTGCGCCTCTAGAGCCATCCACTTACTCTTTTGGAACAGGTCTCTCATTGGCTGATCGTGATCTCACCAATTCGGCTAAGCTGGCTAGTTATGTGGGAGCCCCAGGGGTCCATTCATCTCTCTCTGCCTTCCCAGTGCTAGAATTGTGACCCTGAAATGTGATTAATGGAAAAATTATTAGTTTAAAATCAATTTTAAACTACTAAAAATGAGAGGAAAGAACTATTCCTTCATAAAAATGACATGATTCAGAAACTAGAACTGACATCCATCTGTCATGTTTTCATATTTAGGAATTCAAAAGCCAGTCTGTTATCGAAGCCTGCGCATCCCATCACATAGATGTAAAGCAACCCAAACTGGAAAGTACGAAGGCAGCGACTGAAGCATTGCCATGCAAGCCAGGTGCCAGGTTGCACACCTTTGATCCCAGCACTCAGGAGGCAGAGGCAGGGGGATCTCATGAGTTTGAGGCCAGCCTGGGCTATATAGTTAAGTTCCAGGCCAGCCAGGGCTGCATAGTGGGACACTGTCTCAGAAAACAACAAAAGCCCACCTTGCCATCCACTGCTGACAGTTTCTCTCTTTTCAGAGAGCAAATGTGACTGGTAACACAGAGACGAGAATCAGAGTCAAATGACTTGTTAATTACTTACTTCCTATGCTGTCAGTTTTTCATAGTTTGGTGGGTGCAAAGTCAAATTCTTTCAGTGAAAGCTTAGGAGGAAACCCACCAACCTGGTCATTAAGGCTCAGGCCAGGTTACTTGTAAGTCACCAGTTCTACAATCAGTTCTGCTTATTTCTCCAATGGTTTCTTTCCTTCAATGCAGACTTCCTGTGGGAGGCCAGCTCCCACCTTTAAAAGGGTTCCTGTGAGGAGAAGAGAGGGATAAGAAACTTTTAGATAGAAAGATATTGGGGAAGGAAAAGACAGAAACACAGAATAGCTTCAGAAGGACCTGGATCAAAATCCAACAGCCCCTTCAGGCTCTTCAAAAGGGCCTTTTATAACAATGCCAAGGGGCGGGGCAAAAGACCTCCTCCTTGCTAGATCAAAGCATACTGCACAGCTAAGTATAGACCCTTCCAAACACCTGGTAACTATGCCGATGGTCTAATCATCCCCCTATTCATCCCTACTGGGTAAAGCGAGCTCAGATTCTCAGACTTTGAGTAAGTTCTCACTAGGAAACCTCTGTGGGTCTCTACCTCTTTCAAAAGTGAGGTTAGAACACATTTCACTTGCTTCTACTGGGCATGGAACAGTTTTTTTCTTGTTATGGTTGGATAACAAAGAAGGCAAGACAATCTATTTAATGAACAGGACCACTGAAAACCCAAGTACAATGCTAATATTACATCCACGGATTCCCATCTTCCCTTAGGATTTCTGAGTTGTGGTCTTTGTGCTGTTGTGAAGTTAGGAGCAGCTGAAGGGAGATCTTCTGGCATCACTGGGACCCACAAGGCAGCAGGACTTTTGTCCCACGAGCTTGGTTCCATTACTCTAGGGTGGCTCTGATGATGATAGTTAAGCAATGCAAAGGTAGAAATATGCTTTCTCAACAGGACACAGCGTTGTACAATGAACCCATAAAAGAAAAACCTCATCCAGGACTGGAGCAGGACAAGAAATCAGACCAGACAGCTCTACGAGCAGCAGGAGCTTCTCAAGTTCAAGAGCTGGATTTCAGGAGGATGGAAGCGGCATGATGATGCAGAGGATTCTGATTCATCTACAAGATGCCCACGCTGGGGATGAGACTGCAAACAAACCTCACCAGGAGAATGTTCTGGAGGGCCTGGAGTTCTCTCTGCCCCACCCCTTCTCGTTCTTTCCTCTTCCCCTTCCTCTCTTCCTCCCTCCCTCCATTCCTTCCGGCCTTCCCTGCCTTCCTATTTTCCCTCCTAGAAGCTGAATATCTAACACAATCCTTTTTTTGGATACTTTGATTTTTAAGAGTCAAATTCTTAATCATTAAGAGACTTTAGTAAATATTAAAACGGAAATTTATGAGGATTGAAAAGAAAAAAATAACATCTTTCAGGATTTTGTTAATCAGCTTAGGGACTCAGGTTTGGAACCTATGTGAGTCCATCAGCCCCAAATTGGTTCCATCTGAGTCTTAATGAAGAAAAACAAATGGAGGATTTAAAAAAGTATAATCCAAATGTAATTGGCTTTTTATTTAAAACAACACTGAAAATGAAAACTCTACTTAACTAGCAGATTATTAGAACCACCTGCTATTTATGCTTACCACTGTCAAAGGAGTTCCTTCCCAGTTTTGTGCAACGATCTATAGATAGTGGTGAATAGAATGGGACTGAATGCAAGTCTATGTTTGACTAGCCCAAAGGATGATGTTCATGGGACATAACTGTCCAAATCCTACAAATGATTGCTTGGGTACTTGAACCATGCCTTGTATCCAGTCCATAAGAATGCCAAAAAATGGCCGGGCGGTGGTGGCGCACGCCTTTAATCCCAGCACTCGGGAGGCAGAGCCAGGCGGATCTCTGTGAGTTCGAGGCCAGCCTGGACTACCAAGTGAGTCCCAGGAAAGACGCAAAGCTACACAGAGAAACCCTGTCTCGAAAAACAAACAAACAAACAAACAAACAAACAAACAAAAAAAAAAGAATGCCAAAAAATGGCACAGATTTGTCAGGCCCACTTCAGCTGAGTGAGGAAGACATTCTTGCCGCACAGCGGTGGTCAATACCTGTGTGTGCGTGCGTGCGTGCGTGCGTATGAGTGTATGTTTTGTGCATGACTATTTATGGGAACTAGAATTTTAAATTAATTTACACATAAGCCATAGACATAAATAAGACATGGTCTTTGGTCTTTGTTCATCCTAACTTTCTAGTCTTTTTTTTTTTTTTGGTTTTTCAAGACAGGGTTTCTCCATGTAATTTTGGTGCCTGTCCTGGATCTCACTCTGTAGACCAGGCTGGCCTTGAGCTCACAGAGATCCACCTGGCTCTGCCTCCTAAGTGCTGGGGTTAAAGGCATGCACCACCACTGCCTGGCTTTCTAGTCTTAGTGAATGTATTTTGTATTCTGTTGTCATATAAAAAAAAAAACTTTCTAAAACAAAACAAAAGAATTCTGAATTAAAATTGAAGACTTTATCATAAAGTGATAGTAAGAAATAATGGCTTTTAAAAATTGCTGAATTCTTAACAAATATTCACAGGAAAACAAATCAATTAGAGACTGGTTAGTTTTCTGTCAACTTGACACAGGCTAAGGTCATCAGGGAAGAGAAGACCTCCACTGAGAAAATGCCTTCATCAGATTGGTCTGAAGGCAGGTCTTTGAGGGCATTTTCTTGATTAATGATTGATGTGGGAAAGCCCAGGCCACCTTGGACAGGTGGTCCTGGGCTATATAAAGAAGCAGTAAGAGCGAACAAGTAAGCAATGTTCCTCAGTGGTCTTTGCTTTGTGTCCTGCCTCCAGGTTCCTGCTGCAGCTCCTGCTCTGGCTTCTCTTAATGATGGGCTCTAACCCTAGGTTGTTACAAACCCTTTCCTTCCCAGGTTGTTTTTTTGGTCAGTGTGGTGGTTTGAGAGAAAATGACCCCCAAAGAGAATGGCCCTATTAGGAGGTGTAGCCTTGCTGGAGGAAGTGTTTCACTGTGGGGGTGGGCTTTGAGGTCTCTTTTGTTCAAGTTTCCTTCAGTGTGACTGTCACTCGACTTCCTGTTACCTGCAAGCACTGGGAAAGCAGAAGTTGGTACCAGGGACTGGGGTATTGCTGTGATAGGAGTTAGAAGGTATGCCTTTATTAAAGGAAGTATGTCACTGGGGGTGGGCTTTAGAGTCTCAAGAGCCCAAGCCAGGCCCAATGGCTCTCTCTCTTCCTGCTGCCTGTAGATCCAGATGTAGTACTCTCGGCTACCATGTCTGCCTGCACACTACCATGTTCCCTGCCATGAGGATAATGGGTTAAACCTCTGCAACTGTAAGTGAGCCTCAATTAAATGCTTTCTTTTATAAAAGCTGCCGCGGTGACAGTGTCTCTTCACAGCAATAGAACACTGATTAAGATACCATCTGAACTAAATCTGCAAAGGAGACGCCAGAGAAGTGTTGAGTCGCCCGTTCCGCTGCAGTGATGGGCAGTTACAGCTGATTAGCTCCGACCTGGTATCCTTTTCATAGTGACAGCACAAGAGCTCAGACATAATTTAAATCTCTCCTGTGCTTATGCAGACTAAAATTACCAATGAATCTGTGTTATTTTTAATTGAAAATTGGAGTTGACATGTAAAGTTTGTATATACTGATAGCATACAATATGCTGTTTTGAAATATTTATAAATTATGAAATAACTAAGTCAAACTAGCAAGCAGATGATATTACATATCTATTTTTTTGTAGAGAACACTTGGAGCTTTCAGTGCTTTTTGGGACTCTGGTACATCGCTATTAACTATGGTCACCATCTTACAATGGATCCCCTGAACTCACTTGGCTTTTCTCCCCAGTCACCCCACTCTCACCCAGATCACCTGAGAGTCGTCCTTCTGGTCTCTTCTCTAGGAGTTCAGCTTCCTCAGATTTCACTTTTGAAGGAGATCATAAAGTATGATTTGTCTTTTGTGCCTGGCTTATTTCCTTTAACATCATGTCCTTCAGATTCATCCATAACAAAATGGCCTTCTTTTTAGGAACTAAGAAGTATATTAGTGTGTGTGTGTGTGTGTGTGTGTGTGTGTGTGTGTGTGTGTGTGTACATATGTGTGACTTTTTAAAAGCACTTTTCTTGGTCATTGTGAATAGTCCTGCAGTAACTGTCGGTCTGCAGTCATCGGCACCTCTGCAAAAGCAGCTTCTTTGCCCTTTGTGGTCATCGAGAGCATGGATCATAGACTTCCACATAGTTTCTGGCTACACTATGGACCACAGACCTCCACATGGTCTTCGGCCTTAGCACATGCCTCAGCGTGCTCTCTGGTGGCAGTACAGACCATGGCCATCAACAGGGCCCTCTGTTGCAGCATGGACCATGGACACCCTTGGCGGCAACACAGGCTGAGAACGTCACATGGCATCTGGGCAACATGGGCCACTGACACCGACATGGTCTTTGTGGTCCTTTTTTCGCTTGGTTGGTGATTTTATTGGCCATGTCCATTAAGTACAGAGTAAAAACCCAGCAATGAAACAAATCTGTTATTGGTGTGTGTGTGTGTGTGTGTGTGTGTGTGTGTGTGTGTGTGTGTGATAAGCATCACAGTCTCAGAGCATCTCTGGCCGTGTTGGGTAAAGTCATCTCACTGTTACACATTTCTTCCTCAGCCTTCCTAGTTTTTGACTTTTCACTAGCTTTGCTCTTTAACAATGCTTTAACTGTTTTGACTGCTAAGAAGTACCTGGCTGACTTAACTTGCTAGCTTTACAAACAAAAATTTAAGAAATATAACATTTTGGTGTGTGTGTGGAATACAATTAATTATTTCTTCAAACTTATTTTCCCTTTTGGCCTTGTTCTAATAGCTGTTTTTGTTGTTTTCGTTTTATTTTTTGTCTATTCTTATTTTTATTCATGTGTATATGTCTTTTTGTCTACCATGTGTGTGCAGGTACCTTTGGCGGTCAGAATAGGGCACTTGATCTTTTGGAACTGAGTTACAAGCAGTTGTGAGCCAAACTTGGGGCCTCTGGAAGAGCAGTAAGCAGTCTTCAGTGTTGAGTTATTTCTCTAGTTCTAAACAGCTATTTCATTTTGGCTTTTAAATCTTTACTGTTTATTAATATTAAATAAACTGTAGATACTAGATCTCCTTCTCTTTGGAGCTTAAGTTATTGCCTGATGGGAAATAGTCAAATGCTATTTATTGCTTCAAGTCAGAGAAAATGCTTCTCAGGAGCTAAGTGGCTTCCTCTTCTATTTGTACCTTCCCCAAATGTGAATACACAGCCCAGGGTGTCTTAGGGTTAAATGACCCATGAGACAGTAACAAATGAGATGTTGGCCTCCCTTTGTGCTGGTCTCCTATTCCAATAAATCCTTCATTGTTGGGATGGCTTTAGTGACTTGTATTTTTTTCCAGAAACACAACAAATGCACAAGCTTAAATACTTCAACAATGCAAAGTGTATGAAGTAAGTCATCACCCCACACTGACACCCAGTCCCCTAACTCATTTCCTCACAGGAGTGTGTCCAAAACCTTTTGTTATAGAGGTCAACTCCATTCCTTCAGCCTGCAGTTTAAAGATCCCCCAACTATTTCCCACTCAGACTTCTTTCATGTCCCCCCACCCAGAGCTTTTCCTCTTCCTTCCTTTCATATTCCAGGCTTCACTCCCCTGCTCCAGCCATACCTGCTCGCCAGTCCCTAACTCTGGGTTTTGTCTTAGGCTTCCTCAACAGGCCTTCACTCTGCTCATCTCTCTTGTTGTATCTCTTTACAATCTCACCCAAACCTGGGGGGCTTCAGGGGCCTTCTCGATGTGCCCTGTTGGCTGAGTCTTTAGTGTTTCCTAGTCTGACATGATCACTCTTAGGTCACTGGTTTCCTTGCATCTCATCTTGTGTATTTGTCTTCACTACTAAACCAGAAGATCCAAAAAGGAAGGCCTCTAAAAACTTTAACTCTAGACTCAGCTCAGCCTTTAGAAATGATATGGCCCAGAGAAAACCACAAAGCCTCCCAGAACTTTTGTTTCCTATCTGGTATTCTAGTTTTGATTTGAAAAAAAAAAAAAAAAAAAAAAAAGCTGATCATTACAACAAGATAAAAGCATTTAATGCTCCTCTAGGTGACTAACAGAGGGAGATGTTCTCTCCCTTCTGTGTAGATAAAAACAGATAATGCAAGTAAATAAATAGAGCTGTTATTGATCCCAGCAAAATATTAGCCAGGAAAACTCAACATCTTCACAGAGCTCAGAGGTAGAGTGTCTTGTGTGCTCAAGGCATCACATGTGTGTGACTGTGAACACACACACACACACACACACACAAGTAAAGATGTAACAAAAAGTAGAAAGAAAAAAAATGATTACCAACGTTGAATTTATTCTTAAAATCTAAGTGTGTGCCACCATGCACATTTTCCCACATAGATTGTGAGGATTGAACTCAAGTCCTTATACTTTCACAACACTTTACCAATCCCAGCCGTAACCTCTTGTTTTAGTAGAGTAACAGTCTTTTGAAATATTTTTAAAGTTTATTTTGAAAAAATAAGTCTTCCTCATATGTGCATCAGCATAAATTACTCCAAATGAACCAATGGTCTACAGATAAAGAGGAAAAGAACAAAACCAGTAGATCAGAAACATGAATAAAGTCTTATAAAGTAGGAAGACCATTGTAACAACAGCCTCAATCTGAAATGATGACATCACTACACTAAAACAAGACAAAATCTGTACTGGCTAAAAAATATCACAAGGAATTAAGGATAGACAATGTTGCAAAAAATAAACTTGTCACTACAAGTAAAGGGTTACATATGTCTTAAACTCTTTGAGCAATACTTTGAAGTACACCCAGAAGAAATACAGCTAAAGAGGCTGCTGAACATTTCTGCAGATATCTGGCCTACCTCTGGATATGGGTATGCCAGATACGTTACTGTCATTCTAGGCTCAGAAGGAAGGGCATGAACCATAACATTTAAAATGCAGAGTACAGAAGTAGGTGCATAAGGTTATTTAGAGATGCTCATTATTTAAAGAAGTAACCACTAGGAGAAACAAATAATTAAAAGGACTACCTGTGAAGATAGGAATGAAGACATAAGAGGTTAGCCCAGTAAGGGACTAAGGGACCAGGAGGGAGTGGGAGAGAGGAGAGAAGAAGAGAGTGAAGAAGGATGGGTGGGCATGATCAAAACATGGTATATGCAGGCATGGAAATACCATGGTGAATATGATTAAATTTATACACGTAACATGTGTGAATAACTATAGAACTAAAATGAGGTTAGCAAATGCTTTACTTTTCTACAAAATGTAAATCTTTTCATTCCTGACTGGATAGCTCAGGTAACAGATGGGTCACGGCTGAAAAGTGTTTTCAGTTTGACTCTCAGAGGCTGAAAGTTGGTTCTGACTGAGCGTTGGTGCTGAACTTCTGGCATCGTGTCTACAAGCTAGTTCCTGTGTGTAGCTGCAAAGTGCTGTGTGTCTGTGAGGGACACCAAACATGCTATCGTCCTCAGAACTGAGACAGGATTAACTAAGCCGCCACACTAAATGTTCTTGCTCCGCTGTCTGTCCTCACTATCTTTCCCGCCAGTTTCCTCTTCAGTTGTCTTGTTTATAACCACCAGTTGAAAACTGGAAGCCCACCGGTTGACGTTTGTTCTGGTTTGGTTTCTCTTGCTTCTACAAACACCAAAAGAAAGAGTTTACTTTACCTTACAGGTTATGATTCATCACTGGGGAAACCACGGCAGGAGCTCAAGGCAGGAATCTGAAGCAGGGACCTTGGAGGAACACTCCTTACTGGCTTGCTTCCAGGCTCACATTCAGCTACCTTTCTTAAACAGCCCACACCCACCTTTCTAGGGAGGTAGTGCCCATAGTGGGATGGCCCTCCCGCATCAATTAGCAAACAAGACAATGCCCCACAGTCATGTCCATAGTAATTCTTCACCTGAGGTACCCCCCGGTCCCCGCCTCCTAGGTATGTCAAGTTGGCAAATAAGATCAGCCATTTTCTTTGTTAGAATTTTAGATTCTTCTAAAGCATTGAGAAGCATTGGAGTTATTAATATGAGTCAAATTTTTTTGAATATCTTGTCCTAGTTTGGGCTGGAATATGTGAATTCCAGGCTAGGGGCCAGGGAATGTCACTCTGGAATGATGAAGTGATGACTTCTGAGACCTCTCTCCTCTTATACAGCCAGATGACTCCACTGTTTGCTGGGACAAAAGTATTCAAGATATTCACTAAAATAGCAGCTTTCAAACTTTTGATCCCAGGACTTTTTCACATGCTTTGAAAGTTTTAGGGGCGTTGATGTAGATAAAGACCTAAAAGTGGTGCCTGGCAGAAGAATGCCACAAATGTTACCCAAACAAACAACAACAACAACAACAACAACAACAACAACGTTACAGTTTTGAGATGGGAAGGTGACATATTATGCATTAGAATAAAGAACTATGGAGATGATCTCATTTATCCAGAGACTGACACAGTCCAGTGGGACTGCTGGGTATTTTGAGTTGTTGGCTGGATCATATCAAATGTTTTAATGGGATATGGTGGTGCACTCTGTAACTCCAGCACTTGGGAGGTGGAGGCTGGAGGTCCATACTCTGCTGCTATGAAGCAAATTTATGTCAGCCTGTGCCATGTGAATGTTGTTTCAAAAGGTAGGGAAATAAAATCCCAAATATTTCTGTGATAATCCGAGAATTGTCCACATCAGCTTTCAGGAAAAGTGACATCTTGTGCTCATCTGTGACATGGACAATGCTTTGGTCAACTGGCAATGTTAAATAATCCAATAGCCAAAACTCAGTAGATAAGTGACTTTACAATGGGAAGCCATGCTTATGTTGCTAGAACTGTAATGGATATCAAGTAGTTATTACTGAAGATGAGGTAGTAAAGGAAGTCATTTTTAATTCTCCTCATTTATTATTTATTAACATCTACTAGATTTATTTTCTAGTAGATGTTATTTATCTTCAAGTTTCAAAATCTTTATGATATTGCATAAGTTACCACTTTTGCTTAAAGTAAGGATTGCAAAGCTTATCTAGTGGGGACATGCTGCTGCTCTGGGTCTTTGTTGCCCTGCTGTTCAACATCTAAGCATCCTTCCTCTTCTCTGTTCCTTTGCTATTCAACATTCAAACATCCTTCCTCTCTTCTGGTAATCCCCTAGCAAGTGGGCATTGATCCCAATGTGGAACTAAAGGAGCCAAATAGTGCTTCTTCCTGCCTCATTGAAGCTAGAACAGTAGTTACCAAAACCATAGCAGGCCACAAGCTCTCATGGAATGTGTTTTTAAAAATTCGACTTCTGGGTCCCGTTTCCAGAATTTGATAATTTTCATTTCTGATGAGTTCCTGGTAAAGTGCTGATAGCTGGAAACCCCAGAGCTAGAACTTAGACACACATCTGAGGATGGTCAGAGATGCAGCAATCCGAGATCTGAGACAACGCAAACCAAGAACAGTGGAGAATTATCTCTGCACAGGGCACATACGCTGGATTCCAACTATCGCAACACAGAGTTCAAGGCAAGGCCAGCCACGGAAGCAGGTGTCGAGCCCATTGCTATGAGTGACCTCGCCTCTCTCATTCCTGTTTTTACCTGTTTCTCTTTTTATTTTCCTGTCAATTTTGTAAGATCTCCATGTCCTTTTGCAAAATTATCTTTCTGGATAACTGCACCAGGTCCATTTCTGTGGCATGTCTAGGAACCCTGACTGAAAGAACTTATCAACAATGTCTTTATCACAGCCCTCCCCTCAAGGCCTAGGGAACCTGTGTGAAAGACAGGTCAGAAAGAGTGTGAGATCCAGAGGTGACTTCCTTGAAACAGCATTTTTCAGAGACAAAAGGTGAAGTGCACGTATGGACTCACAGAGACCGTGACAGTGTGCACAAGCTCGAGCCAAACAAAATCCCAGCATGGAAGATGGGAAGTGGCCATAAAGTCCTACCCCTAGCCAAGGAGCGACGACTCCCAATAGATAGCTGTTGGATAGAGAAAATAAGCTTTCTTCAAGGGAGTGATACTTAGTATATAAATCAGGGCAGACCTCATGCTCAGGAGTAGTTGGCCAATACAAAAGAGGCTCCATGTTTTTGTTGTTTAAAAGAGAGAAAGAAGATGAAGTTGTTTAAAAGAGAGAAAGAAGATGTAGGGAATGGGGGGAGGATCTGGGAAAAGTTAAGGAAGGGGAAATAGTAGGTAAAAATATATTGTATGAAATTCCCAAAGAGCAAATAAAAGCATAAATTGAAAGAATTTATCCATGATCAAGTTAGGACTTGAACTGTTATCAGTCAGTGGTATCAAAAACTCAGTTATGATAACATGATTGCCCTGATAGAGAAGTCCTCGCAGAAAAGAAAAGGAAATTGCCCAACTCAGTGGTTGTTGTGATGAACTAGCCTGCCTCCATCTTATGCTTAAAAGCCATCTTACAGTAAAGACAAACTAGTTCATTCCTATTTATTACAAAATCTCTGTTTCTCAAAATTGGGCTGTGCCCTACCTGTAACCTTAACTACACATGGTTCCAGGAAACAGCAACCATGTTTTTGTTTCAAAAAGTTGTTATGACCATCTTATCTTTGTTTCAAAAGATTATTATAACCACCTGTTATGACTACCTCGCTATGTTCTGCTTCTATAACCCTAGCTGTTTGCCTGCCCAATTCCCCATTTGGAAATCCCAATGTCCAATACTGTCCTCTTGAACCCTGCCTTAGGGGGAGACAGCACATGCACATGAATAAAAAAGCTTTAATGAATTGCTTGGTTTAATTAGGTTGACCATGATGATTTGGGTAGGTGGTCTTTGTCCTCTGATCTTTGGGATTAACAGTTGACTCAGGAAAGGATGTGGGGGTGGCATCTTTGGAGAGTGTTAACAGTAGTAACTAGCAGGCTGCAAACTCTGAATGCGCTTGTAGAGGACCTTTGTGTCAGCAAGGGAATTTGGATACTAGCCTACAGTTCCTTATCTCATAGACATCCCTGATCTTTATGTATCACCCTGAAGACTTTAGAGTAATGCTCCATAATCTACACTTTTGTCTTTGAGTACTCATGACTGAACTCAGAACCTCACATTTGCTAAACAAGTGGTCTATTACTGAGCCATTCTCCTAGCCTAAAATTGTTTAAAATTAATTTTTGTCACATATAAAAATAAATGTTCAGGACTCTTAAATATGGGAGGACTCTCTCTTTAGATATATTTTAATCTTTGTTTTTATTTATATGTATGTCTGTGTGAGTGTATGCCACATGTGCATATGTCCCTTCAGGGACCAGGAGAGGGTGTCAGATCCCCTCGAACTGGAGTTACAGGCGTTCGTGAGCCTCCTGACAAAGGTGCTGGGTTCCGAACTCAGGTACTCTGGAAGAGCAGTAAGCGCTCTTGACTGTTGAACCCTCTCTCTAGTCTCAGAAGGGTCTTCAACTGGAGGAGGATAGATTTGAAAAGTGGAAGACCAAACAGGCAACCAACCAGGATGCTACAGCCTTACTGGAACAAGAACTAGTATTCCCTTGCAGGCATAAAGGTCCTCTCTAACCTCTGTAGTAGGCATTTTCTTTGGGGTGACAACCAGCTCCTAAAAAAAGACACAGAGACTTATTAATTACGAATGCTCAGCCTTAGCTTAGGCTTGTTCCACTAGCTCTTATAACTTAATTTAGCCTATTTCTACTCATCTACATTTTGCCTCTGGGCTTTTTACCATTCTTTCATTCTGTATGTCCTACTTTCCTGCTTCCTCTGTGTCTGGCCCACTGGCCCTGGCATCTCCCTGGTGTCTCTTTTTCTTGGTTCCCTGAACCTAAATTCTTTCTCTTATTTACTCTTCCTGCCTGGAAGTCCCACCTATACCTTCTCCCTAGCTATTGGCTGTTCAGCTTTTTATTAGACCCATCAAGTGCCTTAAGCAGACAAGGTAAAATAGCAACATCTTAACATAATTAAACAAGTGCAGCATGTCTTTACATAGTTAAACAAATATTCTGCAACATAAACAAATACAACACATCTTTGCCCAGTTAAAATAACAGTCCACAACACACAGCAACTCTTGCACCCTTGCTAGAGATCTAACTGCCCAGAGCTTGCTAGTGAGTGATCTCTTCAGTGATCCAGTCCTAGACAGTAAGTTTATAACTAGCCCTCAAACCCTCATCCTTTCCTTCTGAAAGAAGGTTTGCCCCCAAGCCTCCGGAGAGCCAACACTCCCTGCATTCTTGGAAACTGCCCTGTGCACATAGAGCTTCTACTCCAGACAATGACTAAACCATTCCAGAGAAATCTGTGTTTACTTATGTTTATGTAGAGCTGCAAAAGAGCTGGAACAAAAGGTTTTCCTTTATCAGTTGTAACATATTTGCTCCAAAGACGTGTGTACCTGCACATGCTCCTGTTATAGGCCTTTCAGCCTCCTGGTTGGAATTTCTATCATACTGTTTCGACTTTTGTAAGTCGATGAGAAAGCAGTGATGGAGAAGAGGAAGAAAGTTGTGTTTAAGAAAGCAAATAGGTTCAACAAAGGTGATCAGCAACAGTCACATAGCAGACAAGGGGTGGTACTCCAGAGGGCATGATGGAGAAGGCCCAGACTGCCCAGAAAAGCATGCCCAGACTTTCCCCAGGGCCTGTCTGTCTGTGCTCAGGCCTTCCCTGTGTCTCCCTCAGTCCTCCTCACTATGACAGCCTCAGGGTTGAGGACAATTTTTGACATTGCTGTTATACCTACACATTCAGAATTTGGTCTTTCCATATTTTTTGTGTGTCTGCCTATTTCCCACCTCTCAAGAATGATAACCTGTTTGTGATTTGCTTTTCCTGGGAAGTTTCCAGCAGCACGCTATTGCTTAGACAATAAATTTCAAACTTCTCACATGGCTCTATATTCATAAACATATTAAGTGAGAAATATTTACAATAATTGCTCCATATTTCATGTTTTCCTAAGACACTTTCACAAAGAACATAGATATCAAATATTCTCCCTAACTGTAAAGGTGAACAGGAGTGAACTCCTTCAAAAAAAATACCCAGGAATATGAAGACAAAGCCAAGGACATTACATTCCTCAACGCCTTGTTTTGCCTCTAGCAGAGTTTTGAACAATCAGTCTTGTTTTCTGTAGGTTTTCACACACAGAACAGATAACATCCATGTATACATATGACACACATCTCCCTTTGCCATGTCATGCTGAAGGACACTGGGTCACATGCATGAGACATGAGGCAGTTAGAGAACTCAGGCACATCTGGAATGCACCTAAGTGGAGAGTGGTGTGGTTCCACAGTGGAAGACAATTTGGCCTTTAAAAAGAAGGAAATTCTGTCATATGAATAATATTCATAAACTAAGTTGACATTTAGTGAAAGAAGTCAGGCAGAAAAGACAAAAAAAAAATGAGTCTGACTTATTTCTGGAATCTGATCCAATTGAAGTTACAGAAGTGCCCAGTAGAAGGTCTTTGCAGAGGCTGAGGTGGCAGGATATTAGCATTGGGAAAGAGAAAATAAATGATAAATATTTAAGATGATGGATAAGTCAATTAGTTTAACTCAGTCATTCCATATGGGATATGTCTATTTTATAAAAACACTCCATAAGTATGGAAACATAATTTTTCAAGAAGATAATAATGATGTATGTTTTGTAGATACATAGACTCAGATCTAAGTCTAAGCTCTAATATGCATGGCCTGAGACTTTCAGGTAAATTGACGATCCTCTTTAAAGCCACTCTCCCTTTTTAAACATATAAAACAGGAAAACCAAATCTAGATCTGTTAGTCTTACAGGAGTAAAAGGAGGTAACTGTAAAATGCTCAGCCCTTGTCCACCTTTGTCATGTGCAATCAATGCTCCAAAACACCCAGAGTGGAAATATTCTGTTGTTGTTTGTCCAGCGTTTACTTGATAGCTGGAATTCTGTTTTAGTGATGAATTCTTCAAAGCACATTCTCCTCATGTGTCCTGGCACATGTCTGTGTGATGGTATCACTTTCCAGACAAGGAAGCTGTAAAGTGAGTGACAGAGTAGCTGGGTCCACTGAGTTTCCTCATATAGTCTATCCTCCAGGCAAATCCAGAAAAGAGACACAGAACATGGCATGGGGTGACCTGTCACAGTGCCCACTAACTGTTAAAAAGCAAAACTGTAGAGCAGACTGTAGCTGAAGTATTCCTGTGTCCACCCGGCTCCTGCAGCCACTTAGACCCAAGTAAACACACAGAGACTTACATTACTTATAAACTGTATGGCCATGGCAGGCTTCTTGCTATCTGTTCTTATATCTTAAATTAACCCATTTCTATAAATCTATATCTTGCCATGTAGCTTGTGGCTTACCGGTATCTTACATTATGCTTCTCCTCATGGCAGTTGGCAGCATCTCCCTGCCTCAGCCTTCTACCTCCCAGAATTCTCCTCTCTCCTACACTATACTTCCTGCCTGGCTACTGGCCAATCAGCATTTTATTTATCAATCAATCAGAGCAACACATTCACAGCATCCCCAGCAGCAGACATCTGTGGAGGGGGCTACCCACCACCCCCGCATTTCCTCAGAGTGCTCTTGAGTAGGAGCAGCAGGAAACATTAGTTAGAAGGATAGAGGGGAGATAAACAGATAGAAAATACAGGATAGCCCCGAGAGGGCCTGGATCCTAATCCATCAGTCATCAACTTTCTCTGCCCTAGGGTATTTATAGGAATGCCAAGGAGTAGAGCAAAAGATCTCCCCCCATCACAGCCAATTGCAGACCATCTTAGACACCTGCACTCAGGCCCATGGTCCAATCATCCTCTCCATGAGACCTGCTGGGTAAAGCCACTAGGAAACCAGAAAATGGGCTCCCACAGACATTGAAGGACAATCATTAAAGTCAAGGCTTCATCTTAAATGCCATATTGAAACCGTACAAGATTAACTGGAAAAAAAAAAAAGGTAACTGTGGCGTCATCTGGAGCTACATCTCAGTCTCAGTTCCTTTCCTTAACCAGCAATAAATTCTTGAGCAACTTACATGGTGTCTGAATCTCTCTCTAAGCTCTGCAATGGGAAGTACAGTGGACTTCACTAGGCATAGGATCTGGTACAACTCCTGGAGTGGCCTGAAGATATTAATACTCTTCCACCTACTGAAATCACTTATCTAGCTTCATGTTTGACCTCATGAATTATTACAATATCTAACTTGGTTTTTCACTACTTTCCCTATAACACATAGTTTTCATGACCTCTTGTGTCCAAAGAAACAGTGTCTACAGCAAAGAAACCTCCATTGTGGAGTGGAAAGGATGAGAGAGTACACAGTGTTTGGATTTTTTTTTTTTTTGAAAAGCCTGAACTGGGACATCAGACAGGAACTGCCGCCAATACTCTTTGTCATGCCAGGAGGGGATCTGATCAAATGGAAGACACTGTGGAGTCCGGGCAAGAACTGCAAAGAGGTCCTGGCTCGCTCTCAATTCTGAGTTCTCATTAACAGTCATGAGAAATAGCCAAGCTGGTCATGTTCCGGAACCTTCCAATTTGTGCAAGAGAAGGGTCTCTGAAAAAGAGTCACTTGCGTCTTCCAGTCACGCCTGGGAATGCCGTGGGCTGTTTGGTGTGATTCTAATCCTGGTCACAGTTTGGCATATGCAAGCCGCCATCTGCCTGCACGGTTTGTCTCAGCATTTTTAACTGTAGAGTTTTAGTAATCATCCTGGGGTGCTTTCAGGTAAGACAAACAGTAAACACAAATAACCCCTGTAAATTAAGGAGCCCATGCTATGAAATTAAGAATTAGCAAGCAGTCTTCAATGTGTGTCTTCCTGAGGGAGGATTGTATGGACAATCTCAGCATCAACTCCATCAACTAGAGCGTCTCCAACAGTTGCCCTTCTTCCCTGTCTTTGAAGCTGACAAATGCCATTCTCATTTCCAGTCCTCTTCAGCTTGCCTGACAATGCAAATGCAAAACCAACTGTGCCTAGAAGAATCCAGATGGCCACCAGGAAACTCAGCGATGTTGAAGGGCATTGGATAAGACAATGGTTTCTGAGACTGTCAGGAATGCTTTCAAAAGATGTAACTGTAAACTGTGACCTGGGCTGCTGCTAGGCACACTTCTCAGTTAGCCCCTGGTGCCTCTTCAGTTTTTCTTAATCTAGTTACCCATCCCCTCATCCTATTAATTTATCCAGTTGCTTCAGACACACGCACAAGCACACGCGTGCGCACACACACACACACAAATCACATAGACCATAGTATTTACAAGTGTATCATATTTATTTTGCTCTTCTTCAAGATTCCTTTTATTAAAAAGAATTTTAAAATGATAAATTTTATGTATTTGATCACTGTGACGTTAATTCTCCCAATAGTATTCAAACTTAATCACAGGTGGCAGTCGTGTATTTGTTACTTGTTTGGGAAAGTAGTGGTTGCACACAAGAGATGGTCTTCTGTGAGTTACTGAACACACAGCACACAGTAAAGGCAATGAAGTTAGGGAAACACTTGATGTGTTATATTGTAGTTATCTGCTGTAATTTACCATAAACTAGAAACTCTGTTTAGGTAATGATGGGTCTACTGTCTTCCTGTTATCGCATTGCCAACACTTAAAAATAGCACCCAGCGGATGGCGAGGCTCAGGAAATATTTGCAAAGCGAGTCATCTCCCTGATGCCTGCTGTCTACTAAGCACCGAGTCAGGTTCTGAATATGATAAAGCTTCAGTATTGGAAATTTCCACAGAACACAGAGATCCAAGGGAACACAGAGAAGGAGTTCTGGACTCTGCTAATCAGGCCTCAATGTAAAATATGGGGAGAAGGGAAAAGACACCAAGTATGACCCCCGAGTTGGATCCCAGAACCTACACGGTGTGAGGAGAGCAACGCCCCTGAAAGTTGTCCCCTGACCTCCACGTGTGTGTGCCATTGCGACTTCCCCTAAACAAATCAACAGATGGAATAAACAGTTTTTTAAAGAAAATCAGAAATAATGGGAAAAGGGGAGGGGCTAAGCTGGATATGGACTAGGAAGTAGCAGTCAGCAGACAAAACAGAAGAATAGGGAGAATATTCTAGACAAAAAGAATAGGGTATTTAGCTGGGCAGTGGTGGCACATGTATTTAATCCCAGCACTTAGGAGACAGAGGCAGGAAGATCAAGGCCAGCCTGGTCTACAGAGTGAGTTCCAGGACAGTTAGGGATACATAGAGAAATCCTGTCTTAAAACACAAACAAACAACAAAACAAAACAACAAAAAAGAATAGTTACTTATGGAGCTTTGAGGCTTGAGAATACAATAGGGAGCAGTAATAAAAAGCATTACTAGTGTTCTTGCCCTGGGAAGGTGTGAGGCAAAGGCCAGAAGGGTGACCAAAGAGTTAGAATTTCAGCCAGTCGAGGAATCCACTGAGGATCATCACACGGGAGAGTGCTGGACTCCATGCATAAGCAGATGTACGATGTGGATGTGGGAACAGGGTACGCTGTGTGGCAGGGACGGTAGAAGAAACACAGTGCCTGAATGAGAAGGTACTGACTAGGATGGCAGTGGTTAAAGCCAGTAGGGGGAGGCCGAGCTAATAGGATTAGGTAATTAAAGGAGGTGTGGATGCCATTACACCATGGCTTCTGTCTGCAGTGATAGGTGTATTCAGGGGACATTTATTGTGGCAAAAGATGAAAGAGCAAGAAGAGCATCAGCGAAAATGAGTTTGTCTTCAAGATGTCATTGAGGACACCAGCTTTAAGATTTGCATGGTGATGAAGACCAAGCCACTGGAATGTGGCTGCAGAGCTCCAAAGAAACACCAGTGCTAGAGACGGAGTCAGGAATGGTTTTCTTTAAGAGTGATGATTGGAGCCTTGAATGAGATCATCAGGGCAAGGCATGCCAGCGAAAGGGCCAGAAGATTAGAGACTGAACATGAAGCTATCTTTTGCAGATGGAGTAGAGAGAGTAGAGTGTCATGGTGGGAGTGGACGGGGGAGGATGTAATCATGGAAGCAGAGAGAGGACTCATCAGCATCCGATGATGAGGAAGTCTAGAGACTTAGAATGCTGCAGGCATTTTAGATCCATCAGAGACTTTGGAAAGCAGGGCAAACTGGTACCAGTGGACTGGCAGGGTGCTAAGAATCAAATATGAGATGGAAATGGAAGCCGGGAGCCTGGTAGCTGCTCTGACAGCATTAGCAATGAGATGAAAGGAAGACTCTGTGAGAGTTTGAGAGGTCACAGTGTCCAGGACCGTCTTCAAGATCCAAGAGGAAACTTTTCCCGGAAAAGTCTTCATTGGAGCCGGAAGGATTAATTGTTCCAGAGAGAACACTAAACTTCGTGGAAGAATAGGGGGTGGTTTATAGCCTGGGCTTTGTGATAATGCAGCTCATCTTACTGCTGAAAGGGAGTGGAGGTTGTGAGTTCCCTGAGGTTCAAGAAGAACAAAGCTTTTCTAGGGCACGTTTGCTACATTAAAGTTATTAAAAATTCATGCTATTTTGATAATTTTTTTAATGAAGAAGCTCAGCATCTGTGGGATATAAACTTATATCAGCCAGGATGCTGCTGCCCTGCAGGTGAGCCAGGAGGGTACCACTCCTCAGGCTGCCTTTCCTTGCCTCCTGCCAGTGTTGCTGCTCCATGGATAGTCCACGGGCAGCAACTGTAACAGCTCATTCAGCAGGACCCACATCAGAAGGAAGCTTTTTCTGCCTTAGAATGTGCTAGTAAAGAGCTTTGCCTGTTTTTCCTGAGCAGATTCCAGATGAAAAAGTGGAACATTCCTGAATTGATTTCTTCGGGCCTGTGAACTGTGCTCAAACTTTCACTCAGCATGAATGAAGACTGACAACACAGCTGACCTTGGACTCCATGGCCTCGTCTGGTGTTCAGACCACATAGAAGCACTGGGTGGTCTCCTCTTCATCATTCCTGCCAAGTAAAGAAAAGGTGATGGCATCTGCTTTTGATTCACGTGTTTAGTTCAAAGGACTTAAGGACCCAAGATGTTACCAGCTGTGGCTACAACCATATCAGGAATGATGAGAATGGAATTATCTGCTGTTCTTAGATCATCTTCACATTGGATCAGGCTTTGTTTTTCAGAACAATCATTTATTTTCATTTTATGAAACAGAGTACATTTTGTGATGCTTCTGTACATGGGGCTTGCTGTGGAATAATCCTTCTGTATACTGTAAAGATTTGTCACTCCAATTGGTTTAATAAAATGCTGATTGGCCAGTAGCCAGGCATGAAGTATAGGCAAGGCAACCAAATTAAGGATTATGAGAAGGAGAAGGGCGGAGTCAGAAGTTGCCAGCCAGATGCAGAGGGAGCAGGAGATGAACCTGCCATGCTAATAAAGATACTACCACATGGCAAAGCATAAATAGAAATATGGGTTAATTTAGATGTAAGAGTTAGCTAGTAACAAACCTGAGCTATTGACCGAGCATTCATAAGTAATGTAAGCCTCTGTGTGGTAATTTGAGAAATGGCTGGTGGAATTTGTGAACAGGCAAATGGAAGAGAAGCATCTATCTACAGCGGCTCTTAGGAGAAATAAATGTATTTCAATAATTGAGGTATTTGGTGAAGATAAAAAAAATGTTAGAGTGATAACCTGTGTAAAGACAGCAGCAGCCTGGAAAGGTCCATCCTTTTCCAATTCTAAGTCACAGGGGAGTTTCTGGTTTGTGAGCGCTAACTCCTGGGCTATTTGAACAAGTTTAGTATTGCCTAAGTTGTTAATTGAAGGACGACCTGAAGGAGAAAGGGGAGGAAAGAATGGTTTTCTATGTCAGATGTTTTATTTTTAAGGTTGAAAGCAGTGTCTCTGAAAGAGGCTGAAAGGGAAGATCAATAGGAATAAAATCAACACACAGGGTTCGTGATAGAGGACAGTCCCCAGGTTCCTTACAATGGATATTACATACCACTGACTTCTGACTTCAGACATCACCCCTTAGGTAGAGTAGTATGAGTGATACCAGAGATAATTTGCTCCTAGAAGAACAGCTTCATCTTGAGAGATGGACAGAACAGCTGAGGATGGGCACACACCTGTTACCCCAACTGTGTGAAGGCTGATCCACAAATCACACAATATGCTGTCAAAATAACCAACCAAAGACAGGGCATGGTGACACTCACCTTTTATCCCAGCACGTGGGAGGGAGAGACCGGTAGATCTCTATGAATTTGAGGCCAGTCTGATCTATATAGCAAGTTCTAGGCTAGACAAGGCTATATAGTGGACTCTTTCTCAAAACAAACAAACAAAAACCAGAACTCCTTAGGAAGAATAAAATATCTAAGCTGTAAACCAAAATCTGAGGCCAAGGCTATGTTCCCTTTTTTGTTTGTTTGTTTTGGTTTTTTTGTTGTTGTTGTTGTTTCTAGGAGATTTCATGGTTCCTAAGATATGGAAATTCCTAAAAGGTTATTTGACAATCAGATAGACTAGGTTGCTCATGGTCTTACGAACACACATGCTGTCATGATGAAGATATCCAGGGATAGAAGTGCTCTGAAATTCCTGCAGCTGGTAAAGGAAAGTCTGCGAGGAGGTGATGGGAGAACAGAGGCAGGAGGTCGGGGTCAGGATCCGTGTCCAAGAGAACAGAACAGAGTTAATATTGAGGTGCCGATACTGAAGAGAAGTTGACAACGCAGGCCCAGGCCTAGGCGATAAGACAGGAGCCCAGCTGCCAGGCTTGGTATGAAGTCATGCATTCCCTGGTGGGTTGTGTGTTCTATTTGCCAAGTACACTTCTAATGTCAGTAATAAGCAAATATTCTCGTAGTAAAGGAAGCAGGAAATGTGATAATTAAGTACAACTTTAAGAACAATGTAGGACTGTAGTAAGCAATAGACGGAGATACAAGCTGTGACTTTTAAATTAGGTGTCGACACGTCGTTGAGGAGCCATTGAATAATGACACATACACAGGAAGGCAGTAGAGATACACTTGAAGGGGGGTGGTTTGGGAAGTGGCAGAAGAGGGAATAGCTCTGAGGTCCTGTGACTGCGGTGGACATGGAGGGTTCTAGAAACAGGAGGATTGAGGAATTGGAATTGGGCAAGATGAGAAGGCTAGAGGAGAGGCAAAAAGGTACAGGATAAGTTTGATCTGATGGGACAGGTCAGGCATGCTGAAACCAGTTTCTAAGATCAAACTGGTTCTCCAGACCAAGGTGAGGCAGAGGCTCCTGGGAAGTGCTACAGGGGCTGAAGAATTTGGGAAAGAAGTGAGTGCTGTCAGCTAACCTCAGTCCAAAACACTGGTAAGAAGTGTGTCCTCAGCCTCCTCCCTTCTCCCGCAGCACTGTCCTGAGGGACTCACGTCCTCTGTGCACACAGAAGCACAAGCATTAGCTTCTTGCTTTTTTAATGAGGCAAAGGTTATTTAAATAGATAACTATGCTGTGAAGGTCTTCACAGCCAAAGAAGCATAATGGTGAGTTGAAGAGTGTTGGTGATGACATGTTTGGACATCTGCCTGGCTGTGGTTAGCTGGCTGACTCTTAGCAACTCCCCATGTGAGTAGTAATGGGCAAACAGAACCCCCGTTATAGCCTCTCTGCCAGTGAGTGGATTTTATGTCATTTATGACACACATTAGTGAGCTGTGTTTGTTGAAACAAAAGTCCCAACATAATTTAGCCTTTACATATGAACACAATTAAACCAGAAGGAAAACCAAATTTCAGAAACCTCCCTTTGGTATTCCAGTTCCGTGCCAGCCATCCCCCATTATCCATCTATTAAACCGCTTACCGGGCTATGTAAGATGCTGGAGAAAGAACAAAGGGAATTTACAGAAATGGAGACATGTGGAGACCAACTTTCTACTGGTGAAAGTTACTGGTTTGTTTATCTTTATTTTTAAACGCCAAGCAATTTGTTCTAATGGGGGCGGAGGGCTATCACCAATGCTTCATATTTCTCGAGACGGTAAGGGGGAGGTGGTAAGTGCTGTTCTGTTCTGCTCTTTAATCATTTTTCTTTTTTCTCTTCTGGAGGAAAGACCCTGCTTGATTTGAACAGATGAAGAACTATCTAGGAATTGAGCCCTGTTCCATATTCATGAGTCAAGTGGAGGCTTCCAAACTCAGCTGTCCAACCACTGCTTAGCAAAGCTAGTTTATCAAGCAGGGCATTGTGGGTCCTAAATAGACACAAAAAAAGCTTTGTAATTTGTGCAGTTCTCACAGACACTCATTGAATTTATTGTGATAATTTTCTTTATATAGAAAAGAACCAGATTAGGACCTGATCGCAGATCAGCACATTTACAAATGCCAAGTGCTGAGCTGTGGGCAGCATGTGATTGGACACAGAATTCGTAATTATTTTGCTTTGTTGTGTTTGCTACAAGGACAGCAAGGGGTAACGAGGTTCTCTTTACTTCTGCAGGGGGCCTGAGGTAGCAGTCAGATGGGCAGAGATGGACTGATGGCCGCCGGACCCAAATGAGCTGATTCAAGCAGTTTCTCGGATTCGGTGAACAGCAGATGTCAGCATTAACTGTGTAGAGTCAGACATGGAGGTGGAGGAAGGAGGAGACTGTTCCCTGGTGGCTTAATCTGCCCTATTATTATGCCCAGGGTCATTTACCCTGGGCATAATAATTTTATGGGATTGGTCAAGATATAGCCACAGTTGGGGAGAAAAGCGAAGTGGTGAAACATATCCATGGAGCGGTTGATGCTGAGTATTTCTTTGAATGATCAGCTTTAAAAACTAGAGAGACTTAAGAGATTCTGAGACCGGATCTAATCACACAGAGGCAAGAGGAAGTGTGTTTCTTTGAAGGTAAAGGAATAGCACCTGTGTGCTGGATGTAAAATGATGTATACATCTGATATACATCCACACAAACTTTTGTTTTTGGTATTAGAGACAGAGTTTCACTATGTAGTCTAGATGGCCTCAAACTCATCTTCTTCTTGCCTTAGCCTCCTGGCTCTGGGATTACAAGTGTGCAATACCATACCCAGCTCATGTTTTTGTTGTTGTTTTGCTTTGTTTTGTTGAGACAGGATCTCTGGCTGTCCTAAAACTCAATATGTAGACCCAGCTGGCCTCAAACTCACAGAGATCTGCCTGCCTCTGCTTCCCAAGTGCTGGGATTAAGGGTACATGTTACCACGTCTCGCATTCACAATTCTTCTTAAAATTGAAGTACAATAAAAGTCACACAGAAAAGAGCATGCATTATTCATATAGAGTGCAGAGACGCCTTACACTATGAGCCACTTATATAAGAAGCCCTCATAGCAAGAAACAAAATTCTCAACCAGGTTGTTTCTTTAGACTCCCAGTCTTTACAACTCTCCAGGAAAATCACTAGTCACCAAGAGTGCCACTTAGACTAGCAAACACTGGATGTCTATGTGAATGGCATCTATATCAGCCAGCTTTTCAACTGACTAATAGAAAGCCACTTAAAGGGAAGAATTATTTATTTTCATTCATGGTTTCAGTCCATGTTCTTGGGCAGAACATCATGGTGATGAGAGTGTCTGGTGGCAGGAGCTGGTGGTAGAGGGTGCCATCCACCCCATAGCTAGGAAGCAGAGGGAGAAAGAAGGACTGTGGGTCAGGTATGTCTTTCAAAGACATTCTCCGAATGGCCTAGCTCCTCCCACTAGTCCCTACTTCCTAAACTCTACACCACAACCCATAATAAAACCAACCGGGAGCCATGTGCTTAGCACATGAAACTGGGGCTTCAGAATCAAGTCATAATTTATTTCTGAAACAGGGTTTTACTCTGTAGCCCGGACTATAGTCCTGGCCTCCAAAGGCTTATGGTCACTTCATAGTGCAAAATCTTCAAGATCTTATCTCTAAAGATCCCTACATCTTCACAGTTCCAACAATGTTCAAAGTGGGGATTCTGTTGCATCTTCTGCTTCAGCTTCATAGCATCATGCAGCAGTTCACATGGATTCCAACTCTGTCACATATTGCCTGACCTCTCAGGCTTTCCTTTGATGTGCGGGTACATTTTATTTTCCTTAAACATCAGCATCATGTGGAGAATGTCAAGGCACAGTGCCAGCTTGAGCGGTAGAGGGGATCTTTAGACATAGCCTCCATGGCCTCTTGATGTCTGTGTAGGCTGAATATTCTGTCCCACCAGCCAGCTCCCAAATAACCACACAGAGATTTATTATTAATTATAAATGCTCAGTTGATAGCTTAGACTTGTTACTAACTAGGTCTTACAACTTAAATTAACCCATTGTTATCAATCTACATGTTGTCACATGACTTGTGGCATTTACCTGTCCTCTTGAGCATCTTGCTCCCTCTCCTTCTGGCTGGTGACTCCACCTTTCTTCTTCTTGGCATCCTCTGTGTCTGACTGTCCCACCTATACCTCCTGCCTAGGTAATGGCTACTTAGCTTTTTATTAAACCAATGAGAGCAACACATCTTCGTAATGTACAAAAAGGTTGTTCCACAAACATGTTTGGGCATCTGATTATATTGAAATAAATACTATGGAAACAGCTTCTTAGGTGACCACTGAGAGAAAGATATACTAGTGGTATTCTTTTCTCAAGTAAGTTTTTCATATGAGTTTATACTTTCATACCCTTAAGTCTGGCCAACTTCTGAGATAGCCTTGGGCATCTTTTCCTCAGGCAAATGACTTGATTTTTTTTTTAATGTCTGTAATCTCTTCATAAACCATGCATTTCTCAGCCCTAACTTCACACTAGCTTTTCTGGCAGAATTGTAAGTCTTCCAAACATATCTATCTTGCTTTTTGCTCCCATTCTGACCACAAACCTGGTTAAAAGTAGCTAGCATCAACCATGCCACAAACTGAAGGGAGACTTCCTTAAATTTCCTCTACCAGATTGACTAGTCATCTTTAAATTTGGCCTCCTACAGTGCCCTAGGACATGGACAAATATAGACAAATGTAACATCAATGGTCTCCAGTCTTCCCAATAAAGCCCCCATTTCCACCTAAAATCTTTTGAGCCATTTTTTACCAAATTTTTGTTTGTTTGTTTTTGGTTTTTACTACTGAATTTCTGTCAGTGTTCAGGACTTGTGAGTTCCCACCAGAATTAACCACTAAACTCTGCTGACATAATTCTAGGGATTCTCTGGCCTGAAGCACAAAGCATTCCAAATTTTACCTACAAGCCAGTTGAGCAGGCTTAAGAAACACTTGACCAGGTTTTAATCATTCCAACAATCCAATTTCCTGTATTAATAATAAGTTTTCCATAGGCATGTATGGTCAAAACATCCAAGAGATGACTTAAAGGCAAGAACTCTATTTCAGAGATTTTTTTCATCCATGGTCACATGATCGCATGCACTTGAGTAGAACATGAAGGTGATGGTGCTGTTTGGTAGAGAAGATTCTTCACTTCATGGCAGTCAGAAAGATGAGTGGAAGGCACCAGGGGCTAGATATAACCTTCAAAGTCACACCTCCCAGTGACTCACTTTCTCCAGGTTGGCTTCACTCCCTTAAGTTTCTACCACCTCCCAAACAGCACCACCATCTGGGGGTCAAGCATTGAGCATATGAGCCCATGGAGGACATGTAATATGAAACTGTAACAGTATCATTTTGAGCCAAGTCATATTTCTGCTTGGTATCTCTCATTCAGCATTACCTTGCAGTGTTCACTATATTGTTACATGCTGTTCTCTAGCTGCTGTGGGCTTTCCATGGAACGAATGCCATAATTTTACATGGACACTGTGGGCATTTTCGTCAATTTTTAATCTTTATTTATTGGGAATGGTACTTCCATAAACATTATAGTTTATTCTTTTGTGACCATACTTAGGCATTTGTTTTGGAAATATAGACAGAGTAGATTTATATGTCATAAAGAATGTGTGTCCACCTTGGGCATGTTTCCAAAGTATGTTACACCTGTTCTTGTCTGACTTTGATTTCTTTTTTATTGACTATGAGTACAAAAAATATTCTATTTGATTTTGACTAAATTGATTCCTTCCTTTCCTCCAGTCTTAAAGTGTCTATGTTTTGAGTAGCAGTGAGTCTTTCTGCCAAGTCCTGTGGAAAGTTGCAAGATAAAAGAAAGGGGAAGACTGGAGTGTAGGCGTGAGCAACACACTAATTAATTAACTGAAGTTGTTATGCAAGAGTGAGCCTCCAGTCTCTAACTATTGTGCCCTGTCCAAGTATCAACTTTTTTTATTTAACTTCCGTGCCCCAGTAAGATTTTACCTCAATTATTTCTTTCCCCAAAGCTCTCAAACCTTCCAGCTTTCTGTAGAAGATGGATCTCAGAGTTCCCTACACATCAATGGAGTAGATCTATAGGATCCAAAATTTAACGTTCTTGTTCTGTTTTCTCATAATAGTATTAGAGACTGAACTGTCCTACATTTTAGATCATGGCAGATTGGTTAATACACCTCTGAGGGCTGTCTGTAACCTAACCTGTGTATGTTACATCAAACCTATAAGCAAAGGAATTTAATCAGCAACTTTCTTGTATTGGTACTGGGCATCTAGGCAGACAACAAAATGAGAGACCTTTGTGAGTTTTCATGAAATATCATTGTTTTTGATTTTTAATAATAGAAACTACAGACTAACAGCTTTCTGAAGGCTGTCTTTGTAAAAAATTTGGTTCATCAAATGTGAAGACAAGTTCTGTGAACATCTGTGGAAGGAAGCAGGCCCTGCCTCTGGCTATGAGCAGCTGGCTGAGAGTATGTGGCTACTCTCTGACCACACAGTTCACCTAACAGCCAGCCTGCAAGAGCTCATTCTTCTAGGTAGGAGAAGCCAACTCTGGGGCCTTCAACTGCTTTTCTACAGTCCTCTGCAATACAGGGAATTACCTGGAGCCACATGCTGGATTCACTTAGTGAAACCTACGATAGAGTAACATCTTCATTCAGTATTTATCTCACTGAAGTCTCTATAGTTATACTCTTGCATATTCCAATTGTTTAATGCAGCATTGTATAGCACAGCAATTGCTACCCAACTAACTTCCAAAGAGAACTACGAAGCAAGGCTGGTAAAAAGTGAGAGACCCTAACCTCTGAGTCATCAAAGTCACTGGGAATCTGTGTGTGCGTGGGGTGAATACAGGAAGCAATATATTCTGGTGTGTAAGTTTTATATACTCTATATTGGTCCTACTCTTGGTTCTAAATGTGTCTATATAACATGCCTTCAAGAAAATTACTAGGATGCTCAGACACTGTGAATAAGAATATGAATTAGGAGGGCTGTTATAGGAAACAGTTCGAAGACTTCACCAAAAACTATCAACGGACCTCTTATCTGATCAGAAAACACACTACTGAATTTGTATCCAAAGGGTTAAGACTAGCAAGTCAAAGAGACACCTACACTTCAATACTTGGTCAAACAATAGTCAGTACCTGTAATCAACTTAGATCTCCAGAGGATGACTGGTTAAAGAAACTGGATTGTGTAGATATGCAATAGAACACAGCAGCATGAAATGCTGACATTTCAGAAACATAGATAAGACTGCAGCTCATTACATTTTAAGAAAAATAAGTCAGACCCAAAAGATAAAAACATATTCTCCGTTGGATGTGACAGCTGTAGATTTGATCTCAGGTGCAGAATATTGTATAATAGACTAGTGGAGCAATGGAGGGAGGAATGGAGAGAACACACACAGTGTGTGCAGAGGTGTTTCTGGGTAGAAGGAACAACTTCTAATGTCATGTAATATATTAGGATAACTGTGGCTGAAAATAAAATATTTCATGTTAGTAGAAAGGAGTTTTGAATACTCCCCACATGAAGACATCGTAATGTCTGAATAGACAAATATGCACATTTATGACACACTGTATTCTAATATCACCTGTATCCCCAGATCTATGTACAATTATGATGTGTCAATTAAAATAAAAATATACACTAGGAATATGATGTCTGTGTTGGGCATGATGGTCCATGTGTGTAATTCTAGCACTTGGGAAGTAGAGGCCATGTCATGAGCTTGAGGCCAGCCTGCATCACACGAAAAACATGTCTGGAAAAACAAAGTCTAGGCTGCTGTGGTAGCTCAGCCTGACGCCACCAGGCCTGATGACCTGAGCTCAAGCTCAGAACCCACATGATGGCAGTGAAGAACCGACTCCAAAATTGTCCTCTGACTTCCACATGTGCATCACGGTGCTCAAGCACATGTACATACACACCAACAAATAAGTAATAAGCACACACACACACACACACACACACACACACACACACACACACGTGAATGTATCTCTGATATGTTTTTCCTGACTTAAACAATGAATGTATCTCATTCCTCTTTAGATAAGCATTTCCTATGCAGCTGCTGACTTGAAATCGAGGGAGTCTCAGTTAAAAAGCAGCAATCTGAATTCATTGTGTAATGACCTCGTGACAAATTTGCACAGATGTTTTTATGAGCAAATTCTTATCAGCATTTTGAATGAACATCTTGCTCTTTCCCATAGATTTCAAGGGCCCCTAGGGAGAGTAGTTTATATTTCGGATTGCAGTCACAAGTCTATTTACATGGGGATTTCTTGCTGATTAAACACACACACACACACACACACACACACACACACAGAAATTCATAAACCCCTATACTGGAATCAGTGATTAAACACACCACTAAAGACCAGTCATGAAGCACACTGTTGACCTGGGCTTCAGTTACGAAAGGAACCAAACATAGAATCCTTCACTGTCACAGAACCCAATTCAGACAGCCATTAAGGAAACAGGGATCTAACCCAATCTCCTCCTGCCTTAACATTTTCAGTCTTACAGCCTCACTATTGAGTTCCACATAAAAATATGATTTTGATTTTGTTGTAAGCCTTTTGATAAGGTGAAGCTGTATCACTAAGATACCACTGTGGAAAAGTCCTCTGTCAAGAGAAAAGGTCACTTGGATCAAGTATTCTAGATACACATCAGTCTCTTTATGTCCAAAAAAGTAACTGAACAATCGTGAGAGAAATAGATCTAGAACAGCTTTTGTGGTATTATGTAAGCACAAATAGCTGTTTTTCTCATGGAGGTGTTCTTAGTTTTGAGAGCATGGGCTAGCTGGGAACAACAGTCAATAAGATCTTGCCCTGGATACTTTTCTATCACTGTGATGAAACACCATGACCAAGCTAACTTATGGAAGAAAGAGCTTATTGGGGGCTTGTTTGGAGTTTCAGAGGATGAGTCCATGAACATCATGGCAGAGAGAGTGGAAACAGGCAGGCAGGTATGGTGCTGGAGCAGTAGCTCAAAGCTTGCCTCTGATCCACAGGCCCAAGGCAGAGATAGGGTGCTATGGTGTGGGGTTTGGAAACCTTAAAGCCCACCTCCAGGAATGCACCTCCTCCAACCAGGCCACACCTCCGAATCCCTTCCAAACAGTTCCATCAACGGGAAAGCAAACATACAAATATACAAACCTATGGGGGCCAGTCTTAGTCAAACCACCACGGATCTCAAATTGAAATTAAGAGCATTGATATTTTCTACTCAAATGTCTATTTAATCTCTCTTGAAGATACAAGGTGGCTTGAAACAGAAAAGAATGAGAGCTGAACTGATGGGCTGAAATTATGACTTGGTCATAAACTTAGGATCTATAAGGCCCTTCGGGAATGACTGTCTCCATGCCCCTCTGGTGTAGAAATGGCTTGATGATGCCTCCCTCACAGATTTGTGTGCTCAGTTATTATTTTACTTTATACTTGTGTGTGTGTGTGTGTGTGTGTGTGTGTGTGTGTGTGTGCCTGTGTAAGTTTATGTATATCACATGCATACAGGATCTCTCAGAGGTCAGAAAAGGGTGCCAGATTGCCTGGTGTTACTGGAGGTATGAGCCTTCCTTCCAGGAAGTGAGCCCATGTCCTCCACAAGAACAGTAAGTACTCTGAACCCCTGGGCCATCCCTTCAGCCCTCATTTATTAAGAACTTGATAGACCCTCAGTAGAGTAGAATATGATCATTATAAGGCTAATGATGATTCTTTTAAAAATGTTGGCCAGTGGACAGTAACACCTATACTTAAGAATTTGATTCAGTACTTTCAAAACCACAATTTTTAAGTTAAGAGAGACCTTGCTGTCATAACCTGGCATACTGTTCATTTTCCACTTTGCAGCAATTAAAAAGAACAGAGGCATGACACATAACCCTGGGTTGGATCATTTTCCACCCACTTCCAAATGGAGAATGATTAATTTTTTTCTTAAAAGGGAACAAATACATAGTCATGAAGAGTTCCCAACATATTTCCTTATGAGAAAGCTGTAAAGCTCACTGCTTCTTCCCTCTTGGGCATAGGAAATATGTTTGTGGTGCCCTGGGCCAATGTCCTTGATTCCTTATAAGGAAGAGAGATGAAATGAAAGTCTTGTAGTTTATTTTTCACAAATATCTGAGATATATATTTATGAGTAGTAAATACTCAAGTCCATCACCTTTGGTAAAGACTGCCAATGTAATTCGGAGAAGCTGAAAATGGAGAGCAAAGGCAAGCTAGACAAGAGCAAACCTTGCTGTCGGCCCCTCCCAGATTCAGGACGAATGGGCTGAGTGAAAGCGAGGAGGGAATTGACCGTGGTAAATGCTGTACTCCACAGTGAGCAAGCACCCATTATGGTAGTATCCTAGAAGGCATCAGTTAGGCATTCCGAAAACTATGAGCACAAGTAGAAATATAGTAGCAACAGACCCTCGAGGTACACAATCAATCATGTCTTCAAAAATAAATAAGGGTGCTAAAAACTTCAGATTCTGTGAAACAATTATAAAAATTGGCTATTAAATTTTGATGCCGCAAATAAGCAATTCATAATGGGTGTGGTGGCTCATGTATACAATCCTAGCACTCAGAAGCTGGATTGTGAATTTGAGAACAGCCAAGAATACACAATAGCTTTGTTTTTTTTTTTTTAAAAAGGACCCAGATAAACAATCAAAAGGAAAAAGAAAAAAATGATTATTCTCAAAGGTAGGGAAAAATACAGATTCTCTGAGTAGACTGAAATCATCACAAAGCAAAACAAACAAAAAATGAAGAGACGGCTCAGTGGTTAAGAGCACTGACTGCTCTTCCAGAGGACCCGGGTTCAATTCCCAGCACCCACTTGGCAGCTCACAAGTATCCATAACTCTAGTTCCAGGGGATCTGACACTCACACAGACATACATGCAGGCAAAACAGTGCACAAAAACAAAATAAAACAAATATTAAGCCAATAATTGCCATTGCCAGACAAATGTTATTTTAAAAAAGTGTCTGAAACTATGGGGTGAGTCCAAAATATCTCCTGAAAAGTTATTTTTTTTCCTTAAAACTTACAATGCTAGATCAAAAGAAAAGAATTAATGAAAAATATAGCTGATTTAAAAAATAAAACTAGCCAGGTGGTGGTGGCGCACGCCTTTAATCCCAGCACTCAGGAGGCAGAGCCAGGCAGATCTCTGTGAGTTCGAGGCCAGCCTGGGCTACCAAGTGAATCCCAGGAAAGGCGCAAAGCTACACAGAGAAACCCTGTCTCGAAAAACCAAAAAAAAAAAAAAAAACTAAAGAGAATAAAACAAATTTAATGATAAAGCTAAATGAAGGTAATGACTAATACCAAGTGAGAAACTAGTACATTTAAAAGAGAGAGCTGACATATCAGAGCTCTGTTACTTACGAAAATAACAAACCCTTAATTAATAACTTGAAGAAGAAGTGACAGCAACATGCACTAACGAGGAAATTAAGATGGCGGTGGAATCACGAGCACAGAAGACACAGGCACCATCAACTGTTCATGCTTGACTACATGGGCCTATGTAGTGGGCAGCCATTCCAGCTTTGACCTGGAAGTTCCAAGCCCCATTGAGGCTTCGGTAACGGTCACACCTACAAGGTGGGGCTGAGAGAGGACCCTGAAGACCCGAGATCCGGATGCATGGGCTCTTGGTTCCTGAACCCTGGACGCTGGAGGTAGACCGTGCAGAGTTCTCCAGAGATCACCTCTGGACCGTGCCATACCTTTCCCACACCCTGTTACCTATCCCTTCACTTGTAAGTTACCCCACAAAATAAACCTCACTTTTAACTACATGGAGTGGCCTTAATAATTTCACCAGTAGGCCTATATTTTTAAAAATCAAAGTAAGCATGAAAAATGCACATTATTAAAAATGAACCCCTAAAATGAAAACTCTTGAAGTGCAATCACACAAAAATGAGAAAATTGTCCAGTTACATCCTGCTTTACACTCACACAGTAGTGCTCACCCAGGCATTTGGGAAACAGATGCATCCTAAGACATGGATGCTACTTGGAAACACTAAGAAAGATCCATCCCTCCCAAACCTTCCAATGATGTCATCGTAGCACAGGGAACTTGATGAAGAAAAGTCTGAGCCATCTAAACGCTACTGAGGGAACAGAATTAGTACTGACAACTTTTCCATACTCATTTTTTAGAAATAAACTTTTCAATCCCGTATAGTTTCAATGGTGAATTCTATGAACCACTCAGGAAGCACTCATAATGGAAAAAATATTCATAGAGAATAATAGAAAAATCAAAATGATTTCCCAGGATCTAGAGAGATGGCTGTGGGCAGAGTGCTTGGACATAAGCATGAGGATCTGAGTTCTGTCCCCAGAGCTTGTGCAAAAAGCTGGACATGACAGCAGGCACTAGTGAGCCCAGTGTCAGGGAGGGAGACAGAGAGAATCCCTCAGGCTCCCTGACCAGCTAGCTCGGCTGAATCAGCGAGTACTACAATGACCCAGTAAGAGGTCCTGTCTTGAAAAGTAAAGTGGAAGTGTGGCCACTGGCTGAGACATGCATGTGCACCCAGATATGCATGAACATACACAAATGCATACATGCACACACATAAATTGAAAGGCAGTCTTTCCTAGCTTTGGAAAGTAGCACATATTCAAACAGCAAAGGAAACCTGTATTAAAGATTCATTTCACTCATGAGTTCAAGCATAGCATCCAAAACACACCTTTAGTC
Source organism: Peromyscus eremicus (assembly GCF_949786415.1). NCBI lineage: Eukaryota > Metazoa > Chordata > Mammalia > Rodentia > Cricetidae > Peromyscus > Peromyscus eremicus. Next base: position 27,136,426 of record NC_081417.1, on the reverse strand, counting down.
ATTTAAAGGTAGTAATTCATATAATATATAGCATAACTATATATATATATGTATAAAACATACATATATTAAACATTGTTATCAAACTGGGTTCATCGGAAGACAGAGTTGATTTAGCTTTGCCAGTCTATCTCTGTCCTGCCAGCCAGCTCCTAAATCACTATATGGAGACAACTTATTAATTATGAAAGCTTAGTCAACATAGGCTTGTTTCTAATTAGCTCTTACAACTTAAATTAACCCATTTCTATTAATTTATATGCTGCCATGTGCCTTGTGGTTTGTTACCTCATCTCCTACATGACCTGCCTCCTCTGCATCTGGCTAGCAACTCCCCTTCTTCTTCTTCTTCTTCTTCTTCTTCTTCTTCTTCTTCTTCTTCTTCTTCTTCTTCTTCTTCTTCTTCTTCTTCTTCTTCTTCCCAGCTTCCTCTGTGCCTGGAAATCCTGTCTAGCTGTTGACCATTCAGTTTTTATTAAACCAATCAGAGTGATACTTTTCACAGTGTACCAAAAGATTACTACATAACAATTTAGTATTAGAAAATTTTTTACTAGTTTTACATGTTAATAGATGATCATATGACTAATGGCAGAAGTCAAGAGAAATTCATTGGATAAAAATTCAATACCCAGTCAAAATACAAAGCTCTCAGTAAAGCATAAATGGGAAGACAACTTTCTCTACTCCATAAAAGGCCCTCAGGAAAAGCTGCAGCTGGCACCATAGTGAATGGTGACATTGAGAACATTCCTTTTCAGATGAAGATAAAGCAAAAACATCTCTTATCACCATGTTGCTTCAGCATTCTATTGGCTATCCTTGCCCATGAAGGTGGATGGCTGGCAGGATTGCTCTGTGGATAAAGAGCTTGCTGTGTAAGTGTAAGATCTAGTTTGAGGCCGGGCGGTGGTGGCGCACGCCTTTAATCCCAGCACTTGGGAGGCAGAGCCAGGCGGATCTCTGTGAGTTCGAGGCCAGCCTGGGCTACCAAGTGAGTCCCAGGAGAGGCACAAAGCTACACAGAGAAACCCTGTCTCAAAAAACCAGAACTCAGGCATGGCCAGGTGTGGTAGTGTGCATCTCTGCTTCCCATGTCCCTGATAGGATATAGACACTGGACAATCCCTGAAGCTCAAGGACCAGCCAGCCTGGGTCACACACTAGAGAACAGTGAAGAAACCCTTTCCCAAAGCAGACACTAGAAAACAGTGAAGAAACCCTTTCCCAAAGCAGACACTAGAAAACAGTGAAGAAACCCTTTCCCAAAGCAGGGGAGGTGAGGGCCAGCACATGTCCTCTGACTTCTGCACACGGGACATAGCATCACACACACAAACCTGCATACATGCCATATACACAAGAAGGATTTTTTTTAAGTAAAATGAAAAGTATCTGAAAAGATCCATAGCTTCTGAAGTGGCAGAGAGCGTGAGCGTTTTCAAGGTCCTGCACATTCCTGCCCAAGTCACTCCTCTGTCCTCATATTCTGTCCAGCCTGTAGTCCTCTTGCTACTCCTGTGAGGCCCTCAGCTGGGGACCCTTTTGTCTCCTGTACCTTCTGCCTGAAGTTCTCCTCCAAAGTTCCTTGGATGGCTGACTCTATTATCGCTACCAACACCTCTTCCTGGGGTATTGGCCGCTGTATTTAAAAACTCCATCCTTTCCCTATGCCGCTTTTCCAGCCTCTTCTTCTTGTTGGTCTACTCTGCTTTCTCTAAAGAACTCCTTGACATCTGACCCTCTTCATGTCTTGTTTATCTGTCTCATCCTGTGATAATACAAATTTTACATTGATCGGGATTTTAAAAAAAACTGTTATCCCCTGGACCTTGAATGTCACCTGGAACAGAGGAATCCCTCAATGAATATTTATTAAATTGAAGAAGAAATTGTCTATGCAGAAAATCTAGAAGATTGTATTATTTGACTGAGTCAGAGGGTTTTTTTTTGTTTTGTTTTCTGCTTTTATTTTGTTTTAAACAAGATCCATACAGGATGTCACTGGGCTTCTACAACACAAATTGACTAGAAAATAAAATGTGAAAAATCTGTATATTTTTACTAAAGTGACAATGCATTTGAAATGTTTAGAACTTTTAAAATAAACACTGAAAGCTGATAAAAAGTGTGAAAGGAAACTGAAACAAATTGGTAAAGCACCACGCTTGGCTAGACAGTTAACACGCTATAGATTTGTCCCTTTGCCAGACTCAGCCAACAAAACCTCCTACACCAGGGAATTTGATGAGGTTCTGACATGTAATGAAAGGCAAAAGTGGTGTATGTAATCAAAGTACTCCCAGAGAACAAGACTAGAGGATGTCCCTCAGAAGTCACTGTGCACAGGACTAGAGGACCCTTCAGAAGTTACCGTGCACAGGACTAGAGGACCCTTCAGAAGTTACCATGCACAGGACTAGAGGACCCCTCAGAAGTCACCGTGCACAGGACTAGAGGACCCCTCAGAAGTCACCGTGCACAGGACTAGAGGACCCCTCAGAAGTCACCGTGCACAGGACTAGAGGACCCCTCAGAAGTCACCGTGCACAGGACTAGAGGACCCCTCAGAAGTCACCGTGCACAGGACTAGAGGACCCCTCAGAAGTCACCCTGCACAGGACTAGAGGACCCCTCAGAGGTCACCGTGCACAAGACTCCCATCAGAAGTCATGGGGGAGTGATTGTGATTAAGATGCTATGGTAGCCATAGAGAAACAGATAGGTAGGTGGGTATAGAATTGAAAAGAATCAGGAAACCAGCTCACACCTGTGACACATGGACTCACAGTGGGATCAGGGAGTCAAGGGTGTGTTTAACTTCAGTACTGTTTTGTTGATGATATTTGTGCTTCATGGGTCTCATTTAACCCCTGAAGGACTTGTGGTAATTAAACTCTTCCTCTAACGCCTTTTCTTTCCTTCCTTCCTTCCTTCCTTCCTTCCTTCCTTCCTTCCTTCCTTCCTTCCTTCCTTCCCTCCTTCCTTCCTTTCTCCCTCCCTCCTACCGTTCTCTGTCCCTCCCTCCCTCCCTCCCTGCCTCCCTCCCTCCTTCCCCCCACCTCTCTTCTGTGTGCTCTGTCTGTCAGAGGTCCATGTAACTCAGGCTAGCTTCTAACTCACTGTATTGCTGAGGATGGCTTTGAACTCCTGAGAAACTTGTCTCTACCTCCCAGTTGCTAGGGTTACAGGAACTCACCACGGTACTTTTGGCTTCATGCTAGGCTGGCACTCTCCCTCCTGCACTGCACCCCCATGCCTCTAAGAAATGTCTTAAATATTTGTTAGCTTTACATAGTACTTGAGTCTTCAGTCGATGGAAACAGATTTTGTGCCTGATATGAAGTACAGATTCTTATTTATGTATTTTCTACAGTTGCCTCAGTCTGATACTCAATGACTAATCTGCCATCAGTCAGATTTTCATATATTTCTGGATGTTTCCTGGGATCTCTGTTCTGGCTTGTATAAATATGAAAACGATGCCCAGCCTCATTAGTCACAGAAATGCAAATTAAACCATTTCCAATTCACCACATTAGCCAAATCAAAGCTTCCACCAGTGTTGGATGTTTATGCAGACCCAGAAGCATTGCTGCTAGGGTGATGTTCACAAAACCCTTTGAGAAAAATTTGACAACACTCTGATAAGTTTGAACTGTGTGATCCGACAATTCAGCTCCTAAGCATGTTCCTCAGAAGAGTTCTTGCTCACATGCACACCATGATGCACACTATATTCCACAGCATCACTGCTTGTGATTAAAACGCTGGAGTGAAACTAAACAGCTGGACAAACAGCTGTGCTGTGATCCCACACTGCAAGCTGAGCTAGTCTCAGTCACACATGCTAACGTGGAGAAACCTGAGAATCAGGCCTGGAGTAAAAGAGGCAGCTGCCAGATGAACAATGAATGTTAAAGAAGATGTACAAAAGTGATAAATGGGTAAAGAAAGGCAAGGAGTGACTGAACATTCAGTATGAGCTCATTTCTGGGGTGGGTCGATGTGAGAGAAGAATATTCAAGGATGTATGGATGCTGCATTCACATGACTGTCTAAACTGTCTATAAATCTATGTCAACTTCCATATACACTGCATGTTTTATAATGATACTTTCATAGGAAATAATCACCATATTATGTTGGTACAGTAGCTTTGGAAGCCCTTGAGGATGACTATCAGGGCTCTGTTGAAACCCATTAAAAGAAAACGATTTATTACTGGTTAGAAGCCTAGGATTTACCTCTGGTCCCAGGTAGATACATGACACTCTGATCTGCCCCCATGATTAGAGCATTGCGTACTACTGTCTCCTCTGGGAATAGTTATCCAGATGAGCCTGTCCATCACCTAGACCAGGGACCACTACCCAAGAGGCCTGATTCACCCAAATCCATGTTAAAGAGATGTGCGTTTCCTTCCCGTGGCCCCTCCTCAGGGTCATCATTCACGAAGCTACCGCTGTGTACTCTGCTAAGCATGCTTGCTTTTCTGGGTTACTCATAAAACCGTGTTTTGTTTTGTTTTTTGTTGTTGTTTTTTTTTTTCATTTTCTTCTTTTTATCTCTTTTCCCAAAACCTAAGTGTGCCTTCCCTGACACCCTGGGCTTTCTCAAGCTGTCTTTGTAACTGCCCCTGTCCTGTCTGCCCTGTGACTGTCTACAAACAGCATGGTTTTCTCTCTTCTTTTTCTGCCTCCTGCTGGCATTGCTGAGGTTAACAGCTTGCCTAACCTTTTGTTTTCCCTTAAATTTAAAAAAAATTGTCCTCCTCTGTTTTTAAAATTGTCCTTTTAAGTCTATTTTTAAATTCTCTCTTAATGAGACTAAGAACACAAAGGGAGAACCCCAACTTCCCCAATAATGTATGGCACCCAAAGTGGGGCCCCCAACATTTAGTGTGATAATATAGCAAGGATCATTATGTTTTGTGTTGTGTGTTTTGTGTTCTTATGTCTGCCCTCTTGTATGTATGAGTATTTATGTGTGGGGGAGGGGGCGCCTGTGGAACTCAGAGTCAACATAGGGTGTTTTCTTCTTCAAATGTTATCTACCTTTCTTTTTTAAAAAATTACATATTTATTTATTTATTTAATGTATGTGTGTATATATGTATGCATGTGTGTACATATGTGCGCACATGTGCTTGGGCAATTGTGAAGGTCAGAGGACAGTGAGGGAGTCAGGTCGATCCTCCTAACACATGATCCCCAGGTTCAAATCCTGGGTGTCAGACTTGGCAGTTCTCACCTTTACCCACTGAGCCATCTTGCCAGCTCCACAGGAGGCAACTTTACTTACCATTTTACAGGTTCCTTCCCAAAATTAAATGTCACAGAAGCATGAAAAACCCTTGGCAACATTCCAGAAGAAAAGCACACTGTATAGAGTGCTTCAGTCCACGCTCAGTGGCTCCTTGATGAACCCTCTGATTCTGGGTATGTTTGGCCAGGATCACCTTCCTGCTCAGTATCCCTCAGTATTGGGTGCAAGCACTTTCTCCAGTCTTTGAAAGAATTATTTTTAAAAGGCATTATGGAAAAAGTTTAAAATAATTTCAGTTGTCAAGAAAGAAAATCAAGGCTTCTAACAGATACAGGGAGTGGAGGTTAGGGACCAAGGAAACTTATAGCTTGTAGTCAAGGCCAGGACACTGAGGCACCAAACAGTAAAATTTTCAGGGCAACACAAGGAGCAATCTGGAACAAACACTCCTTGAGAGTACTAGCAGTGCTCTGGCAAATTTTATCATCCAGCTCGTGTGTATTTGTGCAAATGTGTGCATGTGCACTCTGCTCAGGAGATGCACCATCTTGCACCATCCTCTGAGCACATGATTATTAAGTGCTGCCCTTCATTCACATACTGTGTAAGTACAGGTTATAGATCCCATACCCTCTAAATCACTTTTATTGGTTATATTTTCCAGTGACTGCTTTATAAAAAGTCACCTTGGAATTTTCTATAACTTCTCTCCAAATTATATAAAATCAGTTGTTTACCGTAGTTTCTAGAAACAATTACTCAAACCAAGCTGTGAATAATCTTGCCTGATTTTCTCCCTTCCTCTCTCCTTCCGTCTCCTCTTTTTCTTTTTGGAGACAAGGTGTAGCTCAACTCAGTCCTTCTGCCTCACCTTTCAAGTGCTTACATTGTTTATTTCTTTATTGGCAGGGAGTTACTTCCTCCGTGTCCCTAAACTCAAGCATTGAATTCCGTTCCAAGTTTGGTTTATTCCTTGCAGTAACTAAATTCAACTCTTATCCCGAAGTTTGCAATAAACAAAGACTGAGCCACATCAGAAAAAATACTTGATTTTTTTCTCAAGCAGGAACAGTTGTAAAATCCAGTTGTTCCTTTCTCTGTAAGGACAGCTGACATTGAGGGGCTGGATGCTTTGCAGTCAGTGTGGCTCCGCAAAGGAGGGATGTGTTTTGCAGCGTTGATGGGAGTCACACACATCAGTTTCCATGCCTGTCCAGTGGCGCTCCCCTAAGGAGGGTGAGGCTTCCTCGCGTCCATCTAACCCTCTCTTACCACCCTGATTCCTAGTATTCATCTTGTCTCTTTACTCATCTTCCGCTCGCTTTCTCTAGGAACAGACCAACTCACAGGATTCAATTTATGAGCCATAAAATTTCTCGAGCCGCTGGAATGGCGCTGGTATTTCAGCCACAAGCAGCGAATTTCTCAATTTCATTCAGACCCAGGGCACACTGGCCTCTGATCACTGCCAGCTCTTCGGAGCTCGCTCTCTCTCTCTCTCTCTGGATTATTTCTTAGCTGTTCTGTTTTCTGGGAACTCTTCTGGGAGACAATGGGGAAACAAAGAGGAATGGATCCAGTCCACTTTCTGGTGCTGAGAAAACCCTCCCCTGGCGACAAGTCAAGCCTGGGGGTGGGGTGGGAGGAGAAAGAAAGAAACAAATTGTTCAACCAGCTACTGGGTTGAAGGAAATTACTTCAGATATTGGCAGAAACTGACAAATCTTTATCACATAGGCTCCACATGAGTATTTCCTTTTGTTGTGGATTCAGGCCATTTTTTAAGGTGGATCTCCTGATTTATTTTGTGCATCTCCAGGGTGTGTACATAGCAAACTTGCCTCATCCTATCAAAGTCAGCATTATCACGCTCCCAGGAAAATCTATGAAGCGGGTTGAACAAGCAGAGCAATGGTCATCTCTGTAGACAGATGACTTCTCACTGAGTAACTCTATTTGAGCTGAATGCTTTAACAGTGATGTCGGTCTCTGGGGTCATTTATAAATAGTCCATGTCCACAGCAGTTAGGACATTAGTAAATCTTTAGCAGCATTCCTACTGTTGGCAGAAATTCACTCAGATATATTTATGCTTATTGCTATACAGAAAGTATGTGTTTAGGGAGGTAGGACTGAGTGGTTAAGAGTGTGTAGTACTCCTGCAGAGGACCAGAGTTTGATTCCAAGCACCCACATCAGGCAGATCCCAACACCTGTAAGTCCAGCTCTAAATCATCCCTGGACTCTGACATCTCCAGACACTGCACACATGTTCACATACTCACACTCAGCAGCACACAAAATTAAAATAAAATTTAAAAAGAGAAAGTGTGTCTGATTTTAGATTATTGGGACCCATAATTATGAACAGTTAATGAAACTGGAAAATATAAATTAGATATGAAAAGAAATTCATTTTATTTGTAGATCTAATAACATGTCTGGGGAAGTCTAAAGAAAACCAAGTCAAAAATGTAATAAATAAAATCATGAGGCTGCAGGGGGTGGGGGGGCGCGGGAGGAGGGAGAACAAGGGAATCCGTGGCTAATATGTAAAATTAAATTAAATTATAAAATTAAAAAAAATCATGAATTTGGCTGGACTTGGTAGCACACTCCTATAGTCCCATTGCCTAGGAGGTCAGGATCAGGAACTCCCATGATCCCATTGCCTAGGAGGTCAGGATCAGGAACTCCCATGATCCCATTGCCTAAGAGGTCAGGATCAAGAACTCCCATGATCCCATTGCCTAGGAGGTCAGGATCAGGAACTCCCATGATCCCATTGCCTAGGAGGTCAGGATCAGGAACTCCCATGATCCCATTGCCTAGGAGGTCAGGATCAGGAACTCTCATGATCTCATTGCCTAGGAGGTCAGGATCAGGAGCTCCCATGATCCCAGTGCTTAGGAGGTCAGGATCAGGAACTCCCATGATCCCATTGCCTAGGAGGTCAGGATCAGGAACTCTCATGATCCCATTGCCTAGTAGGTCAGGATCAGGAACTCAAGGCAACAACAAGAAATCAGGAAATTAATCCAATTCACAAGAACCAGGAACAAGTCTTGAAATCTTGAAGTTAACATCTTTCTTAAACCTAATTTTTGATGCTATCAAGAGCATAAAGTAAAAATCATTTTGTTCACTTGAATGCTATTAAATACAAGACACAACTACTTACCAATTCATCTTAAATCAGCAATAGCAATGTAACACTCCCGATTGCTGGCAAATGGACAGCCTTACGCAGATAGGCCTATGTGAACATATTTGCAATCCCCCTTTCTTTTCATTTTTTTTTTTTTTGAAAAATGCATTTGGGAACATATAAGAGACATTTAGCAAATATTTGCTTAAGCACCTATGTTCTCTTGATGAAATGGGAAAAAAATCCATAGAATACTTGCATTAGATTAAACAGCATGGCTAAGAAATAGAGAGCAAAGAAAGAGGCTGGAGGGGAGTGGCTGTCGTTAGAAAGAGAAGGGAGAATGGAAATTTTATGAACCAATGGTCGTTTTGAAGCTTACTTAAATACACAGGAAGGTGTTTAAGTAATTTAAGAACAGCACAGAACATCCCTCGTTTTTTTCTAGTCTCTTCCCAAGCTTCCCTTCTGCCCTGATGAGCTGTCCTTCATGCGGTATTTCCTTTCCCATTTCACTGTTTTCAAACAATAACGAGAAGCATTCGGGAGGAGTTGACTCTGCAGCTGCAGGGCCGGTCATTGTTCTTTGTCCACTTAGAGCAGCGGTGCACACGGAGAGGTCAACTGCCACCATGTGATGACTTCTGGCAAGCAGCGAGGGAGACAGGTCGGGGTTTGCGTGACACAGGACATGTTTTTCCTCACCAAGGAAAACAAGTCAAGGGTTTGTTACCTCGCTTTTTAAAAAATGACCTGTTCCTTGTGCAAGGAGTGAGCGGAGCTGCTGAAAGAGTGGTTCTGTGTGAAGGAGTTGTGCCTGTTTGCTCAGAGGACACGGAGCGAGGGATGGGGCTCTATACAAAGGACTCAGAGAAACTGACTTGTGGTGCTGCCGAAGGGGAAATGAAATAGATGTGACCCTATTTTCTCTATGGTAACCATCCAAGTGCGTTTAATAAAGCGTAGGAGGTGGGTGCTTATTTCACTGAAGGAAGAACAGCATACATTGATTTTCTTGAAATAGTAGGGGGGAAAAAAGGCCCCAACTCCCTCTTTACTCTTTAAGTTTATTATTGGCAGGAATATGGAAATGGAACAATCTGGACGCCATTGGTAACCTCTTCCCCTTCACATTGTGAGACTCCAGGCAGAGCTGGCGGAGTAGAGCTCACCTGACATGTGGAGCTACTAAGTAGATTTCAAAAGGCCAGAATTCTCATCTCCTCCAAAAGTATCTCTCCAACCTTGACACTGTCAACAAGCAAAAAACCAGATGGGTGTGTTGTCTGCGTGTGTACCTTGTCCCTCACCAGTTATCACAGAACACTTTCTAAGGGGAAGCAAGACACAAGAAAGGCCAGCAGCAGGGGATGGCCCAGCTAGGGTAGGCCTGATTCTTGCCTTGGAAGGAAAACTAGATTCCAGAAGGGAGAGGGGAATACTCCAATCTAAAATAAAATAAACCAAACCCAAAACCAAACAAACAAAAAACTATTCAGCATAGTTCCTATGCACAATGAAACATTCAACTCCAGAGGTCATCAATGACTCTTTCCCCCAGTACTGGGGATAGAGGCCAAAGCCTTGTTGACATGAAGCAAGTTCTAACCATTGAGCTTCATTCCCAGTTCCCATTACTCTTAGTGAATGCAAACTTTCAGATTCTATTTTATTCAGGAGAAGAAAGATGCCTCATGAACACTTGCTCCTGGGAAATGAAATCTGAGCATTACAGGGTACAGTAAAGCAGCTACATGGCACTATTTATCTCTAGAAAAAGTGTTCTCAAGCTTGAGGTTCCTTTTAGATCAACACTGGCCAAGAACCAGCTGCTGAGAACCGCATTATGTCCTAGGTCATGGACAGGTTCCAGAAATGATAGTTTTCTTCCTGTGTGTTATCAGGTATGGGTTCCACCCTGATACTCAGTTCAAATGGTTTAGTTTACGAGACTACAAAGGGAAAATGAACAGAAGCATTCACTTGTCTTCTCAGCAGGGTCCTATTAGGTGCACACAGTGGAAATTCCCCCCAGAGGGAAGGAATTTAGGAAAATCAGCTGCTTAAATGAAATCCATGAAGGTATTGAAGCAGTACTAAGGTTGAGATATTGTTACAGTGTGTGTGTGTGTGTGTGTGTGTGTGTGTGTGTGTGTGTACATGAGTACCTGTGTGCGTCCATCTGTAAGAGGAACCTGCATTGTGCCTCAGCTCTTCTCTTATTATGCCTATGCCCAAGAAAGTTAAGAGCCATCGTAGATTGAAAACTTTGAAAGAATGCCTTTCACTTTCAAAGGGTAAAGACTGAAGGTCCGGCTTGTAATCAACAGTTTCTAACGTCATCTGGTGGAGCGCTACATCAAACAGATTGCAAGATGATAATTAGATTCATATTGGTATGAAGTATCAATGCTAATTAGCTTAATTGATTGCACAGTCAAAAATCTCCTGCATAATTTACTAAGCTACTGTTGATGAAATTTGCACCATTTTGAGGTATAAAGAGGAATGGAAGTTGGCTAGAAGCTTTAGGAAAGCATCCTTCTTTCTGAAGATGCTGGGGTAGGTAGGATGGTGCAGTATGACTGTATGGAGCCCTCTTGGTGCAGTTCAAATTCCTACTACATCTTCCATGCCAGCTTCAATCCTCTCTCTTCTCACACCTGGCACTAATGTAAAAATAAGTCATGGAGATTCCCAACATCTTCATTCCCAGACTTGTTTCTTCAGGTTGGTTTTAATTCTTTAAAGATGGGTAGTAGGTCGATAAGAATTCCTTACCTTATAATCCTCCTATCTCCTTCCCCACAGTGGGACTACATCCCCCACAGTATTTGAAACTCTAGAATAATAATCTTGTAATTGTTGTATCTTTCAAAAACAGCTAAATGGGAAAATAATCTGACAAAGCTGTGAAAGTTCTATGTTGAGAAAATTACTTAAAACCAACCACCAGAAATTTATTATCTTTATTTAAAGAACAATATGAAAATTTTAGGATAGAGCAACTATTTAAATCATGTAAATTTCATTTTGATAAATAATTACTAATAATTTTTATATATGCAAAATCAAATTCAAAGATGCTGTGTATCACATTGATATTTGAAAGTAAAGTCGGCATAATGTAAAGTTTAGAAAGAAAACGAATTTTATCCAGAAAATCAGCTTGCCATATTGGACTCTGATGAATAACTTAATAAAGAAACTGAAGACATTTAAAAGGCTATTTATTTTGTTCAACTCCCTTTGTTAAGGAAGAGTCAACAGATAAAGACTGTGTGTATTTGGGGTATATGGTGTGATGTTTGGATACACCTAACACACACTCAGTTGTCCATTAGTGTCTTGTAGCAAGTCACTGATCTTGCCTAAGACAATTCTTTGAATTATGTTCCAGGAAGTTTATAGATGTCCATTTCCTTGGGGTCATTTACTGGATCTTTGGTTTGTTTCTTTAGTAGTGTCACATTTCCTTCAATACTCGTGGTCTTGTGGTGTTACAGTGGTATCCACACACACGCTGCTGTAGGTAACCAGTCTAGGCTTTCTCTAAGAGAATCTCCATGACTTATTTAGCTCTGAGGCTAGTAAGAGTCCAGCAGACCAATTGCCAGTGCTGGTGGCAAGCTTGCTCCCAGACTTCTTTGGCTGTCTAGCCAACTGTCTGGGTCAGTGGATAGACCTGTTTGGGGATCCAAATTGAAGCCTGGCAGGGTGGTATGGTGATGTGGTAGGCCAGGAGCAGGATGCCAGTTATGATCAATACTGTTGCTGGTTTGTCTTAAATGATATCATATTGACAGGAGGAATAGGGGGATCGTGTGAAATCATGTGCTAAACAAGTAATGTATTAAAGAAAGAGGGGTCCCATGGCTGAGACGACATCAGGTAAGGGCATACATTATAGACAAGCAGCAAAGGGTCAAAAGGTGCCCAAGGCTGTGCAGAGTCTGAGGCTAACCAACGAAAAACAGCCTAAAAACCTGTGGCTTTAAAACAGGGAAAAGGACTGATTTTTATCTTACCCTTTCCAAACTGATAACCCAAACTGATTTATCATGGTGCTTTCGGTCACACCATGCTCGGTTCTCCTGACAAACTTTTGCGTTGCAGAGGACAATTGGTGCATGTGATCACTGTTGGACTCTCGGTGACCTCACTGAGTCTGGCATAGGACGTGTCGATGGATGAATGAAAAAAAGTGATTGATCAAGATCATCAAGGTAGAGAAATGTGATTCTAATGTGGCCTCATTACCTCAAATCCTTTATTTCTTTTATAACCTTAACTTCCATCAAACACTGGGAATACACTTCTCCTTTTTCTGATCCCCAAGCAATAATAATAATAATAATAATAATAATAATAATAATAATAATAATAAAGTTTTTCAGAAGTCATGATCTTTTTATTAGTAGGAAGGGTAGTAGACTGTGAATCTCAAAAATCAAAGTTTTGAGTGCATCTGCATATAGAAATAATAAAGAATAAATATACGTTTCTTTAAAAGTAGGTGTTAACAATTTTTTCTATAATGGGGCAAATAGCACATATTTTCAGCTTTTTACTCCATGTGACTTCTTACAATTCCTCAGTCCTGCCATTTTAACACAAAACCCACAAAACTATCAGACAACATGTAAGTGAACAGATGTGTCTGTGTTGGTACAGTTGCAGGAGATGGTATGAACAAGCAAAAATGTCCACAATTCACTCTATTTCTACAGTGTGACGATTTAAAATCAGTTTGGGTTATCAGTGTCCAATCAGTCTAGGATTGCAGGAAATAAAACATTAAGACTAACCAAAAAATGGTTTCCTGCCTGAAAACACAAAATATGTCTAGTTTTAAACAAAATATTTTTGGTTTGGAAATTGTCGGGTCTGTCCTGGCACATATAACAGAGAAAAGAATGTGGTTCGAATCTTAGATGGTCATTTAATAAAAAACCCAGAGCCAGATATCAAGGTGAAAGCTGAAAGATCAGAGAAGCAGAGCAGCCAGCCACTAGTTCTTACCTCTATGAAGTCCTCAGTCTGAAGAGAGTGAGTTCTTGTGTCCTCATGACTTATATACCTTTCTGTGTCCTGACATATTACTCTTGGAATTAAAGGTGTGTGTCACCACTGCCTGGTTCTGTTTCTCTCATGTAGCACAGTGTGGCCTTGAACTCACAGATATCCAAATGGATCTCTGCCTCCTGAGTGATAGTATTAAAGGTATGTACCACCACTGCCTGATCTCTATGTCTAATTTAGTAGGTGGCTCTGTCCTCTGATCCCCAGGGAAGTTTTATTGGGGTACACAATTTATCACCACAAAAGAACAAATTTCAAATACTTCTATATGCTCTGGGGGAAACTTAGACATCATACCTAGTTACCATAGAGAAATGAGGGAGAAAATCAGTAGAAAGAGATATAGACATATTACGGAGGAGGAAGAAGCAGCATTTCCGAAGCCGAAGGCAAATGGATCTCAGCCCGTGCAGAAAGAGAGCAGCCAGCTTTCTCCCTGGCTGCACGAGGCGCTGATATGGTTGGGCATGCTCTGTAGAGTGCTGGTGTGTCATCAGAGACAGGCTGTAGCGTAATCTGTTACAAAGCAGCACTAACAGTGAATCTTCAGGATAAGAGTGAGGTCTCTACACTCATTCACAGTCACAGTTCTGTTGTGGTTAGAGAGGAATTAACTAAGAAGTGGGAGGAATTAAAGGAATTGATTATTTTACTCTTGGGAACCTTGATACACACACAACACACACACCGTAATATACATATTATGAATATATATACATATATGTATATAGTGGTATATATATAATTATGTATAGTCAATTTCAAATGTGGTTTTGGTCTATTCATTCACATTTTTTCATTTTGGAGAGGAAAATGAGAATCTTAAAATACCTTCTGAGAGCATGATTTTCAGTAGTTCTGGTTCTGTTGGAGACCATGGATGGGTTAAACAGCTTGCTTTTCGGCTACTAGATAGATAATTCCTCCACAGCTGGAATGGTGAACTCTTGCTAAATATTCTCATGAGAAACATACATATAGTGTCAAAACCAGACAGACATGATTTCAAAGCATTCCTTTGATCTCTTGGAATGCCTCCATCATCCCGATTCACAGCTCAAGCCTGTTTCCAACACTGCTTCTTATTTGACCTCAAATTTGTATTGCGGTTTTACACACTAGGTGGTAAGACATGAAAACACAGAGACTCGGGGCTTCCACAGCACCCGGCAGAGCCTGAGATACTGCAAGCCAGAGAGACCCAGGGGCTTTTGTTTTGTTTTTGACTGTCGACTTGTTTCTTGGACATCAAACGTCCATCAGTTTGGGATTGTTGTTGGGAGTCACACAAACAGTTGAGATTTTACCTTTGTTTCTGAAGAATGACAGAGGGTGTGTTTCCTATATGTCGTAGGGTTTTTCCATTTCTTCCTTCTTAAAGTGGGACATTAGACTATGACCTGCTGGTTTTTGTTTCCCTCGGCAAGTCTTGGCTCATCTAAAGACAACCTTTATATAGACCAAAGGGCATTTAGACTATACTTTTGTAAATTTTGACAAGACTTAAAGGAGAAAGATTTCATTATCTGAGAAGTACCCTCTTTGGCATCGAAAAAGGGTCCACATTAATGCACAGTGACACAAATAGATGGTTTTGTGTTTAACTTCGTCTTTAATAACTTTAACACACCGAGAAACACACTAAATCTCTTTCTGTATTTTTATGTGTACAATTTGAATGAACTACCTCCTGCTTGGGATAGGTTTGGATTTGCTCTGGGGGACATTGCCCAAAAATTTCATACTACAAAACAGAGAAGGTTTGTGTATCATCATAGGCTGGTAGATCTCAGCTGGAGTCTGTCACGGAAGCAAAGAAACTCTCCTATTAGTATGACTTTCCAACCTCTTCTTAAGACTTTGAGTTTGTTAAATATGCTTCCTATTTCCAGTTTTGTTGGGAGCCATGCAGCCTAGTCTCAGATCAGCATATGACTACCTGTCCAACAGGTTTCCTCCAGGCAAAGCGCCTGTGGAAATGGACTCTCACTTGGTCAGGACCAGTAGTCTCCGGGACAGCACAGGAATTTGCAAAATTCAAGCAGCTTGCAGGCTCTTTTCTCTCTCATTATATTGGTGATTCTTTGGATGGTTTTTAGTTTTACTTTGTCAGTCACACATGCAACAGCTGTAATTTTCCCTGGAAATTCTCTTCCCTTTCAAATATTTTCCCCTAAGTTTCAGCGGGGGACTAATGCTTCTAAAAAATCTCTTAACTGGAACTACTAACTACAACTCTCAATCCTAGGAACTTTTCTGACTCAATGGAGATAGTTGAGTACATATGAGAAAGCAACACTTGGAACATTAACCATGTTTCAGGGTTCTGGAAAGGAGAGCAGTGCATGCATACGCAGAATAGGGGGAGTGCCTCAGGAATACACAGTGCCAACTGTTGAGAGTTAGTTCCCTGGACGCTAAGCATAGAATCATTGGTAGGCTCTGGAATGCTCCAAGAGGAAAAAATACAGTGCAAAATGTGGGATGGATAGAGCCATCTTTACCATATGTAGGAGCTTATTTTGGTGGAAGAAGTATGGTATAGTGAGATAGAAAAAGAGCGCTTTATCCAAGTCTGCCTTTTACAAAGAGGTTGAGACATGGGACCTCTTATAAGAAGGGAACTGTATAAAAATGTATCTTGCAGACATGAAAGAACTGTCTGGGTTTAAATATTGTTGTACTTAAAGCATTGTGTCTATTAACTTTGTAACCGCAAGTAGCTGCCAGCTGTAAGTGCTGGGAGAGCAGGATGGCTCTACTCTGATATTTAGTTAAGCCTTCAAAAATGCTGGACTCTGTGTTTAGAATAATGTGTATTTGGGGAAGCATGAAGGGGAACAACGGGGGCTTTCATAATGTATTCCTTAAATTGGGATGTATTTCTTAAAGTAAAAATAGAAGCCAATAGTAAAGCTGTTCATGTAACCCTGGTAAGAAAAACTCTGAGTGTAAATAAAGACTGCCTGAGCTATTCGGGGCCACTAGAGTGCAACCCACTTGGTGGTCAGAAGTTTTCCTTGTGCCGATGCCCCTTCCCCACCTCAGGACCTGAACGTGAGCTAAGGTTGGACCCTGGCACAGTTTGTTTCAGGTATGGACTTACTAACTGCTTGCCACTGAAAGGTACGTGTTGCCTTCTCTGAAAGCGCTGCCCACCAGTTTCTTCGTTAACTACCGCTTGGTTCCTCAACCAACACCACACTTTTTAGTGTGGTGCAGAACCTTATTTATATATAACCACTTTTAAGATCATTTTTACATTTTATTTATATGCATGGGTCTGTCTTAGTTAGGGTTTCCATTGCTGATAAAACACCATGACCAAAAGCAACTTGGAGAGAAATGAGTTCTTTGTTCAGGTTAACAGTCTATGACTGAAGAAAGTCAGGGTAGGAACTCAACTCAGACACCTGGAGGTAGGAACTGAGGCAGAGGCCATGGAGAAATGCAGCTTACTGGCTGGGTCGGCCAGCTTTCTTATACCATCCAGGATCACTTGCCTAGGGCTTGCACCAACCCCAGTGAGCTGAGCCCATCTACATCAATTGTTATTCAAGAAAATATACTGCAGACTTGTGTGCAGGCAAATCTTATGGAGACATTTTCTCAATTGAGAGTCACCCTTTCCAAATAACTTTAGCTTATGTCAAATTGACACTAAACTAACTAACACAGAGTGTGTATGTCTGTGTATCATGTGCATGCTTGGTGCCTGTGGAGGCCAGAAGAGAGACCAGACCACTCAGTACTAGAGCTACAGATGGTTGGGAGCTACCATGTGGATGCTGGAAATTGAAACCAAGTCCTCCAGAATAACAGCCAGTGCTCTTAACCTCTGAACCATCTCTCTAGCTCCCATATATAGTAAATGTTATATCCACCAAGTTAGTGTAGATTATGCTGGGATACTAAATACTCTCCATAAAAATAGTGGCTTAAATATTGAAAGAAATTTTACCTTAAGGACACATGCCATTATCTTTTGGTTTCATGTTTATTCATTTCAATCTCTCAGGAACCTAAGTTAATCAAAATGCAGCTACCAGGTCAAATACTGTAGACTGCCACTCCTCAGAACAAAGAGACCTGTGAAAGGCTTATATACTGACAATTAAATGCAAAATCCCACAGACTCATCTGTCCCTTCTGCTCTACTCAAGATTCACTGACCAGAGCCGTATGTCCACCACTGATGGGACATATTGTGTGTCCAGAAAGAAATAACTTAAAATAATTGATGAGAAGTCCTTGTAACTGTTACAACGAAACATACCTCACCTCCCTTCCATTCATAAAGTCACACAATGTAATTATGATGGCTCAAAGAAATTTTGGAGTGACCCAAGGAGGCTACAAAAAGTTATTATGGTACATGCATGAAACACTGTTATTTAGAGAAATAAACCTACTCCGATTTTAGTTCTTTGGAATGTCTGTCAACAGCAGCTCTGGGAGACCGTAACTAACTCTATGTTCAGCTCACACCCCGTGAGCTACTCTTTTTGTTCCCTGATTTCTGTCCCTGGAACAAGTATGGTCAATTCTAGTAAACCCCCA
Organism: Peromyscus eremicus; assembly: GCF_949786415.1. Taxonomy (NCBI): domain Eukaryota; kingdom Metazoa; phylum Chordata; class Mammalia; order Rodentia; family Cricetidae; genus Peromyscus; species Peromyscus eremicus. Next base: position 27,118,368 of record NC_081417.1, on the reverse strand, counting down.
GAATGGGACACAGCATTTTCAGCTGGTTTCTATACAGTGTGTCGGCCAGCAGTGACAGCAGAGAATTTCTAAGCAACCGGTTTCCCACAGACCTCCAATGCCCTGCTGTTCTGAGGGCCTTGCTGAGGTGGTAGTCACAAGCAGACGCATGCTTGTTTGGTGAAAGTGTCGAGTATTTTAGGCACATTGACAGAGCGTTCGGGAAGTCACTCGGTTTGATTATATAGAAGTTGCTGGCCTCAATATGGCTGGTCCAGCCGGAAGTATCCTGCACTTCACCATATCTTTAAACTCTCCTTCCAGGAGTTGAAAGGAAAGAGTTCTCACGTAATGGTTAATGTGCAAATTATAGTTTATGATTTATGAACTTTAGGTGTAGTGATTAAGACCAGAGATAAAGGAAACCGGCAAACCAAACTCCAGACTTTCCGCTCCACCACATGACACCATTGGCCACAGACAGAGCGACACAGGTAACATTTAACAAGGCAGGGTATAGGCTCAAACCCTGAGAGAGGAGTGAGTGAGTTTTGGAAGAAGAGAGCATGGAGTCTCTGTGGTTGGCAGCCGAAATCCTACCTTTAGGGTCTGATTGTGAAATCTAACTGTTCCTGCTTCTCTATCTTACTGAAGTTTGGTCTGTTAGCCTAGGAATTTCAGCATCATCTTCGGCAGCCTATCATTGCACCTTCTTAGCTGGCTTCAGTCATGGTAAACACGTGCTATCCTGCAAGGTCAGGAATCTTTAGATTCAGAGGAATATGATATCAAAACACAGTTTTACTTCTATGGTCAAAACAAAGACTCTCAAAGTGCCTAATTAATGGAAAGATCTCTTGGAACAGATAGCCTGTAAGCAATTCTCCCTGCTTGAGCAGGTCTTTCTGCAAAGTTTGAGTTCAAAAGGTCATGATTCCTTTTATGACTTGTTCATAAAGACGCAAGTTCAGAATTCTGTGTCCCACTGTATTGTGAAACATGGAGGTCACATAACAAATACTTGACTCAGTCTATTCTTTTTTTAAGATTTATTTATTTTATGTGTATGAGTGTCTTGCTCACATGTATATTGTACCTGGTGGGCATGAAGGTCAGAAAAGGGTATCAGATTTCCCAGAACTGGGCCTGTGGAGATTTGTAAAACTCACAATGTGGCTCCTAAGTGCTGAGCCATCTCTCCAGCCTCCCAATCTTTCCCTAATTGAAGTGCTGGCTACAACATTAACACAAATCTTCAGATAAAATGGAGTCTAACTGAGAATGGAGTCCTTATAAGGTCACTGCTCTTGGACTGTATTGAAACTGTCTCTCATTCAACCTGGACTCAGTTAGTCTACATCCTGGATAGAGACAGAGGCTAAGGAAAAAAGATGGATTTGAATTGTAAATAAATTACTTTATTTAGAGTTTTAGGAAGGATGTAAAATGCTCCTCCTCCTCCTCCTTCTCTGCATCAGCATCACAGTCATTTGCTGTTGTTGTTGTTGTTGTTAGGGTGCACACATGTGGACACTAGAGAACAACTTTATGGAATCAGTTCGAGAGATTGTCAGCCTTTTGGGGACAAGCACATTTACCACACCCATCTCGCCTGCCTTAAAGGACGTAGATTTCTGTGTAGGCATCTTATGTGGCATGCAGACTTGGCAGCTGTAATGACAGTGGCAGAAACACAATAGATTTGTGTCACTTTCCTATCCAAGTCTAAGCCATATAGTGGCTTCCCTTGGTGTAATTCAGCAGGCTGGGGACTTTCCTCCACTGCTCCTCTATTCCAAGACTATTGTCCTCACCTCTGTGATACCACATACTCACTCACCAAGTGCACATTCTACACAGCAGAAAGGAATAGAATAAAGCACACATTATGAAATGCAAAAAGTACAAAGTAACAGAAAATGATGTTAAGTTTATTCAGGAAATCCTGGATATGGCCAATTTTTAATTGAGTATTCATAGGAGACATCCTTCTTTAGTTTATGGATACACTGTCTCTCCTCCATTCAGCTGAGGATGTATTTACTTTAAAATGAGAAGAATTAACCAATCATAGCTCTGCTAGGTAGAACACAGACCTGTTTTCTGCACATCAGGAATGGGCTGTCTTCCAGTTCCAACCCCAGGGTGTGAAGCTAGTTGTCCACATCTGGAAACCCCATTATGTTGAGGTCTCACTGTGACATCTCACTTCTGTGCTCTCACTAAATCTCCTAGCTTGTGGAACAGATATTTATGGTCTGATATGGAATCTTCACTTCGCTTTTTGTGTTCTGGTCTTTTCTTCAAATATTGGGGAACACATTCTGAAAATTATGTCAAGAAGGTTGCACTCCCAAATCTACTCACAGCATCCCAAATGACCACATCACCTATTATTTGATAGCCGTGAAAGCCTATAGAGATTTGCTTTGGAATAGAAGCCATGGCCCAAAGCTCCAGCTGTGTTCCCCCTTGAAGTTCCATGCATGGGGGACATGTGCCTTCAATGCACCAAGGTCAATAACAATGGCTCAGCTGGAGAATTTCTCATAAGAACTTGCCTGCATTTTCTTCAGGAGGAAATCTCAAACAACAAAGCTAACGTTTCCTGAAGCGGGAACTCATACACAGCATAAGCTTGGAGAGATCGCACACGTGCAGAAATCTGCATACACCAAATGCAGCTTTTGACTAGAAGGAAATAGAATGGGTAAACATGGTGGTTGGACAAATCTGACTGGCTGATGTCGAGCATATAGAACAAGTGAAAAAAGGTTCTGGAAATTTCCCTGGGACCTGTGAGAGGGCTCCAGCTTGATTGTGCGACTCTCAGCCATGCCTGAGATGGTTCTGTGGGGACCAGGAAGGGGCTAACACTGGGAGAGCTTGTTTTCCTCTCTTCACAGCTCAGAAGCATATTTAGCTCCAAGTCAGGAAGAGGCTGAAAACCTGTAAAACTAGCTCACAGATCTCCTTGTGTGCCTTTGGAGCCTAGGATGAAGTGTTTGCAAAACACACAACTCATTTCCCCAAAACTACTTTACGTCCAGTCACTCTCTTTCCCTCCACTCTTCTCAGGCTGTCAATCATTAATGACATAGTAACAGAAGGAGCACCACACTTGGAGTCAGAAAACTAGTTGTATGTGATTTGGGACATTGTCTTAACTTCAATCAATCAGAACATTCCAATTTGCGAAAGAAAAATTGTAGAGCATACCAGTAACCACAGCCCCTGGGAGACAGAGGCAGGGGGATCAGGAGTTCAAGTCATCCTCAGCAACTTACCTACGTGAGAAACTGTCTGAAAACTAAAAAGGAAGGGAATGGCCAGATGCCTCAGTCTGCACAGAGCTTGCCTTGAAAGTGCCAGGACCTCAATTTTACCCTTAGTGTGCACCAGAAAAAAAGGCAGCTCTGGTGGCATGCACTTTAGTCTCATTGCTGGGGGATGGAGGCAGGAGGCTCTCTCACTCAACAGCCAGCCGGGCCTACTGGACTGGCTCCAGCCCAGTGAGAGAACCTGCCTCAGAACAAGATAGATGGCACCTGAAGGACAACAGCCAAGGTCGTTGCCAGCCTACACACATATGTATGCATGTACACACACACACACACACACACACACACACACACACACACATACGTATGCATGTACACACACACACACACATACGTATGCATGTACACACACACACACACACACATGTTTTCACACACACACACATGTTTTCACACACACACATGTTTTCACACACACATACGTATGCATGTACACACACACACACACACACACACACCCACAAGTAAAACAAAACACCTAAAATTAGAACACTCGCCTCAAGGATGGTGTGTCAATGCATGTGATTATTACAGTATATTTTAAAGCATAATTGGTTAAACAGGTGTTGGCTCTTACCACTTCCGTTTGGTATGGGAAAACATGTTGATTCTAGACTGAATTTCTTGGATGATTTGAAAAATGCAGAAATGAAATAGTGAAAAGGCTCAATGCCTTCAGTCTCTCTTCAGTCTGTTGGCAGGATAGGACACATCTTCAGAAGGGTATCCTGGACACTGCCCTTGCTTGCGGGTCACCTGAGGGATTAATTTTTTGAGTGCAGAACAGATTCCAATGGGGCCTGAGGGCCTGAGTTCCTGAAATCTCCCAGATGATGTCTGACCTGCAGATCAGAGAGTGCCACTCAGTGAGGGAGGAGCACGGGGTCAGGGAAGAGGTAATGCAGGTGGACAGTGAGGACTGAGGCTTCCTGCTTGCTGACTTCCATTTGGCTGTCAGGACTGGCGCAACACCTGCAGAGTGGCCATAACCTGTTAAGAAATCTTCCTGCTGGTACGAGCATCCAGTCAGGCTTTGCCTTTAATTGAGCATCTTTCTTAGGGAATATATCCAGTACCAGAGAAACAGAAGAAACTGTGGCCTCACTCAGAGCACGCTAGTGCTGCCCATGGCCTTCGACCTACCTGGTAGGGAAGTTCAGCTTGTGAAAGAAGCTTGCATTCTGCCAACTGGGACGTGTTCCAGTGATGATAAAAATCATTATTTTCTGTGACCTTAGCTGTATTTAGAGTGTACTCCTGGGAGTCCCTAGTTTAACATGCCTTGATTGGACATTGTGAACTAACATCCTTGTCATTCACATTTAGAACCAAATGACTTCCTTTTGGCATTGGCACATCCATTTGGTGGCTTGCCATAATATTATGCATTGTTCAGAATAATTTTCCATGTGACTCAGACTGGTGTCCTTGATTTACAGCTATTGTAAAAGCTGGCTTTCAGAAGGGGTAGAGAAGTCACAAAGAAAATAGCTTCATAACAAACTCCTGCGAGGAGCAGACAGAGCTCAGCTAGGGACACACAGATCTTGGCCAGATCTAATGTATGACTGCTACACATTTTAAGCATCCTCTTTGCTTGTTGTAGGGATTCAGGGATGTGCCTTTGTGATGGGTAGGTACCACAGCTACTTGAGATGACTGTCCCTAAACCCTGCTGCTAACCAGATTGCTGCACTTGGTTTACTAGAGTCTTTACTTAAGTGATGTATAGGGAACATGCAGTGAAATGTCTAATCATAATGGGAGCCATTAGCATAGCTTTGTGATACAAACTCAGAGAGAAATTTACTTTGTTGTGTGAATCTCAGCTACATAACGAAGCTCTAACCTAGCTCGGACTAGAGGTTTAAATATTGTGGAGGCTATTAGAAAGTAACACTTGAAAGGTTAGTTCTACCGTTAATGTCCTGTGGGTTTTTTGTTTGTTTGTTTGTTTGTTTTTTAGAGTTCTCAAGACTCCTAGCTGAGTGTGCTGATGGCATTTTTGTGGCAGATAGGCATCTGTACCCAGGCTGGTGACTTAAGTCTCTTTCGTGTCAAAGGTCAACTCTGTTGCTCCGGGGGCAGAGGCAGTTGCTTCCACATGTTTGGGTTTTGTTTTTAATTTTTTGTTTTGTTTTGTTTTGTTTGCTTTTGGATGTTGCCTTCCACCGAAAGGGCTTTTAATAGTTGTAGAATATTCCTAGTCTTCAGTCTGTAATTACTCAGAAATCTGGTGCAGACTATTAAGTCCATTTTTTTTAATCACTTTAGCCACGTCTGTTCTTAACTTCACAGAGCCTAAAATGTGAGCCTATGCCTCCGTGTTTATCTCACAGAACATGTGGCGGCAATGGGTAGAGAGCAGAGGAAACCACTGTTTTCAGTATCCACCTGACTTCACGTGCTGGCAAGTATGCTACCACTCTGCAGTGGAAAGAGCCACTTCTAAAGCAGTTGTAAATTGAGAAATCCCTCTTTTAATCTGCTGTGTTAAAGGTTCTGGATAAACTCATTAAACTCTCCTTTGACCTGTATATGAAGTGCCACTTGCAAAAGGGAACGGTTGATTTTTAACTAGTTCTCTTTTATGCTGAGATCACCTGATCTTAGTATTTTTTGTGACTTCTGTATAAATCGAATTGGACACCAAAACATTTTTTTTTCTCAAACTAAAATACAGCCTGGGAATATAGCTTAGTGGTAGGGAGCTTGTCTAGTGTACACAAAGGCCTGGGTTCAATTCGCAGTACTCAAAAAAAAGGGGGGGGAATAAAAATAAAATTGTTTCTGATATTATATAAATATTTATTTTGAAAAACCTATAAACTGCAGGAAATTATTAGGTCTCTTCAAAGCCCATCCCCGAGAGACAGTCATTGTTAATGTTATTTGTGAATACTCTAAAGTACTTATGTCTTACATAAGTTAGACAGTTTGCACCAAAGCATCTTTCCCCTTGTCTATAAAATGGAAACACACAAACAAATAAAAGCACAGTCTTTGGGGCATTTTGAGTTTAAATAAATTAACACACACAAGCCATGTGACTTACTGTCCTGGTGTAATCACCACATGTACATGCTCACAAATGGTAGGCATGCTAACTCTTTTTATAAAGGTTTATTTTTATGTATATGTCAGTGTCTGTGAACCTGTGTGTGTGTGTGTGTGTGTGTGTGTGTGTGTGTGTGTGTGTGTGTGTGTGCCAGCTGAGGCCAGAGGAGCCTGTCAGATCCTCCAGGTGGTTGTGAACAGCTGACCTGGGCACTGGAACTAGACTCTAGTCCTCTGACCAAGCAGCTTCTGGCGGATGCTCTTAACCACTGAGTCATTTCTCAAAAATGAACAAAACTAGGTATCTTTCTTTGTAGCTTTTCATTTATTTATACATTGAAATAATCTTTTCATGTAAGTGTTAAGTCTAAAATCCGGGGACAAATGGCTGAGGTGCCTATTTAACACGTCAAAGCGGACCTGGCAGCCAGGTTCTCCCAGCATCCCTCAGTCCTTCCCTATTACAGGGGATGGCTGGCACACCCAGCCCTCTACTCTGAACTCTGCAGCCAGGGCCTGGGCTGCCCTTCCCCCACAGGCTCTTCCTTATATAGTCCAGACATTTTGGTCACCTGCCACTTATTCACCTTTGGCCCTCTTGGCTGCTGCTCCTGGTTCCCTTCTCTTCCTTCTCTCTTCTCCCCTCCCTGCCTCCTCTCAGGGTCATGTCCACTCTGGACTCTCCTAGATGTCTCTGCCTCTGGTGACGTTCTCCCTTTTATCTGCAGTAAAGTTTCTCATCCAGGACGTTGAGATGACCGGCCACACTAGTGGAAGCCCATGAACTGTGGACTGGTGGCTGTGGAGCCCCCATGGGACTGGACTAGGCCATCTGGATACGGGAGACAGTTGTTTGGCTCGAACTGTTTGGGGGGCACCCAGGCAGGGGGATCGAGATCTGTCCCTGGTCTATGGGCAGGCTTCTGGGAATCCGGTGCCTGTGGTGTGAAGCCTTGTGCAGCCTTGGTACAGTGGGAAGGGGCTTGGACCTGCCTAGGCTCAGTGTGCTGTGCTCTGCTGTCTCCCCATGGGAGACCTCGATTTGAGGGATGTGGGGGTGCGGGAAAGAGGGCTGGGGAATGGAAGGAGGGAGGAGGGGGGATGTGTGGGTGGTATGTGGAGTGAGTAGAAAATTTCTTAATAAAGAGAAATGGGAAAAGAAAGAATATGTACATATATGTATGTAACAACAATTAATGGAAAACAGGGGCCAAGAACTTGAGAGAGGAAGGGGCGGTATATGGAAGGGTTTAGAGTGAGGAAGAGAAAGGGACAAATGATGTGATTATGTTATAATTTCAAAAATACAATAGAAGAGTCTGTTGGATAAAAAGAAAGTTTCTCCTCCCCCATACATAGGAGCAGTTATGTCCTTTTCTTTTTCTTTCTTTTTTTTTTTTTTTCATTCAGTAAGTAAATTTTGACCCATGCCATTGATTTAAATTTCTGGGTAATATTCCATCATGTTAAAACAGTCGATTAAAAAGTATTCTGGCTTCCCTTTAATCTCCCTCATTAGTGTGTGCATCTTTGCACACTTCTTAAACTAAATTTCTAACTGTATAAGAGCAGGTAAACCAGTACAAGACCTGAAAGCAAGCGATTTGGACAACTCTGTTCCCGGAAGTGGCTAAGGGAATGTGATTAAGCAATCCCACTTTATTGATAAGAGGAGAGAAACCCAGCTTCCTGCTGCACGAGGAAGTGGTTATGATGCCATCTTGGAGAGAACACAGCTGATTTAGGACCCACTTTTACTGGTAATTGGACTGAACATGACTGAACCTCACTATGTCTGGACAGACTCTGACAAACAGGCCTTTTAAAGGGACCTACTCTATGAGCTATTCTGAGCATCACACAGGAGGACTCAGGCACTGCTCACTAGGAGCGGAGGCTCATTCACTGTGACAGAAGTGCTCTTTTTGTTATTCACAAAGGCAAAGCAAAACAGAAAAGAACATTGTCCATTCAGATGGATCTTTTTTAAGAGAAGTAAAAGATTTTATTTTATTTTTACAGCTCTTCCCCAAAGAAGGATTCAAAACCGTTTTGCTCTGCTCTAACAGATTCTGCATGTGCCCTTGTGAACTGCTAGAGGAAGGGCTTTGGTATGTTGGGAAAGAGAGGACTATATCATGTGGACTTAAGAGTCCCACAGCAGCAGGGACTTGGGAGCCATAGGATCCTGGCCAGTGATTTGTGTTCTAACTGCTTTTAACTCTAAGGCACTAACAGGAAAAAAGTTGTTTTTTGTTTTTGTTTTTTTTTTCCTTTGCCCTGTTGGGTGCTTGGTAATAAAATAAAAAACAAAGTAACTTTTAAGAAACAACAGATTTGCATTTATGTACATGAATGTATGTGCACCATGTGCATGCCTGGTGCCCAGGGAGGTCAAAAGAGGGCATCAGATCTCCTGGAACCATCTTCTTAGCTTCCAAAACAATGTTTTTTAAAGAATGGAAATGAGTGTGGTTGTTCAAATGACACATGAATCCCATAGTCTTGGGCATTTGAATGCTTGGTCCCCAGCTGGTGGTGCTGTTTGAGGGGACGAAAGAGGTGTGGCCTTGCTGGAGGAAGTGTGTCACTGGAGGTGAGCTTTGAAAGTTTAGATTCCTAACAGTTGAGTTTCTCTGTCCTTTGTGCTTGTTATTTCAAGATATGAGCCCTCAGCTTCCTGCTGCTGCAGCCGTTCCCCCCCCCCCCCACACACACACACCATCATGGACTCTAACCCTCTGGAATCATAAACCCAAATACCTTCTGTAAGTTGCCTTGGTTACAATGGTTTATAATAGTAACACTTAAGTAGCTAACACAGCAGTTAAGACAATTTGCTATAAAATGGACTTATTGCCTTTCAAGATCTTACCCTATTAATACAGCCGCAGTGTGACCAGAGAATGGGCTCAGTGAGACTTGGGTGCAGTTTTTCTATTTTTTTGGAGAGAGACTGCATACGTAGCTCAGTTCATAGAGTGGTTACCTAGCATACACAGAGCCCATGGTTCAGTCTCCAGCCCCACATAAAACTGGGGCTGGAGGCACAGGCCTATATCCCAGCACTCAGGAAGTGGGAGCAGGAAGATCTCAAATGTAAGGTCATTTTTCATGACATAGCTTGACTCCATAGGTCACTAGGTCAAGAGAATCCTTGTTCCTATAAGGCATAAGTTCTTACTGTAAACAAAGTTTATAAAATTATTTGTGAATTTCCTAAGAAACTGCGCGATTACAGATAAGAAATGAGCAAAGCCATTAGTCTTAGCATATGTTGGTTGGTTGCTCCTGCAAGCCTTATGCCACCATTGCCCTCGCATGTCTTGCAGGCAGGACACCATTGCAGATCAAAGCGCTTCTGGCTGGGTTGGTGTTTACACTTCTACTTTAGTTGCATATTTGAAATATCTTTGAAAGGGATATTGCTCCAACAAGGGAGACCTTCACAGCCAAGCTAGCTAACTGCACTGCACCTATTGACTCCTAGCTGCTGAGACATCACCCAGACTCCAGGGTGAGGGGCTCCTGTCCTCTACATGTGCCTTAAACTTTCCCTGTCTTCCTGTCCTGCCTCTGCCTCTGCCTCATCATCTGCCCTTCTCTACTGTTGGTTCAGTCTGTCTCCACCCATTGAATTCAGTCTGTAATCGCCAAGCAGCACACTTGCTTAAGGCAACATGTTGACAGTTACCTGGCAAAAGTAATGTGGTTTTTCACTGTACTCAGTGGGATTAAGAGAGTGGGGTGGGAGGTGTTACGTGGTGCCCTACAGTTTAGAACCATTCTTGTGATTCCTGGAGTAAGTTCTGCAAACAACAATGGCTCTAATAACTTATGGTTTGATGGTGTTGCCTTCTCCACTCTTCCCAGAGAGGAGCCTCTCTTCCTGTCTCATGGCCAGGGAGCTATTTCTCACTTTTCCTTCATTTTTCACCCAGGGCTTTGCTGATCACTGCAAACAGACAAAGTGCTTCCGTTTGTGCCTTTGCTGACTGTGGGATGATCTGACTAAAACGCTCTCATCCACTCTGTGCATTAACTACTGGAGGGGGGAAAAAAACCCCGATTACAAGAGATCAAGATTAATAGCACAGTAGTGGCAAATGCCAGGCTATTCACATCATCCCAAATTCCAACAAGGCTTCAAATTCCAACAATATTTGCTCTTATGGGTGTGAAATGTAGCTAGTCAGTGGGTTAGTTTTAAAACCTTTTCAGGATAGATAGAACTATCAGTTCTCTCATGGATTGACGGATTTACTCTAAGGGAGGATTTTAGGCTCCAGTACGTGCTGCCCAAATCCCACACAGATAACTGGGACCTGATAACTGGTGAATTATTTTTTTTTTCAAAAAGCTCATTCTGTGCTGAATATTTTGAGTAATTATCTTTGCGAACTCTGCTGGAAAATGAGTTCTGTTTTGCAAAGATCTGGCATCTCTTTAAAGCTGTGTCCCCTGCTGGCCCACATTTGAGAACCTTCACTCTTGTGTGTGCTTTAGTCTGAATAATGACAATCCCATGGCCGCCTGTGGAAACAGCAAAGAGATAATAATTAGCCGCTTCCCTAACAAAGAACTCGAGGCATTTCACACCCTTCCAACCATATGCTGGCAGTAGCACCTTGACTGCCCCGGAGGCAGTTAATTCCCCACTGGAAAGCCTTGTTACTCTTGATTTTAATGGCCTTTCCCTGCATTTAAATTGGCATTTTTTAACTTCCGTGCACTGGCTCTCAGGGATCACCTGGGGCATTTAGAGACTAGTGTTGAAATGTAATTGGGAGGTCATTAGGCTGGAATGAACTCCAGGGCTCTGAGTTCCTACCCAAGCCAGCCAAAAACAACCCAGAGTACAAGGCAAACTGAAGCTTACAGCTAATCACAAACCACCCACGCCCTGGAGAGCAGCTCAGTGGTAGAAGGCTCTCCTCGCCAGCACATGCACCGCCCTGGGAAGACCGTAGTACTGCAAAACAAACGGAACTTCCAGAAACGTTATCTTCCATCTAGAGACGGTCCACTGTAATCCATCAAATACTTTCTCTGTTTTGCTTCTGAAAATAGCTTACAGAGCATTCTGCCTTTCCCTTCTCAGCAGAGCCTAACCTGCCCTGGGGGTTGGCCCAGCCTGGTTCAAGAACGGGGCCTTGCTCAAGAAATTATTTAAACTGTTTCTACGCCTGTGCTTGCCTCTTAACGGCTGCAGTGCCCAGGGCTCAGCCGGCACCCATGCCAAAATAGTAATAATAATTCCACGGATATAATCTTTTTTTGAGATTTCTTTTTATGTATACGTATGTGTCCGTGTGAGTTTATTTAATGTGCATTCAGGTGCTACAGTTACTATAGTCAGTTAGGAACTGCCTGAGGTACGTTCTAGAAACTGAACTCCTCTGGAAGAGCAGCCACTGTTTTTAACCACTGAACCATCCCTCCAGCACCCTGATGGATCTAGTCTTGGTACTCAGATGTTTAGCTTTCTGGTGATTCTGTTGTGTAATCATGTTCAGAGACATGCTGCTTGGATTAGGAGTCAGCCTAAGGAGTAAGCTGAAGTGACTTCATCAATTACAAACTAAATCTCTAGTTAGGATTAGAAGGAGTATCAGCAACATTAAACTGCAACTCTTGTATGAAAATCTAAGGAGCTGAAGAGACAGCTCCGTAATTAAGAACAGCATCTATGTGGCGGTTCGCAACCATCCATAATTCCTGTTCCTGGGGATCTGACTCCCTCCTACGACCTCTGAGGGCACCAGGGATCCATGTGGTGCACATACCTACATGTAGGCAAGACGCTCATACACATAAAAATAAATAAAGCTTTTTTCTTAAGGAAAAAAAAAAGAAAATCTAAGTGTGATGCCATTTTGCTGCACTGACATGCTAGTGAGTGGTTCGAACCAGTTTCCTAGAAGGCAAAGCCCTATTGGTTTGAGCCAGCTTCTCTCGGGTAAACACACTTATTGTGCTTTATGTTAAACCTCCAATCCTTTCTAAAAATTGGCTTGCCCATTTCCTGAAAATCAACAATCAGCTTTTGAAATTGTTTTGTTTTGTAGATAGAGTGTCAGAATGTCTCAAATGGCCTGGCCTCACATTTACTGTCACATTTACCGTCCCCCACCTCTTCCTCTTAAATGCTAGATTATAGACATGTTCCCCCACATCTGTCTCCAGCCATCAGCCCTTCAGGTCAATTTTGGCCAGTTCCTAGACACAGTAACATCTTAAAAATCTTGATCAAGTACGTCAGTCATTATACAATTTGTTATAATTCCCAGCTACATGACCATGCATGTCCTGTCCATTAATCAGGCAGAATACTTAATCATCCCAGGGCCTTGCGTCCTACGTAATCTGGGCTCTGCATGATCATGTAACCCGCGTGACCACATAATCTATGCACATGCATAGCGTAGCTACATAGGCCCATATGCATATGCTTGAGGGACCTATAAAAGTGAAATCCACCCATTCCCCTGCCCCCTTTTCCACACTATTCATTTCTAGTAGGTCTCTTGCACAATCCCTCTTTTCTTTCCCCTAATAAAAACTCTTACAGTGGATTTCATTGTACCTCGTGTTTTCTCTCGCATGGTAGATGGTGCCTCAAATAAAGAACACAATTGACAACAGATAATTTATTTTGGGGGATATGCATTTATTTAGGTCATATTTAGATTGGAGTAGCTAATCACCAACTCCCATTTTAAATATCCCAATTTGAACTGTTTGTTTGCTTATGCATCAATTAAGGTTAATATGATTCTTGATTTTTATTTTTGTTTGAATAGTATTCTTGACTTTTTCTCCTGGATTACAAATTACTTAAAACACAATACTAAGATCTTCTGTGTTTCTGTTCATTTTAAACAAAATGTTCTATTTGAACATCATATGTATCATTAGATAAGTAACAGTAGAACAGCCAGGAATGGTGTTTGTGAGCCTGTAATCAACGCTCTAGAGGCAAGGCACAAGGGTCATGAGTTGAGACCTGACTGAGCTATAAAAGACAAACAAATCAATCAATCAATCAATAATAAATAAGTAAATAAATAATAGGCAATAATAATAGAAGATACTTCTGTAATGCCTTAGCTTTTCTAAACACTTGTCTAAGCACTTTACATGTATTAGCTTATTTATTTTTCACAACTCTTTGAAGTGTGTTCTCTCATATACTTATTTTTAGACTAAGGAGCTTGCAGTGTGTGTGTGTGTGTGTGTGTGTGTGTGTGTGTGTGTGTGTGTGTGTGTGTGTTGAGGAATGTGTCCAAGATCACAGCTGGTAAAGAGGGATTTGAAGCTTCAACTAATCAGTCTGACTGTTTTTCACTATGATATTAAGTGAAAAATACTAGGCAATCAAAATTGTATGTTGAGCTCATTTTTAAATATTATGGATCCTAAGTGCTATCTGATGTTTGTGTTCGATTCCCATCACTACTAAAAATACCTGAGTTAAGCCAACTTCAAAGAAGGAAGTGCTCGATTTGGTCCATAGTTTTAGAGGTTTGGGCCCATTGGATGTTTGTCCCATGGGTGAGGCAGAATACTGGGGCAGGTAGAGTGTGGAGGACCAAAGTGACTTCACCTCATGGTGGATGGGATGCAAAGAAACTGAGAAAGGCCCAGGAGCCCAATATACTCTTCAGTGAGACACTCCAGTGATCTTGTCGTCTCCCACTAGACCCTCCTACCCCTACAGGTTTTATCACCTCCTAATAACACGGGCCGAGAACCCAGACTTTAGTATATGGGTCTTTGCAGGACAGTTGACATTCAAACCTTAAGTGTTCTCCCCATATCCATATGTTGAAATCCTAACTGCCAGGGTCAATAGTTTTAGGAAGTAATTAGCTTTCATGAACAAGTAGAACCCCCCCTTGAATCGTACTGGTACCTTATAAAGGAGGCCCATGGGAAGTCAGTCTCCAGTCTCAGCACATGAGGAAGCAAATGACACATCTGTCAGTGTGGAAGCAGGCCCTACACAGAGCAAAAGTGCCAGCACCTAGACCCTGTGCTACCCAGCCCCCAGAACAGTGAGGGCTGCCTTTCTGTTGTTATCATGACATGTGACATAGTATGACATGTGTCATGCTACAATAACTGAAATGGATTCAGATACTAGGTTTTTCCCCATGCCCTCCTTTGTGGCTATTAAGAAACCTTTTTAAATTTAGCAACATTTACAACCTGCTGAAATGATTATTTTCTCTTCCTCATTAGTAATATAATAGTTTTCCTGTTATGAAAGTAAAAAGTACCCAGGGCTTTTGTATAATAGAGTAATTATATTTATTGACGGATGCGTTTTATGGCAAGTCACATTACCATTAACCTCTCAAACTAGGAGCACAGTTTTGAACATTCCTTTTCTGTGGCTTGGCCTGGCAGGAGACAGACAAAAATAAAAGCAAGGCTGACAACCAGAAACACGTCAACTGGAGACCTAGAGAAGGCTTACACAAAACACCTTCTTTAGAAAGATTTTTTTTTTTTTTTAAGACAGGGTTTCTCTGTGTAGTTTTGATGCCTGTCCTGGATCTTGCTCTGTAGACCAGGCTGGCCTCGAACTCACAGAGATCCGCCTGGCTCTGTCTCCTGAGCGCTGGGATTAAAGGCATGTACCACCGCTGCCTGGCTTGAAAAGAATTTTAAACTTACAAGGAAGTTGGAAGAAGCATACTAATTTGTAGAAAAAAAAAACCATGAGAAACAAAGTAATTCATAGACAACAAACACACCTTTCATTCAGATTATACTATTGTTCAACTTTACCCCATTTGCTTTGCCATTCTCTTTGGATGGGTATTTATGTGTTTACAAACACACTCATATATTGTTCTGAAAACATGAGACTAAATCACATACATATGGCCCATTACCCAAAATGTCATGTGTTTTCCAAGAACAGAGACAGTCTTTGCCTTAATCACAGTTCACTATAATCTAATCCCCTGTGTGTACTGTAATTCACAGACTGACCCAATGTTTTCCTTTGTAACATACACAAGACACATCCAGGATCGTTCACTGCAGGTAGCTGCCATGTATTTTCAGTATAATGTAATCTGGAAGATTTCCACAGCCTCTTTTTATCTTTTATGACATTGGCATTTTGAGTAACCCAGTCAATACCCTCATTCGTTTTTAAATAAAACATTACTCATTCTTTAATTTCTTGGTTGATTCCTTTTGATTATTCTCACATGTGGATGCCCAAACACAATGTTCATTAGATGACATTACTTCCTTTGCAGGGCGCATGTTGCTTGTCTGCCCTTCATTGGTGAGGTTCATTTCAACCACCCAGCCAAGTGGCCGTTCAGTTTTGACACCTCATATGCATTATTTCTCCCCCTTTAAGAGCATTAGCAGTTTGTGTGAGAATGCTTTAAAACTGTGATGTCATCAGCAATTTGACAGGATTTGGAGTCAACTGGGAGACTCACTGTCTATGAGAACGTTTCCAGAGAGATTCTACTGGGGAAAGAAGAGCCACTGCATGTAGGTGGTGTCATTCCCTGGGCTGAGGTCCCAGCCTGGCTGGAAAGGAGACAGCTCCCTGAGCACAGGGTGCATCTCTCTCTCTGCTTCCTAGCTGCAGATGCAATGTGACCAACTGCTTTCTGCCTCCGTCACACTTGCTCCACCATGATGGACTGTATCCTTAAACTGAGAGCTGAAGTGAATCCTTCCTTCCTTCAGTTGCTCTGGTCAGCTGTGTCGTCATAGCAACGAGAAAAGTAACCAGTGACAAACAGGCTTAAGCTCCTCCTCCTCATCACAGTGTCTTCTAGCTTTATAATCCATTGATAATTTCGCTTGAGCCAATGTTTGCTGTGGTGGTTGAAAACCAATGCCTGTTTTCCAGAACTCCTTTCAAGTTTAGCATGCACTCTACAGCTCCTTCCCATCTTCTATCTACCATCTATCACCTAGCCACGATATCAGCACAGAGGCTCGGGTTACTCTTTCCCAGTGGTTTACAATTCATGATGATTTAATTTATGAATTTCTGATTTATTAATGGTTCTAAACTTGTGATTTATCAAGTATTTTTACATCCACATTGCCCCAAGTTTAGCCAATGGAAGTTTATTTGTGTTCGGATAACACACCTCTATCATTTCTTTGAGTATTTTTGATTTTTAGTGTATAAAAATGTTTAAATCTCACTTAACACCTACTCGATCCTGATGTGAAATCAGCCATCTCTCCAGGGGACTTTGGTTCCTTTTGGTGAGAAATGGCATTAGACACCAAGCCCCGAGTGCTATTCCTGGGGTATCTGTACTTCTGAGCTCTTTGGGGAGACAAGACTAGGAGACCCAAGCATGTAAACACACAATAGGTACAGGCACACATCACACACACACACACACACACACACACACGTAGTTGTGCTTGTACAATTGTATCTCTTTATGAATATACACACAGCTAGAGACTGTGTTAGTCAGACTTTGTCCCTGTGACAAAACACCCAATATAAACAATGTGTATGTGTTTTGGGGGGGGGGGGGCGGTTGCTGGTAGCTTTGGAAGTCAGACTTCCAAATGCTTAGTTAGTTAGTTACAGTAGTTCTGGGCCTGAGATGCCACAGAACATCATCACAACTGGGTTGGCAGAGTCAACCCAAACTCCTGGAAGATAGGAGGCACAAAAAGAAGGGGACTAGTGGTAACCTTTAAAGGCATGCCCTCAGTGATCTACTTCTTCCATCTAGACCCCACCTGCTAAAGTTTTTATCATCTCCCATGACAGCACCACCAGTTAAGGGTCAAGACTTCAACACATAAGGGATATTTCATATTCACACCATGATAGAAACCATGGATTTATACTGATCCATTGCATTTATTCATGGATTTTTTCCCTGCCTTCTCTCATTCTGTCTTTGTATATGCCATCTACCACCATGAACATCTGATTGCCGTGAGCAGCCACACAATTATCATTTACTCAATCATATATTAGTTTCATTCTTACATAAGCACAGTGGCGCCTCATTCTTGCATATCAAGAATTACTGGTCGTGCTAGAAACCCCATCCAACGACCGAGGGATCTGGATGCAGAGATCCATGGCTAGGCCCCGGGTGGAGCTCTGGGAGTCCAATTAGTGAGAAAGAGGAGGGTTTATATGAGAGAGAATTGTTGAGACCAAGGTTGGATAAAGCACAGGGACAAATAGCCAAACGAATGGAAACACATGAACTATGAACCAATGGCTGAGGGGCCCCCAACTGGATCAGGCCCTCTGAATAGGTGAGACAGTTGATTAGCTTGATCTGTTTGGGAGACATCCAGGCAGTGGGACCGGGTCCTGTGCTCATTGCATGAGTTGGCTGTTTGAAACCTGGGGCTTATGCAGGGTTGCTTGGCTCGGCCTGGGAGGAGGGGACTGGACCTGCCTGGACTGAGTCTACCAGGTTGATCTCAGTCCTCGGGGGAGGCTTTGCCCTGGAGGAGGTGGGAATGGGGGGTGGGCAGGGGGGAAGGTGAGGGGGGCGGGAGGGGGGAGAACAAGGGAATCTGTGGCTGATATGTAGAACTGAATTGTATTGCAAAATTTAAAAAAAAAAAGAACAAAAAAACATAAAAAAAGAATTATTGGAGTCAGTAATTTTACAGCTAGTTATTTATTAAACACAAAAGAGACCATATGTTCATAAAGTCTTGTACAAGAATGTAGCAGCTTTATTCATCATATACAACACTGGTTATATAACCCAATTGTCTCAATAGAAGGATGGATAACTAAAATGATACAGTTATACACTGGAATAATACTCATCAATAGAAAGACTAATACATGGAACAATCTGGATGAACCTGAAAAACATAATGCTGAATTTTAAAAAGGAAACAGAAATGAATACATGAGGTCTGGTTCTGTTTTAGGCAAAGCTAATCTAGCACCAAATCAGTATCGTCCTGGCTTCTTGTGGGTTGAGGCAGAACAAATATTACCTGGGGAGGGGGATGAGGAAGCTTTCTAAGGTTAAGGAAATGTGTTTATGTTGGTCAGGATGTGAAGTGCATAGGTACATGCACTTATCATAATACATTCAATTGCTGTGGTAGCTGTGCATCTCATTGTCTGTACATTATAAACTTTGGCCGAAATGGAATGGAGGCTGCTCCTGTTGGCTGAAACTCGAACTGCCCAGTTTAAAACAGCTCATCCTCTTGCTTTGTTTTCTTTGTGATTTCCCCTGCCTCATAATTGTCCAGGCCCCTAGAAACATTTATCACTGTTAAGGTCAATAGTCTTACTTTCTTTTAGTATTTGATTACTTCTTCTTATCATTGTTTCAAACAGTATGAGCACAGCCTAGGTTGAAATTTAGCAGACAGTGGTTTTCATGGACTATTTGTGTCTAGTCAGTACAGAGGGATTAACACAGTAAAGACATGGATGAAAATGGAAAATGTCTAAATTAACAACTTTTGGTTAATCCTCAGTTTAAACCTTTGCCTATAGGGCATATTAAGACAAATGCAAAACCCAGACAAACTGGCTGCAGTGTACGCAGGTCTTGAGGAATGATTTCCGATCTTAGATGGTCAAACACCGGCTGAATGACGCAATGATTTTCTCAGACCTTCTCATAAATTCTGGTGCAGACCACACCCTTCATCATACATTCCTTAAAAGAGGGAGATTGGCTATTTAAAATACAAGTTAGAGAACAGGACATTTGGAATAAAACAGCAGTTTACAACGAACTCATGTGATTGCATTTAGAAAGGAATAAAATATTCATATGCCAGTTCTCCAGCAGTTCACAATTATGACCACTGAAATTTGAGGAAAACTTTGAAAGTTGATCTGTGTTTCTATCCATGATATTCACTAAGCAGCAATTTTTATGCATGGAATCCAAGAAAAAAAAATCACAGTTATAATGCTTACTGTTGGTTGTCAGCATTGTGGGAGTTAGAATCATCATAAAGATAAAACAAACCTCCAGGCATGTCTTTGAAGGAGAGTCTGTATTGGGTTAGTTGAGGTGGGAAGACTTGAAGACCTGACACCCGTTGAGAGAAGTGCTGTTCCGTGGACCATGGCCTTAGACTAAAACAGAAGTGGGCAGGGTACAAGTGCCCATCTGTCCTTGCTTCCTGATGTCCACAACCAGCTACATCAAGTGCCTGATCTCCTGTCTTCCCTGACATGATGGACAGTATCTCCTCTAACTGTAGGTCAAAATCCTCTTTGGGACCTGATCCCCACCCCCTCCTCTGCCGAAGCTGGTCTTTGGCATCGGCTTCAGTGTGGATAGGACTTCACCTTGGGTATTGCAAGTCCCTTCGCAGAGAAAAGCTAAGTAAGAGTAAGGTGAAAAGTAAGAACAAATGTAACACGAATCTTAAAAGGTCTTATTAATAAAAACAAACCCGGAACCAGGTATTGGGGTGAATGTTGAAAGATCAGAGAAGCAGAACACGCCACAGCCACCTCACCTCACCAATTCCTCAGCTGATCCTGTTTCCTCAGACTGGAAGCCTCTGAGTCCTCATCCAGAATGGATCTCAGTTGAACTGCTGCTAAAAGCCTAAAAGCTTAACCAGGCTCTCGTTCCTGGTCCTCATGCCTTATATACCTTTCTGCTTCCTGCCATCACTTCCTGAGATTAAAGGTGTGTGTCACCATGCCTGGCTGTTTCCAGTGTGGCTTTGAAGTCACAGAGATCTGGATGGATCTCTGCCTCCAGAATGCTAGGATTGAAGGTATGTGTGTGCCACCATTTTCTGGCCTCTATATCTAGTGGCTGTTCTGTTCTCTGACCCCAGATAAGGTTTATTAAGGCGCACAATATATTGGGGAACACAATATCACCACAAACATATACTTGAGAAGTCATGGGCCAGAAGGAGTCTAAAGAAAGAAGACTCTTTATTGATACTATGCAGTGTACTCTTAAGAAAAAAGGAATTAAGCTTGCTTCTTCTAGGCTAACAGCCTTCCTACAATTTGTACAACAATTTAGTCCTTGGTTCCTGAAACAGGGAACCCTGGACTTGGAGACATGGGATAAGGCAGGTATCACAACCACAATTAAATGGAGCAAGCTGGGACCTAGGAGGCAGGCTGTGTAATGCTTCCCAGGTTGAGGCCAGAGGGTGACCCAAGCCCCTTCAGAAAGACTGTTTCCACTGTTGGAACTTGGTTTTGCCTTGTGTGGTTATGTCTGTGTCCTGTTTTTTCCCTCTTGAAATAAAAAAGAAAATTTTATTTTTGAAAGATTTTAAACTGTTTTAAGAGGAAATTTTGGAGTTTTACAGAACATTTAAATTACAAAAATACTGGAAAATACTTACATTGAGAGCACTTTAAGTTTGTAAAGAGACATTCAGTGCTGCTACACCTTTAAAGGGTCTGGGAACACACGCCAGTGGAAACTTTCTCTCTGCAATGTGTTACACCAAGCCCTTGACACTGAAAGTGGTCCCCTGCTTCTTCCTCCGGCTCCCCCGTCACATGAAGGGACACCTTTGTTAAAATGTCACAGGTCAAAGCAAAATATCTTTCATGTTTCCCAGGTTCCTGTAGTCTCCAAGGTTTAAAGCTTAAGAAAGTGATAAGAAACTGATTTAAGGTATATTTTTTAAAAAAAAATTTGTAAGTCACTCATTGGGCATGGTTAGAATCTATATAATTTGTAACAAAATTTGGCTTTAACATATAATAAAAAGCTTATAATTAAAATTCTATACATGGGTATATGTGTGTGTGTGTGTGTGTGTGTGTGCATGTAACTTGGATTATCATAGTTTGTTTTGTTTTGTGGGATCCCTATCTGGGACATGGAGTGGGTTTAATGGGATCCCAGTACTCTCCCATCCAGGACAATTAGTGAGACATCCATCACCACCCACTTGCTTCTGTTTCATTGCTGGAAGTTTTTGGTCTGTCGTTTATGTATGTGGATTGGTCTATGTTTTCTGGTGTGTCTGTAAGTTTTGTTGCACGCATGGAGCTAAGACAAATGGGTCAGATATTTTTCCTGTCTCTGCTGCTACCATCTCTGAGCTCTCTGGTCACTGGATTTAGTTTAGCAGAAGTTTAGATGTCTTCTTTGTGTGGATAACGTTATTTAAAGTTCCCTCTGTGACCTGAGTCAGGTTGATCTGCCTGACACAGATGGGAAAAGTGTTAGAATTCTGCCCTCACTCCAGCCACATGACTTCACATGTTCAGTTCAGGAGTTAAGCAAAAGTCTTGCGTCTTTCACCATCAGTGTGCGCTGGCGACTACGCTCCGGAGTAGTCACGCAATCAGTGCACGTGTGGTATAGCTCCGTACTGGGAGCCCTTAAAAAGCTGGATGCAGACCCTACCCTCTCTCTGCTCTGCTCCACTCCCTCCCCCCTGCCCAGCCCACCATCTTTCTCTCTCTCTTTCCTCCCCAGGCCTGGTCCTTTTATCTCTCCTCTTCTTCCTCCTAATAAAGCTCTCTGCTGCTAAGCAACCACGTTCTGTCGTGACCATAATCTTTCCACTAGTAACCAGCACTGCTTATCATTCATTTCAAAAAGGAAACAAAGTAGAACAGCCAAAAAAAACTATACTCGGTTTATGTGAACATTCTGCACCTCAAGATTTATAAGTTTATTAGATATGGTTAAAAATCTGTAAAATCTATTTTTTTAAAAAAGGTTAAAACTAGTAACCCTGAAAGTTGATAATTAAAATCTATGCATAGGCAATCTTAAAAGAACCATGTGGCATGATTCCATCTTTAGGCAGCCAAGTGACTAGTAACCATCTTTGCTAGGGTTGGAGAAGACGGTGTCATGTGACTTCACCGCCATCCTAATTAAAGGTGACCACATGAAGTGGGCCTACCAAGAAGGGAACAACAGGTCTCTAAGATATTTTTGATTAGGATAGATTTTTATATGATAATTCCTGTCCTGCAAACAAGGTTTACAAAAGACAGGATTTAAAAACAATGTTTGTTTAATAAGGTATTAAAGCTACACCACCGTGCACTCATACACAAGAATGTACAAAGCCAAACTCTGTAACGCTAAGAGTCACCAGGTGAAATTGGTTTTAGGATATGAAGGGGTCACAGGGAACAGCTGAGGCTTGCAAAAGAGAGCCTGGTTGCAATGGTGGACCTTAACAATTTTTTTTTTTTTTTTTTTTTTTTTTTGGTTTTTCGAGACAGGGTTTCTCTGTGCAGCTTTGCGCCTTTTCCTGGAACTCACTTGGTAGCCCAGGCTGGCCTCGAACTCACAGAGATCCACCTGGCTCTGCCTCCCGAGTGCTGGGATTAAAGGCGTGCGCCACCACCGCCCGGCGGACCTTAACAATTTTGGAGATGTTGGTGCCGTATGCTTGTCATCCGCACATGTGGCTGTGTCATCACAGCCACAATTAAATAGAGCAGGCTGGGACCTAGAGGGCAGGCTTTGTAATGGGGGTGACCCAAGCCCCTTCGGAAAGACGGTTCCCACTGTTGGAGCTTGGTTCTGCCTTGTGTGGTTATGGCTGTGTGCTGTTTTCTCCCTCTTGAAATAAAAAAGAAAACTTTATTTTTGAGAAATTTTAAACTGTTTTAAGAGGAAATTTTGGAGTTTTAAAGAACATTTAAATTACAAAAAATACTGGAAAATATTTAAATTGAGAGCACTTTAAGCTTATAAAATATTTTACTATAATGTCTTTATTAATATGCAGTCTTGATAGATGATAGGTCACTTTAACGGCAGCAAGCACCAAGCTCCTGTCTCCCAAGGCTTCAGCTGCCTTCTCAATTCTCTTCAGGCCCCAGGCCTCACTTTCCTAGAACTGCTGCTACTAGGTCTACACACAGTTTACCTGGCTACCAGACTCAAAAAAAGAGATAAACTCACAAAACAGATCTCAATGTAATGTTTTACCATTCCTTTATTTAAAGGAGCTCGCTTTACAATGACTGCTCCCAGTAGTCAACCACCTGTATCCTGTGGTGAATGATTGAAGAAAAAAAAAAAAGTGTAAAGTTTATGTAAGGTCTCTGGATATGAAAGCTTAAGTTATGAAGATCTAAAAAAATGTTTTAGGGTCTAAGAAGATGTTTTAAGGTGTGAATAAAGGTCTGAGGACGTAAAACAAAAAGTAAAAAGGTGTTTTGAGGTGTGTGGATGCAGTTTGTGAAGATATAAGAAAGAAGAAGGCTTTAAGGTATATGAAAACTGGTTGAGATTTCTTTCCCTCTCTACACCATTGTTACATTAAGATTTCAAAAGTTCAGAGTTTTCACTTTTAACCAACGGAGTTCTGAGAAGCTTTTCATCTAGTTCCAGTAAAGCACTGCTCCTATTCAGTCACAAGCTCAAGATTGTAAGTTTTCTTTGGTTGTTTTTTAAGTATAGATATAAAAGTGCTTCTCCTTGTGCTAAAGGCATCTGTCTAATATCTACTCACAGTCTTCTAAAAGGCTCTTGTAAGCTTCAGGGAATTGACTTGGATCCCCCCCCACACACACACACACACCCCATTGGTCAGATGAACTACAGATAAGTACCTGTTAATCAACAGCCTATTTCCCCACTTCCCCACCTGCCAATTCCTGGCAGTGTGTGTGTGTGTGGGGGGGGGGGGAACAGCAATTCTTCCCCTTTCCCTGATCTTGGGACTCCCCTCCCCCAGCTACCAGGACCGTGGACCTGGAAGTTTCAACTGTACACCTAAAAGAAAAAATAAAATTAACTTTATGTTCTGCCCTTAATATGTTATGTGTCTGTTCCAGCAGATTTCCTATCAATTAAAGACTGCAGACTGCTCCAACTCCGTAAGTTCCCACAGAGCTAGGCCAGCAAGAGAAACAGCAGCTCTTCCTGGATTTGGTCAACATTCCAACTGTTTGGGTCCCTAACTAAGCCCCAAAGTCAGCAGGAAGTAGTCATAGATGATTTCTTCATCCCTTATCATTCATTTATTGTCAACAAAAAGGCTGGGATGTGTCAAGTTTCAAACCCAGAACAAAAGGCTGAGGTGTCTATTTAACACATCAAAGCTGGGCCTGGCTGCCAGGTTCTCCCAGAATCCCTCAGTCCCTACCTGTTACAGTCTAGGGCTCACAAACCCTGCCCTTTATCCTGAACTCCTTGGGCAGCCCTTCCTGCAGAGGCCCTATATAATCCAAACATTTTAGTTACAGGCCTTACATGGCCAAATTACTACAATTGACTAAGTTAAGTCATGCTGTTACAATCTTTCTTAGCTTCCATGGTGGAAAGATTTATAAATTCCTTAAATTCTTTTGGGACATGAAAATTTGGGGCATTATTCTAGCCTTTGTGCTCATTCTTATCCTTCTCCTTCTGGTCATCCTCTGGTGACTGACAAGCCCTATTAGATCTCTTCATAATTTCTAATGTCTAAATGAAAAAATTTTAAAAAAGAAGAGATGGCATAGACCGCATATGCAACCATTGCTGCTTGACAAATTTCCACCATTTCGATATTGCACACCACACTTCTCCAGCACCTTTCTAATTTCATTTTTAATGATTCTTACTGTTGATGCCTTCCCCTTTGGGAATTTTGTTTGGACTTTGAAGGATGAATATGTGTACAATGGTGGCCTCCCTAAACAAAATAATTCTTTGGTGAGAAATCCCTGCCACTGTGGAACCAGGAATTCCATTGTGCCTTCCTAACTACACCAAGATCAAGAAAGTTAGAGATTTACTAGACACACCTGATCGCAAGGATGAAATGCCTACAATTCAGATGTAAAGCCTGAGGCCATTAAAGGCAAGAGTTCAGTTAACAAGTATAGAGAAATCAGAATGGTACTGTGTAATGGGAAAAGAGTAAGACATTAGGACTTACTTTCCATTTTGAGAGTGTTAAGAGGGAAATAGGGCCCACAAAGTAAGACTTAAGACACAAAAGGATGCAACTAGGGAACAACTCAATGCTTATCCTCTTGAGGAATGAAAATTGCTCTTAAATTGTTGTATAGTACCTGCTTGCAGAGGAAGTCCTTTTCCCAAAGCCAGGCATTTGGGCCTCCATTCCCTCAGGGATTTGAGGAAGGTTCCTGCTTGCTAAAGCAGTCATTCTCCTTATTTCTGGCTAGAGGAACTTGTGGCCCTTCCATTCCCATATACCCTGTGCCTATTGTCAAGGTCAACACTAGATTCCTCAACCCCTGATCTCAGTCCACACCCCAGCTCACAGGCCCTCTTTCTCCCATTTAATCCTATATGCAACTCTAAAATATGAAAGGTGTATTCTTTCTTCAATAAATGCTGCTGGCAGTCATCCTGATTCACTCTCAGATCGTGTCCCATCCCCCCATCCTCCACACTCCACACATCCTCTTGGGACCCCTACCCACTCCCCCACCCTCCACCCCCGCCGAAGCAGGTCTCCAGCATTGTTCTCTCTGAAAATGATTTTTTTTTAAAAGCTGGTTTTAGTCTCAAGGAGAATAGTGACTAATACAAAAGTGATTTTCACATTTGCCTTACCCAAAAGAGCAGTCTAATAAACTCCCTAAGAGATTTGGATTGATTGATCTATAATGGGGCCCTCATGTTGGAACTGACTCCCCATGTAAATCTATTGTGCAGTGAGAGCTAAGACCCGATACACACTGAAAGAAATACTCAAAACATTAGAGGATTGTATGTATAGTCAGTGCCTGTGCTAATCAGTGAGTAAAGAGCCACAGCCTTAAAAATCCTTAGAGTCCATCTCGTGGACTCTTTTTCCTTATTCTGATCTGCCAACTAAAAGGTCTTCAGGACTTACAGCTTAGATTGCATTTTTTTTATTGGTTAGTGAAAGTTCCTATGGACTATTGAAAGCAAAGTGCTCTTACTACAAATGATCTATATATTATTGAGCCTGTCAGGGTTATATTTTACTTTCTAAGTATACACTTAGCTTTTGGGGTTTTTTTTGTCCAAATAAGTGATATTTATCCATATTTCCATAATTGTTTAAACTGCTACTTGAAACTGCTATTTATTGTTTAGCTACTGCTCCTTGAAAATCTTGAGCTAACACAGGACTTAACTATGAATCTTTTATGGTATTTCCCCTCAAGCCCCAACTCTGGCTTTAGTCTTAGCATTTCTGTCCCTTTGTATTCTAAAGAACAAGGGGCATTTTGAAAGCAGCATAATCCATGTATTTGTATAGATTACTTCTGTCTTGAGAACTGGGGATGCTCTTACCACTACCATCTTCCCATCCAGCAACTTTCTCTTTATGGTGGTCTCTTTGCCATCCCATTTCTGCACGTGTCTCAGTGATCCTCTCTCCAGCGTCACCATGCTCTATGAAGACAAGTTCATGTGGTTGGCTTGCCTCAGTGTCCATGACAGATGTCTCAATAAGTCATGTCCATTCCCCACCCCTCTGGCTCCTAGAAGGAACAATCCTGACTCTCAATAGTTGACTGGACCAACTTTCAAGAAAAATATCATATATTACCTTGGTTTTTCTGTTGTCAGCTGTGGTTTCTTCAAACTCCTGGCCCAGCTTGAAGGAGATCTCTGTATTTTTAAAGGCACTTTCAGTTCTTATGGTCATGTAGTCCCCCTTCTTGCTGATGATCACATTGGGCTTGGCCAAATTTCCCAGTTTTCTGTTGGCTAACCCCACACCTGAAAAGCAAGGCAATATCAAATTGTGTTGGTAAAGGTAGCACATCTGAGGGACAATGGTGGCCACATTCTGTATCAGTGGTACCTTCAATGAGCAGATGGTGGGGCTTCCTACCAAGGGCTTCCTCCCATGCTTCAAGAATGAGTGAAAAGCATGTCAGTGACATAAGCATTTAGTGTAGTTCTACAACAGTGACGCCTACAGAGTTCTACAGAGTAAAACTATTCAGTTTGCCCATTTTGCCATGCCCAGTGCTACCCTCACCACAAAATAAGTTATTTCAGATTCGTATGAAGCATTAAAGATATTTTAGTTTGTAATTACAAACGTTGTAGCTGCTTTCAATGAGACAATCTCTCTTCTCCCTCTCCACCCCCCACACCGTTCTGTAATATTTTCTCCGTCAATAAGGAGCTATGGGCACAGCGAACAACCCCCTTCAAATCCTTGATCGAATCTCATTTCTGACATTTTGTAGTTCCTAAATCTGCCTGATGGAAAAACCAAAATAAAACAAACTGTCTGTCACCCTTTTCTATGTGTAACCACTGTTCCAACACTTCATTAGTGTGACTGAATCTGAACTCACTGCCGCCAACCAGTTCTTTTGATCTCAACCACTTTTAAACATTACAAACATCCTCATCCAGGAGATGTTTCATTTCTCAAGTTTCACACACTTATGAGATTATTTAATAATGGACAAACTCAAGGCAGAGAGAGAAAAAGAATTTTTAGCTTGTATAAAGATTAAAATTTTAAATTGCAGTTTTCTAATATTCAACTCTTAATCTTACGAGCATGCTAATTTCTAGTAAACCAGCTTTCACAAAATCCCAGAATACGGATTGACTAAAATTCTAATATTTTTTCCCAAGTCTCCAATGACAAACCTGTGAAGCTGTCCTCAAGTTCCATGCATATAAATAGCTTCAATTAAGTTAAGTTATAACAATTAATTGCCAATTAAGTGGAAGTAAATTTTATGAGTGACACAGAAGATTGCACTTCAGCCCACACAACATTCCCCAGACACTTGGGGGGGAAAAACAGAAGAAAATCTCGCGTATCTTTCTTTAAAGGGATGTTCGCTGTGGAGGGTTTCTCACCCAGAGCTTTCATGTAGTCATCAAAATGCTCACTGGAGACAAGTTTCCAGGTGCCTAGGAATTTGTTGCTCATTGTGATGGACGAGAGTTCAACACAGTTCCTGGTGGGATGCAGCAGATGCCCATGAGCTGCTGAGACCTTACACAGTTCTTTTCAAAGATACCCAAAGCATGTGACTTATGCTGAGATCCAATGGGGAAAAGTGGTGACAGGACTGGGTGATGAATGACTCTTAAGTCATAAGCTGCCTACTCATGGGAAAAGAAACCCCCATATAATGTCCCTGTGTGTTTCAAAACCAAGAAAATAACTGAAAGTATTGTTTGAAACTTCAAACTATTTTTTTGGTTGATCTTACATTGATATGAGTGTTTAAGTCTTTCTATGTATTATATGATTGTGTGTGTGTGTGTGTGTGTGTGTGTGTGTGTGTGTGTGTGTATGCCCACGAGTGTGTATGAGTACACATTCATGTGTATAGGCATCTTGGTGACTCTTAATCCTGATTCTGCACAATTAAAATTTCTTAAAAGAAGGAAAAGGTCTGTGAGCATTGTAATAAGAGTCTCAAATATGCTGTGGGAGAGAAAAGGAGGGCCACAGTGTGAGGCCACATTCAGAGGTGAGGGAGGCTTGGCATAGTTTTCATATTCTGGGCAGGCTGAGTAGGCAGACAAGAAGGTCAGTCTGTCACAGCAGAGCACAGAAGTTGCATTCATGAGTCAGGATGAGAAACAGCACTGTAGTGTGCTCTTTGACCACAGTTAAGATTTCATTTCAGGTTTGTAAAGAGCAAACCTGGAGATAATAAGTTCTTAGTTTCTATGACAACTTTGAATTTAAGACATTTAATAAAGATCTAGAGATTTATAAAAAGGTGATTTCCCACAAAATAATACTGATGGATGCTGAGAGCTCAGTCTAGGATGGTCCCCGTGTGATGGGCTTACTTCAGATTGCCTCATTTCATCCTCTCAGCCCCACAGAGACACACACTGTTGTTATGCCCAGTTTGACAAGGAGGAAAAGGCAACTTATTTCCAAAACTAAAACGAAAGTCAGGGTTTAAGCTAGCTTTGTTCCCCAATGCTGGACTCTAACTCTGGACTAGTATCTCCCCCCCATCCCCACAACAAAACACATACACACACACACACACACACACACACACACACACACACAAACACATACACACATACATACACAGGTACACATACACACACACACACATGCATTCATGTGGCACGTACCCACACAGACCCTGACTGACAATCAGAAATCTTAGTATCACCATGGCTTTTTAGTTCTCTCTCTCTCTCTCTCTCTCTCTCTCTCTCTCTCTCTCTCTCTCTCTCTCTCTCCTCAAGATCAGAAGTGATAATCAAGTGAACCAGGTGACACATCAGAATCCCAGCCTTTGACCAGGGGAGCCAATGTCAATCTAGTTCATATTAGTCTTGCTCCCAGGAATGGCTGGATGACTGCCACTCCTTCCTGCCAGGTTTTCTACACTAGCATTAATGCTGCCTGAGTAACAACTATTATCACCGGATTTCACATTTTCAGCACACAAGTTGGCAGTGCTCACGGCTACAGAACTAAATACCCCACAGCCATTTCACTTCTAACGGATAGAATCCTTCACTACAAAGGCTCAGGTCCCCAGTACTGTAGCTGGACCATCTCTCTTGCAGTCACATGGTTTGGCATCAAATGGACTGAGAAATGAGGCAGCATATACAGTGAGCCAGGGTCAACTTCCATTGCCAGTGTCTGGTAATTCTGCATGGGATCCAACAGTCAACAGGAGAGTTCCTTAGTCAGCCCGCTCCTAAACCCAAGGAAATGTAAGTGGAGAAAGTTTGTTGTATTGGGATAGAAACAATCAAACAAGGACTAAAAGGGGCATTGTGGAAGGCCTCAAATTCAAGACCATTAGGATACTTTAAGACAGTGAGACTCTGTCTTAAACAACAGTAAAGGGCACTCATATAGTGAATATGCTATTTTCTTTTCCCAAGACTTTATGAAGATGATGGTATCACTAACACCCCCACAAGCTTTTGTCATCCTTATTCTATTAAGAAGTACAACAGTCAATGTGTAGTTTTTCTGCACAAGTTACTGAAGATTTTCTCACCACTCTACCCGTATTCAGGCAGAGTACAAAAGAAGGGATCTGTGGATTTCAATGGTCCCTGAGTTAAGCATAAGAATAAGGATGCTGTTCAAGATTCACAATAGGCCATATGTACTGCCATGGTAGAACACTTAAAACAGTGATGCAATTTTATACCAAGAAAATAATCTCTTTTAGGCAAATCATCAATTGTGTCTGACTGCCAAAGTTGACCAGATATGCTTGGACCAAGATGAGATTCTGAAGTCAATGTATGGACCAAAGTTACAGATAAAAGGCAGTGAGAGAAATCTGAACTGAAGCAAGCTCAAGGCATTAGGAGACTCATTAGGAAATGCCCTGGAGAGAGGGTAAAGAACAGATACCAAGCCAGGCGGTGGTGGCGCACGCCTTTAATCCCAGCACTCGGGAGGCAGAGCCAGGCGGATCTCTGTGAGTTCAAGGCCAGCCTGGGCTACCAAGTGAGTTCTAGGAAAGGCACAAAGCTACACAGAGAAACCCTGTCTCCAAAAACCAAAAAAAAAAAAAAAAAAGAACAGATACCAGAAACACATGGAACTGGATGCGTATAATTAAAATTTAGTAGAGTAGATAATATTTTGCTATTGCCATGAACTCAAATCTTTTCCTCTCAACAACTGATTACCCATGTTAATTCTTGACATGGGTAAGGTTTTTGAATCATACACTGAAAATCACATCAAAAGACCCAAAGAAAATGGATGTGGAAAGCATGTCCATAAAACCTGCCATGGCAATGTCTCTTAGGTACCGTTTTCCAGCTCTATTACAGTCACTTATTTTGGAAAAGAAATAAAAAAAGCATTGTGTAGTGGATGTATGGGAAGAAGTATTCATGATTTTCCATGGGATGGCACATCTCACAATCATGATAGTGCATTTATATTTAAGGGACTGCTAAATGCAAAGCCTTGTTGGAGGTTTAGTGATACACCATTGGCTCCTGCCCTTGTGAGTCTTATACTCTAATTAAGAAGGCAGCTATTAAGCATTTAGGGACATGTGATAAAAATTACTATCCAAGGCAGAGATGGAAGCCATGAGAACACCACTGAAGAGCCAGGTGACTGTGGCCATACCAAAGGTGCTTGGCACAGTTCCATTTTTTAAATCTTTGAGAGTGTGTGTGTGTGTGTGTGTGTGTGTGTGTGTGTGTTTCTGTGTGTGGATGAGAGGGTGTGTATGCTAAGGGAGCATTTGTGGAGCTCAGAGGACAATCTTGGGTGTCAGTCCTTGCTTCCTGTCTTGTTTGAGACCCTGACCAGTGAGCTTCCTGGCATTTTCTTGTCTCCATTTGCTACCTTGCTGTAGGAATTCTGGGGTTACAGATGTGGGCTGTAGTGTCAAGCTTTCATGTGGGTTCCAGAGATTTGAACTCAAGTCCTTACACTTGCATGGCACAGTTTCCACACTGAATCATCTCCTCAGCCCTAATTTCTTTAGCTTCCTGGGTGTGTTATGAGCAACAGTCTGATTCATTCACTTTCAGAGAACAGTCAATTGGGCATCTGGTGTTCTTCTGAGGCATCACCATGGGTCCAAATATCCCAACCTTCCTCTTTCACGCTTCAAATAAATACCTTTCAAAGTCCAAGAATGCCGAGATTAAAATAGCTTTCTTAATGCAAACCATTCCTGCAGCTTCCTCAGTTCCCAGTGGCTAGTCTTTTGGTTACCATGGTGATAACTGAATCTATGCTATCCCAGTGGTAGCAAATAACTTTCCCTTCATGGGATGGTAATAAAAGCAGGAGAGAAGGAGCTGTGAACCCTCCAAACGATGCAATTAGCTTTGTTCTTGGCCAGAATCTAATGCGCTCTGGATCGTCTCCAAAGGCAAGTGTAAGATTTCACCTCATTATTTCTAATAGAAGAGCTGAGCACCGTAGGCACTGGCTGGGGACGAATAAAAGACAGTTTCTACATTCCAGCCTCTTCCCCTGGTAATTCCAGCATCTGCTGGGCTTCCCACAGCTGTGCTGTCTCCTTTGTCTTTGCTCTTGGAGAGAAAGTGATCTTAACATTTTCCAAATACATTCAAGTAGGTTGACCTTTCCGGGATCAACACAAAATGCTGTAGGAGACATTTCTAGGATGCAGCCCTTCCACAGTGCTGATGGAAGAAAAGAATCTCTTTAAAACAATTCACTCCCAAAACACACTGGAAAGTGTGTGTGTGTGTGTGTGTGTGTGTGTGTGTGTGTGTGTGTGTGTGTGTGATGATTTCATTACCCAGGCATGTGCCTTGCTTCCTCCTTTATTTTCTTGATAGCATCTTAGAATTTTGTTTTCAGAAATTGAGGTGGTTCAGGGCTGCTAAAGTGTAATTTGCATATGACCTTCAAGTGCAGATGTTTGAAATTAGGTCAGAGGAGCTTTTATCCAGCCAGCCCAATCTTTATTCCCTCAGATGACTGAAAAATAGATGTATAGTTTTCACATTCTAGACTAGAGTAGAGCATGCACATGACTGTTGATTTCAGGGCTCTCCGTGCCAGAAGACAGGGATTACTTGATTTCTGGGGGACCGCAAACCGCAAACCATCTCTGCTATAGAGGCTTCAAATTTGGGGGCATAGAGTCCTCACATCGTTCTCTCTCTCTCTCTCTCTCTCTCTCTCTCTCTCTCTCTCTCTCTCTCTCTCTCTCTCTCTCTGTGTGTGTGTGTGTGTGTGTGTGTGTGTGTGTGTGCACAACGGTACATTCTCTCTCTGGATATACAGGTGCATCTATGTGTAGCTGTGGAGGCCCAAGGATAACTTCAGGTGTTGTACCTCAGGACCTATCCACCATTTGTTTGTTTGTTTGTTTGTTGAAGTGGGGACTTTCACTGGCCTGGAATTCACTGAGTAAGCTAAGCTGGCTGGCCAGTGAGCCCCAGGTACCCACCTGTCTCTGCCTCCCCAGTGCTGGGATTAAAAGCGAACCCAGTGTGCCGAGCATTTTTATTTAGATTCTAGAGATTGAACTCAAATTCTTATGCTTGAAAAGCAAACACTTTTACCCACTGAGTATACACACACACACACACACACACACACACATACACTCAGCCCCTGATATCACTTCTTTAAATTTTTTTATTATTATTTTATTTTTATGTGCTTGGTGTTTTGCCTGCAAGTGTGTCTGTGTACCACTTGCATGCTTGGTGGCCCATGGATGCCAGAAAATTGTAGTTACCGATGGTTGTGAGCCACCATGTGGGTGCTGGGAACAGAAGCCAGGTCCCCTGGAAGAGCAACTGATGTTCTTAATCACTGAGCCACCTCTCCAGCCCTCTGTCCCCATAGAATTTATTTTCCTTTTCTTTCTTCCATGTGTTTGCTTTTTAGTACATGGTCTCACTGTGTAGCTCTGGCTGGTATGCAACTCAGTATATAGTCCAGGCTTGCCTCAAGATCTCAGAGATCCACCTACCTCTGCCTCATGAGTATTGGGATTAAAGACTTGAACCACCACTACTGGCAAGTGACATCATTTCGTAACATTAAATGTATAATGGGATCCTGAATGCAGAGTGAACATTCATCTGTGTTACGACTTACTACATGGATGGGAGCTGGGTTCAGTTTGTATCTGTAAAATATGTATTGATTTGAGGAGCAAGAAAGATTACTTTGATGCTTTTACTTTGTGACTTCTATGTTGAAGAGTTATGTTAATAGACATCTTCTGAAATCTGTACTGTTTTACAGAGTAAGCCAGAATCCCGTTTCCCTGTTCATTTCCTTTACAGGGAAAGTATTGTGAGTTGCCTTAGGTCAGTGCTCTAAGCAGGCATCTGCTGAGACTTCTGCCCACTAGTTCACCGGTGGCATCATTCCTGCTCTGCATATCTGGGTTGCTTTGTCATCAGGGAAGGAGATGCAGGAGAGCCAAGATGCTGGGTGACTACTTGGGCTGGCCCATTTCAGGCCATCTTTATGCTTGCCACAACCCTGAGGAAGAGAAACGTCTCTGTTCAGGATTGAAATGAAGTGGTGAGCAGCTCTCAAAGGCTATGTGTAGCCATTAATGACTAAAGACGATGCATGCCTGGCTCTGACAGACCCTTGAATCATTTCCAGTCCTCTGTACATCTCTGTGGCAACACCTGATTTGTCCTACTGCCGGGGCTGGTTGTCAGATGCTCGCTCCACACTACCATCATGGGGTGAGGCCACCAGGACCGGATACAGAACTACAGAAAGAATAGACTTTATTTTCTCCCTAAATGTTCAAAGCAGAACTTGTGAGGACATGCAAAGGAGCATGTGTAAGTGTGACCTGCTACTTGATCCTAAGGCTTCATCTGTTTTTTATTACTGTCTTGGGGATAGTCTTTTTGTCTTTTTGCATCAAGTGGAAAAAATATGTCCTTTTATGATTATTGTATTTATGTATATGTGAAAATTAAAACCAGTTAATAGCATTGAAAACATTCCTTGTCAATAATTTATTAAATACTATTGTGTAACAAAAAGAAATGTGATGAACTCTTCTTGGATAGCAGTCCTAACAGTAGCATTAATATGATTGCTATCTGAATCATTATTTTTTCCTGTAAATTTCAGGAAATATCTCTCATGTAATGGTTTACTACTCTTATTCTGGGTAAAATGAAATTTAAAAAAAAAACATATTTTCCTGTATGGGTTATAAAGTCTGGTCCCATTCCTATTTCAGATTCTTTTGGCAAGTAATTAAATAATGACTTTTGTATCACTCACTAGAGTGAAAATTGTTATTTTTCTTCTGTACCCAGTGCAAAGGGACAAAGAAGATTTATGTAACTGTTACGCACACGCATGCATGTGTGCCTTTGTGTATTTAGTGTATTGATGTGCAGCACATGTGTGCACTTGCCTGTAGAGGTCAAAAGGGTGTCATCATAGTCATTTGTGAGCCACTCAGTGAGGATGCTGGGAACTGAACCTGAGCCCTCGGCAAGAGAAGCAAGTGCCTTTTTTCCCCCTTTTCTTTCTTTCTTTTATCAAATGAAGGTTGTTTTTATTCCTGCTTGCAGTTCATTATGGTGGGAAGTCATGGAGGCAGCGGCTTGAGGTGGTCAGTCCCTCATCACAGTCAAAGTACAGAGAAGTGGCAGCTGGTTGGTGTTCAGCCTGCTTTCTTCTTTTCATTCAGTTCAGAACTCCAGCCACAGAATGGGGTCTCCATACTTGGGGGGTGGTCTTCTACCTCAGTTAACCTAATCTAGAAATTCCCTCACCAAGAAGCCCAGAGATTTATCTCCTGGGTGATTTTAGATCTTGCCATGTTAACAGAAACTTCCTGTCTTACTAATTCTACAGACTATTCCTGCATTGGTTTGAATATGAAATGTCCCCCATAGAGTCACCACATGGTTTCCAGATAGTGATACAATCTGGGAAGGTGTGGAGGCCCACAAAGGTTTCCTAGTGAGATCTGAGCTCACTTTACCCAGCAGGGCTGCATTAGAGGATTGCTTGACCATGTGTGTGGTTACTAGGTGATGGGAAAGGTCTGCACTTGGCTGTGCTAGTGGGAGGTCTTCTGCTCCACCCCTCGGCATTCCTATAAAAGGCCCTTTAGAAGCTACAGGAGGGGCCGGTAGATATTGATCCAGGCCCTCCCTAGGCTATCCTGTTTTTCTATCTGTTTCTCTTCCCTCTATCCTTATAATATCTCTTGTCCTTCATTCCTCAAGAGTACCCTGTCATAAAGTGTGCGAGCCGGGCTCCCAGCTGGGCTCCTGAAGGAAGGTTATGGAAGCTGTGGGAGGGAGCCTTTCTGGAAGAAGTACACCACTACGGGCAGGTTTTGGGGTTTCGAGTCTAGCTCAACTTCCTGCCCTGGCCCTGTCCTTCCTGTGTAGGGATGAAACATGATCTCTCTACTTCCTGACTACCATGCTGGCTTCACACTTCTGCTACCATGCCTTTCCTGCCGGAACAAAGAACAGTATCCCCTCTTGAACCACCTTGATCTAATGTCAGCCCTTCCCCTCTAAAGCTTTCTGTCAGTGTTCTACCCAGCAACAGAAGAGAAACTCACATCGCCCATAACCTTCATTATCAACAACTGGAAAACTGTATTACATTTAGTGCTTTTATTGAGCAAAATTGATGCTGAAAATGTTTTCAATCACTATCCCTGAGGCTAATTTTCTTCAGCAGTGGCCAAGTTCTCGCTGGTGTCTACCTTTCCTTCATGCCTTCTCATAGGTCCTGGTGCTGACAACATTGTTCATGGTGCATTCCTAAAGGTAGAGAGATGTGTTAGAGGGTGATTGTTGACAGGCCAAAACTGTCCTTTCCTCCTTCCACAGAACAAGCCCTCAACTCAGGCTACAAAGGCAGCTGAGCAGCTTGATGGATACGCATCCAAAACAGCATGTAAAAATGTCAACTTAGGGAACACTCACCACTACCATTTTTCCCTCCACAATTTTTCTTTTGATTGTTGTCTCTTTGCCGAGCCATTTTTGGACCTGGATCATTGACCCACCTTCTAATGTTACAATGCTCTATAAATGCAGAGAAAGTGATTAAAAGGAGTCGTTCACTACTTTCTCGCTATTACAGCACTACACATCTACTGTTTAATTTCAAGTCAGAAATTCTGTTGTTCATAACGCTCACCTTGGTTCCTGTTATATTTAATACGGTCAACCTAGAAGTCTCAAGAGACAACTAAATTCATGTTCTCATAGACAAGAATCCATAGGCTATTTGACCTTTTGACCTTAATAATTGTTCTATTCTATAGCACCTTTCATACAATAACAAACAAGTTGGAGGAAGAGGAGGAGTAAGCGTAGATTGCCAGGCAAGATGGTACACATCTGTAACCCCAGCACCCAAGCGCCAGAAGCAGGAGAAGCTTAAGTTGCAGGCCAGCCTAGGCTATATAGCAAGACCTTGTCTCAAACTGCGGCAACAAAAAGATGAATATGAACATTTTACTCCATTAAGCTATCTGAATAATTAGCAATGGATTGACTTTTTGTATGTACAGACTTAAACAAGCCCAATCAGACTTAGTGATAAGTCAAATTCTGTTGAATGAACCCTACCCAACCACGTGTTTTCCACAATGGTTGGACACAGGAAGATTTAACTCCAACTCACCTTCACTTTCCGGCTGTCTGCAGTGGTCTCATCAAACTCTTCCCCCAGCTTGAAGGAGACCTCTGTGTTCTTGAAAGAACTTTCTGTTTGGATGTTCACCTTTTCCCCATTGAGACTAATACTAACACTTGGCTTTACTAAACCTGCGGCATTTCTGGCTGCAAAATCCACTCCTGAGAGACAAAGAAAGATATGCACCTTATTTACACATTTAGGAAGGTATGCCAACCACCATTTTGAACACCTGCTCTTAAAGAATGTATCCTCCCCCACTGAAATCTTGACTAATGTACAGCCTTTTTTTCTTTTGAGACAGAGTCTCATTATGTAGCCCAGGCTGGCCTTGAGCTCAAGACCCTCCTGTCTCAACCTCTGAGTACTAGAGTTGCAGGTGTGTGCCACCATGTTCAACCACAGTGTCTTATTGGATGTTCTTAGTAGTCAGTAGTCTCCAGATTAAGTGAGGTCTTTCCAAGGTACTGATAGTAATTCTGACATCTTAAAAAGCTAAATTCATTTTCTCAAACTTTTATGCTTCATGTGAAATGTATATTTGCAGAACGGCTTTTAGGGGACCAACCTTGTGGAAACTTGCAAAGACAGTGTGGGAAGTACTTGACTCAAAGCCTGGCCCTGTTGCTCAGATTGGGGACTTTCAATGGTCAAATACGACTTTTACAGTAGGTAGACAGAAACTGACTCCTCTCTCAGAATACATATTGAAGTCTACTTCCCATTAACACTATTAATGGGATGTACCCCAGTGTAGGAAAACAGATGTGTGGATTATAAGAAAGAGTGAGATGGTCAAAACCTGGGCTCCCACAGCAGCACTTGCCAGTTTTCTCCCTTTCAGCTTTCTCCATAGTAAAATGTGGATGACTCAAGCCCTCGCCACACTTGCATTGGAAGAGCCCATGAAAGGATTTAGAAGAGCCACAGAACGAAGAAAGACTTCAGCTGCTATTCCTCCTTGTTCTAGATTTAACCCAGCTCCTAGTCAATACAAGTGCTATTCTAGCCATAAGCCCAAATTCCTGCCCATTCTCTCTATTTTTATGTCTATATTTATGTTTAATATATATGCATGTATAAATAGATATAGAAATATGGATATACAAATATAGACAGATGTAGGTATTATAACCCATATGTAACATATTACATAACATATATATATATATATATATATATATATATATATATTGTTTTTTTCTTTTCATACAGGTCTTTCTATGCAGCCAGGCTGGCCTTGAATCCTCTGTCATCCTCCCATAGTCTTGTATCAGCTGGGATTGTAGGTATTCACTGCCATATCCATTTCCAACTTTCTTATGTGCCTTCAAATTTTTGTTAAAAACAAATGTACCTATAAACCCATGAAGGGATAGAGGAATTTCTTTATTACTTCTAAGAAGTTAGTACTGTCTGTGGAAGAGGAACAAGTATATTTATAAGCATGTTAATATAATATTAGGTAAAACGTTTCAGTGCTTAGAATGAGTAAATATGTTATTAATAATTATAAGTATCCATTGTTCATTCTAGGCAATTTGTAAAAAATGAAGAAATCTTCTGCTTTGCATATGGCTTATTTATAAAACAGGTTGTTATTGATTATGAAAAATGAAGTAGCTGTTGTTCTTCCAGATTTCATAGAAAGATAGAGCTGTGACAGACACAACTCATTATAACTGATGCTTGGCTATGGAGCCTGGGGTAAAGACAAAGGTCAGTCAGGGCCCAGATTTCTGAGAGACGGCCAGTGGTGAGACAAGTCAATCAGTAAAGAAAACCTGTTCTATTTCTCATCTCAAAAAGAAAACCTTCAAAATCATGTATCGGATAGCACTCACACATGGATGAGCACTCTAGAAAAACAGACTCTAATGCTATTTGTTGCTACAGTGCTTCTAAATTTATAACTAAAGTAAACCCCAAACAAATTCAATCTATAGACTCACTACAATGGTTCTTTTACATTAATATGGGTTTGAACGAAAGCTGCTCAATGAAATGAGCCAGCTAAAGAGAAGTTCTACAAGGAGATCTGCATGATGATTTCATGGGGGAGGGGAGTTGTGGGGGGTGTCTATAAACTTAGAGAGAGCTACAAGGCTAGTTAGAATTTTTAAAATGCAAATTATCATTAATTATAAGAAAAATAAATATTAATAATAAATGAAATTATAAACTTTGTCTCATATGAGTATAACCTAGAGTCATAAGAGCGAAAATCAGAAAATGTTATTGTGGGGTAAAAAGCCAGCACCAACACCAAAATCTCTTGCCACAAATTCCTAAATCCCATAATGGTGTCTCTCACCCAGTTCTTTCATGTAATCTTCGAAGTTTTCGCTGGAGACCAGTTTCCAGGTTCCTAAGAAGGGTTCAATCATCGTGGAAAGCTTTCTGGGAAGATGAGGCACTCACAACCGGAAGCCAAGGAAGTGTGGGCACCCCTATGCCTCCAGCAGCTTATTTTAAAGACCATCTTCATCACGTGGCATTCCTGAAGTGACCAATGGGCTGTCAGGAGTCTGAGATTCCAGGCACCAGCATTTGACTCATTGTATTTGCCTCCAAATTAAAAGACAGAAACCCAACCTGTAAAACTCAGGGAACAACTTTTGGCTTCTAGCAAAGAGATTTACATGCAGGAGTCACCCGATAAATCTCACTTGCCGCATGGAGACAACCGTCAAATGGAGACCAGCCTTTGAACACTAAATGCTGACTTACCCCAAGGGAATTTCCGACAAATGTCTGACCAACACTGGCTCGATGATGTTTTCCCACCCCAAACAAGGACATCCTTGCTTGGTCTGCCTCAGCTGTTTTTGTGTTTGTGCAAGTCATGGTGCCCCAAATTCTCCTTCATTAGAAGAACACTGTCCCTTCCCTTGCTTGCAGGGTTGATGTTTTGATACTGTTAATGTAACTTAAAATGCCTGCAGTTGCTTGGAGTGAGGTCTAGGGTATTATTAACACTATCATTGTTGTCAATCAAGGATAGCTGAGGACCAGAAAGAAGGTAGCAATTATTACTGAGTAGAGCTTTGTGATTTCACCCTTTAAAAAGGAGGAATATGGTGGCGTCAATGCCTAGAAAACTCATGTTTCATAAACTCAGTGTGTGTGTGTGTGTGTGTGTGTGTGTGTGTGTTTGTGTGTGTGTGTCTGTGTGTGTGTATCTGTCTGTCTTTGTCTCTCTGTCTCTGTGTCTGTGTGTGTGTATTTGTCTGTCTTTGTCTCTCTGTCTCTGTCTCTCTGTCTTTGTCTCTCTGTATGTCTATCTCTTTCTCTGTCTCTTTCTCTTTCTGAGACAGGATCTCCCTGTGGAGCCCAGACTGGCCTCAAATTAACAATCCTGCCTCGGCCTTCCAAGGGCTAGGATTACAGATGTGCTTCACCACGGCTGGTTTGCTAACTCGTTTTTTATATTAAAAAAATGCCATTTGAGATGGTGCAAGTAAATTTGGTGAAGTTTTTGGCAGGGAGAGGGGGTTATGTCTGTCATCTACATTCTAAAAAGTGAAAAGGGACACCAGTAAATTAAATCTCTATGTAATTCCTCCTTGATTCATGTTCTACACTCCAAGCAAAGGAAGTAGGTCAGAGGCCCCAAGGTTTCTAAGAAACAATTGATTGAATGGATTTATATTGCTGCTCTAAACTCCAGCTTTAGAGGACTGGAAATTTAGGTGGTCAGGGACCAGAAAATGAGTATTGATATTTTTATCTGCTCTATGTCAAATAACTCTTCAACTCTGAGACGTATCTATTCATCTTTGTCGATAAAGCCATCTCTTTACATACAAAGCAAGCAAGGTATTACTGTTTGAGCACCAGAGAGTAATGATAACTTATGTGGGAGAAAGAATTGCTTTTGAAGAAAAGATATAAAGAAATGGGGAATGTTCTATTTTTTGAATTGGAAAGTTATTGAGATATCTGGGGAGGGTAGAAGAAGGGCAAGAAAAGCACTAGAGTGGGTCAGGAAAGATCACACTGATGATAAGTGCCTCAAAGGGAGACGATGTGCTCGGACTGAGTGTTCAGAAACCGAGTGAGCTGCTCGAGCCTGCTTTACTGCTTCCAACATATGCCTGCATTTGGACATATGCATATGTACGTCTATGCATATTGGCCAGTGGGGTCATGGGCAACTGTCCTTGCTATTCTGATATTGATTCAGAAGTGAACACTGTGCTCCCTTTTAGAACTCAGTTGGCCCATATAACAAAAGGGAAAAGTCAAATTTCTAAGTCCGGTAGAATTCCCCACTCCTGGGAGGGAGTGAGAGGGAGGGGTCGCCTCAAGTCTTCCTCTGTATACTTTGATTTCTTCTGTGATATCACACTGCTGCATTCATCGTGA
The DNA here is from genome assembly GCF_949786415.1 of Peromyscus eremicus. Lineage (NCBI taxonomy): Eukaryota > Metazoa > Chordata > Mammalia > Rodentia > Cricetidae > Peromyscus > Peromyscus eremicus. Next base: position 27,076,600 of record NC_081417.1, on the reverse strand, counting down.
AATGAAATCTAAGATGGAGCCAGAACTAATCTCTGTTATCCGAGGTCATAGGGTCATTTTCAGTTGACAGTCTTGTGTCTGAGATTTGTTACTTCATGAGTAAACCTTTTACTATTGACACACGTTTGCAAAGAACTTCATTAAATGGTTAATGTGGATCCGGCCAATTACTTGTATACTGGGCAGCTGTTTTCATGCACACATCTATCCACCTTTACAGACCCAATTCTAGCATGTGGCAATCTGGCTCAGAGCTATTCAGTACCTGTTATAATATGCATTTAGATCTTAGAATGAGGTGTATTAGAGAACACAGCTTATAGCGTTGCATTTCTCTCAGACATCTGCAAGCTATTGTAAAAGTGAGTCAAAACCAGGCAACACTTCATTCTCACTTCTATGTTCCTAAGACAGCACCTGCTGTAAAGGACACTGTAAACGTTAAGTGAAGGGTTTATGAATGAGTAACAAAAGAAATAAACAGCACTCACTTCTTTCTAACTATCATTTCTCCTGATTAGTGTTAGCAAGAACTACAGAGTGTGAGAACATGGTGTTCCTCTGGTACTAGGATAAGCCTTTCATTCTGGTCCTCTCTGGATGGGATGGTACTTATTTTTGCATTGCTATGACCACAACACTTGACAGACACAACTTAAGCAAGGAATGGTTTATTTTGGCTCTCAATCACAGAAGTTTTGGTCCACGAGGGAGGGAGAAGCATGGTAGAGCTCACAATGGGAGGAGTACATAGCAGTGGCTCATCACATCTCAGTAGACCAGGAAGCAAATAATGAATGACAAGAACTTGGAAGTTAGGTTAACAGTTCGCAGAACCATCTCTAGTTTCCTACTTCTGCCAGCCAGGAAGCACTTTCTGAAATTACACAGCCTCTCAAATAGCTGCGACACAAGCATTCACAACATGAGCCTGTAGAGGACATTTAAGAATCAAACCAGAACTTTATCCCTGTCTTCCAAAAGCTCATGGCCACCTCATAATGCAAAATGCATTTAATCCAACTTCAGTAGATTCCAAAGCTTCAGCAGGGTTCACAATTCAGAAATATAACATTTCTAGGAAGACTGAAGATGATTTCTCAGTGGCTACAGCTAAAAATCATCTTCAGCCTCTGAACACACTTTTTCCATTTCTTTGTAAGTCCTGTACTTTTTATTGTGGTTGATGTTGGAAATTGGATATTTAAGTCTAGTATTGTGTTAACTATAGTAATCAGATTGCAGCAAGACCTTAGAAAATGTTTCTGCTAAAAAGCAGTGACTCTTCACTTCTTGTGTCTAATAGATGCCCAATGAGTGACTTAATGGCACCTGAAACTTGGCATCTCTGCCTTCATGTTTACTTTCCTCCTTTACTTTGGGTTAGACTCCTATTCAACTCTACACAGAGATGTATTAAAATTTTAATGCATGTCTGTCAAGATTTGCAGGGATGTTCAGCTGTGAATTTTCATAGGCTCCAGCTCCAGATTCCCTGGTATAGTGTCCAGTTATTGTTATAAGCTTAGAGTAACCTTGGGTTCTAAGAACAGTATTTCCTCTCAGACAGATCACTGTAGGAAGAGATCACTCCTAATTAGGATCAACAGGACAATGATGGAAAGTGAGGCTGCCCCCTCAACAGAGGCAATCATAGGGATCATTAGACTGTGCCCTCAACCGGGAAGGACTTCACTGAACTGCCTTGCAGAACCAGGACTGAGATCATTATCAGTCAATGAGCATCTTGACTAAGAGTGTTTGGTTATGTATAATGCTTGCCGGGCCTCAGGGTTTCCTCTGTTTACAGCTAAGGCTCAGATCCATACATCTGAGGTGGCTGAGATGCTCAATATACCCTGCCTTTACCAATGCTGCCATATTGATCGAATTCTTTAACTGCCTTCCTATAATTAGATTTCCATCTGATTTCTGGTTTGTGTGGCCAGTTCTGGTGTCAAGACTTGGCCCAGAATCAAGCCTTTGCTCTACGGCTCTGATAACAAGATGCTCTGCTCCTTTCTGCCCCGGGAGTTGTTGGCATTTTTCTTGATTTGTCTCATTTCTATCGTTTTTGCTAAAGATCAACCTGAGAAGTAAAACCAACAGTTGCCTTCAGGTCTTATCTGAATTCCAGCTTTCCTTAATCCTTCACTGTGTCTCTCTAATTCCATCCTTCCTTAAGATTACTTTTGAATGTCTTAGTCTTAGGGACTGACTCCCAAAAGGGGAGAAGAGAAAGATGGGATAGAAAGGAGCTGGCCATGTAAATATCCTGGATTTAAAGGAACCGGCTCTTTTAATACCCTGGATTTCTTCAGCGTAAGAAGACAGGACCTGTGAGGTGTGTGTAGGGGTGTGTGTGTGTGTGTGTGTGTGTGTGTGTGTGTGTATGTGACTGCTGGCCTCTATGAATGACCTCCGTAATCATCAGCTGCAATCATCAATCAAAAGGCACTTCCAGAGTCTGAGAGGTGTCTCAGTGGGTGAAGGCACTTGCTGCCAATCATGATGACCTGAGTTCAATCCCTGAAACCCACAGGATGAAAATGAGAACTGATTCTTGTAAGTTGCCCTCTGACCTACACACATACACTGTGGCATATGCGCCCCTCTACAAATATTCACACACACACACACACACACACACACACACACATACACATGGGGGGGGGCTTATGTGCCCCTGTGTGAATATTCTCATGTAGAGACACAGACACACACACACAGTGGCATACGTGCCCCTGTATGAATGTGTATACACACACACACACACACACACACACACACACACACACACACACAGAGGCATATGTGCCCCTGTGTGAATGTTCACATGTAGACACACACACACAAACACACACACACACACACACACACACACACACACACACACACACACACACAGGTATATATGCCCCTGTATGAATGGAGAGAGAGAGAGAGAGAGAGAGAGAGAGAGAGAGAGAGAGAGAGAGAGAGAGATTCTTAAAAAGAAAAACAAGCTCAGAATATTTATAAAACAAAATACTATGGTCCAGCCTAGCTCAGAGACGTGTGCCCATCGGACTCCCATGGACTGGAGAGTAGCACCTGGCCCATTTCTCTGACCTTCCTCCATCACGACATTACTCGCGTAACAGATATCCAGAAGATGAATTGCTGTAGACTGTAAAGAAGGCATCTAAACGGTGATATCAACATCAGTATACACAATGCTTTATTAACATACATTGAATGTTCTGCTGCTCTGTTAAGAGCTGAAATTGACCAATATTGACCTCAGTTTATCATGTACTTTCTATAGTGCCTTTTCAAACATTGCAAGGGTTGAATTTGTCCACTGGAATTCTGTCTCATCAGGTTTTGTTACCACCCATGGCTTCCAGACCAGTTTTCTGCCAGGATAACTGTTGAACTTCAGAATCCTACAACCATTTCCCACTTGGTCTTAGTGCTCTGAACTCTGCACTCCAGTTTTCTCATCTTGACAGAAACAATCACTCCTACCATCAGATCTGGTGATCAGTGATGTACATCATGCAAAGGGCCTGACACCATAGTTAGTTCTTAATAAATACCCCCAAACCAGTACTTATTTGCCAGTTTATTAAATTATTAAATTAAATTTATTAAATTATTAATAAATTTGCCAGTATTTATTAAGACTGTCCTAATCAACTCTACACAGCTCTAGTGAACCCAAATTGTGAGTCTCACTATTGTTGTGTGATATTTTGTTTGTGTTCTGACAAATAAAACTTGCCTGAAGATCAGAGGGCAGAGCTAGCCACTAGCTAGCCAGAGAGGCCAGCCAGTGGTGGCACACACCTTTAATCCCAGCAATTGGGAGGAAGAAGTAGGAAGATCTTACTTCCTACTTCAGCCACCCTGGGCTACAGGAGATTGAACCAGTCTAAAAGAGAAACAGAACCAGGCAGTGGTGGCTCACACCTTTAATCCCAGCACTAGGGAGGTAGAGAGAGATTGCTTGCCTATTAGGTCTGAGATTTCATAGAGGCAAGAAGTTTCTGGTGGCTGGCTGCTCTGCTTCTAAGATCTTTCAGCTTTCACCCTAATATCTGACTCTGGGTTTTTATTGTTAAAACTAACTAGGATCACTATTTTTGTGATTAAAAAAATATTCTTTGACCAGGAACCTAGCCCCTTCTGTGGTCCCTCTAAACCATGGTGCTACACATATAACAGGTGCAGAAAATGAACAGTTTGGAAGTATGTTTTATATTTAATACATCTTATTTTTTCTGTTAACATGTATTAATTATGCATATGGGCTGAGGTAAGTGTGAGTTAGTGTGAAACTCGAACATATTCATACAGTGTGCTCTGATCCAATCCACACTTCCTCCTCACCCTAAATAGTCTCCATTCCACACCCAAGATGATGTTCCTTTAGCGTCTGCATGTGAGACAGACAGAACACATCACACTTGTGTTTCTGTGCCTGGCTTATCACTCAGCGTGTCCCCTACACTATAGAGCTCCCTGTACCTGTACACTGCAATGGATTTTTGTTTTGCTACAAAATGTAAGTCTTGTGATTTACAAGTTTTGCTCTATATGTGCAAAACCTCAATGTATAGTGCTTTGTGCCTCTCACAAGAGATGCATGCAACACATGTAAGTACATATACACTTGCTGAGAAACCAAATGGTTTTGTATGTGTGTACATGAATATTTTAAATCTGTTTTATATTTACATGTACACTAGGTTTTAAGTTTTGCTGTTATTGTATGTGTGTGTGCATACATTTCAAACCTTACTGTTTTTATGCCTCTGTGTGTGCACCAATGTTTTAGATATATGGAGTCCATGGAGGTTTATATTTGACAAAAAGGTTGCTGATAATAAGCATAAATGTTTGGAATCAACTGAATATCATTGCGCATTTATTCATGAACAAGCATGTCATACTTGCCTAGCATGAACATTATGGGATGACTGACATGACTTCTGCATGGCTTCTAGGTGCAGCATGTTGCTATGATTTGGATGTGGTTTGTTCCCTGAAGGTCCAAGTACTGGGTGCTTGGCACCCAGCACGGTGTGTGAAGGTGCTGGAAGCATTAGGGATGGGACTTACTGAAAGGTTGTTAGGGCAGTGTGAGTGAGTGTGTGTGTGTATGTGTGTGTGTGTGTGTGTGTGTGTGTGTGTGTGTCTGTGGAATCTCCTCAGATGGGGTTAGTGGGACCTGTTAGATCCCACAAGAACAAGTTGTTGTGCTGAAGAGGCCTAACTTAACATTAGTGCAGCCATGACAGGCTGCAGACTAACCATACTGGGACTAGGCCTCACCATTACAATAACCAGGAAAAGCCACAAACTGTACTAAATGCTCTAGAACATAAAGGATAGCTTACATAATCTGTATATAAGTTGTCAATTTCTTTACAGCAACTCCAGTACCAATTCCTGTTTGACAAGACTTCTGACCATGCAGAATGAAACACATTATGCTGTCCCATCTAGATGATGGGCCTGCAGCACTGAGTTAGTACCATGCATTCATGGTATGGTCATAAATGCAGGAAAGGGGTACTGCATGATGGTCCAGCTCTCCCTGATCCGACCCCTGTGTAGGAGAGGATGGGAAGCCCAAGCTTAAGCTTGGAATAAAGGCTCTTTGGTTCTGCATATGAACTCAGACTCCTGGTGGTCTCTGGGGGGCTCATGACATAGGCATAACAGTACAGGACAAGAACGGCTCCTCTCTGCTCTGTGTCCAGGAGATGTCCCTCTCCCTTATCATTTCCCCATGATAACACCTACCATGAGGTCGGTGCCAACTCTCCGGGGCTGCACAATCTTGAGCTTTCAGCCTCCAAAACTGACAGCTGAGTAAATTCTTTCTTCTTTTTCTTTTCTTTCTTTCTTTCTTTTTCTTTTTTTTCCCACAGGGTTTCTCTGTAAAGCCCTGGATGTCCTGAAACTTGCTTTGTAGATCAAACAGGTCTAGAACTCAGAGATCTTCCAGCCTCTGCCTCTGGAGTGCTGCGATTAAAGGTGTGCACCACCACCACCCGACAGTTTATTTCTTTATAAAGTAAATAGCCTCAGAATTTTATTATAGTAACAAAAGACTGACTAAAACACCTGTTTTAGACTGAAAATTTCAGACTACCTGAGCATGGTGGTATATACTTATAACCCCAGCAACATAAGAGGCTGAGGCAGAAGAATTGCAGTTCAAGACCAGCCTGGACTAGTTAGTAAGAACCTCTCTCTCTCTCTCTCTCTCTCTCTCTCTCTCTCTCTCTCTCTCTCTCTCATTCTTTTCTACACACGCACACACACACACATACACACTGTGGAGACTAGAGTTCTTTTCTACACACACACACACACACACACACACACACACACATACACACTGTGGAGACTAGAGTTCTTTTCTACACACACACATACACTGTGGAGACTACAGTTCTTTTCTACACACACACACATACACACACACTGTGGAGACTAGAGTTCTTTGCTACACACACCACATACTCACACACACACACACACACACACACACACACACACACACACACTGTGGAGACTAGAGTTCTTTTCTATAGCGTTGCATGCACTGTTGAGTCACAGTGCTCCAGGACAGGGCAGACATGGATGCACATGCTTGATCACATGGATGTGGATAATTTCATTGTGTTTAAAATTAGCCTGGGTCTTGGACAGATAGTTTCTAATTTTAAGTATGTTAAAGCAGGGCTTAATACTCAGTCTTGGTTCCTATATACTGTCTCTTGTCTGGGAAAGTTCATAGACACTGACTTTTCTATCATGCAATATTATGAAAGATCTTATTACTTCTGTCAGAGCCAAAATAATAATGCAATTTTTCTGTTCTCTTCACTCAATTATGTGTAGAAAATTAAACACACAATAAAAATATCATTACACCACTTTCTAAATCTAAAAAGGTTTTATTTAACTAACACAACCATATTCAATAACATTCAGCTTTAGGAAAAATTAGTTGTTTGCTAATTAGTGGAAAATCATATCTTTTTAAAACCAATACATCCCACCAAATATTGTAGAGTTCGATGCAAATGTCAGTCCAGGGCTACTTCCCTTGGCTCACGCCCTTTCATAAGTTCTGGTAGAAGTGACGCCTTTCATGACACATTCCTAGACATGGGTACAAAATTGTCAAGGTCAATCACTGAGACAACAGTGTGAATTTATTTTTCGTATTTCTCAGTGTTGGAAATCAAATGATACTCAACACAAAATACATGTTCTAGAATCCTGTGCTTGCATTGTACTTCCATCTCCGAGTGTAATTGCTTAGGGTGATGCAAAGACCAAGAAGGTCTTCCTCTCAGGGAGCTGAGAAATCTCCATGGGGAGTGGATGCCACAGCGGAAGTATGTTCTGGTGAGGGTGTTGCACCAGGCAGCCTGGGACACTGGGGAGGAAGCAGGGATTGCTACAAAGGGGAAAACATGCCTGGGTGGAGCATGACAGCATCAGAGTATGGAGCAGTAGCTCAGAGGGGCAGAGCACACTGAGTAAGTGTGAGAACACAGACTCAACCCTCATCTCCAAATAAACAAATACCATAAATGAACCTTTGGTTCTACACAGCAGGGGAGTTTCCTGAAGTAGGGCAGTGGTCCTGAGGCCCTGATGGTGGGTCACAACTAAGTATGCAGAGTGTACTCACCACCACCAGCTTGTCGTCCTCTCGTTTTCTCTTGATGGTGGTCGACTTTCCATCCCACCTCTGCACCTGAACCAGGACCCCGCCATCCAGGGTTATGATGCTCTGCAGGCACGGGAAGAGAGATTGCAATGTGCAAATAAAGGCCAAAAATGTGATTGAAAACATGGAACCCTGGCTCAAACGAATATTCTGAGGTCCTTACTCTAAGTGACAAGAATAGAGTCCAACAAGAAAAAGAAAGAAAGAAACATGAGCGTGAACACGTGCTGTCAGTGTTTCCGCCAGTACGCGAAGGACATAGGCTTCATTAAGTTGGACTAAGAGACCTTGAATGGATTATTCAAGACTGTCTACACAATGAAACAGATCATGCTAATCTTTGTACATAAAGAAAAAAATGAAGACCTTCAAAAAAAAAACCTGTCTTGAAAACAATAATGTAGAAGTCACACACACACACACACACACACACACACACACACACACACACTTATATGTTCTGAATAGAAATAGAACATAAATTACAATTTGAAAAAAAAGAATGTTTTGTGAGAGAAACTAGATGACAAAACTATGCTGAAGAGGTGGCATTAGGGTGATTTTTATTCTTTTATAAACTTCCTCTAAAATTGTATTGCTCTAACTTACTTCATATACACTACTGCATGACACATAAAATATGCTGATCAATTTTAATATCAGGGCAAGTTAGCAATCTGCACTCTGATGGCGACAGTTTCGACGTGGGAGCTCAGAGGCCTTCGGACTACAAGGGAAAGCTCATCTTCCCGTTGTCTTGAAATCACTTCTTCTAGGCTGGGACATTAGATGCCAGGCCCTCCTGTGCCCCAGCTCCTTGCCCCTCACCTTCACTTTCCTGTCATCGGCGGTGATTTCATCAAACTCCTGGCCCAGTTTGAAGGAAATCTCAGTGTTTTTAAAAGTGCTCTCTGATCGGATGGTGATCACGTCTCCGTTCACACTGATGATCATGTTGGGCTTGGCCATGCCGGCCACTTTCCTGGTAGCAAAGCCCACTCCTGCAGTTAGGAAGAGAAAGCATGTCTAGCTTGCGTTTTTGTGCCCATGAAGAAAAAGATGCCAGATTACTCGAGGCTCTTTCGAAACTAGCTACGCAGCTAAGCACGTTGGCCCTAATCCCCGAGGACACATTCAGGAGCAGCCCTCCAGATGTACTCTCAGCTTGTCCCTTTCTTTTCTTCAGGAGCCTCATCATTGATTTCAACAGAATCTATAAAGACATTAACTCTTCGTATCTCGATGTGTATGTGCCTTATATGTGTCAGCATATCTATAATGTATCTATAATATGGTGATAATATATGTGTATGTATACTATTTCTATTTTGTGTTTATGATTGAGACTGATCACTTCATTCTTTCTTAAATATTAAAAGTTGTAATTTTTACAAACCTCTAAAGTCAGAGACCAGGCCTGATATAGAGCTAGTGGGTTAAAGGTCGTCTATTTTGAGTGTCCAGAAACCCCATTTCACAGCATTTGTTGCCAAGTGTCATTTTTCTAGGCTTCCTTCCCATATTACTCCCTCATGTAAGGAAGATCGCTGATTAATTTCTCTAATAGGAAAAACATTTACTACATACCATGCCATTTTAAAACAGCAATATCATTCCCAATAATGTGTAAGGAAAATTAAAGGGGGACTCAGAAAATATCTTTTGAACTCAAGAAATCAGAATTCCATTGTTTACAACAGTTTGGACACTAACACTGCATATCACAGTCACTCAAGTTGTGGGGTCTTGTTTGTTTAAATGAGGGAAATGCTTTCCCTGAACAACTTACAGCCTTGGATGAACAGTAACAACTTGCTCTCTCTGCATGTGTTACACAGAATTCCCACAGTCACAGATGTGCTGACTCTTCCAGCACAAATGCTTAAATAAGGGTAATTTCTTTAACTAAAAGTGACCACAGGTTAGAATTAAGGCTGACTTGAGAGAGAAACAGAGCACAAGTGATGTGGAGCCTGTGACTTGGTTCTTTGTCTAAAAAGTAGCCACAGTGAGAAAATGATGTATTTCTGCCTTGAATCCTCACTCTGCCCCATAACACAACATTCAGTACAATTAATAAGTACGGGAGAGATGCAATGTGGGAACAATTCCAGAGGGACCCAGCCTGGGAAAGACGACAGCTTCACTTGTTTCTTTCTGATTTTATTTGACTGTAGAAGGCAATACCAGCCCACTGTGCCTCAATTATAGCTCCAATTTCATCCAGGAACTATCTTATTGCCTTTAATTATGAGTCTTTCACAGTTCAAAATGTTATTATAATTTAGGTAGGGATATTACAAGTACAAAATGTTTCAAAAAGTCAATAGCTAAAACTGATCCAAACCCTGGTGTTTCTAAGTCAGTACATAGGAACTAGCATACTGAACAGTACCTAGCCGATACGCTAAAAGGTCAGTCATGCTGAAATTTCTGATAAACTTCTTATCTACAAACAGGAGAACAGTATTGACAGATCACCAAAAGTTCCCACTTTGTAACTGAGGGAAAGGTTAAGCCTTTGAAAATTTAGGGGATCCTGTCCTACTGAAGATTCTCTGTAGTATGGGATCTGACCTTCTGCAGATCACAGAGAGATGGGGTTCAATGCAGAAGCTCCCTGAAAGAGAACATCACTGGTTAATGGCCACTGTCTTGCTGCCAACATTGTTTGGTGACCATTCACACAGCAGCATGTGGGCAGTGTTGACAGAACCTCTACTATCGGAAAGGCACATTCTATACGTGTTTCACATGCCCAACTTTCCTTTTGAATCACTCACTAAATCTATGACATTCCATATCATTCCAAACCAATGAATGCTTAACCCCATGAAGAAAACTATTTCTTGAAGTCAAGCTTTTGTCTACTGTGACACTGAGACAGAAAAAATTCTCCTAAAATATATTTTCCAACATATTTTTTTCTAAGATGGGCTTGAAATCATAGCTTCAGTTTTAAGTAAAAATTACTCCATGCTACAAAAAAAGTATATTTTCTTTCCAAGTTATTGCAAAATTTTTGTGTAAAAGGAGATGTTAAAAACAGACAGAGAGCCAAGTGAACCACAGAAACACACGTGTGGTAGTGAGGGTGACACCTTGTCATTCTATAGATCATAAAAGATTTTCATTTACACTCCTTTCCGTGCTGATTCACCTGCAGGAAGCACTAGGTTGAAGCTTTGATTTAGGAAGTTTCTAGAACAGGCTCTTTCTAGTGGCTTCTACAGCTTCTATGCGGAAAACAGCATTTCCCAAAGCAACTGCTCCCAAGCTGAAGGCCAGCTACAAGCCTCTCCCCCATAGGGAAGCCCTATCCCCCACGGCACTTACCCACTTCTTTCATGTAATCATCGAAGTTTTCACTGGAGACGAGTTTCCAGGTTCCCACAAAGGCATCACACATTTTGTGAACTTTCTGAGACTTCTCTTCCAGGTGAGAAAAAGGCTGCAGAATAGGGGAAGGTGCTATGATCCTCTTGAGTCCAGATAACTGCCTTTTAAAGACGTCCCGACCACGTGACTGTAGGAGTGACCAATGAGGGTAGACCTCAGATCATTTCCTTCATTACTAGCTCCTGTATTTTTTCCTCTGAGTCATGTTTTTAATAGAAATGTCTCAACTTTGGTTCTCCCTGGCAATGATCACTGGACTTAGAGTACAACTTATTTTTAACCATGAACAGAGTATTTTAAATGTTCCTGTTTTCACCGTTAAATGCTTAGTGCATTGAACTTCCCCCTATTATTCCATACGTAGTTACCTCATTGTAGAGGAGACAATTACCTTGGGACACACTTTGACCCTCTTGTGTTGACTTTTTATTTTACTAATACTGCGAAAGTGTATTTGGTTCTTCTGAATTTGAGGACGCATAGCCTACCTTACAGACTCTTAGTCTTACTGACTCTTTTGCTAAGACAGTGCTGTTTCAGGAATTATAACAAAATAAATAATGAAATTTTAAAGTAACCTAGATTTTAGTTTCCTGTTTTGAGACAGTGTCTCTCCACACAGTCGTGGTAGTCCTGAACTCACAGAGATCCACCTACTCCTGCCTCTGGAGTGCTGGGATTAAGGGCGTGTCCACCACACCTGGCCACAGTGGCCTAGATTTGTAATTTCAAATATTTAATATATATTAAAAATTCATTCATATCATTGCTCAGGAACCTAGACCACAGATTTAATTAAACTAAAAATTAAGCCTCATTCTTCCCACTTCCTATATAACCAACAGTATTGATTTTTACAGACTCCTTAAAAATGGGTCCCCATCTAAAATATGTTCCTCCGTCCATTTCTGAAATATATTGTAAGTTTTAAGTTTATACAGATCTAAAGAGTGTGGCCTTCGGTGAACGATCAGATGTAATGTGGTCACAAGTTACCAAACCTGTTTTCTTCTTTGACACAGTGACTGGCCTGAGATAACTTTTAAATAAAATAGTCCAGTTTTCAGTCTCCCTGCCTCCTAACAGAATGACAGAAGAAGTTCACTTGTACAACAATGCCTTCGCTCATCCCCACATTTCAGGATACTGGAGAGGGATGGATTACTACACCGTGCCTCATTACTACACCTGCTGAACGTGGGACTGATTCCCAAGTCCATGTCAGTATCCAGGGAAAGGGATAACTGCAAACATGGGATTTTCTAGGAAAACCAGCTACTATGAAAGTTTGATAACGTTAGCTTACAGTGGCAATTTTTAATTGCATCTGTAAATGGCATGTTAATAACATTCATCCACTCTGGACTATTACATGAACATTTAGGTGGCCATCACAAATTCATCTGTTTCTCACTGAACATGATCTTTTGGGTTGAAACTCAAGTAAAATAAGTAATCTTAATACGGGTACAGTTTTGAAAGTGTTCTAAGGTGTTTTATTGGAACTTTGTGTTGATCCCTAACTTTCTCATGGTTTCAAACCGTTATCCCACTGTGTTTACTGCATGTGCGTTGTAACACAGGGTTTAGCCCAGCCAATACACATGTCTGTAGCCACACAAAGCTCTTCGTGCCGGACTGGCTAATATGAGAGCAAAACTTAACTTTAAATTTTACTTAATTTCCATTTAAAGAAAAGCAATTATCCTCAATTTGATGATTGGAAAAAGATTAAATATGTTAAGAACAACTTGAACACATCAATCCAATTTTTTTGAACTGTAAGTTTTGTGAACTTTAAATGATTAATATTTCAAAAGAAAATTTTGAGTCTGAATCAAGAGGCCTGTTAGTGTGCAATACATATCATAGTTGGAGTTAATATAAAAGGGTGATGTATAATGTAATTCTCTTACATTGATTATATGTTGAAATAAGCTTAGCTGAGGCATGTTAAGTGACATATATTACTAAAACTAGTCTGGATTTTTACTTTTTTATTGTGACTGCTAGAAAATAGTAGTTACACATGTGCTTCGGTTCTGTTTCTCTTGGGAAGGGCAGTGTAAGAGTAGCACACGACACCACGTTCATCTATTTATTCACACGTGACTCAGGCACTACACTGACCATTGGGCTTCAACAGTGGACCTCGGCAGGCATCGCCTTACCCTCACAGAGCTTTTGTTCCCACACGGGGGAGATGATATGCAAAGCGACAGTTAAGAAAGCCACTGTTCAGAGCTAATGGCACTGGTCTAATGACTATTGTGAGGCTTTGACACTAGACAGAGCCATCGAGGAAGGTGGCACCATTGAATTGTCACCTGAAGAGGGAAGACAAGCATTGGAAGATTCGGGGAATGAGGAACTGCAGGGTTGCTGGTGTAGCTCCATGTCAAGTTCATTCCACTCAAACACGGCCATGAAGAGGATCTGTAAGTCAGGACAAGTGTGTGGATGTATGTGCCTAGTGAGCAAAGACCGGCTTTGTCCACATTCGTCCACTGTGAGATACAATCAGATGTTCAAGAAAATACACCAAGGGACTCCTAAATGACCATGTTCCTAAAAGTCTGTCATTCTATTGTTAAAACAAAACAAAAACTTCAAAAAAAAAAAGAAAGAGAGAGAGAGAGAGAGAGAGAGAGAGAGAGAGAAAGGAAGGAAGGAAGGAAGGAAGGAAGGAAGGAAGGAAGGAAGGAAGGAAGGAAAGAAAACCATTCTTATGTTATCACAGTTAGCCCCTGATCATTGATTGACAGGGGAATGGTACAATGACATCTTCTAAAAAGAGCCATATGTTCCTTTAATTAATTCAAGTAAAGGAGAGTAGTCTACAGGAATGGGTCTTTTTAACTTAAATAACAGTGAAACGAGATATAAGGGATTAGTGGAACCTTCAAGAAGTCTGGAGGTATTACTTGTAGGAGGTGACAGAGCAGCCCAACTCTTACCCAAAGGGATGCTGGTGTCAGAAGCAACTTCATATATATTCCAAGCACATGGGTGGTCCTGTAGATTAACACTCTTTCTTGCTATACATGTACTAATTTATGTCTCAGGAAAGGGAGAGAACTTTCTAGACAGTAAGATGTTCAGTGTAAAGAAGAAGTCCTTGTCTCACACCTGTAGTGTAGATGGAAGTGCAAGTGATACAGTCTGCTTAGATCCCTCAGAAATTACTTCATTTCTGTCCTTAAAGAGTTTATGCTGCTGATGTGATAAGACAAAGCATCCTCTCATCTTGACCAGTTAGTGGACTGTCATCTTAATAAGAGAGTACAAAGTAAGGAGAACCTTGCTTTAAAAGTTCAGTGTTAAGGCCGGGCGGTGGTGGCGCACGCCTTTAATCCCAGCACTCGGGAGGCAGAGCCAGGCGGATCTCTGTAAGTTCGAGGCCAGCCTGGGCTACCAAGTGAGTTCCAGGAAAGGCGCAAAACTACACAGAGAAACCCTGTCTCGAAAAACCAAAAAAAATAAAAAATAAAAAAATAAAAAAAAATAAAAAAAAAAAAGTTCAGTGTTAAGATGGGCATGGCAGAACATACCTCTAATCCCAGCACTTGGAAAACTGAAGCTGGAGAGTCGTGAGTTGAAGGCCATCCTGGGCCACCGAGTGAAACTCCATCTGGGAAAAATCATTAGTATTATACAGTTTGAGGCACAATGTTGTCTGAACAATGTCTCCTTAAGCATTAATGGTGAGTACCTACGTTTGATCAAAGTTGTGGTAGTCATCTTTTCTTTAAAACAGGTAGATTTTATACTGCTCACATTTTCAAACATGGTTTTATTGCAAAAAGTTCATGTTGGCAAATAATTTTTAAGATTTTTTTTGCAAGCTTGATATGTCCAAGGCACCATGCTATGTGGGAATTAGGAACAAATCATGACTACATGGGCTAGAAAGATAGCTAAGCAGTTAAGAGCACTTACTACTCTTGCAGAAGACCCTGATTCAGTTCCCAGGACCCACCTGGTAGTTCACAACTATCTATAACTTCAGTCCCAAGGGATCCAATGCTCTCTCCTAACCTGCCTGACCTCCCACGTTTCTGCATGTACATGCTGCACATACATATACTCAGACACACACACACATAAAATAAAACAGATAAATAAAATTTTAAATAATTTGTTTCCAGTAATCCAAGTTCCTATTTAACTCACAGCCGACGGAAAGTGTAAAATCTAAATGCTTTCTTTTAATAGTTACCTTGAAGTGAGCATTTTTAAAACAAAAGATACCTGATGCTTTCCTGAAATTTTTACTTTTAGCATCTTTTTTCAGCATAAAATCTGTAGGAGATAAGATGCCTCCATCCTATCCTGTCTTTTCTCATCCCTGATATTGCCCCATCCATGACCCTAATGTTTCTAGTATTTTACTCACTTATTGAATATTAATCAATGAAATAATTCATAAAATGAGGGAGATATGGGCTTATGCCACATAATCATGCTTGTGTGTATGTGTGTTGAGGCAAGGAGGCACAAATGTTTCTTTGCATTTTAGAAAACATGAGCACAATAGTCTTGAAAGAGTGTCTGATGATCTCATTCATGTACAGGGTAAGAGTTATAACTGATGGACGTTGGAGCAGGGGAAACGATAATGAGCGAGTGTTGACGCAATGGGAGAAACTGAGAACTGACACAGGAAAAGTTCTTCTCATCAGGAGCCCAAACCCACAAACAAGGTTGATGGGAGATGGCTTGGCATTGGTCACGAGAAAAATTCCCACAGGAGCACCTATCATTTACAAATATCAAACACAGGATTAAATTACACTTACCAACTGGGCAGTACACCCCGGTAATCCCAGCAGCTCAGGAGGCTGAGTCAGGAGAATCAGCTAAGTTCAAGGCCTGCCTGAGCCACAGAGGGAGTTCGAGGGCACCCTAGTTATTTTAACAATGAGCGTGTCTCACAACTAAAAACTAAAAAAGAGCCAGGGATGTACAAACAGACAAAAAACAAAAAAGACCCAACAGGCTGAATATTTCCTCAGAGCCACAGGGAAGGGTCTGCAATGGGAGCAGCCTGGCTTTGCACTGGGGACTTGGGGGTCTGAGGACACATCCTCAGAATCTCAGGGCTGATGGGCAGACCCCCTGGCCAAGGCTGCTTGCCTTGCACTTCGCTTTGCTGTGGGCAGCTTCTGTGGAATGCATCTCTCTGACCTTTGCCTTTGTTTGTTTCTTTTGGAGGAAATGACAATATTATTTCTGACAATTTTTAATTAATGAGGAAACAGACCCCTCTCTGGATAATAAAGAGTAACGACACAGCCGCAGTGAGAGGAAGGTTTTTCACAGTTTGTACACACCAGCCAAGGTGAGGGGTCATGCCCAGGCTCCCAGTCTATTGGAGGCAAAGTTCCTCTGTTAATGCTCTGTTACTGCCTGTGTTTGGGTGCTTATTAGCAATTTTAAGAGGAGCCTTTAATGGAGAATGTGGGCACATTATCTTTTCCTTTTCTTACTGACAGGATTGCCATAGGCTCTTCCTCGGGAAAACGGCAGTGATTAATGACAGACTGGGCGCGCCTTGGAGGCTCTTGGGTAACTTCTTCTTTTGCCTTCTTGCTCGTAAAAGAAACTCTTCACACACAGTTCGGGGTGTGCAAGCAGGGGCCCACGGCACCGCAGGGGCGGTGGTGGCAGAGTGCTTCTAAATATCAACTGTCACCTACTTGGTCTTCGCTGCAGAAAGCAAACCCTGTTAGGAACTAACCGTAGGCAAAGGTGAAAATCTCAACCAGAAAACGCAGAGAACTTACCAACAGGCCAGCTGCACCGTCAGACGTAACCAAGAAAATAAGTATCTATGAGGGCAGGTGCCATGCGCGCGGCGCACACACACACTTTTCACATTTGTTCTCTTCTTTGTGTTTGTGTCTTAATAACTTTACCAATCTCAACTGCTTGCATTTTATATGTTTTTTTGTTGGTGGTGGCGGTGGTAGTGGGTTTTTTTGTTTTTTGTTCATTTGTTTGTTTTTTTTCCAATACAGGGTTTCTCTGTGTAGCTTTGGCGCCTTTCCTGGAACTCACTCTGTAGCCCAGGCTGGCCTAGAGCTCACAGAGATTTGCCTGCCTCTGCCTCTCAAGTGCTGGGATTAAAGGCATGTGCCACCACCTCCTGGTTGCATTTTATATGTTTTTAAAGTTGCACATATATAATGTAATTTACTTTATACAAATAGAGCTAAATGCAAAGAAGACATGAAATCCCCAGTAAATGCCCATTGTGCCTGGTACTGCTGGCATTCTGATAACATGAATAAGGCAGGAAGGTAAGGCCTACAGGGATCACTGTCGGGTCGTGAAGATCATAAGAACCACAGAATGCTATGAGAAGATAATTCACCTAGCTTTTATCAGTGAGTAGCAAGAACTGCATAAGGATGCCTTGAGTAGGATTCTTGAGCAACACTGTGTGAAGTATGGGTGTCTAGAGAAAGCCTAGCAAAACCATGAGGAGCAGCTCTGCCACTAATCTCCAGGTATTCTGGGTCCCTCGGTCTCCTTTAACCTGAGCTTCTGCTTTCAGAAAGCTGGGAACTTAGTAGGTAAACTGTATTTTAATCACTGACGTTACAGGGGTGTACTATAGCTCGGGCATATAGATCATGAGGTTTCAGTTTGACTGTTTTGTCCATTACGACTGTGGGTGGGTGGTTCTGACTCCAGCCTGAACCTTTAGAAGGAGGGAACCCAGGGGTTTCCTGCAAATAACGGGCATAGCTCACAGTAGATGAATAAGAAATGATACCTGAGAGAGAAAAAAGGAGATTTGGGAAGAGAGGGAACAAAAAGAGAGAAAGGCATAAAGGAAGACAGGGAAGGGAGAGGACGGGCACTCAGATGCCCGGGTGCCCAAGGTTGCAGAAAACACGGAAACCACAGAAAGAAAGCCACAGAAGGTGGCACATGCCAGAGTGGGCTCCAGCTGTGACTTGATCTTGCTGAGGACACAGACCGGGAACGATTCATCCCAGAGTGATTGGATTACGAGGCAAGGGAACACTGAGCTTTCGGGAGGATGCTGGTGCTGTGACATTTCCACCAGTGAACTCTGGTCCAGTGAGAAAGCATCTGGGAACTCAATTTGCCATCTGGGTGTTCACTTCCCTCTTGACTACAATTCCTCCTCACTGGGTGAAATGTGCATTCCTGCATTTGTTGTGTGGTTTGCCAAGATTCCCTGTGGCTCAGTGTCCTTTTCCAGCTCCATGATTCTTGCTGGGAATTCTATGCTCCAAAGACACTGTCACTTCAGAACTGTCATTGCGTTTGAGTTTATATTTAGTGGGTGATAACATGCCTGTGACATTTTTGTTGTTGTCTTATAAATCACGTTACAGGCTAGAGAGATCCTTGAGTCCTGGAGTTAGACATGTTGAAATTCTATCTCCACTGCTCACCAGCTTGCAGCCTGGCTGATTGGTTGGTGCAACACTCCACCTACTCATCTGCAGAGCTGGAGAGCTGCATTTGATGGCTATCATTTAAAACCAGAGACCTGGACTGTCAAGTCCTTCAGCAAGTTGCTAGCTCTACCTCACTTCACATGTGGCCAGTTGCAGGAGTTATAGTGAGCACATGGACTCAGAAGAAAAATCACACCCTTGGGATGCCTGGGCTGGGAAGAATTGGACATTTTTCCTGACCCAAAATATCCTTGCTCAAAAAAACACTGGTCTCGGAACTTTCAGAGGGGTGAATTCTCTGCACTGGTGACTACAGACTGAGAACATGTCCTTCGGATCTTGAGATCCACTTCAAGAAATTAGTGAAACACAGGATGAATTGTCTTGTTATGCATGATTCAGAACAAGAATCCCCCCCTCCTCGGGGTTGGTGATGATATTCAGTGGTAGGCCACTTGCCTAACCATGTTCAATCTCTGGCATTGTAATAAAGGAAAAAAATTATGTTTTCCTCAAGAAACAATACTCTGTTAAACATAGCCTCATCCTGCGGTGGTAGGAAACATATACAGACATGCAGATATACTCACACATTGGTAAGGTTACATCAGCTGTTGGGATGGAACCCAGGGCCCTGCACAGGCTAGACAAATATTTTACCACTTAGCTACATCTCCAGGCTCTGAATGGGAATATTTGTAATGTTTAAAACAATAATGAAGTCCCTGGCTGTGATAGCATATATGTGAGCCTTTGAGGTGCCAGTGGCCGGTACTCTAACAGGCTGTAATGGCAGTTTCCAGCACCTTTGAGATGCAGGTGGCAAAGCTCTGCCTACAGAAGAAAAAAAAAGCCCAAGATCAGGCCACAAAGTCCCGCCAATCCCAGGCCACCCTAGAAAGCCCCCCCCCCCAAGGAAACCCTATATAAAACCTGCCTCCTGCGAAGATCTTTGCTGCTTCTCTCGAGCAGAGGCAGCCACCCTCCTGTGTCTTTCCTGGTAAATCTCTTGTGTGAGGTTGGTTGTGCAATGTGACTGTGGTATTCCTTGGCTCCCACCTGCCAGGATACCTTTCCCCTCAGAGCTGTAACACTTACAATATGCCTGTCTGTAATCCCAGCACTCTGGAGGCTTAATTGTGAGCTTGAGGCTATCCTGACCTGACCTTATCTTCATATATATAAAAAATAGTATACAAATATTAAAATTATGTAGATATCAAAGAAAAGGTAATTTTTCCATTCTGGGTTGGTATTTTAATAATTTCAGATATATTGTCTCAGTCGTTTCCTATACATGTGCATAATGCACATAAGGAACATTTTGTTGAAGAGTTTTGCTAGTGTGAGAGGCTACGTTCATATCTACTTTCCTAACCTTCACCTTTACTTAATAATGTGCAATGCTCATCTTATTGTTTGTAAGTTGGTGCCAAGTATTCCATTATGTGCTTATTATAACCAACACCTTCACTTTTCATTGCAAAAAAGAAAAAGAAAAGAAAAGAAAAGAAAAAAACCTGTAAACATTCTCGGACATTTATATCTTTGTCTGGTTGTCAAGTAGTTTCTGAATAATAAACACTATAAATAGATTTGTGATTCCATACATTGAAATGTTCATATTCATTACTGTAGTCATGTTCTGCAAACTCTTTCCAGTAGTGAGTGGTGTAACATACTACCAGTGGAACTAACTTCATATGAGGCCTATTTTCTTTTTTTTTTTTTTTTTTTTTTTCGAGACAGGGTTTCTCTGTGTAGCTTTGCGCCTTTCCTGGAACTCACTTGGTAGCCCAGGCCGGCCTCGAACTTACAGAGATCTGCCTGGCTCTGCCTCCCAAGTGCTGGGATTAAAGGTGTGCCCCACCACCGCCCGGCTAGAGGCCTATTTTCAATGATGCTCATCATGTGAAAGAATCATCATGGGCACAAAGTAGGCAATACATTAAAAAACACAAACTCAACTACTAGACTAAGAACCGGAAGCTTCAGGGAGCCTGCTTTATAGAAGTCAGTAGTGCAATACCCACTTGATGACAGACTGACTGAGCCAAATCATGGATGTTTGTAGCTGGAGTTTTCTCCAGTCCTGCCTGGCCCATGGTCAGGACAAATCTCTCTCACCCACCAGTCCTGCAGCCGCTCAGACCCAACCAAGTAAACACACAGAGACTTGTATTGCTTACAAACTGTATGGCTGTGGCAGGCTTCTTGTTATCTAGTTCTTCTATCTTAAATTAACCCATTTCTATTAGTCTATACTTTGCCACGTGGCTCGTGGCTTACCGGTACCTTAACATGTCGCTTGTCATGGCAGCAGCTGGCAGTGTCTCTCTGCCTCAGCCCTCCACTTCCCAGAATTCTCCTCCTTGTCCTGCCTATACTTCCTGCCTGGCTACTGGCCAATCAGTGTTTTATTTATTAACCAATCAGAGCAACACATTTAACATACGGAACATCCCACAGCAGATGTTGGATAGGGTCAGATAATTAAATGAGGAAATAAGTAACATTATGGAAAAACACTAGCATTCATGATGTGCTTAACATGAGAAAGTGTGATTGGGGACTTTGAAGCAACTTCTCTCCAGAAGATATAGCAAAGTAGGTTCATATTTAGTCAGAAAGGCAGAGGATGTGGCCTTCGACTGTACAGATTTACTTGTTTTTCACATTGCAGTTACTACGTTTGGGTCAGAACTACTCTCTCAAGATATATCATAACTTCTCAAAAGTATGGATTTTCTTTATGTAACTTCTGGATAGTGAGAATTTGCACCTTTATTTCCCACAGGAGATTATTTTCTTCATTAATGAGTATGGCAAACAGGCTTGGCATCCTTTCTGAGATAAAATGATTGATGATTCAAATTCTTCTAAAGTATTTATTCACCTAAACTACAGAATGCTCCATTAGCACTGAAGATGATGTTGTGTGAAGTGTTAATCTTTAATACATTTATGTGCTAAATATGCTTTTCAACAGTGTAGATTTACAAAGACCTACAGAATATCTGAGCACCAAATCTGATTTAGCGTTCAGGACACTGGCCTGTGTTTCTCAACACTATGATTTCCATGCCAAAGGGAGCACACTGGGGTTCACTCGCCATTTCACAACACCCCCTCCCCATGCTGTGCACACCAAGAAGCCTCCTCCCCATGACCAGTGGTGCATGAAGCAATGAAGTCTACCAAGAAGGATTTGTTTGCCTTTCTTCAGACATCAGACGTCTCCAAAGACCAATCCAGAAACATAATTGCTATCAAACATCTTTGTTAATCTCTGTTAAAAACTGCCTGCCTCTGTCTGCCTCTCCCAAGTGCTGGGATTAAAAGTGTGCTCCACTGTGCCTGGCAGTCCCAGACACTGTAAATGAAAGGCAGTAAATCTCTAATGCTACAAATTGATAACAGAAATCACCAGGAAGTGTCATCTATGGCAAAAGCTGTCTACCTCTTTATGACCTCTCAGTCAATCAACCATCCATTTCTGATGTGTGTTAAGAACTAGATATCATTGCTATGAATTGTTTAGGAATTTCATTTATCCCCCTTCTTTTTCTGAAAAAAATCATTTAATGTTTTTGGTTAAAAAAATTTAACAGTTTGCAAACTCATTTGTATATTAAATCCTGTGTTTTTTCAAATACTCCTTGGTGTTTAACTATATTTTTGACATTTGTTGTTTTAAAATATTCTTTAGAATATACTCACATTGGGCTGGAGGTGGGGGGGCAGGGCATGCATGGTCTCCTTGTGCTGCCCTGGCCCCACACCCCCAGCCCAAATGAAAGGAAGAGTACTGGCCCACAGAAAAGGTCCTCTGTGCAGTGCCTTCTCCTACAAGCTGTAAGTGTTTTTATAAAATGGTTTTCTTTTCCTCTCTCGGGTGAGTCAAAGGAAGGAATCAGCATCCCTTCATTGCATTATCAGACAAGTCTATGAGCCCAGGCATTGGCGGTGATGCCAAAGCAGTTTCCCCACGTCCAGGCGGCTCCCCCGGGCTTCTGATTGCTGATTTCCTTAGAGCATAGAAGCCATGGTCCCAGCTCCTGCCCTTTTCCCTGCTTGCCTGGCCAGGCTATGCAAATGGCATTCTTGCTTTCTCACAAATCATTCCCCGGGACATTGTCTTCACTCTGTGCTAGATGGCTTTTTTTTCCTGTGTCCTTTGACATACTTCTGAGTTCCTCTTAAGTACAGAACAGGGACTATTTTAAATCAAGTCAGCAAGACACCCCTCACTTACCATCTTCATTTTTTTTTATTCAAGTGCATGCATTGTCTTTATTTAAAAATACGTTTATCATGGAACAGGGTGAGACATTGATATTTGCTAGCTGCAAAATATACCAGAAACATCAAACTGTAGTGAGCAGACTTGTTTTTCAAATGTACATTATTTTGACTAGTTGCCTAGAACCATGGTTTAAAAATAGAAGTTTAAAATGTATTAGAAGGCATATGAAACTGTATAGATAACATGTAAACTCTATTTTATGTCATTTTTATCCAAAAATGTTATTATTCTTTCATGGAATATAAGGTATGTTATTTTTGATAAATTTATTAATTCTGTTTTTCACTTCATCATACTCCTTCAATTACTGCAATTTTACAATGGCATTCAGAAAATAATTAGAAAAACCATGGATTATACTGAGTTTCTAAGTTCAGCATATCCACTCTCTATGTCTTTCACAGGTATGTATTATTTTAATGTCTATTGTGTTTCCTATTGGGACTTGCAATGGGAGAACTACTTCTCAAAGGGAATCAAATAAACGAAGAGTCTCTTCACAACCCTCCCCCTTCCCCTCTCTCTACAGGTGGAAATACTGCCTGGGACTCCCTGAAGATGACTTTATGAGAGACAACAGTCAAAATAATTTTCTCAAAGCTCCATCATTGTTTATTACTATTTATTCATTTAGTCAACAAGTATTTAGGAAGTGCCTATGCCTTATACAAAGCACCTCCTATCAGCTGAGATCCTCCCTCTGCTTATACTGGACAGCTGTTTTCCATAAGTAACAGAGGTGAGTTAATTCACATAGTCCTGCTGGGCGGGCGGTGGTGGTACATGCCTTTAATCCCAGCACTCGGGAGGCAGAGCCAGGCGAATCTGGTCTACAGAGTAAGATCCAGGAAAGGTGCAAAGCTACACAGAGAAACCCTGTCTCGAAAAACAAAAAAAAAAAAAAAAAACAACAACAACAAAAAAAAACAACACATAGTCCATAAAGCAGAGCACCTCCTCACGGACATAGGATAGTTACTACTGCAACTTTTACTCTTGACGGTATCAGGGACAGTAACAAACTTGGTGCCCCTGCCTTGTGGAGGGTAAATTATTGTGGGAGATTGGTTTGTGTTGTTACTCCAAGACCACCAATGGAGTGGGGCCTTTGTTCTGAGGGCAGGGTCCATATTCAGCTGGCCAGAGTGGACCTTAGAGTTTTCTGGCAGACTCAGAGGAGATAGAGGGACAAACAAGAGGAATAAGGAGGGGTCAAAGGAGATGTCAGCCTTTCAAGCAGGGAAGCATGGAGAGCAGAGGTCGCTGATCATTTTCTCTATCACTCTGTGGATTGATCAGATTTTACCCTAGTATCTGATTCCCGACCATTTTTTTAAGTTAATAAACAGTAAAAGAAGTCGCTTCATTAAACTTTTACATAAATAAAGGTATCATAGAGTAATATTCTCATAAAAGTGTCCCCAAGATTTAGGGGGGTTAGTACATCCACTTGGAGAAGGCAGGAAACCCTTCATATGACAAGTCATGTCTTAGTGCAAAGTTGAGAGTTGACGAGTGGGTCATATGGTCACTGAGAGGACGTGGCAGGCAGAGGCATTCTTCACGCCACCTCTGATCGTCCAGGAGTCAGCAGAGAAGAGGAAGCTGCCAATGTTCTAGGGCCACATCACAAGAGTCTTTACATCCTTTGCACAGGAATTGAGGCTTGGCGTGGGAAAATCACAGTGCATCCTCGAAAATAGTAAGTCGTGGAAAAGCAAAACTTCATCATGTAACAGTAATTCCAGCAAAATTAAAATAAAAATTGGAGCTGAAACCAAAAGTTAGACCTAAATGGGACGCAGAGAAGCCAAAGGTCCATGGAAGGCACGAAAGCCAGAGGGATGTTTGATTCAGAAAGCACAGCAGAAGCCCACCCTGTCCCCACAGGTCTCCCCACCTCTCCCTCTCCCTGTCTCTGTCTCTCTCCCTCTCCCTGTCTCTGTCCCTTCCTCTTCCTCTTCCTGTTCCTCTCCTTCTCCCTCTCTCCCTCTCCCTTTCTCTGTGTGTGTTAAACTGGCTTCTTAGATGCTTGAAGGTTCAACATCAGAGAACTTTTGCAGCTTGCCCAGACAGGTGACCACCACCAAAGGAAACTTTGAGAACCCCACAAGAGACCACTTACTAAGTGGTTCTTACTCAGAACTCATCTTTTAACTGGCTTGGGAACTTTTAAAAATTATTCTCAGAGGTCCCATTCCTCTGCAAATGTGAAGGCCTTGGGGGTGGGGTGGGGGGTGAGCAGAGGTCTGACACAGCAAGGACATTCCCAGGGGCTGGAAGCTTAGTCAGATTTAGAAACCACTGCCTACGATTGCCTTCCTGCTGAATTATACTTCTGATGCTTGAATAAATGAAATAATTAGTCCTCTGACCTTTCCTGGTATAATTACAAAGGGAGGGCTGGGTTGCAATTTTATGGAATTAGCCACAGAAAGATCTTGGAAAACAGGCTAAGATGAAAGACGCTCCCTCGCATACCTTGTCACTGGTAAGTGATGGCCTTGAGACAGAGCAGCAAGATGACCACAGGACTTAATAACGTGATGTCTAACAAGGTACGCATTATGCAGAAAACCTCCTGACATGGGACAGATAATTACCTTTGATCTAATCAATGGCAACAGAGCCCTTTCCTCCCTCCTCCCTCATTGGCCCCAGAAGTCCAGGGAACTCCCTTTGCCCAGGCAATGCCTGTGTTTCCAGTTTGGAAAACGAAGATCATCATTTCTTAGGACTCATCTGCCAGGGTGTGTGAGGTTGATTAAATCTGAAAAGGATCTAATCTATAAGAACTGTTGGGGATGGGATGAGAGTTAGGGGAGAAGAAAATTTTCCACTGAAGCAGCTTATTGAGACGATAGCTTTCATCCTCAGGAGGTCTTTCCTAAGCCTGACTCTGTATCAACCTTATTTGCAGAATTTTAAACAAGAACAAAGCCTTGGGGGTGGAGCTCATTTGTAGAGTGCTCACCTCCAATGTGGGAGGCTCTGGGTTTGATCCCTAGTACACACACACTTCAATACACACACACACACACACACACACACACACACACACACACACACGCACACTCGCATAGAGCATGTATCCACACACACATGAAACCAACAACAAAGCAGATTTCTGGTTTCTGTCCATGGTATTAGAATCTAATGAGGCCCCGTGGCTCAGGAATTAGATGCTGGTCTTACAGAATCTAATGCATACAGGATCATAGTTTATAGGACATACTATGGAATGAAAGCATGAAGTGGGAAATGATGCCAAAATAGACCATCATTCCACTAGGTACTACCCCTTAAAGCAGATCTGGCCCCGCCTTTTTGGGGGGGCGGGTAATGAACCCCTTGAGGCTGTGCCTATTTTGTCTTTTTTTCTATTGGACACATTAGAAGGGGATTTTTACTGGCTTCTAAATGGAGATGGTGAAAGACAATTTCTTCCTGGAAATGTTTCAAGGGAGCACTGGCTACAGCTCAGTCTTGCTCTAATTCATCCTGATGGAAGACATAAACAGGTTTCTAGGAAGAGACCTTTTGAGAGCTTACAAGGAGGAAGGGAGATGGGCTCTTCCTGAGTTAGAGCCTGAGTCTTCCTATAGTGCATTTGCTTAACAGCCACTGAAAGAATAGAGTGTCAGGACCAGAGAATTACCAGGAAAAAGGAGAGTTTACTCTGAAGTACGGACCTGTAGATGACAGGGAAGTTTCCCCATTTGCCTGGGAAATTCCATAAAGAGCAACCCCACTGTAACCAAAAAGTACTTAGTCCAAGATTATTAGGGAAGGATCAACTCTGTTTGGAGAGCTGGGAAGGTCTGAAACGTTGCCTGAGCTCATGCCGAGGGAGGAGCTGGAGTTTGCCAGGTAGAGAGGGAGTGGAGGTCCAAACAGGCAGTTGAGTCTGAAAAGGATCTATGGACAGGAGAGGAGAGGGGAGCGGGCAAATGAATGCACATAGGTAGATAATTTACAGTTTGGTGCTAAAGGAGCTTGAAGGGTAGAGATTAGCCATTGAAGTGTCTCGGGGGAAGGATGACCTGCCCATCTTGGATGGGTGTGTTGGGGGTGGAGGCAGGCTTGAGTCCTGCATGGTGTTGATCAGCAAGAAGTCATCAGACAGAACTCTGGGGCAAGTTCATTTCTACATCAAGTTAGTCCTAACAGAATGGTGCAAGTAGGAATCACTCTATGGCTTGGCAGGTGAAGGTGTTTGCTCTCAATGGACTTGAGTTCAGTACTAGGGACACACATGGCTGAAGGAGAGATGTGATGCCCACAAATTTTCCTCTGATCTCCACAATCTTCGTGCACTGTGGCATAAACCCCCAAAATAAATAAGTGGAATTTTTAAATTAGAAAAATAATAGAAGGATGATGTAAGTGGTGGAGAGATTAGAAAAATTCCCTGATGACCCATTTTATCAAAACTACTACAATTGCAAGAAAAAAAAGTCAAGAAAGGGTAAATAGGGTGATGAATGAGGAAGTGCCAGAAGTTAATCAATGAGATAGGTCATATTCAGAGGCCCCAGTCCATGCCTCCAAGTCAGCTCTCTATCACCGCACCTAAACCTGGACTATTGATAAGATCATTTTTCTCATTAGGTTTCCCTCTGTTGCTTGAATCTAACTTTGGACAAACTGAGGCACCTTAGGATCCCCAAAACTCAGACCAAGCACCCAGAATTCAACCAGGGTTTCAAATCGGTGTTTACAATGCACTGCACTGCCAAGGCTTCCCTGAGGTTTCCTGTGCAAGATCTGTGTGTGAGGTACCCTGAGTTGGGTGGGTGAACTCGGCAAATTCCAGGGGTAGCAAACCTCCATGTTCTGGCTGGGAAAGAGGTCCTGGAAACTGGAAAGGTGGGTAAAGAATACCAACTATGAGATAAAATGAATATGTCTCTCCCCAGACTTCAAGAAAACTTGGCAAGATTTTCTTTCCTTACACAGGAATGTGGCAGTCAGCTCACTGATGACCTGTTGTAAATCACTGCCTCCCAAATGAGATCTCCCCACTTGAAGACCCACTGAAGACCGAGGCTTTGTCTCCAGCTGTTGAGTTGGACTTTCTAGGATGTGAACTCAAAAACCTACATGTTTAAAAAATGTTCTTATTCAGGGCCTGGAGAGATGCTTCCTGGGTAAAGAGTGCTTGCATTTTTCAGTTCCCAGCACCCAGGTCAGGTGGCTCATTATCGACTATAACTTCAGCTCCAGGAGATCCAGTGGCCTCTTTCTGACCTCTGTGAGCACTGCATTCGTCTACAATCCACCAATCCACAAATAGAGTTTTTTAAAAAATTCTTATACAAAGTTGTATACTGATGAATATCTATAATCTTAGCACATGAGAGGCTGAAGTAGGAGGATTGCAAGTCTCCCTAGACTACGTAGTGAGACCTTGAATCAAAACATAACAGCAAAGAATCATCTATGCAATGAAAAATAGTCACCTAAGAGCTTAGTCATCTAATTTAACCTCTCTGAGTACTTTGGTCTTAGTTATTTTATCTATATAAACAAAATAATTTCCCTAGAGATATTTTATTTCAAAAATGACCTTATCTTCCTAGAGCCCTGAAGTTGGATCCAATTATCTAATTATTATCTGATAGCAACAGTTCCAGAGCCTATTATTCAATTATATTTTTTCCTATTAATCATTTCGGAAGATTCATCCCGACTTTTTTTTTTTTTTTTTGAAGATTTATTTATTATGTACACAGTGTTCTGTCTGCATGTTTGCCTACTGGTCGGAAGAGGGCACCAGATCTCATTATGGATGGTTGTGAGCCACCATGTGGTTGCTGGAATTGAACTCAGGACCTCTGGAAGAGCAGCCAGTGACCTCAACCGCTGAGCCATCTCTCCAGCCCTCATTCCTACTTCTTTGTATTTATACAATCCCCTTCCACAAAATGTAATTTAATATCCATCTTCTTTGTGGAACAAATGCCACTTAGACTGTTCCTCTTTGTCCTCTGAAGTCTTGGCACATTAGAACTTCCATTAGTAATGTGGCCCAAGACAGCAATGGCTTTGTGGTGACCAAATGCTAACACAACATTATGACTCATATTGATATCAGGGACTGTTTTGTTGATGAGATTGACAAAAAAAATGCTGTAAATTACCATTTAAAATAGTTTTATCCCAGTGTGGTCATACACTCCTATAATCCCATCTTTGGGGAAGCTGAGGCAGGAGGATGAAAAGTTTGAAGTCGTCTTGGCTAGATAATCAAATGCAGCAAAGGAAAACAGACCATGATCACAGCCAATCGTCATGGAACAGCCCCCTGAAAAGCCTACTGTACAACTGCTTCAAGCTTAGTGATTGATGGATCTAAGTCCCTATGATTTTAGGGACTAAAATTAACTAAATCTAGCTACCAGTCTGGTGTCTGTATCCAAGCTTCTCAATTCAGAAATAGTTTGAATTATTTCCAAACTACTCAGTTTTAACTAAACATTTTTAAAGGTAAGCTTTGTACTCGTCTGTGGCTGGTGAGGGAAGTGACTATGACTGAAATGCAATGTTGCTGAAGCTGCTGAGACAGCTTAGTGGCTAATGTGCCTGCTGCGTAAGCATGAGTACTCGAGTTTGGTTTCCTGTCACCCACATAAGGTTTTATGGGCATGGCAGCACTTTGGAGGGTAGAGACAGGTGGCTGGCACACTGTCCAGCCAGCCTAAGGTACTTGGCATGTTTCAGGCCAGAGAGTGACCCTATCTCAATAAACAAAGTGGAGGGGTACCTCAGGAAGAATGACATGCACAAACGTGCACGCACACACACACACACACACACACACACACACACACACACATTTCATTGATGTAAGATTATAAGCAGTCATTGTTCTTAACTAATTTGGTAGCAGAGGGTCCTTAAATAATGTCTAGTTATCAACTTTAACCAGTTGAGTTGTTTGAAATATTCCTGTCTTCTTATCTAGAACTCAGACTTTTGAAACCTGGGGTCTTCAGGTTTGGAAGAGGAAGAACATTCACCTCCTTAATGAACAATTACGTAGAGACAGGAAGTCTAAGATGTGCAGAGTGGAGCCTCGGTGTCTCTCTGGCAATTCTGTGTGCTGTGTGCATTGAGGGAAACTAATGCAGCAGCAGAAAGGAGCCTGTGCCTCCTCCAGGACCCCCCCATCATGTTGGTCACCGGTCTTTCATTATCTTTACTTCATTTTTCTCTATAATTGCTCAAAAGATGGAATACTAAGAAAATTCACAACTATAAAGTTATTTATCCAGTAATCAGGCTTCTTGACCACCTACTTGACATTGTTCGAGTGTTCCAGAATGTGCTGTATGAGAAAAAGGGAAGCAGGAAAGGGTGGAGACTGGGGATAGGGAGCTAAGAAAGCAAGGGACATGAAAAATATTCTCTTAGCCGTGATTGAGCAAGTAACTAGAAAACAATTCAAGGGTTATATCCGGTAGCATTGTTCTTCTAAAGAGTTTACTAGAACATAATATCTTAAAAATATCAGAAACAAAGGTTTAGGGATAGGTGAATCAAATAACAAATGTTTTTGGAAGTCACTGGGTCAATAAAGAATTACAATTGTGATGGGTCTTAGCAATTTTTGCCTTCATAGGTACCTTCTATCATGATAATATCAATATTAAAAACTGCTTTCGCTATAACTTTAAACATTTAAAGTATTTTTTTCTAATATAGACAAAATTTAACAGATTGTTTTAGGAGACCCAAAACTTTACATTTTCCTGGAATGAAAGAATCATGGAAACGTTTTTCACGGAGTTCAGTTTTTTTCTTTTAAGACATTAAGATTCTTAACAGTTTCAGAAAGTATCATGAGCCGTCTGCACTGTGACTGTACCTAGTGGAGACATTAGTCCTGCATCTGTGAGATGGAGGCCATCCCTGGGGTGAAGCAAGATGTCTTTCCGGGCCATTGTCGGTTTCTCTGGGAATGGAACCTCTGTGTGGTGGACAGTCAGTAGTCCAGCTCAAAGCAGAAGCTGGAGTAGATCTCCTCTTAAGGATCTCAGATCCATTTACTAACTAAATTATGGCCTAACGTGGGAAGCTGTGCTTACAGCCCTGCACGGTGACTTTCCAGTGTTCTCTGGTTCCACTAGCTTCTGTGAGGATCTCAGCATATTTCACCAGCACTTAAGAGTTTCCTCAGGCCTTGAGGGACGTAGTGAAAACTGCCATGGATTAAGATGAATTAATAAACTGAATAACTTAATAGTCGTTAAGAATTGGGGATGACGATGATGACGACAATGACTCCAATAGTCACTGTTTTTTCTTATACTTGTTCATTCATTAAAAAAGGAGTATAAGTACGTGAACTTTCACTTGTCTCCCTAATCAAATATACTTAACGTTCTCTACTTACTATTTAGCAATGTTATTCCTATTCCCCAAAGAAAATAATAATAAATTATAAATGCTTTATAATTTCATAAAAATACCATAAATTATTTTTAAACCTGGGATTTATTAAACCAGAATTAAATTAAAATGGAAAAGAGGGCGTGGTATAAATGTCAGTCTCACCTCTGTTGCTGATACTGTAGCAAACTGGGAAACTGATCAAAGAAATTACAAGAAACAACCAAAGCCTCTTCTAATGCTACAATTATGCAAAAATAATAGCAAGCTCCTCACCTCTAATCAATAAAAATGTTCATTTCAATACTATGCTTTGGCATATTTGTCTAGATGACAGATTCTTTTGAAAATCATGGTTCCTAAGACCCAGTTGTTGCCCTCACTCACTCCTACTTCAGTAATTCTAATTTTAACAGGCCTCCCATAACTGGAAACATGAATTAAATAATAGAAAAGTTATACTTACATTTTGTGAAAGCTCTAGACTGTGCCCTAATTAACAAAGATCATATTGAAAGAATTAATTGCATTGGGCCTGGGATTATGGCTCAGTCAGAGAGTGTTTGCCTAGCATGCACAAAATCCTGGGTTCAATCCCCAGAATCCTATTGGTCAGGCATGATGGCCATGCTGTAATCTAAAGACTGAGAAGATATTGGCAGGGAAGATTAGGAGTTCAAGGTCACCCTGGACTATATAGTGAGTTTGAAACCAGCCTGGAATACATGAGACCCTATCAGAAGAGGAAGGAAGGAAGAGAAAGAGGGAGGAAGGATGGAAGAAGAGAGGAAAGGGTAGGAAGAGAACAATGTATGTAACCATAGCAACACTGAAAAGGGCCAAGGACATGAGCAAGTGAAGCAAAGTCACAGGACAGAGGCAGAAGAATGCTCATAGAAATAAGGTAGACACACTAACAACAGTCATGGAGCCATGGCATTAGAAATAAGAACAAAAGTGGGGAGTTGTAAACCATTCCTGGAGCAAATTTTGGTGTCTAAGATAATTTTAAGGTAGGAGAGATTTAAATTTCATCGGTTTGAATTTGAAATATCCTGTCATTCACCCATTATTTCCTTTAGAGCTGAGAGGTATTTGTTTTACTCGCCTCTCTAATAATAGCTTTATGTCATGTGTACAGTGTGTCCTAAGTACCACGAAACACTCTAAGTGAGTTAATGTAGACGAAATATTTTAATCTCCACAACAACATTATGATGTGAGCATAACTGTCATCACTCTTTTACAGCTGGGTAGACTGAGGCATAGAAATGTTTGGTTATTTAATTTAGGTCACCCAGAGGTATAGCAGCAGAGTCCCACATTTAACTTCAAGTGTCTGTGGCAAACCCTCCTATGGTTTGTAAGGAGCATATGTGGACTGACCACCTGGTACACTGGTCCCCCAGAGGCTGCCCCAAACAACCTGTAGCCTTGAAAGAGTCACTGTCAATGACCTTTGTCTGTCTGAGCTCCACATACCCACTCCAGATTAGAACTCTCTACAATGTTCTCTGTGAGAGCCCCATGGACAGCTCTGCTGGGTCTGCTGCAAAATGACTTCCCTAGAGACAGGAAGTAAATGGTGAAAGGTTCCCTTCTTCATGCTTGCTCTTATGCCTCTAATATTCCTCTAATATGGACCACCTTTGATCTGTAGGCAATTAACATCACCCTACTTCTTAGTAGCATTTCATTTGTTCCTATCCCATATTTTATCTAAGTACTTCCTGAATCTAAATTTATGTTATCTCCCAAATTTAAATATCAGCCTAAAAGAAAATAGAACATTGTTTCGGGGTCATG
Source organism: Peromyscus eremicus (assembly GCF_949786415.1). Lineage (NCBI taxonomy): Eukaryota > Metazoa > Chordata > Mammalia > Rodentia > Cricetidae > Peromyscus > Peromyscus eremicus. Next base: position 27,043,515 of record NC_081417.1, on the reverse strand, counting down.
ACCACTTTGGGGGTCAAATACCAGATGTTCTTCATATCAGATATCCTTCATATCAGATATTTACATTATAATTCATAACAGCAAAATTACAGTTGAAGTAGCATCGAAATAATTTTGTGGTTGGGGTCACTGCAACATGAGGAACTGTAAAGGGTTGCAGCATTAGGAAAGCTGAGAACCACTGAAATAGAGGATTGAATTATTTACAACCTGAGGCAGTGGTGGGGTTGTCTCAGGAATCGATTGAAGAGACTTATTATCCTTTAAACAAGAAGCTATTTCCTCTGTGCTCACAGAGTTGACAAATACCGGCTTACGTTTGTCCTAATCAATTTAATTATTTTGTATTTGTATTATATTTCTTTGGGGATTGGACAATTGTGTGAACACAGGAGTTTGAAAACGCAAAGACCTGTGGCTGGCAGTGTGTCTTCAGAGCTGGGAGAGCACCATGCCCTTCCAGGCTCCCCAGATTTCAGCCAAGTGTCTGACGTTAAGAAGAACCAGACATCTGTACAGTTTGTAAGAGGGCAGAGAGGAGAGAAAAGCCCCCCAGGGTACCGCTGCATTAACAGCCCCACCCCCATCCTGTCAAGGTTGTCTGCATTCCGACCCCCAAGACTTGTCCAGCCTGAGCTCATCCAGTATTCGAAAATGACTGAGATTAACCCAGCCCTTTTCCCAGCAATGTCTGACTGTGAAAGAGATCTCAAAGACAGAAAGCTTTTTGAAGAGCCAAAGAAAACATCGTCATTTCAGGACTCCTGATAGGCGATATCAGGGAGGTGGAAGAATTCGAAAAAGGCTTACACTAAATACATGGATCTCATATTGGGAATAAACTTTTGGACAAGTAACTACGATTTTACTCCTCCATTCTATAGACAACCTACTTTTTCTTCACTTACATGTTTTTCCTTTATATCTAAACCTCATAAGTTTTGGGGAATTTGTAAAAAACTGAAAATACATCAAAACTAAGAAAATGATGGTTTAGAAAAAGCTGGCATGACTAGGCACCTGTTAGAATAGATCAAAGTTAAGGCTACTCCATCCACTGGCAAGGCGGTGACAAAACGGACATTTCACACAGTGCTACTGGGAGTGTCTGAGAGCATGTTCTTCAACATCAAGTTTGTGTTCACCGTACACCCAGCCATTCCAGTCCTATGTATTTACCCAAGAGAAACGTGACGGAGAATGTGTCTAGCATAGCCAATAATCAGGGCTCTACCCTAGCACAGGATGGGGGCAAGAACATAAACTCAGATTTAAAAACAAAAGAGATGGGAACGTTTTTAAAAGACTTAAATGTTAAAAGAAAAGTGGTTCAGCTATCAATGCTGTGTTAGTAAATGACTCAGTCGACACTTACTACTGTACATAGCGCCACCTTGAGGAAAACCATGGGAAATGCTATTTCATGTTTAACAAAGCTGGAGTCATTGACCCACTCGCCCAGTATTTACACAGCACTTCTAGGTATGCAAAGCCTTGTTCTGCCTTCGGGGAACATAGTGAACCCAAACCCAAACCAAACGATGCCCTTCTTCTTAGAATTTATCAATGAAGAATGTCAGTTTTCTTCTTAAATAATGTATGGCCATACACAAACTAATTCTTAAAATATCTATAAATGTAGAGAAACATTACAGAAAGCTTTTCTGTATCACAAATCGTTAAACCAGAGCACCACACATTTTTCTTCCCTAATGAATTTTATAGCAGAGATTTGTATAAATCAGGGCTTATTGCACCACTCCATTTAGATTATCCCAAGCATTTTAGTGGGTGGTGTGGCACACTACTATCCACCACTCCCAGGACTGAGGCACATGCCTCCCTTACCTAGCTGAAGGGGGGGGGCTTCTTAGGACTCACAGCTGCAGCCCCACCCTGGAATGATGGTACCTTCTCATCAAACTGCCATTGATTGTGTCTTCCAGGAGAGTGTTTACATCTGGGTACCCCAAAGCGTTCCCCAGCCTCCACTTCATCTACGTGTCAGCCTGGGTAGATTCTTTTGCTGTGTCTTCAAACCTACTAAATTCTGTCTTAGGGTTTTAATTGTTCGTAACCTTATATAGCAAATGCTCATTTCTGACATTTTATCGGCTTTAGCATTAGCTTTTTGGTGATCTTCCATTAGTCCCGTTATGATCGGGTTCATTAAGTCCATCAGCATTTGAGCATATTTCTAACTTCAAGTCCATATCTGCTAACTCCATTATCTCTGTCACTTCTGGGTGTGTTTCCAAGTGAGATGGTTTCCATTTATAGGCTGTTTTCCTGTTTCTTGTCTTGTTTAACGATTTTGGAGTGGAGCATAGACAATATAAACATAGTCTTCTTGAGTGCTGTGTGTTGTCTTCATTTAAGGAGTGCCGGTCATTGTTCTTTTTTCCTTTACTCCTTTAAAAGTTATTTTACTATGATGTTTTTACTTTTTGAGACTTGCACAAAAGCAGAGGATGTATTTACATCATATTTAACTCCTCCACCACAACTCACCTTACTCTGTCCAAGCCTTAAGTTTAATTCAGCTGACTCTGGCACAGTTTTTACTCTAGGCATTGATTAGCTCTACTGCCAAGACCAGCCACTTCCGGGTCTTTTCTAAGTGCTGAGAGCAGAGACTGGCTGCTTTACCTAGCCTCAGCTCCACTCCCTGCCCATTTGGAGGTCTGCCGAGGGCTTGTTCTGCAGCAATTTGGCCATTTGATCCCTGGCTTCACTGAAGTTTTCACTGTGTGCAAGTGCAGGGCACCCGTACCTCTGACATGTGGATTCCTACTTTCTGTAGCCTCCCTTCCCTCCAGAACTCTACCCACCTCTTTCAGGTGCCTTAAAATTCTGTTCAAACTGCCGGGAGGCCACTCTGTTCTTACTACCCAGTCTCAGCACTACCATCAAAGCTGTTCCTAAGCAAGACACTGTGTCTGTGGTGGAGCCCATGTCAAATATTTCCCTTTCCTAAGACATCATGGTCTTGGATTTCCTATGTTCTAATCTCTGAAAACATCTGCTTCTGATATTTTAGCCAGTGTTTAGCTGTTTATGACACAGGGGCAACCCTAATCCTTGTGTCAACAATGACACAGAACCAACTGCCCACCTTCCGGTACCTCTCATCCATGCGCAGTACATCACCGATACACGCTCACCTCTGGAATGCAAAGCTTCCAGTTTATGACATCCTTAGGATGTTTTGTTCACTTGTGCTAGAGGTCAAATCCAAGGCCTTGCACATGCTAATCAAGTGCTCTTCCACTGAGCTACATTTCCATGCTAAATCTTGTTCATTAAGATGTATTTGACAGCTATTATGGGATGTGAGTGAGGAGCATGACTTTTACCTATCTAGAAAGTAAACACGTAGTGCAAAGCGATTTGCAGAGGAAGAGAGATGCTACAGTCTAGACTCAAGCCATTCCATTCTGGATTAACCAAGTGTTTAAAATGCAGGATTTATCAGAACCTTGTTATTTTGAAACATATTTTAGTCTTTCCTTACAGGAGTAAACAAAGCAAAGTTTGTCAAGACAATCCAGCATCTCTCACATGTATTCCATCCTTGATAAGTGAGTGCTTGTTGTTCAAGGACCACAAAATCCATTACTCAAAATCAAGAAAAATAACATACCCTAGTAATACAGGGTTTTTTGGGGGGAGGGTGAGATGATAAAAGTGTTTATAATTAGATTATGATTGACAACTTTATAGAAACCCTAAATATACCATTGAGCCGTGAACTTTATTGTGTGTGAACTGTATCTTGTTAAAGCTTTTAAAAAAAAAAAAAACCTTTACTTGAAATAATTGATGTGAATTTTATCTCATTGCTTCATCACAACTTTATGCAATAATTGTATCCTTTTCCATGCCCATCTGCATCATCCTTAGAGCAACAGGATGCAAAGTACTTAATTTCTGGCAATGATTGACGTAGATAACATTTTAGTATGAAAAGGCTTGGTGTAACCAAAAGAAAATGAGGACTATTAGACAGGAAGTGAATAGATCATTTTGAAGGTGTTCTCTGGAACCTTCCCTGGCAATGAGAGAAGCATGAGGCATGCAACACGAGGCGTTGCTTGGGGTTTTGTTTTGTTTTTGTTTTTTTGGTATCTGTATCCTATAGACTGGAGGAGAGGTCCATTGCTAGAAACATGAAAAGTGCTAGGAATTAACATTAAGCTGTATATTTTATACAAAGAAGCCCCTTCTCCTGAATGAGGAAGATCTGACTCTTTTGCCATAAAGCTTAAAGAGTCACAGTCAGCAAGAGACCTGTTTGCACTGGCTTCGGACTGTATTCGAGTTATTTACGTAACTGTCACATCAACCGTCTGGTCAAGGCGGTGTATGCCTGTAGTCCCTGCTTCTCAGCTTCTCAGGAGGCTGAGACAGAAGCATGGCTTGATCCGGAAATTCAGGGCCGGTCTGAACACCATACCGAGAGTCCATCTCCAAACTCCTCCAGATCTAGCCAGCTGTTGTGGTGCACATCTGCAGCGCTAACACACAAGAAGCTTGGAAAGGAGGCCTGCTGAGAGTTTGAGGCTAGCCCAGGCTATATAGCAAGACCCATTCAAAGGAAAACAAAATAAAAACCAAAAGGCAAACAAACAAACAAATCTACCCCTGTTTTTCTTTAATTTTGTCCATAAGGATGTGACATGCTGGTAGCATTTGCTAAGAGAATATCACACAATAGAAAAAGGCTCTTGCTGCCTTCCTGCCTGGCGCACCTCAGTTCTCTACTCTGTTGAGTAGAGAATTCTGCTCCTGGATCCTCAGTGTCCTCCCCAGTGCTGTGGTATATTTTCATGTCATCCCCACACTGTGTCAATCTAAACACTTCCTAAACATCTAACACCCACCAGTGTTCCCGAGAGAGAATTTACTAATCTGTAATGCTAGCCTAAAACCTGGGTGCTCTCCTGCTTCACCGACTCTGACGTCAGGCCTCATATCCTTAGATCTAATCATTGAGTTACGGTTCCTGGAAACTCACACAGGGGACTGATGAGTTGCGGCTGGGCTCTCTCTACCCTTGCATCTGTGGCTGTGGCAGGTTATCTCTCTGACTCCTTAAGGACATGAGAGTTTAGGTAGGGTAGATTTCTCAGGCTTTACAAGTTCAAGTTAACACTTTCAGATTTTTAAATGTTGTTATTACAGTTATTTATTCTGTATGTATGCCTGTGTGAGCACCCACATGTATGCATATTCTAGGCATGTGTGTGGAAGTGAGAGGAAAACTTTCAGGGGTCCGTTCTCCCCTTTTACCACATGGGTCCTAAGGATGGAACTTGGGTCATTAGGCTTGGTGGCAAGTGCCTTTACCTGTTGAGCTGCCTTGCAAGCCCTCAAGTTAATAGTTTGGATTGTATATTATTGTTATTGCACACAGACACCAAAAGAAACTCTAATAATTATTACCTTTATTTCTAGGGAAGCATCTGGCAGCACAGCTAAAGAACACGGAGTTTTGAATCACAAGCTTAGTTTGTAACTCTGCGCTGGTGTTGATGAGCTGAAGGTCTTTAGACAAATATTTAAGCTCTCTGAATCTTAGTCCACGCCTTTATAAATATCTCACAGAGAAGATGAACTTACTCAGAGGAAATGTTTATCACAGTGACTATTGCTGAAGCATGGCTCAGAAAAACAATCAGTGATGTAGTGTGGATTGTGAATTAGGCTCAAATTTTCACATGTTGGTGGCTTAGTCCCCAGGGTACAGAGCTATTAGGAAGTGTGGGACTAAGACTCAGGGGGAAGGAGTTAGGTCTCTGGGGGCTTGCTCGGCCAAGGGGACTTGAACCTCCTAACTCCCCCTTCTCTCCCTTTGCTCCTTGGCCCATGAAGAGAACAGGTTTCCTCTAGAGCACACTCCCTGCCTGCCTTGATGTCACACCTTGCCACAGGCCTAAAACGCAAAAGAACCATTCAGTCATCGAGTAGTCTCTGAAACCGTGAACCAAAATAAGTCTTGTCTCTTTTGAAGTTTATTTTCTTTTCTGGTCCTTTATATAAAAATACAAAATTGGTGAGGACAGTTTAATATCAATATTGACATTTATTGTTCATCTCAGGTTATTATCAGCTCAATTATTCAAGTAGGACATTACTTTCTCAAACATTTACTAGAAAGAAAATATTGAACATTAACCTTATTTAAATAACCTGTGTAATCACTTATTTATGCTTGGTTTAATGAGATGGAGTCTTGCTATGTAGCCTAGGCTTATACTCAAGATTCCCCTGACATCAGAGTGATTGTATTACAGGTGTGCATGACCATGCCTAGATCTACTTGTTTTTACTGAGTGGGTTTCTCTCTCTTTTCTAGTAATGTGTTGGGACCATCTAACTTGCAGGATATGACCTAAAGAGAATAACCAAACTATCCAGACTATGAAGAGATGGTTATACTCCTTTAGATAATTTCATATCCCTCAAATACTCTAAATAATGATGATTGACATGAGCCAGGTGGTACACACTACATCAAGGCTGTGGTGTGGGAAGATGACTTCTCTAAATACTGAAAAGAGAAGGTAGAACTGAACCTTTGCTTCTCTGCCCAGACTGAAGTCTTTGTCACTGATGTCCATGCAACTCTTTTTGCTAATTACAAAATTCATTTCAAAATTAGTTACAAAATGAAGTCACAAAAGTGATGTCAGAGCGTTCTGTCCAGGAGCAATCACTTGCTCTGTAACATTTTGCTTATGAATTCCCCAAGATTAGAGTAGACAGTGAACTGATGAGGGCCTTTCTAACCCATCTACAAAGTTAGGTGACTGATCCGTGTAGTTTCTACAATCACACCAGGCCTGACTTGAGTTCCAATACAGGTAGAGCAGACTGCCCTCCATCATGGTGGCCATGCTTGTAATGTTCTTTGTAACACAGTTGGGCATTCAGATGGACTGTTCCTTAATTCTAAACGTGTCTTTCATGTTCAACTCTAGTGTAACACTATGTTTATTCAAAGATAATGTTATTTATCAATACAGTCAAGATCACATTTAATTAGTATACATATGCTATATTTATGGACAGAGGAAAATATCTGCATGCAATCCTCTCTGAATCCTGGCTGTGCATTGAGCAGACGAGGCTATCCCTTCTCACAGATTCTGTTACTAAACTCTACCATACAGCCAAATTTAAAAGGGGAGCCACATGTTGATATTTATGCAAGAAGTCATAAGATTTTACTTGGGAATTTTATTTAAATAACATTAGTAATTTGGGTCACAATTTGAGAACACCAAGACCTTGAGATTGAATGTTCTTATATTCTCTCGTACGTACGAGTACAGGTGACATTATTCAGTGCACTTTCCTGGAAGACAGAAGACAGAAATATTTCAGTAAAGCTGATAAAATTGACATCTAGGAAATATTAACTAAGCACTATCCACATATGAGAATTCTGGGAAGTTTGAAAAGAGATCTATATTAGATTATACAGACAGGTACTACTGGTTTATATATTATCCATCGTGGGTCTATATATACAGGCTATGCAAATATATATTTAGAGATTTGAAAAGAGAAGGGACTATAGTTTGGAATCTGAAGCTTTTATTTACGTATTTTAAGGTGCTACACCAAAGCATTTTTGCTATCTTGTGTACTGTCCAGTTTTTAAATAAGAATACTAACTTACATGGATATAGCATTGCATGGTTTTCAGAAAACAGACAAATTCAGTTCTCTCAGAAAGCCTTCTGAGATACCATTTAAGGAATTGTGATTCATGGGAAGATTAAATGACTTGTCCAAAGTTCTGGTTGACAGAGATAAAACCTTAAATTCTGAGTCTAAGTGTTCTTCCTAGAGAAATTAATTGCTACTATTGAACCATTGTTTGCCTATTGGCTAATGTTATTCTTTCTTTCTTCAAGACAGGGTTTCTCTGTGTAGCCCTGGTTGCTCTGAAACTCACTCTATAGATCAGGCTGGCCTTGAACTCACAGAGTTCCACCCACCTCTGCCTTCCAAGAGCTGAGATTAAAGGCATGGGCCACCACCATCCAGCAATAAACTCATTCTTTATCCTTTCCTTTTGATGTTACAAAAAATAAAATTCAGCCTTCCTTACAGCAAGAAAAATGTCCCGTATTAAGAGTGAGGACAGACCTTTGTTTTTTCCTCAATGCAGATCTTGTGTCTTTCCTTTGAACTATGTTACATTATGCCAGAGATTGCCAAAGATAGTTTTCTTTTTCTTTTTTCTTTTTTTTCCCATTGGTGCTGGTAGAGTTTGGGATAAGAATCATTGCCTGGATTCCCTCCCATCTCTAGAAGTGGGAAAGGTATCTGGGAAGCCTTGCTGAGAGAAGCAGAAGGGTTCAAAAAAAGGCTAATTGGCATTTAGCCAGGTGAGTTCTAATCCCAACACCTCCACACTAGCTTTCTGTGAGTAGGTACGTCAGTGTATGCATGACGTGTTTTCTGTTCTGTTCAATGGACTGGTGCGTCTTAGCTCACAGGATTAGAATGAGGATCAAGTCAAGAACAACATGGGGATGCTGTAGAGACACACACTTGCCCTGAGTCAGGTCTCCTCGCCCTTACACTGGGAAGCACTGCAGCACCTGAACTTCACACCTAACTTAAACCCTCTCTTCTTCTAAGCAGTGACAAATCACTCCTGCCCCGGGGCAGAGCACCACAGCAACCTTCCCTGCTGCTGAAGCCTTCATTGCACAAGTCTGCGCTTGCTTTCACTCATGCGTAAGTGGGAGAGCCAGGGACATGTTATCTTTCAAATCTTTTTAGAGCTTCAACTCCTCAATCCATATGCATTTCAAATTCTTATGAAGACATGGTTGTCTGCAAATGTTCCCGCTCAACTCTTGTAAGAGAAGCAAGACTCATTTTCTTGCTTTAGGATAGGCTACTTGGGTGCTTTTCTGATAGATGTTGTAGGAGCTGAGGAAAAAAAGTGAGAAACTGCTCACCACCACCATTTTCCCATCGACCAGCCTTCTGCGGATCATGGCTTCTTTGCCATCCCAGTCCTGAACTTGAACCAAGGAGTCGTTATCTAAGATTACTATATTCTGTAAAACAGAACCGAATTCAGGTTGACACATTTGAGCATTGATGTCTCTTAGAAGGGCCTAAATTCACATTTGTTGGGACACTGTGGATTTGAGATGATATTAAACTTTTTGTTTCAAAACCTTCCCAGCAGCACTTTGTTTGGTGATTCTTCCGGGAGAGGGGAAGATTTATAAGAATAAAAGTAATGACTTAAGGAAGAACTTTTATCTTTTACAGTCTAGAGAAGGTCTTATTTTTATCAATCAGAAATAAGCATCAGTTTCAACAACATGAAACTCATTCAAAAAGTCCCAATAAAGCTTAAAGGAGCAAAGTCCCCCATCCCTGTTCTTACCCATAGTATTTCCCATGGTATTTGTTTGTTTTAATTGCACTTTTCTCCTTAGTTTCTTTTAAAGATTTTATCACAGATATCTCAGATACCTTTATTAATTGTCTCAGGTCAAAATTCTTTCAATTTACATACACCGGAATTCTAAGTCTCCTGTTTATTTAGTAACTCTGTGTCAAAAGGGTACAATAATTCCTTTTATCAGAATGTTGACCTTAGTAGAGAGTAAGAGTCCTCTACTGAGGTCTTTCACTCAAACAGGAAGGATTTGTTGATCAGCTACTATCCACCAAACACTGGGCTCTGTGAAGCAGATGACAAATGCACAATCTAGTATGGGGAAAACTGAGAAGACACAAAATAAAACACAGGTAAAATGTATATTATAAACAGATGCTGTTTCAATTGGAGGCATGAGATGAACGTAAAAGTTATGTCACTTTCAGGCTACGCAAATGTGCAAAGGGACAATATAGCATCTCTTTCTCTTCCTTGTTGACTGTGGAGATCACGCTACCTACAATGGTGCAGTTACAAGGAATGAGGTATGTGAACCTCCTTTAGCCTGGGTCCCTGAGAAATTAAAAGCCTTACACACACACACACACACACACACACACACACACACACACCACCTCCTTATCTCTACCCCAACACTTCATATGGATTTTGAGTTAGAAATAATTCTCCATTGTGTTTTAGCCCTTGAAAACCTCAGATTCATGGGACTGGATTATAATTTCATCTCTATCAGCTAATACAAGTTGTGTCCATTGTAAAATTCCATGTGTGGAGCCTACAAAATGAAAGGGAGAACTTTTATTTTTGAGAGACTAAATACTGATTTAGGTAGACCACTCTCCAAATGTGGTCCCCTGAGCATTGCACCAGAATCACTGTCTACTGCGCATTTTCAGGTGCTCACCAAAGATTTCATCCCCTCCACCCAGGGGGAAACATAATGGGCAACTTCACAGGATCTAGAGCAACCTGGGAAGAGTCTTAATGAGGAATCGTCTCGATCAGTTTGGCCTGTGGGTGTGTCTGTGGGGGACTGTCCTGATGGCTAATTGATGTCAGAAGATCCAGAAGATTAGCTGATAGAGACGAGGTTATAATCCTGTACCATGAATCTGAGGTTCTCAATAGCTAAAACACAATGGAGAATTATTTCTAACTCAAAATCCATATGAAGTGTTGAAGTAGAGATAAGGTGTGTGTGTGTGTGTGTGTGTGTGTGTGTGTGTGTGTGTGGCTTTTAATCTCTCAGCCACGCATGGCACCATTCCTTGGGCTGGGGAAGGGAACGGGTGAACAGTCTAAGAAAGAACTAGCCGAGAACACGTTAGAAAGCAAGGATGTGTTTGTTTTCTCTCTGCTCTTGACTGGATGTGATGTGACTAGCTGCTTGAGTTCCTGCCTTGACTTCCCTGAAATGATGGACCATGACTTGAAATTGTGAGCCAAATAAATCCTTTCTTCTCAAGTTGCTTTTTGTCTCATTGGCAGAAATAAAACTAGAACAAGGAATAAAATGTACCTCCCACCTCCAAGGGATAAAATATAAAAATCTGGAGAGATCTTAATGTATATTTTCTTTCAACATCTTCAGGTTCAGTGTTTAGGCAAAAATTTGTTTAGGAAACCCTTGAAATGTATGTTGGCTGTTGCTGCCTAATACAACATTTCTAATTAAATATCAGTTCTCTGAAGGTCTGATGCAGGCCTCACCTTGTTTTTGCGGCCACTTGGTGTGATTTCCTCAAACTCCTCCCCCAGCTTGAAGGAAATCTCATTGTTTTTGAAGATGCTTTTGGTTTTGATGGTGATCACATCTCCATCTGCACTGATGGTCACGGTGGGTTTTGCCAGACAGCCCAGCTTCCTGTTGACTCTTCCTACTCCTAGAAGGAACATAATGGACACATAGTTACATGTGTTGTCGACTTCAAGGACTCGTTCTATTTGTACAATTCTTTCCTAAGGAGGAGGTTTCTTTCACGCTGTATGAGTTCAAATGCTTATTTTAATCGCATTTACTTATTTGTGTGTGGTGTATGTGTACATGTGCATGGGTTGTTTGTTCTCTACTACACTTTTTAAGGTTATACATTTTATTATTAAAAACTTTGCAAATAAATAAAAACATTACATACCAAAATTTACCAGACCCAAAGTTTTACACAACTCAGTATTACATATTTTATTGTAGCAAAATACATGTAACAAATTTATCATTAAATGTGACAATCAATGGCATTATCTGCATCGTGATGTTGTATAGCCAATTCTATAGAGGGTCTTAAATATATTATTAATGCATTAAATATATTGTTATTCACCTTTCCTTTCTTTTATATTTATGTCTCAGATATTTTAATGTAAGTACACACACACACATACACACACATAATATGCATCATCATGTATGAGATGCATATACCAAAGGTTATATTTTTGTCCCCCCATTGAAGACCGATTAGTTTATATTTTTGTTGCTTCAAATGCTGCTTCAGAGTTAACCTTGTGCATACAGTTTTGGGCAGTACATGTAGGAATGCTTTCAATAGAAATAGAATTCCATGGGCAACAATATCTAGGGTAGTTTTTGGGGTTTTTTTTGGTTTTGGTTTTTTTGTTGTTTTTGTTTTTGTTTTTGTTTTTTTGAGACAGGGTTTCTCTGTGTAGCTTTACGCCTTTCCTGGAACTCACTTTGTAGACCAGGCTGGCCTTGAACTCACAGAGATCCGCCTGCCTCTGCCTCCTGAGTGCTGGGATTAAAGGCACACTCCACCACCTCCCGGCAGTTTTGTTTTGTTTTGTTTTGTTTTGTTTTGTTTTGTTTTTAAGCAGGTGACTTGGGGAAATATTATAATGCAGTTTTCATGTTTTCTGTTGACATATAATCACAGCATAGATCATATTGGAAAATTGCTTCCAAATGATTCATATCCTAATTCCTGGAACCTGTGGGTATTTCCTTGTATGCTGAGGGGATGGAGGAGGTGAGGACTGTAAGGAGATTATCCTGGGTGGTGAGAGAACCCTCAGTGAGATCACAGTGTGCTCCTAAGAGAAAGCAGGCAGGTGATGAGATGATTCAGAGGGGAAAGAAAAGACTCATGACCTAAATTCAACATCAGCACCCACACAAGGTAGAAGGAAAGAACCAAGATTCCACAGAGATATCCTCTGACCTCTATACCACACCATGGCCCAGGTACCCACACAATTATAATTAGTTAATAATAATTTTTTAGAGGAAAGATGTATTAGACTACAGAAGAAAAAAAGGCAGAGAGAAAATGGCAACAGGAGTAGTCCTGGACTCACATTCCGAGGAATGCCAGCAGCCACCAGAAGCAAGAGGACAAAATTCACTAAAGATCAAAGCAAATGCTTATAAAAACAGTTACTTCTTAAAAGTATGTTTTTATCACAAATTATTCACTAAAATAGTTTTCTGTTCAATATATAATGTATCTGCACTGTGTTTCTATGGATCCGTGGAGATCCACTAATCTCAATCTACTTTGCACAGAACTGCATCTTGGTGGTGAATCAACATTGTTTTCTACGTGAAAGATTGCTCTTATTTCACACACAGCAAGTCATACACCATCAAAGTATCTTTCATACTGGATATGATGTGCACATAAACATGGCTCACCCAGTTCCTTCAAATAGTTTTCAAAGTTTTCACAAGAAACAGATTTCCATGTTCCTTGAAGCTGGTCCACCATCACGTCTCAGTGAAAACTGCTTCATATGGATGTGTGCATTGGTGTTCCCTGAAATGGGTTTGGAACTTGTTTTTAATACAATTCTGAATACAGAAAACTAGACGGAAAAGTGAGGAACTCCCACCTTTACGATTCAAAAGTTCTCTACGGCATCTAGAAGCCAGGATGGGAACAGACAGGCAGTAGCCTCCGGCGGGATTAGACATGGCTAAGCCAGCACTTACAGGGGGCTACCGCCCTTCTCCAGCACTGGCTACCACACAGATGATCCGAGTCCTCTTATGCCACAAGACTCCTGCGCCAAGATCTGCATCTGCGCACAGACGACTTGTGAAAAGCCACGATACTGGCTGGCTGGAGATTTTATTTTCTCTTATATTCTTCTTGACCATTTGGACTAAAAGCCAGAGAGTATGCATGTATAGTGCCTGACATTTGAAACTGAAAGCTGAGTCAGGCTTAGAACCACCATTGCATGCTACTGAGCAAAAGACTGTAATTAAAACAACAGGAAAAAGAGTAAGTTTTCCAGGGGCCTGGTCCGGTCGGTACTCATCAGCCGAGGCTTGCCTTGCTTGGACAGAACCCAACATTCTCAGCCAGCTCCTTAACTTAAAGTGGTTCTCTTCTTTGCAACCGGAGGTAGGACAGTAAACACATCAACTAGAGAACAGGACTGCAAATGGCTAATTGAAGGACAAATTCATTCTTAAATCCACCTGCCCCTGAGGACTTCCTGCTGGGTTCTAAGCAATGCTTGGATAATCTATATGTTAGCATATGACCACTAAGAAATGTGGATGTTACACATTCCTTAAGACAGAAAAGGTGGTAAAACTTTTGTAATTCCCATTAAAGTGTTCAATTTCCAAAACCCACAATAACTACGAAGATCATTAACCAGTTCAGCTGTTTTCCTAACAATTATTCAACAAACATAAATGGAGCAACTAGTGTTACATGCCTAAGAAGACTAAGAGACTTTGTGTATGCTATTAATTAAATACCCCAGCTATAGAGGTAAGGAGACAATAACATTTTGGTTGGTTCTTTCCTGAGTTAGGCAACTTGACATCATGATTTATATATTTATATATATTAATGTATAAATATTGTAAGTTTATGTTCACCCCATGTAGCAGTCATGAGTAGTAGGCAAAAAAATGACCTGGTGGTTCTCAAATAGAAGGCACTGCAATTCCTCTGTTGAACATGCTACTACACGTGTTATTGTCCCTCCTGACCAAGACATGATGCTGGAATGATGTTGCTCTGTGGCTGATGACTTAGGCATTCCGAGGTGCCAGTGGCTGAGCCATGACACAGAGTTCAGGCATAACTTCTGTCTCTCGCACCCGACTCCTCTCTTCATGAGGCGGCATGTCAAGTTCAAGCACTAGCTAAGCTTCAATGGCAAGGTTGCTTAGTCGACTTGGTTATTCAAGTGATGGATCCTTTCTGGTGTTCATTAATACAAGTCGATCATCTACATTCCATTCTGCACCAGCCATGCTTGTCTGCCATTCTCCAGCCCATCCTCCCGGATTTCCGACCAGCCTCTGTAGTCTGTTACTATGTGTGTATTCCTGTCCCAAGTCACTGCTCCATCCACATGAACGAGGTGACCGATACACCACTCTGTCCATGGAAACCATTTCCCCTCACTACTTCTTAAGCCCCCTCCCACTCTCAAAGTAATAAAATATTGGCCATTGCCACTTGCTCCCAACACTGAGCTGGCTAACACATAGAGCATATGTTCAGGATTTACCTCCCGATTTTGACTGGCTGTACCCCTTCCCATATTGTTCTGGTACCATCTGCAGGTGGGGGGCTTCTGGTATTGAGATATGTGACATAGGAGTCAGGGCTGCTTGCTCATGAGGTTACCTTGTGACTTTTGGACTTCCTAAACTTGCTCTCAGACACAGTTTAGTCCTGTGGTGGACTGCTGCTGGGCCTGCGTGGGTAACGACTGTGCATCTGTAGAGACCAGCTCATAATGGATAGTTCCATTCCCTGTGGAGTCCTCTAGCTCAGAATTCCATCACTACTTAACTACCTAACACAGGAACTCTATCAAAATGCACCTATGTTTCTGTTGATGATGGTGTGCCATTGCCCAGCAACACCAGAATTTCATGTTGTAATGTTCCCATACACACCCTGGGCCATCCTGTCTCTTTCCTGCTACTAATGATCCAGCATTGGAGGGTTTGTCAATCTTAAGGCTCAAGTTGTTTACTGTCACCCCAACTTTCTGCAGATCCCCCTCATGCATGCTGCTCCACTCAAAGCAAGAAGACTGTTTCATTGGCAACACAGTTGGGGGCCCATTCCTTGATTACATCACCACCACGAACCAAGAGTTTCTACAGAATGTTAGTAGAAGAGGTGAAATACAGCAATTTGTATTTTGGAGAGATGACTGTAAGTGGCCTTGACTAAGCTGGACCCTTAGACTCCATGAGAATAGAAGGACTCTCAATAATTTTGAAATATATTTTATTTTTTAGTTGTATGTGTGTATCTGTGTGTGGCTATGTGTACATGAGAGCAGATGCCCTCAGGGTCCAGAGGTGTTGGATCCATTTGGAGCATGAATTACAGGTGGTTGTGAGCCATCTGATGTGGGTGCTAAGAACCAAACCTAGGTCCTCTAAAAGAGAAGTGTATGGTTGTAAGCACTGAGCCATCTCTCAATCCTCAGGACTATGTTTTGTTGTTCCTTTTCCTTTGTTGGGGGTATTCTTTTGTTTTTGTTTGATTCAAAGCCTCACTATATGGACCTGGGTGGCCTGAAAATATCTATGTAGACCAGGCTGGCCTCACATACACAGAAATTCCTCTGCTGCCCCAGTGCTGGGAGTCAAGGGGATGTGCCACCACACCCAGCTTATCACCATTGTCAACCCCACACTCTGAATTTCACATGTCTTACCAATGCCTCCAGCATGTTAGTCACTCCTTGTTTATCCCTCTGCCCCACAGGGTGTTGTGCATCAGTTGTCCACATAGGTCAGTTTCACCTGGCTGTATGATGACAGAGACCAGAGGTTTATCCAGCCCTGGGACCAAGGTGTACATATACTCTCTGCTTCATGGAAATGCAGTTTGTCATTATCTTTTCCAGTCTTTTCTGGTTGGGACAGAGAAGGACAAGCAGTCAGTCACTATCAGCAACTATGCAGTAAGGATGAGCTAATTCGTGCTAGGGAGAAGCCCCTCAAGCAGAGCCAGCCATGGCATAGGTGTAATCTGAGTTTGCAGGAGTCTTTAGTCATCCTCCAGGATGTGTGTGTGGCACGCCAGCACAGTGTGTTAAATGAGGCACGTGCTGCACACCGCTTCCTATGTTCCTCAGCAGCTGCAGAGTGGCATGGACATCTGCCGTTTGTCCCCATCACCATTACTAAATACACTTTTATTTTTGCTTCTGCTGGGAATCAAGCTTGGAGCCTTAAATATGATAGGTAGACATGCTACCATCGAGCCACATTCCCAGTTCCCAGATACAACATCATTTGATCTACTATTATAGCCAGGGCAGGAGAGGGGTGAGGTTGGGGAGGTGCAGGAATGTGCCCCCTGTTAAGGTAGTTATATTCTTAGCCTGGCAGTAAAGTGCTGCCAGCTGGCCCACTTACCTTCAGATTCTCTTCATCCCCTCTGTTATCAATGAGCCAAACTCCATGGCAACCATAGAAGAGCAACTGAAACTTAGTGACTCTGTGGTCTCTCCCATTGGTGCGTCCCTAATTGCCCCATAAATGATGTAGCTTCTGGACTTATGGGGCATACTCCTCTGATTTTCTACACACACACACACACACACACACACACACACACACACACACACACACACTTTCCATAGGAAGATATAGAGACGATAATGACCTGCAATAAATCTTAAAACTTGACCACAAAGGAGATGAAAGCCTCACCATACAAGATTTCCATCTTCTGGCACACTGAATTTGAGTTATTTCAGCTAAGCCGCTTGAAGTACTTTAAAGCTGGACAAGCACAATTAGCCCTTCAGAGCCTACTGATTGAAGATCCCCACACTGTCTTTCCTTTCACAGGGGGACTTGAAAGAGACACACAAAATGCTCCCAGCATTATGAAAAATTTAAAACTGTGCTGAATCTCCCCATTCTTTCATATGAATGCCTAGCAATGTAACAGGAAGCTATAGAATAGGTATTTTATTGGTTTGCAACATTCATAATATAAAACAATCTTACAAATCTATAACATGTTATTTTTAACTTTTAAACTACATTTGAAACATGAATTCATTCAAGAAATATTTGGAAATTCATTCCAAAGTCTGATTTGGATTCTTTCTTTTAAGCATATATAAGAAGGAATTAAGAACAGAATAACAGTTGATTATATTCCAGGGGACGTAAGGCTCCAAAACCATAAGCATTTTTAGACATAATAAATAACATCAAAACTACCAGAAAAAAGAGAAAGCATTAGAAAAAACTGTTGTTGTCTTCCTCTTACCAAGAATAGTTGTCTATTTAGCAAGACAAGGATTCTATATAATACCTGTAAGGTCTATTAATAGTGAGCAGTGTTTGGAAAATTACAATTATTTACTCTGTATCAGATTTCTAAGTTTTCACTGCCGTGTCAATAAGAATGTATGGCTCTTCTTTAAATGATTTGGGGGATTATAATTACATCTTTTTCCTCTTTCCTTTCCTCTCCCCAAACCCTCCCATGTACCCCCTCCTCTTCCTTCTTTAATTGTTGTTACAAATATATATGTGTATATATCTTCCTTAATGCATAAATGCAACCTGTTCAGTCTATATGTATGTTCTCAGGACTGACCACTTGGTATCAGATAACCAACTGGTGTGCTCTTCCTTGGGAAGGACTGTTTCTCCTCCTTTCAGCATTTCTGAGTTGCCTGTGGTTTTTTGTGAAGGGTTGGGGTCTCATGGGATTTCTTCCATCCATGTTACCATGTCTATTCACATTGTGCTTGCTGAGGTCATGTTTAGGCAGCCATGTTGGTGAGACTTTACGGGCATAGCTTCTGACATTTCTAGGAGACACAGTCTCAGAACAAATCCCCTCCCTGGTGGTCTGGCTCTTACACTCTTTTTTCTCCTCTTTGACAATGATCCCTGAGCCTTAGGTGTAGGAGCTGTGCTGTATATTTCCGGTTGGGACTGGACTCCAGAACTGCATTTGATTTCCTTCTATTGTTGCAAAGAGAAGTTTCCTTGAGGAGGGTGAAACCCGCGCTGATCTACAGGTCTAAGGACAAATGTTTAGAATGTAGTTAGGGATGATGCTGATTTAGTAAAGTGGCAATTGTAGGTTCTCCTCCAAGTTTCACGACTTCATTGGTCCTGAGTGGTTGCCTAGGTTTCCAGTATCAGGCATAATTTTTTTTCTGTTTGAATGTATCTTAAGTCCAAGTAGAGAGCTGTTGGTTACTGTCAAGTATGTATGGCACTACCGCACCAAGGTATGCATGTACTACTGCTGCGTGTTGTGATTTGTAGGCATCATAGCTAGGAAGGGCTGGTGGTTGCTTCCCTCCTTTGGAAGCTTGTGTGGCGCCTTCTGGTACTATGACAGCTAGTCCTTACGGAGGAGGCTTTCAAGTCAGTTCTGGCTGAGGGGCCTCTGAGCCTTGTGTCTGATATACATGGTGTCTTCAGAAACAGGGGCTTACCTTTCATATCTGGGGAAACTCGAGGGAAAGAGCAACTTGTAATATTTGGGGAGTCTTTGGACAACCCTAACAAACAACTCAAAAGGGGGAGAAGGGGGCTTCTCATGCCCGGTGTCAGGGTTTTTGTTGAATGATCTACGGCTCTCCTGAGGAGCACTGTCAGCCCAGATTAAGTAGGTATTTTTAAGAAGATGCTGGTAAACTGAACCATGCAGGAAATCTAGCCAACGCATGTAAATGGCTTTATTAGATACAGACATGGAGATGGTCTCGTGTTACAATAGCAAAGTGTAGTTGCAACACACAGTACTGACTTGAAGAGCTAACAGATTCATCATCTGGCTCCTCGACAAAAAAAAGTTTCTCAGCCAGGTGTGATGACAAAATACAATACTAGTACATGAGAGGCTGAGACAGGAGGATTGCCATGAATTTGAGGCCAGCTTGAGCTACATAACAAGACCTTGCAAGCTTTCCTTACTTCGGATAGAAGAATCATAGCACACGTATGTCATCTACAGATTTTTCATCAAAACACTTCTGCCAGGCGTGCTGACACATATCTTTAATCCCAGTACTTGGGAGGCAGAGACAGGTGAGTTTGAGGCAGACTTGGTCTACGTAGTCCCAGAACATCCAGGGTTACATAGAGAGACTCTGTCTTAAAAACAAAAACAAGAGAGAGAGAGAGAGAGAGAGAGAGAGAGAGAGAGAGAGAGAGACAGACAGAGACAGAAAGAGAGATTTTTATAATTATGCCATGGGTAAGGACAACAGAAATGTCATAAAGTCTGGCATTTTGTAAAAGTTACATGAAAGAGTTATCAGTCACATATGGATGGGTTTTTTTAAAGTTAGTGTTGGTGCTGTGAGGCAGAAAGATATAAGAATTTAAAAATAATTGACTAGGAAATAAATAGGGCAAAAATCCCTGCTGTCTGCTTTTTCCTGGGGCTAACACAAGTAGCCAAAGAAGCTGCTAATTTATAAAGCTCCCTTCAAAAGTAGCCCTGGGTATCTAAAGCCCTGCTTTAGACACTTTAATGGTATTAAACCTTCCAGCTGATCATGCAGTTCTAATGGACTTAGATCAAAACCATGCTGTAAAAGGAAAACCTTCAGAATGATTCCATAAAACTTACCAAAAGTAAGGGAAGTCTAATACAAAATCAGTGTTGGAGCAAAAATAATAACGATAATAACACGCTACGTAGCTGCAGGGTTCTGTTACACTGGCTGCCTTTGTAGGAGTAAGAGTGTTGAGGAAACTTGGAACAAGCGTAGTCCTGCCTGGTCATCCCTCAGCATTTGCTCACTGAGAACAGCAGAGAACAATAGCAACTTAGGTGTTAGGAGGCCCTGAGCAGTTTTCATCGGCCGTGTCAAAGGAGCAGCTTTTGGGGGCACACTGGCAGCTGAGCAGAATAACTGGCACTGGCCATTCACAGGCATCAGTCAGGCATCAGGGGCACTGCTTGGCACCCATACTCTCCATATACCTGTGTGATATTTTCAGTGGGGTTGGAGGTCCCAGTAGGGTGGAGTGTGTCCTTCCCAAAGACTTACATGTTTAAGCTCTAACGCTAGTACTTGTAAATGTGACCTTGTTTAGAAAGGGAATTTTTACAGAAGTAATTAGCTCAACATGAGGACTTTGGGATTCAGGCACACATCAAACACAATCAGGCATGTCCTTGTAAAAGAAAGGGATGAAGGTTTGAGACAGAAGAAAGGGGTACACGAAGAGTGACAGGAAGTCATGAGCCAAGGAGAGCCAGAATCCAGCAGTGGACTCTGTTCCAGGGCCCTGGAGGCTGTTTGATAGTGTACTTCTGGCCTCCATCGCTGTCCTGTCCCACCGCCCTGCCAACACATACATACAGCCCAGGGCTGGGCATGGCACCCAGAGCCTCCTGCATGCTAAGCACACGTTCTAACACTAGCCCCGAAAGTTGGACACCAGATGTTGCTCGAATTTCTAAAAGTCTTATAATTAAGAACCCAGAGCCAGATATTGGGGTAAATGCTGAAAGATCAGAGAGACACAGGAACAAGCCACTGCCATGTCTCACCTCACCAACTCTACGAATCCTGTTTGAAAGCCTCTGAGTCCTCAGCTGAAAAAGCTCTCTAGCCAGAAAAAAAAAAAAAGGCTTAGTTCCTGTCTCCTCATGCCTTATATACTTCCCTTCCCCCAGCCATTTCACTTCCTTCCTAGTGCTGGGATTAAAGATTTGTGCCACCACTGCCTGGCTCTGTTTCTCTCTTAGACTGAATCAATCTCATGTAATCCAGGGTGGCTTTGAACTCACAGAGATCCAGATGGATCGCTGCCTTGTGAGTGCTAGGATTAAAGGTGTGTGTCACCACCACCTGGCTTCTGTGTTTAATCTAGTGGCTGGCTCTGTCCTCTGATCCTCAGGCAAGCTTTATTTGATGCACACTATAGCACCACATGTGGGCCTTTCCTGCATTAATGATTGTTATGGCAGGACCCTCTCTTGAGGGTACCACCACTAGGCAGGTAGTCCTCGCTTCTATAAGAAAACAAGCTGAGGAGCAAGCCTGGAAGCAGCCTTCCTCCATGGTCTCTGGTTCAGGGCCTGTATCTTCCAGGTTCCTGTTTGAGTTTCTGCCCTGGCTTACCTCAGTGATAGACTGTGACGGCAAAGTGTGAACCCAATAAACCCCATCCTCCCCAAGTTCCATGGTCACAGTGGCTTATCACTGCAACATAGAGTAACTAATACTAAAATCATTGCTACAGCTCTAGATTTTATCCCTCCTTCCACATCCAACCAGTTTGTTCGCTTTTAAAAATCTGCATCCTACAACTTCGCTGGGCATATATTGAAAGACTCAAGATTTAGACCAGAAAATAAGTCCACGGATGCCGGTAAGCAGTATTGAGCTGTGATCCCTCTGTCACAGGATTTCAGCTAATTCACACTGGGGCCAGAATTGGCCGGCTGATGCTGTGTGCTTCTGAGAAGTCATGTGATTCAGACAAATCGGCAATCATGTGGAGGCTTCCTGGTGGGAAGAATAAAGGATGAGAGGTCTGAGCCAGGTGGCCTGAGGCCTGTGATTCAGACCTGCTGGGTTCCCATGCTTTGCAGCTCTGGCTTCCTGGGGCGGAAGCTGCTAGAACCCAACTGCTGCCAGCATTATCCATAGACCTTCACTAAGTGACACTTCATCCAGCTGCTGGAGAATAGCAATGGCCTTAGGGCTTCCCCAGCATGGCTTGTGTTAATGAAAAGGCCAACTCCTATAAACCACCCTAAGCCTTCTTAATCAGAATGTAGGGTTAGGCCTGAGAATATATATTCTATCGCTAGAGTTTTTCCCAGATGATTCTGATTCATGTCTAAGGCCCAGCAATTAAACCACTGCTCTAGACTAGGGGTTCCCAGGCTGTGACTGCGGTGACTAGTGCTAATTGTCAACTTGATGGCCTCCAGGGTCACCTGGGAGACAGTCTGGGGGTGCCTATGCGGAATTATCTTGATGGTGTTCACTGGTTCCAGAAACTCCATCTTCACTATGGGGGTGACCATTCCCTGGGCAGGGGATCTTGGGATGTCTAGAACTGAGAGAAGAGCTGTGCAGTGGCAAGCAGGAATCTGTAGCTCTCTGTTTCTACAGATGCCAGGTAAGCAACTTCCTCAAGGCCCTGCCCAGGCCTTCTTAGGATGAACTGTAGTTAGAACTGTGGGCTAAAGGAAACCTTTCTTCCTTAAGTGCTTTTGTTGGGGTGTTTCATCTCAGCAGTAGGGCAAAGCTCAGGCAGTGTTCCTTAGGTCCAACAGCAGCACCTAGAAAGACAAATCTTGACCCTGTCTTCAGCCTGCTAAATCAGAAACTCTGGGAAAGGGGCCTAAAAACTGGTACTGTAAACGAGTTCTTCAGGTAATACGGACTCATGCTGAAGATTGAGACGCCATCCGCTATACTGAGACTCATTTACAGAGACCAGTAAGGAGAGAGAACACTAGCAACTTAGGAACTGAGCAGACATTCCCTTGCTGGGTGACCCAGAGTGGCATCCATTGATCTGATACACATGAGTGCCATGAGAAACATTTGGTCTCTGTGTCTTCCTGCTGAATACCCAGAAATCAAATGAGTCATAATGTAATACCTGGCCTAGAAGGACAAAAAAGAGGGAATTTCCATGTGATCCTCTGTAACAAAGAAAGTGCCAAGGCTGTAACAAAGAAAGCCTGAGAAATTGTCACAGAATGGAGGAAACCAGAAAGATGTTACCAGATGAGATCTATTCACCAGCCAAATGTGGTGATTGCTCTGCCAATCCCGGAAAGGAGTTTGGGAAAGTTTATTCACAAAGAGACGAAAGTACGGTTGGGAACTGTAAGCCTCAAATCTACCTCCTCAAGTTGAGGCGGTGAGGTTTTTGATGGGTAAAGAGGTAAGAGATTTAGAGAGGGTTGTGGGTAGGGAGTGTTAGGCAAGTATGTTATTCGGCTTCCTCGGACAAAGGTTCAGAAGATAGCAACATTAACATTCTCTGAGCACGGAGATTCGGGGCCTCTTAGTTCAAAAGGTCATCTGTCAGACACTTAGGCTCCAGTGAAGGGCCAATGGCTTTCACCTTTTTGAGCTCCCTCCACCTTCCTCAAAAACACAAAAAACAAACGCATACGCACCCACTAACATGCCCAGAACATCAGCAAAGCTAGCGGAAGCCCTAATTCCATGGTCTATCAAACAAACAGGACCAAAGCAGAAGCTAGAGGGTGTATTTGGGTTTTCCCTTGGTTTCCTGACTCCTTTCAGTGCAGGGTCTTGCCTTGGGAACCAGAAATAGGATAGGAATATACATGAATGGGAAAAAAAATAGAGAAATCTGAAAACCTGCAGTTACTTGTGTAAGTGGTGCTGGATTCATACCTTAGTTTTGGCAAACACACACGAAAACGTGACATGTTAGCACAATGGGGAACCTCAGGAAGGTTATACAGGAACTATGAATATTGTATTTGCAAGTTCTCTGTAAATCTAAAATCATTCCACTATTTAAAAATTAGGAAAGCAAAGCAACAAAAATTAAAAATAAAATGAAAGCATGATTGATAGGCCAGCAACTCTGATGTTACTCACAAGCTGTTGGCACAGCAGGATATCAGAACTAACCCCTGGTTTACTAAGAATATGCTGCCTGAGTGAGTCATGTAGGATAGAATTTAAGAAGTCCGCTCTTTACTGTAAACGTGGAATTTAGCCCAACCTAGCCTGTCTGCCCCTGAAACATGCATCAGTTTGGGTTACTGACCATCTGTCTGTCTGCCTTTCAGCTGCCGTACTCAGTTCACAAACTCCCTCTGAGCACCAAAATTCTGTACCTCGCTTTGGCTTTCAGCCTTGCCCAGATCCTCTCTGACGGAGCTCAAGTTGTATCTTGTGTTTACAAGACATTTTCTTCCCCCAAATCCTGGAGCTTGGGAGGCACACACCTGAAATCCCAGCAGCACAAGGCAAAGTACAAGAATGCAGGGTTCAAGGCCTTCCTAAACTACACTGTCGGTCCCTGTCACAAAAGACAGAGTGCTCGCCCAGCAGAGCAAAGCCCTAGGGTCAAGCCCCAGCACCGTATGTCACTTTCCTTGTTCTGTGATCAAATAAGTGACAAGGAGCAATTTAAGGAAGGACGGGGTTGTTTGGCTCACAACTTCAGAGCGGATACGATCCGTCATGGTGAAGAAGACTCGGCTACAGGAGCATGAGTCAGCTGGTCACATTGCCTCAGCCGTCAGGAAACAAGGAGTAGACAGGAAGCAGGGCCAAGCTGATAAACCTTCTCCCCGTGGCCCACGTACAGCGAGGCTCCAGGTCCTAAAGGTCAGACAACTTTCCAAACATCACCACCAGTTAGGGACCAAGTATTTGAACACGTGAGCCATTGGGAGACATTTCACATTTAAACCTTACCACCATGCAAAACCAAAACAACACAAAAAGGTCAAAATCTTGCCTTCCTTCCGATCCTTGACTCTGTGCTTGAGACCCTGCTATTGCTCTCTGCCACAGACTTCCCTTCTATAAATAGCCAACTGTGATGGTCGGAAAGAGAATGGCCCCCAGAGGCTCACATGTTTGAATGCTTGGTCCACAGTTGGTGGAACTGTTTGACAGGTTTAGGAAGTGTGGCCTGGTTGGAAGGGGTGTGTCACTGGGAGGGGGCTTTGAAGTTTCAAAAGCTCCCACCATTCCCAGTTAGCTCTCTCTGCCTCTTTTTTGTGCATCAAGATGTAAACTTTTAGCTACTGCTCCAGAGCCATGCCTACCTGCCTGCTGCCTTGCTGCCTGTCATGATGATCATGGACTCCAACTCTCTGAAACTGTTGCCTCAATCATGGAGTCTTATCACAGCAACGGAAAAGTAACTAGGACACCAGCCTACCTATTAAATTCCACTGCCTAGAAGTCTCTGGCATGCTGAGCTGTTCAGCTTGCAGTGGACTCTCTACATTTGAGCCAGCAAGCCATATAATACCAGTGTACCTATTTCTCACCATTATATAGCTTATTTCTTTTGACCTTCTCCTTTGAAAAGCTCTAATCTTGTTGCTGATAAACTAAAAAGGGATTTTTTTCCAGATTATGAGCAGCATATATAGGAAATTAACAACTCTCACAACATCAGTTACTCAAAGTATAGAAAACAAAACAAAACAAAAATACAAGACAAACAAATAACACTAACAACAAAATACCAAATTGGTCATGGTGGCAGAAACCTTTAATCCCAGCACTTGTGGGGCTAAAGCAGGAGGATTAGGAGTTTAACAGCAGCCTGGCTACACAGACCCAAGAAAAAAGAAGGAAGGAAGGAAGGAAGAAAAGAAGAGAGAAAGAGAGGGAGGAGAGAAGGGAGAGGGGAAAGGGAGGAAAAGAAGGAAAAAATGTGAACAAGAAAGAAAAAACAAGGGAAAGGGGAAAAAGTGGGGGGGGGCAAAGAAGGGCTGAAGAGATGCCTCAGCAGTTAAGAGCACTTGCTGCTCTTTCAGAGGACCCAGGTTCAATTCCCAGCTCCCATGTGATGGCTCACAACTGTCTATACCTCCAGTTCCAGAGGGATCAGACCTCTTCTTCTGACCTTCTCAAGCACTGGGCACACATGAGGTACAGACATACATACAGGCATAACACTCGTAGATATAAAGTAAAATACATAAATCTAAAAAAAATTAAGAAGAAAAGCAAAAGTTGTCAAACTTGGGGCCGAATAAGAAGCTGACCTTGGCTGCTAGAAGGGCAGTGGTGGACAGGATTGGCTATATTACACACTCTAAGGAGAAAGCCTTCTACTCTAGCCATAGGTTTGTGGATACTTTGACACTGTCTCTCACTTACGATAGTGAGTTTCACCACTTTACAAAGTAGAAACTGGGATGAAGTATCCAGCATTAGAAGATGCTGTCATTGGATGGGGAGCATTTCTGCCTAGCTTTGTGCTCATCGGTGAATTTATGAGACGGAAGAGCTTCAGGTAAGGCACTGTATGAGCCATGTGCCCCTCCCATATCACCATCAACTATGAAATCTGAAATGAACGATGACATTCCAGGAACAATTGCCCATGATACTTCTTCAGCAGGTTCGGGCAGTGTAGAGCACTGTCAGAATACGTTGTCTCACACTCTGTCAATGGTGGGCCTTCCACTGACAAGTCACAAGACCGAAACTAACTAACTAGTTTAGTCTTGGCTGCAGTTCAAATCAGATTGAAGGTGATGAATTACTATTTTGAAATTGCTTTAGGAGTTTGCAGGTGATTGATCAAGAATTGTCTTTGGCATCTTAGGAGGATGCCTAAACCTAAATATTAACAACCTTGACAAGAAAAAGGATGAGTTCATTCATTCATCTTTGTTTGTTTTTTTTTTTTATTTATTTTAATGCATGGTTCCAGGAATCAAACCCAGAGCCTTACACTTGTTAGAGAAAAGCTTCTGTCACTGAACTTTACACCCACCTTCATTGTTTACTTATGAATATGCAAAATTATACATACTCTGATCATAACTACGTATAATGGTTATGGCGAAAGTATACTAAATTGTTGATGGGAAGGAATTGTTTTAGATGATGGGGTTTGGGGTAAGTCTTTCTCTTTCTTTCTTCTCTGTTCCTTTCTTCCTTTCTACTTTTTAATCATTTCAATGTATTTGAAAATACTTTGTCGTTACAGAAATGAATTCTATCTTTGAAAGAAAGTATATTCAATAAGGTTTGGAAAAGGCTGAGAGGAAGTGAGAGTTTGCAACAGAAATTGTTGGAATGTGCCCTTCCAAGAAATAAAACGTGAAAAAGCAATTTGAAGTTGAGTGTATGGTTCATGGTAGAGTGCTTGCTTACCCAGCATTCATGAGGCCTTGGACTCAACCCTAAGTACCAGAAAGCAGGGAAGGGTTGGAAAATAAAAGGAAAAATGAGTACAGTTTGAATAGACAGAGGGAGGCTTAATTTAAAGTGTGCAGTAGAAGCAAAGTGTGATGACATATGTTTGCGACCCCAGGAAGGCAGAGAAGGAGTCATGAGTTCAAGGCTAGCCTGGGCTACACAATGGGATCCTGCCTCAAAAACAGGAAGTGTCCATTAAAAATCTGGAAAAGTAAATCTGGAGTATAGGAAACAAATATCTAGATTTTAAAAAAAGACAAAGATCTAGTGGTCTAGAGTAGATGAGACTAGTATAGGGGTGGGGTGTGAAGCAAGAAGAATGGGCCAGTCCCAAACACATATACATATGGGTAACAGTTTTCGGACTTAGCGTGTGTGTGTGTGTGTGTGTGTGTGTGTGTGTGTGTGTGTGTGTGTTACTGTGATATATATCATAGAAGAGGACATGAATCTGAGAAGGGATGGCAGGGGAGAGGGAACATGGAAAGAGTTGGAGGGGGAAGGGAGGGTGGAAATAATGTAATACAGTTCAATCATGTATGTAATTCTCAAAAAAACATGGTTCATGAATAAAAATAAACAAATAAACCCCATTGGAAAGAAAGAAAGAAAGAAAGAAAGAAAGAAAGAAAGAAAGAAAGAAAGAAAGAAAGAAAGAAGGCACAGAATTCTGGGAAACCGACCAGTACACAGGGAGGCAGAACTCCTAGAAAGGAGACTGAAATGGGAAGTCTTTTAGCTCCCTTGGGGCTGCTGTGACAAGTCCACACAAGCATGGTGGCTTCTCACATCAGATAGCTCTCACAGTTTTGAACTCTAGATACCTGAAACAGGTGTCAGCAAGGACATTTCTGAGGCTTTAGGAGAGAATCCTTCTGCGGTGGTTTCAGTAAGAACGGCCCCCATTGGCTCATATGCTTGAATGCTTGGTCCTCAGGAAGTGGCACTACTGAGGAGGGATTAAGAGGTGTAGCTTTGGTGGAGTAGATGTGGCTTTGCTGGAGCAAGTGTGTCAAGGGGAGGGGAGGCTTTGAGGTTTCAAAAGCCCCAAGCCAGGCCCAGGGGCTCTCTCTCTTCCCGCTGCCTTCGGGTTCAGATGCAGAACTCTCAGCTACCTCTCCAGCACCATGTCTGCTTGCATGCAGCCATGCTTCCTGCCATGATGACAGTGGTCTAAATCTCCGAAGCAGTAAGCCAGCCCTAACTAAATGCTCTCTTCTACTCCATGCTGTGGTCATGGCGTGTCTTCACGGCTATAGAACACTAAGACGCCTTCCTTCCTCTTTCAGGTTCCGGACTGCCCTGACGGTTTCCCTCCCAGCTCTGCCCACCTTCACATGGCCTTCTCTTGTTAAGAAGGAAGCAAGGAGGCTCAGTGGATAAGAGTACCTGCCAGCAAGCCTAACAAACCGAGTCCTCTCCACACAGCCACATGATGCAAGGGGAGAGCTGACTTCCACAGCTGTCCTCGGACAACGTGTACACAGACACAGACAGACAGACAGACAGACAGACGCATGCACAAACACATTTAATTTAAACAATTTTTTAAAAGAAAATTTGTCATTGGATTTGGGGCCCATCTGGGAAATCCAAGAGTTATATATATAAAATACATATCGAGATTCTTAACTCTATCTGCAAAGAACCCTTTGTCCAAAATAACAAGGTGGTCAGGAACACGTAAAGACTATCAGGGGCAGCATACAGGGCCCCACTGTCTGCATCAGGCCATGAGAAGTCCACTCTGATGTTTAAATGGGAGAAGGAGGCCTGTTGAACTGTATGTGATGTGCCTTCTTCTCCAGCATAGTTAGAGAGATGGGTAAGACGTAACCCCCGTGCTGCTGGAGTCCAGGGAGGAAGGTGTATGTATGTAGATGGATCTCACAGCACTGTTGAAGTGCTAAAGTGTAAAAGGCCCAAAGTATTCTGGGAACCCAAGGAGAAATAAAAGCGATTTTTCTCTAGGGTCAGAGAAGAACTTATGGAGTGTTCTCTGGCTCAGAGAAAGGGAAGGCTGGGAGAGTCATTCCAGGAAGTGGCTTTGTGATCAATGGCTGAGAGACCAGAGAGTGCTCTGCATTGTCTATGAAGAGCTACAGATCCTGGAGGGCTGCGAAGGCCTCTGACAGGGGCAAAACAGAGGCTGTGGAGGCTGGGACTGTTCTCAGGGGACAGGGGATATGGGCCCCACTATCCGGGTCCATAGAATTAAAGGGGGGCCTTGGGTGGTTTGGTTTTGTTTTCATGAGTGAGGGATATGACAGGAGTTCTGTTTCAGAAAAATTACTTTGTAGGAAGGATTGATATGAATGAAAACTTGAGTCTGACAGAAGGCCAGTGTCAGTCACTGCCACGCAGCAAATGAATCCATCTGGTCAGTGAAACGCTGGGTGAAGAGATCTGCAGTCTGCAGGGCAGGGGTGGGGGTGGGGGGCACGACTCATAGCAGCTACAGGAAGTCCTGCATTTAACTTTTACATTACATTTATTTGATCGTGTGTGTGTGTGTGTGTGTGTGTGTGTGTGTGTGTGTGTGTGCACATATGGAGGTCAGGGGATAATTCAGGAGTCAGTTCTCTCCTTCCACCTTGTGGGTCCCAGAATCAAACTCAGATCCCCGAGCTTGGCAGCATGGGCCTTCATCCACTGAGCCATTCCTGGCCCAGTCCTGATTTTATGAGATGAATACAAAAGGCTACTTAATTTTATGAAAAGTGCTTCAACAGATTAGTTTGATACCTCTCACTATTATTAAAAACAGTAACATTCTTGCCTTTTTGCATGTTAGAAATGTAGTTGTACTTACTTTGGAAAGTGATCTATTTCTCCAAATTCAAAATCATGTTGAAAAAGTGTGTAAGGGCTTAAAGAAAGACTACGTGTATTAGGGATTTTATGAATCATGAGACTCATTCAGGATCTTCACTCATCCCCGAATTTCTTTCCTGTGTCTTAAAGTTCAGAGGTAATATTTGTTGAAACCTCTTTAGAAAGTTTTGAGTTGACACCCAGCCAAGGCTGACCCCGCCCCTGCACTTTTCCTTCAGTCTCTATTTACTGTTGGTGGGGCACATGTTAGTTTTATGCGGCGGCGCAGTGTTATTCATTATGCGGCACTGTTTATCGTGAGAGAAAAGCCATGAGGTAAGACAAAATCTACTATAAGAGTTTTTTTAGGTGAAGGAACAGAGGGGAATGTGCTTTAGGCCTATGCAAGGTTGTGTGTGGAGAGAGAGGAAGAAGGAGAAGAAGGAGGAGGAGTCTATGACCCGCTTTTTATGGATTTCCCTGCATATGCGCTTATGGATTTCCCTGCACATGCGCATATGGGTTTATGGAGCTACACCATGCATGTGCATAGATTGCATGATCACGCAGTGCACAGATTACATAGGATGTAGAGCTATTGGCTACTGAACAGCTTATGTGCGGTCATATAGCAACATTCCAGACTCTTTGCTTATTAAAAAAAAAAAAATGGCGGGTGAACAGGAATTGGGGGGCACTATGTCTCCTGAAACTGCTTCCAGCTGACTCAGTGGGTGTCGGTTAACTCTTGAGGGGTAGGGAAGGGGGCTTTTGGGGTAGCCAGATGTCCTGGGGTAGTGGATTGTCATCTGCTGCTTTGGGAATTGTCCAACACCTTCCAATGCTTAGGGCTCTGTGGCTGCTTGGGTCTGACAAGGTGCTGTCCAGGTGAATCCAAACTGGCTCTGGAGCTCAGGAGAATTTTTAAACATATTAAGAAGCAGCCATGGGGAATTTAAAATTCTGAGCTGGTTGCTATGATATTATAACGTTTAGTACTGTGCCATATTGGTTAGTGTTAGTGGAGGGCGGGGAGGAGGGGGAGAGGGAGAGAGAGAGATTTGGGACATGCTTTTAATTTTTTTTTTACTGAGATAAGCCTTATCTGAGACAGATTTTGAGGCACCTGTTTCCTTTATTAGCTTAGCATCCAGGAGACACAGGTGATCAGTTGCTGAGGGCTAAAACTAATAGATTGTTATATTAAAGTCTGGTGGTTTTTTTTGCAGAGCCCAGACCCTTTTGGGTCTGGGGGTGTAAATACCTCTGGATTGTTACTGTTCCTTACCATCTGAGTATACTTGATGGTCCTTGGACTCTGACTCTGAGGTGGTCCTATAACAATTAGCTGAGTAGTTAATTAGGAGAGGGAACCAGGAAGGAAAAGCTTGTGGGGTGAAACCTCATACTTCTGGAATTGGTGACAAGGCAGTGGATCCTGGTGACCTTGGAACTTGAGAGAGAGCAGGGCCCTGTCTGTGTCACTGTGCGTGAGCAGGAGAAGAGGTACCACTGAGGGGGTCTGGAGTGAGGCAAATGTGGGGAGCAAATGAAATAAAAGCTCCTACCTTAGCTAGAAAAATCTCTTCTCTTTAGGGGCACAGGGCAGGTTGACACCACAAAAATGTGTGGGTGAGAGGGATACCCCTGAAAATACAATTAAGTGGCAGGGTCTGGTGAGGTGGGTAAGGCTGTCCCCCTACCCTGACAATAGGGAAATGAGGATAGATGGGACCCCAAAACTCCCTCAGGATTGAGTAAGTGGCTCCATGTCCAAAAGGAAGGAAATGGATTGCCCCATACTGTAATGGCTATCCTGGGTTCCCTGTAAGAGATGGCACCTTCAATCCTTGCCCACGGCCAAGCCTAGGAGATAGCTGGAGGATGGTCTTGGTTTCATGCTCCCATGCCATGAGGTGCACAAGGTCAGTCAGCTGACCAGTGTACTTCTTGGTGGCACATTGGACAAGGCCCAGATGGTGGCCTGCAGGGCACAGGGACCTTCTCTACCACAAATAAAACAGGGACCTGGAAGCCTTCGGGCAGCCACTTGGAGAGCGTGTGCCAGAATTTGGCAATTCTGTGTATGGGCTTTCTCATCCCATGGTACACCTTAAGTGCCAGGACTAAGACTTCTGTCCGTGAGAGGGGCCCCCTTCCAGATACTTAAGTTTAGATGTTGGGGAAGCTCTGGGAGACTAAATAAAATAAGATGGATTTTATTCCTTATCTTGAATTACATTTTTTAGCTTTTCATAGTTTACTGGTTTGAGGGCAGCCTTAGGAAGACCTGCCAGGAGGCAGGTTATAAACTGGTCTGTAGCTAGAGAACCATCAGGTTATTTTAATCCCAATGTGGGTCCTGATGGGGAACTGCCTCTGCCTACGCGGGTGGGCAGCATTGGATTGATGAAACCCATTTGCGTGAGTCCTAGCCTGCCCCTAGACCCACCTGTGTTCCTCAGGGCAGCTCATGTGACAGGAGGAGTGAAGGTGGGCGCCAGAGCTGGGTGGTTGGAGTGGCCCACCTGACACCAGAGAGCAGAGCAGCGGTCAGGTAGGCGGAGGTTCTTTGGAGTCAGGGATTTCTCAAGTTCAGGTTGCACACGGGCAGGAGAGAAAGACTCAGAAAGGGAGGGCTCAGAGCTTAGGAAGAAAGCTTGGGCATAAGGTAACTCTGTTCATTTGCCTGTTCACTGGCAGAAGTCAGATAATTCCTGTGAAATATTGGGGTCCAAGCAGCCATTACATGGCCATATTTATTGGGATCCAAGGGATATTTAAGGCATTTCTCAGAGGAGGAGAGGGGCTAAGAGGAGAAAGCCTCATGTCCGCTGACTGCAGCCAAAGGAAAAAAATAAAAACTAAAAAAACAAACGTGATCCAAGACCACAATCTCAGGCGCCCCTGAGATCAAGGAAGGATCTGTGAATCAGCACAAGTTACCCAACCCTTCATCAAGAGAGGGGTAAGGGCTGGGGCGAACGAACACAAGGACCCCCGGGGGTCCAATAGTGAGAAATATATCTCAGGCTGCAGATGTGGGAAACGGCTAGGGATTGGAAAGGGAAAACTCACCAGCTGAAGCAGCCAGTGTTGTGCAAAGCGGTCTGGCGGCTGGGCAAATGGAAGGTGGGCTGTTGTGGATGGAGCAAAACCTCCGTACAGGGTCCTGGACGCAGAGTGCTGGGAGGGCCTGCTTCATTTCGGCACCAATGTTAGTTTTATGTGGCGGCACAATGTTATTCATTATGAGGCACTGTTTACCATGAGAGAAAAGCCATGAGGTATGACAAAACCCACTATAAGAGTTTGTTAGGAGAAGGAACAGAGGGGAATGTGCTTTAGGCCTATGGAAGATTGTGCATGGAGAGAGAGGAAGAAGGAGAAGAAGGTAGGAGGAGTCTATGATCTGCTTTTTATGGATTCCCCTACACATGCGCATATGGGCTTACAGAACTAGGCCACACATGTGCATAGATTGCGTGATCACGCTGCATACAAATTACTTGATCACGAAACACATGGATTACTTAGGATGTAAGGCCCCTTGCTTGGTTACTGAACAGCGCATGCGCAGTCATGTAGCAAGAGCACCCAAGCCTCATAACCTGAAAAGATATTGAGATGCCATGAGCATCTGAAGGCTCTCGGTCTATAGCTCTGTGGCTTGATTGCTCTTGCTCACTCCAGACAAGTTATGGTAGGTGTGGTGGTCTGAAAGAAAATGCCCCTCCAAGGGAGTGGCACTGTAGGAGGTGTGGCCTTGTTAGAGTAGATGAGGCCTTGCTGGAGGAAGTGTGTCATTGTGGAGGTAGGCTTTGAGGTCTCATATATGCCCAGTGAGACAGACTATTTCCTGTTGCCTGTGAGTCAAGATGTAAGAACTCTCAGCTCCTCCCAGTGCCATGCCTTCCTGCGTTCTGCCTTGCTTCCCACCATGACGATAATGGACTAAGCCTCTGAACCGTGAACAAGCCACCACAATAAAATGTTTTCCTTATAAGAGCTGCTGTGGTCATGGTGTCTGTTCACAGCAAAACAAACAAACAAACAACAACAAAAAAAGCCTAACTAAGACAGTAGGTAGTATTTTTATATATCACTAATAAATATAGCTGAAGTCACACCCATGTATGATTTTCACCAATTAAAAAACAGATGAAAACCTAAAAGAGCTTTTTGTTGTTTTACTTTGTTTTTCCACACAGCATTTTATATAGCCTGGTGTGACCTTGAACTCTCCAGGTGGCTGAGGATGACCTTGAGGTCCTGATCTTCCTGCCTCAATCTTCAGAATGCTGAGATAGCAGACAGACACAATACCCAGCTCATGGTTTTGTTTTGTTTTGTTGTTTGCTTGTCTTGTCTTATTTGATTTGAGACAAGGTTGTGCCATATAGACCAGGCTGGCCTCCAACTCTCAGTCCTGATGCTTCTGAGTGCTGAATGTGATCACAATGTCTGCCATCAAGTCTGGCCTTTTAAAAGTAGTGCTTTTGCTCTTCATCTCTACTGACTGCCTTCATAATGATAGAAGGTGCTGCACACGCGACTGGAGGAAAAAAGCAGAGATAAATCCCCCCAGCTACGAACGCTACAAGGTATAAAAAGACCTGCTCAAAAGACATGCCCACTGATACAACAGTGGCACAAATGTTATGGGAGTTACCAACCACTTTTTTTTAAATTTAAGTTTCACTCATAAGATCAAATACTGTTATTGCAGCCAAGAACATCAGACTAGACAGGTAATGGGCTCTAAGGGAAAAACTACTATTATTTTTATGCTAAACGAACATGTCAATAAAATGACTCCTAATGACATATTGCTATATCCCTAGAGCAGTGGATCACTCAATCCTCATCAGAGAAGCTTCTTCTTGTATTAGATAATAATTAACGCAGAGACCCACAACTGGACAATGTGCAGATAGCAAGAAATGTTCAGCCACGAATGGGATAGCCCTTTATCAAATCCCTCCTCTCAAAGCTCAGGGATCTATGCAGAAGAAAAGGTAGAGAGATTGAAAGAGCCAGAAGTGAAGAATGACACTAAGGAAATATCATTTTCCAGAGATAACAGAGCAGATGCAAATAAGAACACACAGAACCTGTGACAGCCTGCACAAGGTCAGCCAGACAAAATCGGGACAAGGGAAAGGAGGTAGGGCAAAGTCCCACCCTGCCTTAGTTAGGGTTGCTGTTGCTGTGGTGAAACACCATGACCAAATGCAACTTGGGATTTATTTGGCTTCCACATCACTGTTCACCATTGAAGGAAGTCAAGACAGGAACTCAAGCAGGGCAGAAACCTGGAGGCAGGAGCTGATGCAGAAGCCACAGAGGAGTGCTACTTATTGGCTTGCTTAGCCTGCTTCCTTACAGAATTTAAGACCACTTACCCAGAGTTATTCCCACCCACAAAGGCTGACATCAGTCACTAATTAAGAAAACGTCCTACAGGCTTGCCTACAGCCCATTTTATGGAGGCATTTTCTCAACTGAGCCTCCCGCCTTTTTGATGACTTTAGCTTGTGTCAAGTTGACATAAAACTATCCAGAACAACTGACTCTTTGTCAATTTGACACACAAACATGTCACTCTTAAGCCACAACCTTCCCTTTCTTGTTCATTCTCCAAGATCTCACCTTAATATCACAATCACTATATAAAATATATTACAAACTTCAAAAGTCCCACAGTCTTTATAAATTCAAATGCATTAAAAATTTGGTCTCTTTAAAATATCTAGTCTCTTTTAAAATCAAAGTCTTCTAAAACTCCAAAATCTCTTTAAAAGTTTAAAGTCTCTCAACTGTGGGGTCCTGTAAAATAAAAAAAAAAAAATAGTGCTTTCCTATTTCGAGAAGGAAGAGCCAGGACACAGTCACAATCTGAACAAATCAAAACCAAACTCCAACTGTGTAAATAACTCCGTGTTCTGTGTCTGGGATCCACTAGCGATCTTCTGGGCTCCTGAAAAGGGCTTAGATAACCATCCAGAGTGCATGAAGTTTATCTTCTAGGCTCAGCTGAACCCACTTCACAGCTGCTGCTGGCCTTGGTGGCCATCCCATGGTACAGGTGTCCCCAAATGCCAGAGTTCCCTGCTGCGAGTGGACTGCACTTTTACAACAGCCCTTCCACAGTGCCATGCCTCTACTTCCCTGTATGAGCTCTTTAGTCCTGGGCCTTCAACTGCTACTATACCTGGCTTCTCACAGTGCCAAGCCTCAGCTGCTCCCCATGATCCCTTCATGTCTTCAAAGCCAGTACCGCCAGGGAGACTTTTACACATGACCAAACTTGGCAGCCATCATAAAACTAACTAGCACACACCCCTAGACAAGAAACTAATCACAAATGATACCTGATGGAAGATGGAAAAATCAGGGTTTTTTTTTTTTTCAATAAATTGATACTGAGTATATCAACTATACTCTAGGGCAGGCCCAACACAAATCAGATTCCTTGATTTTTAATGACTTTTTTTTAAGAAAGAAAGAACATGAAGTTAAGTGATAGGGAGGTAAGGGAGATCTGGGAAAAGTTGGAGGATGGGAAAGAATATGATAAAAGTATACTGTGTGGTGTTCTCAAATAATGAGTAAATTCAGTGCTTTTACTAAAAATAGAATTGCTATATGACCCAGCTGTACAGCTTCACGGCATATGCCTGAAGTACTCTATACTGTACTGCAGAGATACCTGTAAGTCCAGGTTTATTCACAATAATGAGGGAGTATATATGAACAAAATGTATTATATACGTTTATGAAATTGTCAATGAATAAATAGAAAAGATAGAAAGTGAATAAAAGTGTTTTTTTCTTAAAACTGATTTATTTACTTGTAAAATTATTACAGCAAATGCAGCATTAGTTTAACTTCTATCCCAGTGTTATAGGAATGTTGAGTATTATGCTATGAGTTTAAAATGTGCTATTTAACCTTGCAGATACATTCAACTAATATTGTAAAGAGCTTAAAATATCTTAAGAAAACCCTTTGGAAGTTTTGTAGTCCTGCTAGGCAGGTCTGCATTGATTTTATGCCTGGGCTTTATTACACTCTTCCTGCCTAAAGCTTCAAGGACTTTGGAAGCACCAGCCAGCCTACCTAGTACACGTTCCCCTCAGTAAGTCAGGTGACAGCTCAGGAGTTACATCTAAGTTGTCCCTACCCCAAGTAACTCTCTAAAACACTGCATGATTTCATGTTCTTGGCACACAATGCTAAGGTTTGCTGACTTACTAATAGGCACCTGCCTGCACCTCACAGGAGCGTAGCGTCCACAAAGTAACTGACTTTGCTGTGGAGTATCACAGAAATCAAGATTCACACCTGGAAAGTTTCGGACACTCACAAAGTATTTGTTATCCAGGCATAGTGACACACACCTGTAATTACACTATTCAAGAAACTAAACCAGGAAAATCATGAGTTCTAGGCTAGTCTGGACTATATAAGGAGTTGTAGGCCAGCCTGGACTACAGAGGGAATTCTAGGCCATCCTGGGCTACATAAGGATACATTTTAGGACAGCTTGGGCTACATAGGGAGACCCCACCTAAAAATTAAAATATTGAACAAATTGTCACATGTGATCAAAATCTAGTTTTGACTTCTCACTTTTCATAGTCATAATGTACTCTGGTCAAGTAATGATGACTAAATAAATCTTATAAAAAAATCCATATTTATCTTCCTGAACTTTCTCCTATTAGTTTTTGTCTACAGTATTATAAAATATAAAGTTAAAAGCCTAATCAATCATTTCACTTAATGTTCCTTTAGTTTATTTTTGGGGTGGGAAGGGCAAGGTTTCACTATGTAGTTTGAGCTAGCCTAGAATTCACTAGGTTAATACAGGTTAAGCACAAACCTATAGTCTTCCTGGTTCTGCTCGTCAATGTGGTAGGAATACAGTCTATGCCACCATGCCAGCCCTTTGAAGTAGTTGAAGACAGCATCACATACATTTAGGATCACATCTTACTTAGTCTGAAGATATTACTGGTTATCTTTGAACATATAGAGTGCCAGTTCTGGGCTGGGTGTGGGAAACATAACCATGATTCAGTTCCCACAGTGGAGAAACTTGTTTGTTTACTGCTGCACTTGGAAAAACTATGTGACCCAACATCATATGAAATAAATATATTAATTATTTCATATTTAAAATGAAATCAATCAAACTCATTGAACTTTGATCATTTACTGTATGGATTTTGGAGACAAAAAAAGTACAGAAAAGGATCCTATCCCCAAGGAGGACTCTAAGAAAAACTTTGAAATGACATTAAGCAACAGAATAGTTAACGTTAAGCTATGTGATGCTCGTCTTAATTGCTTTTGGAGGAGGAGGGGAATAGAAGATTACCATGTCTGTCCCCAGGGAGGACAGAGCTGCTTTCACTATGGAAAGGTGAGTTCAACTTCAGGTGGACTGCTGACGAAGAGACGCGAGCTCCACCACCAGAAACCACGCAAGGAAAAGCTCAAATGTTCTCATGTTCACAAATCAAATGGAGAACTGTTGGAAAACGAATGCTGTTGTTCAGTCTCTGGGAACCGAGGAAACTGATCCACCACAGACAGGGGCTTTCAAAGGATGGCTGCCACGGTACCGTGTAGACGTGACTCTAGTTCGCATACCTTTGCTCTGGGTACATCTAGCTCCTTTTCATTCCGACCACCTCAAATGTAACTTTCAAATGGAGCCCCCTGTAGGTGGACAGGAGAAGTCCACCGAGAACACGGTCCAGTGACCCGGAAGGCTGTCAGAATGGAAATGGGAAGAGCAGGGGAGGGTTTGGATATGGGCAATACTGGGGACAGTTGCAGCTCACTTCAGCATGTTTAGACAGCGTTCACAGTAAGGCGACTGCTTAAGGCTTAGCATGTAACAGCTAAGCCACCAGATTTCCCGACATCATTTTTCACTGAAGCAGACATCTCTGGGAGAACCACAACCACAGCACCTCGAATACCGTGTTCCTGGGAATTTGTGTTCCCATTCCTTAGCTGTTGAACGAACTCCACCAGGATGGACAGCCGCCTGTCTCCACTTGCCTGCCTTGAGTCACAGAACACCCAGGCTTCCTTTGAAGGCAGACCACAGAGCACAGCGTTTTCCCTCCGGGGGTTACTACTTGTTCAAACAGACATACAAGTGTTCTTTGCAAAAGCTCACTTGTTCCTCCGGTGTTTGTTTTCTGAATACTACACTCAGGGTTTCCCATATTTCTCAGCAAGACAGAAGAAAGCTAAAATTGAACATTAGCAATAGTCTAGAAATAGAAGTAGCCTTTCACTTGCGGAGAGTCCTGATACGTGGGCCAGGTTTTCTTTAACGTTACAAGTATGACAGAGCGTGTTACCAAAGTTTATGGTGGAACATACATACTCCATAGACAAATATGGATGTCACTCTCATAGCTAAGTGAAGGGACTATTTG
The DNA here is from genome assembly GCF_949786415.1 of Peromyscus eremicus. Lineage (NCBI taxonomy): Eukaryota > Metazoa > Chordata > Mammalia > Rodentia > Cricetidae > Peromyscus > Peromyscus eremicus. Next base: position 27,003,941 of record NC_081417.1, on the reverse strand, counting down.
TGTGTATCTTCCTCTCCCCTCCTGTTACACACTGACCTTAATGTCCCTGGATGTTAATGAAAATCAAACATGCTCCTGCAAGCAAGGCTGAAAACAAACTAATTCATCTGACCCATTCCGGCTTCTTAATTGCTATGAGTTCATTTTAATAGGAGAGGTTACTATTCTTGTTTAATCCAGCAGCTTCTGGCAGAAATATTTTAACAAAACTGATGCAACACATCCTGCAATTAACACTTGCTGTTTTACCTGCACTCCAGAATGGGATAGTAGACCCTTAGTCAAGTTTTATCCACTGCATTCACTCACCATTCTGTCCATTTTTTAATTTTCCACAAACCACAGACACACTCAAGACACATTTCGGATATGCTTTGAGTTTTGTGCACCTGGCACTTTTATTAGCATCAGAAATAGACTGGGAAAACGGAGTTCAGAAAGGACAGGCTTTTGCTTTTATGAGCGTCTACTGTTAGCCAATCACTTTTTTCCCATTTCATATATTACTCAAAACTACCACCCCGCTGATAGGTTTATTGTTATCCCCATTTTATTAATATGGAAAAGGGCTTTGTGAAGGAAATGGACCTTTCAAGAAGTCGTGCAGGAAAAAGCAGTGAATTATTTGATGCATTCAGATATTTGTGGATCATCTGCACCTCCAATACTCACTCAGTACCTGGGGTATGCCACGATGCAAAGAGGCAAAGACACTTCCTTTCATTTCTTTCTCTGTGAAAACAATTCCTTGCCCTGGCAGTGAATATGCTAGAAGGGCTTTTCAAAAGCATGAGTGACAGTTGTCTACCATGATTATTAAGTCAGATTCAGAAAGCAAAGCCTGAGCATGGGGATTTTTCTTAGATGGTTCTCAATCATTCTCTAGAGCATTCAGGAATACTGCCCTTCAATAAATTATACTGTAGCCAGGCACTTTCCTTCACTGTGTGTGTTAGAGAAAATGAAAGTATTCTCGGATGACGTTAACAATGAAATGGATGGACTTTGCATAAGTCAGATAAATTTTCCTGGACCTCATCTAATCAGCTGATGGAGTAAGGGGATAAATAAACACGGGCCTCCCCTAAGCAAGGAGAAATTCTAGTCACTCAGCAACCTTCTGACCTCAGAAGGCATTTTTTGTTGTTGCTGGGGGTTTTTGTCTTATTTTGGTTTTGGATTTTGTTTGTTTGGTTTCGTATTGTTTTGAGTTTCCAGCTTGATGATTTATCTCTGCAAAGATTAGTCTTACACATCCAATATTCTGTGAATGAACTCTTCTCTGACTTCCCCGCCCCTACATACATACCACCCTGCTGGTCTGTTCAATATAGAGAAATCTCAATAACAGACAAAGAAATTAGAAAGATGACCAAATACACTGAAGAAAGACCTGACGGGAAGACTGAGGGACCTAGTCTTCACCTAACGGGGACTGTGGAAGTTTCCATATAAACCAGGTGCCTCACTTCAGAGGACAGGCTTACCCTTGGACCCACACCCTCATGCCTCACCTCCAGCAATATATGGTGGGAGCTCCCCCTATTGTGCATTCTCTTTAATCTGGTTACACCCGCCCCCCAGAAGCAGCTATTGAGGAACACGTGTCTAGTTGGAACTGAAGCGTGCTTAAAATGGTGACCTCATTGTTATAACAAGAAGCACTCAATTATCCGGGAATGACAACCGAGAAAAAGGTGAAATAAGATGCTGAGTAATGGAGCGGAGGATTCCAGCCCCTTGGCACCCTCATGTTCTGAAATTTTATTGGATTTTAGACCCGTCTTCTTCTGATGTAATAACCATGAAAAATTGCCCGGGGTTTTAAAAGATAACACAAGTTAGACTTAAGGATTCAAACAGAAGGACAGGACTGGAGAGATGGTTCAGTGGCTAAGTGCTCTTGCTGCTCTTGCAGAGGACCAGGTTTTGGTTCCCAGCATCTACACAGTGGCTTAGGACTGCCTGTAACTCCACTTCACCCTCCAGGGACTCCTGCATTTATACTGTACACAGAAACTCACAACAGGCACATACTCAAAGTTATAAAAATACTAAATAAATGAATAGTTCTTTAAAGCTGATGGAGGGCAGAGAAAGGGTAATAGGATAGTTATGATATAAAACAGAGGGCAGAATATCTAGGGGACTCAAGGGAAACAGCTGCAGAGTAGGAGAGACCAGTGAGAAAAGGGAAAAATGAAAATAAAATGTAATTGTGAGTGTGTGTGAAAATACCATAATGGAACCCATTACTTTGTATGGGAATCCAAAAGGTTGATAAAACAAAATCTATATAAATAAAATAATAGCCAATAGTAGTGGTACTTAATAATAATAAAAAGGGTTAAAAGAAAACACCAAGATGTTGAGCATGGTGATATATGCCTGCAATCTCAGCTCAAGAGGCCAAGGCAGAAAGACTGTATACTAGAGATTCTATTTCTAAAAAGATTCAGAAGAGGAGGGAAGAGGAGGAGGAACTATAGGTATAACCTGCAGTCTTAAATTGGTTTTCAGACTGCTCACACAACTGAGACTGGCTGGGACTGGCTGGGACTGGCTGGGACTGGATGAGACTGGATGAGACCGGATGAGCAATTGTTTAGATGTTACCAGAGGGCAGAAAAGCTGCTGACCACTGATTTGTTTCAAAAGTGGTTTTGCAATGATGCATTTTTATCATACTGTTTTGTAGCTCTCCCACTGGGTAACAAATTGCCTCCGTTTTAGCGGTGGATACCTAGTCCCTTCCTAACTTGTTGGTGTCTGTTGGTCTTCCCCATGCTCTTCCTTCTCGAGCTGGGAGCCATCATCCACTGAGCATTCATTCAGTGGGTGTGATTCAGTCCCCCTCCTGAGCCTCACACTGTGGTGAGTGTTGGGAGTGCAGTGATGAGCAGAAGATAAAACCTTTTTCTCATAATCTGGTGATACCTGAAGCACTTTAATGGTGAACAGGGTTAATAAGGAGAGACATTCCAGAAATTACTGACCCAGCTTCTGGCAGGACTGCATTCAGCCTGGCCAATACACTGAGAGTTTCTGTGTTGCTGCAGATTTCTAGAAAACTCATGAGGATAGAACTTTCATGAGTATAAATTTCTTAAAATATTTTTATTCCTTCTTCAAGAATTCCATGCAATTTATTTTGATCATATACACCCCTCACTTCCTTCCTTAAATCCTCCGAGATCCATCCCATCCTCACATCTTCCTTTTTAAAAATAACCCATCCCCTCCAATTTGCGCTGCTCACATTCTGTGGGTGTCGGGTGTGAGGCCATCCACTGTAGCATGGCCAACTTACCAGGAACCACATCCTCAAAGAAAACTCACTTCCTGTCTCTAGGCACCACAAACTGTTCATAGCTCTTCGGTTTGGGGTGGGGGCTCTCTAACTCCTTTCTCTTCATGCTAGAACACTGATGGACTCCATCTTGTGCAAGTCTTACGCAGCTAACCACAGCTGACGTGGGTTCATGAGAGCCTCAGTCCTGCCATGTCCAGAAAACACCATTTCACTCCAGCCCTCCCTCACCTTAGGCTCTTACTGTCTTCCCACTGTTTCTTCTGAGATAGTCCCTCAGCATTGGAAGGAGGGTATGACATAGGTGTCCCATTTGTGGCTGAGCAATGAGTGGATGTTCTTACACACAGAATATTTTTACAGGAGATATGCAATGTGAACTTGTTCGGAGCTCCCCTCCTTCCTCACTTCCCCCTTTCTCCTCTTTTCCACTTAACAAGTATATTTGCATTTCATATGTGCTTAAGGGCAGGATATGCATGAAATCAGAGTGCATGCACTCCTACAATCGACTGTATAGTAAAGGGATGAGAACCACACAAATCCACACCATGCCTAACTTCAATTAGTGCAACCAAGCAAGGATAGCACAGATAGGACAGGGGAAACTCACAGTCCGCAGATTCCAGGGAGGTGCCAAACACAAGGACCTTTACTCCATTTACAGAGAACCATGCAGTTGCTCAATCAATCTCGGCCAGTATTAGGAGTAATACTCTTCATAAAACTTAGTCTGCTATTCTCTTCCCCAAGAGCGGCTGGTTTTCTGATTTGTGTGGTCTCGCTACTTAGTGGTTGTGAACAGAGCATTTTCCCTTCCTGTGGGATATGCCGTGAAGTAGCTGTAAAAGTAGTAAATGACTCTTCTCCGCAGCCATTCAGGCTGCCGCTGTTTGGCTATGCCGTGAGTTCAGTCTTAGTGGTTGCAGAGGAGGCTCCTGGGGGGCTCGGGAGAAAGCATAAATATTCATCCCAAGTCCCATTCCAAGAGAACCTGGTACATTTGAGGTTTGAAACACTCTCAGGTGACTTTCTTGGCAGCTATGATGAAGACCTCAGGCAGGAGCGATCTGGGAAAGACCACTCTGCTTCACATCTGACCCTGACCCACAGCTTTTGATGTGTGGAGCTGCACTGCCATTTTTTTGTTTGTTTGTTTGTTTGTTTGTTTTTTGGAAAGCTGTACACTTTACAAATTGGATTTTGTCGAGAGTTGTCCCAGCGTTCTCTGAACTAGAGGCCAAGTGTGTGCTATTTATCCTGACTGGCTAAGCGTGTTTCAAGGATTTCAGTTTTTTGAAATGAGCCAAGAGGAAGATGCTGGGAGGTATAAATAAACACTGGGTTTGGGTTTGGAGTTGACTGAAAGCCTAAATCTTCCAGCTTAGTTTGGGGGTTGTAGATGAAGCTTGGTCTGCTCAACAGACAGAGACCAAAACAAAAGTGTACATAGTTACAGTGACTATGAATTTGGGACTATAATGTTGAAAGCTTACGATTCTCTCCAAATTCAGCCTTGATAAGCTGCAGCTGTGACCCATCGAGGTGGGATCACCAAAACTTGAGAATCCTAAAGGCATCATCATTTCATGAGATACAAAAGAAAAAGCCACTATCTTAGACACACACACACACACACACACACACACACACACACACACGTGCGAAGGAAGAGAGGAGGTATCAAAAAGAGGCAGGGTGGAGAAAGAGTGTGAAGAAACTGATGTAGAGTTGGCAGTGAGCAGAAGGGTTTAAGAAACGTTGAAGAACCTGGCCAGCTGGAGCTTAGAAGTGATAGTGTGGAGTCCTGCGAGAGCATGCTGGATTGATACAGTGGGATCCATTCATTATCCTAATGAGCTCGGTACCGCCTACCCACTCACACAAGACAATCCATTATCTTCCTCAGACTAGGAAGTGTTAGAATTGCAAGTGAATAGGGTGTGTTGTAACTTCTAGAAGTGGGAAGTCACTGAGTTCCTTAGCGGGGTTTTGAAAAGGCAAGACTTGTGGAGTTCTACTTTGTGGTAGAGGCAAGATGGAGGGCAAAGGTGGAAGCTCGGGGACTGGGTAGAGCTGGGGAAAGACAGAAGCACGGGGACTGGGTAGACAGGGAAAGACAGAAGCACGGGGACTGGGTAGAGTTGGGGAAAGACAGGAAACACGGGGACTGGATAGAGTTGGGGAAAAACAGAAGCACTGGAACTGGGTAGACAGGGAAAGACAGAAGCACTGGGACTGGGTAGACAGGGAAAGACAGAAGCATGGGGACTGGGTAGAGTTGGGGAAAGACAGAAACATGGAGACTGGGTAGAGTTGGGGAAAGACAGAAGCACGGGGACTGGGTAGAGTTGGGGAAAGACAGAAACATGGGGACTGGGTAGAGTTGGGGAAAGACAGAAACACGGGGACTGGGTAGAGTTGGGGAAAGACAGAAACATGGGGACTGGGTAGAGGTGGGGAAAGATAGAAACACGGGCACAGGCTAGAGTTTCACAACCACTTACCTGAAGCTTAGGAGAAGCCCAGAGCCTGATGACTGAGCAAAGGGGAACAATGGGATGTAGGTGTGAAAGAGGCATTTTGAAATAAGGATCTGCAGGAGTTTGTCATTGTCTATTTATTATGTAGGTGGTGAAGAAGGAAAAGATGAGTCAAAATTATTCCTGGGCTGTAAGCCTGGGCAATTTAGGAAATGTGAAAACTTGAGAACCTTTGTGGGAAACGACAGCATCTTGGGGCCCACGTTGCAGCATGAACATAATAAATAAATAATTCTAGCAGTTGTCTCCATGAAAGGATCTAGATGCAGTCATCTGTTCATTCACCTGTGTCAGAGTGAGTTTTTCTGCATATACTTAGAACTAGTAAGACGAGTACTTTCCCCCAGGGAAAGAAACCCATGGCAAAATGCACTGATACCCTTGCCATAGCTCAGTGTGGAGAATTACAAGTTGTAGACTGACCTGCTAAGATTTTACATATTAGTTTGCTAAGGCTCTAAAACAAAATGCCACACACCAGCTAGCTTAAACACAGAAAGACAGTTCTTTCTTTCTCACTGTACTGGAGGCCAAAAGTTCAGAGTCAACTTTGGCTTCCCCTGAGACCCGTCTCCTTGGCCTGCAGGTAACATTTTGTCACTGTGTCCTTGCATGGTCAGGTGGTACACCCCTAGTGTCCTCCCTCTCCTCTTAGAATGACACTATCATACTGGAATAAGACCAGTGGAATGACCTCTTTAATGGCCTTGTCTCTGAGTGTTGTCATGCTCTGAGGCCCTGAGCATAGGAATTTAACCTATGAGTGTTGGGGAAACGTGATTCAGTCCCCAACAGTCAGTGTGCCCTCTAATTTTCCTCTTGGCGATAACAAATATTTGGGAATCAGAGAGTTGAGTTAAAACATTGCTAAGAGTCCCAGCAAGATGGCTCAGTATACAAAGGCACTTGCCACCGAGCCTGGTTGACCAGAGTTCAATTTTAGGAACGTTCGTGGTAAAAAGAGAGAAGCTACACTTGCAAGTGGTCCTCTAACTTCTACATGCATGTGTGTGCACACACGTGTACATCCATACCCACATGCATGTACACAAAATAAATGGAACCAAAAGGTGGTTTCTAAGTTAAAGAAAATCTCTTCCAAAAGGAAAGGAAAAATTAATTTATCATGGACATCCTAGGAAATGAATAGCTGACAACACATGCAATTCAACGACCTATGTTTTGGTCCCACAGTCATTCTCAATTTATAAGGAGGAGGAGAATGGTATTTCCTCTCACCATCTTTCAAGTTCCTACTTCCACTGTGGCATCGGGGTGCTGCCTCTGCAAACATTCATTTCACACATGTATTAGGGTTCGCACGCCCTCATTTGTGGAGCACTCCATGCCCTGCACTGTGCTGTGTCCTAAGACATAGCAGAAAGCAAGGCAAACAAGTGCCCCATGACATCACTTTTGTAATCCAGTTTGGAGCCCAGACAAGCAAATACACCATTACAGCAATATGTGACAAAGGCAAGACTAGGTCTGGCATGTGATGCCAAGGAGCACCAACACAGCAGCCCTTGCCCAACCTCTGGGACTTAGCAAAGGCTTCCATGAGAAAATGACATTCCAGTAGCCACCCAGAGAATGAGGCAAGCATGTTCCAGTCAGAGAGTAGCCATCACCATCACAACTCCAGGTGTGAGGGAGTGAGCCAGGTCCTCCAGGGCAGTGGGAAGAAGTTCAGTCCACTAGTGAGCATTGTATGAGGTCATCAGAAAGATGAGAGGGCCGGTGTGTGGTGTGCTTTGGAGAGTTCATGGTTTCCTCTGGCATGGGAGCTACAGACGTGACTTAATCTACAGACTGACTTTGGTCAGACTTGTACTTCGGCACTTTTACTGGGCTACTGCATGCAGATTAGATGTAGTGGGATGCAAAGGAAGACACTTGTTAGCTTGTTGGAGGAGTTAGAAGATAATGTGGGAAGGAGTCATGCAGTGAGGAAAAATGAACAGGGTGGCTTCTAGTTCAGCCTCCACAAAGCAGAGTAGAGTTTTCCACTCTATTTTGTTCACTGATGTGTCCTAAATGTCCTGACTATTGTCTGGCACGTAGTAGAAGAGCAATAAACAGGAATTAGATAGGTATCCACTTATTTTAGGTATCAGTCTTAGGGAATGCATAGATAGGGGAAAGATGGAAAGAGGGAAGAGGGAGAGAGAGAGAGAAATATGCTCATTGTGGTAGAGTATCACACAGCCCAGGCTGCTCTTAAGCTCACTATATAGCTGAAGATGGCCTTGAACTCCTGCTCCCTGATTCCTCCACTATCATTCCTGACTTAGAAATACCTTTTCCCCCAAACATTTTTAACTCATGGCTTGTTGAATCTATAGATGTGGGACCCAGGATATTAGTTGAACACATTAGCCAGATATAGGCTTAGGAATCTCAGAGGCTTGTGGTGCTGTTTCCTGAGATAGGGAACAAGAGCAAGGCTCTAACAACTACACTTAACATATTTCTGAAATATCTCAGTGGAAATGTAAAGCAGTTGGGGAGAACTCATGAGAAATTTCTGCTTTAGGGAGCTGTGAGGATTTAGCATAATTTTCATATGATCCATCTAATGATGTTCATGGTTGGGACCATGTAAGGCCAACAGCGTGTCAGTAGAAGGGTCTGGAATGTACCCTGCAGACAGTAATGTATCCTCTCTCTGTCTCTCTCTCTCTGTCTCTCTGTCTCTGTCTCTGTCTCTGTCTCTCTCTCTCCCTCTCTCTCTCTTTCTGTCTCTCTCTGTCTGTCTCTGTCTCTGTCTCTGTCTCTGTCTCTGTCTCTGTCTCTCTCTCTCTCTCTCCATCCTTCTCTCTGTCTCACTCAGAAATCTCCATGTCACTCAGTCTGACCTCACATTCATGGTCCTTGTGCCTCCACCCCCAAAGTGCTTGGATTTCACATGTATGTCATCATGCCTGACATTGTCAATATTTTTTAGTATCAACTTGATTTAACTAAAACAGCATCATAGTCTATGGTTAAAATATGGCTGTTCTATTACTCTTGACCTTAAAACAAATATTAAGTTATATTTTGTGTGTACCCATGTGTTGTCTTTCTTAGGGTTTTTATTGCTGCAATGAAACACCATGACAAAAAAAAAAAAAAAAAAAAAAAAAAAACAAGTAGGGGAGGAAAAGGTTTATTTGGCTTCCACTTTGCTGTTCATCATCAAAGGAAGTCAGGACAGGAACTCAAACAGGGCAGGAACCTGGAGGTAGAAGCTGATGCAGAGGCTATGAAGGGGTGCTGCTTACTGGCTTGCTCCCCATGACTTGCTCAGCCTGCTTTCTTATAAACCCTGGATCACCAGCCCAGGGATGGCACCACCCACAATGGGCTGGGCCCTTGGCCCGCAGTCACTAATTTTAAAAAAATGCCTAACTGCTGCTTCTTATGGAGGCATTTTCCTAACTGGGGCTCCCTCCTTTCAGAGAACTCTAGTTTGTGTGTCAAGTTGACATAAGACTAACCAGCACAGTGTGTTTAGTTGTGTGGAAGAAGGCATATACCTGTCTGCGGGTGCCAAAGGACAAGTGTGGGTGTCATTCTTCAGGTGTGGTCTACCTTGGTTTTACAGACAAGGTCTCTCATTGAACTTGCTTGCGAGCCACAGTGATCTGTCTCCACCCTCCCAATGACAGAATTACAAGTATGTGCCAGCACACTCAACTTTTTAGTGTGAGTTCTAAGAACTGAATCAGGTCCCACGCTTGCCAATAAGCACTTTTCCAACTGAGCTATCCCCCTCACCCTTAAGTCACATTTTCATGGCAATTAAAAAAATAGAACAATGAGAAAAATAACTAATGCAGTGGCCAGTGAGCCCCCCCCCCACACACACACATACACAACTTTAATAAAGTGAGTTTGAATTGTGGAGATGGAGAGATCACAATGAGTGTGGTGTGGTGGTGTGTAGTTATTTAAATGATATTCAGTACTGCGGTTAACACATTTCCTTCCTCTTTCATGAGAACTGAGTAGTGTTGAATGGAAAGCAGCAGAAATGCTTTGTGTCTTTCTTGTTCTTTTTACCGTTTCTAGTGAGCTGAATGAAGGTATAGAAGAAGCATGTTATTAAATGCGCTATTAAATGTGCAGGTGTACAGTGAACTAGCCATGGACATTCACACCTTCAATCTCAGCAGCTAAGAAGCTGAGGTAGAAGAGTGCTGGGAGTCAGATGTCAGCCTGGGCTACATAGTCTGTCGCTTCTGGGTTAAGTATGTTAATTAAAGAAATAAGATTATAATTTTTCATATTGTTTTCTATAGGAAGTCTCTTTTTTAACCTGTGGGAAGACAGAAAATGAAGCATTTATTATAAGAAAAAAGTCATGTCCTCACATTGTTTAACTTGGTCTTAAAATCCTGATTAGGCTGGAGCAGATGAATACACCCTGGCACTCATGGCCTTGGGCCTCCCTGGGCAGGAGGCCTGTGAGGGCCGAGGTCAGCACACTGGTAAGAGAAGTCCCAGAGGCCAGTTAGGTCAGGAGCCATTGGAGCACAGCAGGACGAGGTTGCCCAAGCTTCGCTCTGGGTCAAACGGACATGAGAATTGCACGAACGTTGTCCTTGACTAATAGAGAACTGATTTCTATGACAGGCTTCTTTCTGTGCTGTCGGGTTCTGGAAGGAGAGGAAATGCTAAATCCTTCCCCAGAAAGGGGGGCGGTGAACCCTGTGCCACAAAGTTACAAGAGGACAGCTATCTCCAAGCCCCCCACACACAGGGAGGGACACAAGTAAAGGGAGTCTTGCACATACCTGGGAGGCCACAGAGGGACTGGAGTCACAGTTCCGCCAAATCACCCTGTGGTCACTTGGGGGTCTGGGCAGGTGACAGCAGATTGGAAAGATTAACTTGTCTCCACTGTAGGATACACCTCGCACCTGTTTTTGTTTTCTGGGGTGTGTGTGTGTGTGTGTGTGTGTGTGTGTGTGTGTGTGTGTGTGAGCTAGGCCTGCCTGCTCTCTCTCCCGTCTAGTTACCCTGTGCCGTGAGCCTGCTCCGAGTGAAGTCAGTCACAGCCTCAGCCATCACACGGCCCAGGTACTTGGAGCATGTGTTAGAAGAGTACTTCCAAATGGCAGAGCCTGGATAGCAGGAGGACATGTTTCTGGAGTCGTGGCAATTTCATTGACCCCAAACTTGTACCATCAACTCAACAAAACACCTGTTAACTTAAGAAGACTCTTCCACCTTAGAAGGCAAGTGAGCAACTATATCTTGTTTCTTGAACATTCTGTGTTGGATCCTTACCCACAAATATCATCCTATGCATGCCCCAAGATACTTTTTACTTTTTTATTTTATTTTATTTTATTTTTGTTTTTTTGAGAAAAGTTTTCTCTGTGTAGTTTTGGTGCCTGTCCTGGATCTCACTCTGTAGACCAGGCTGGCCTCAAACTCACAGAGATCTGTCTGGTTTTGCCTCCCGAGTTCTGGGATTAAAGGCATGCGCTACCACTGCTGGGCCTCTTTAATTAATTTTTTAAACCACACTTTATTTTATATATAGCAATACAACTTATATAACAAATAATACTATGATAGAGTGATTTGATATAGTATTAGACAGAAAGAAAGAGGGTATTTTTCAAATTACAAAGCCCCTCCACCTAGAAGAAATTTTAAAACCATTGTTTCTTAGAGGGTCAATATGATACATATGTTCAGTGACTAGTCATGTCTGATTCCGATTGCACTAATGGTCGATGGAATTGAAAGGCAAGCCCAATTCTGGCAGTCTCTACCTCAGGAAGAGCACATATTGGTCTTTGGGAATGCAAAGATTCTTGCTATTGCAATACACAGAAGGTCGACCCTAGAGAGGGTTTCCTGACCAAGGTCTGGAGTTTGTTTTCCTTGTGGATCCAGGACCCACACCCTTTCCTCAGCCAAGATAATTTGGTGTCTGGTTGAATGTCTTAAATGGTACAGAATTTTACCTCATACCTCCCATAAAGCTTCTCTCCTTTAGCCAGAAACCTTGACTTCTGTGACTACCATGGGTGTGGGTTGAGTACCCTCAGAGAGCCTTTCCTGAGCTGACCGAGAAGTCCTCTCTGCCAACAGAGGTTGTTCTCCTGCAGACTGTTTTGTACCTGTTGCGCTGCTGCTGGGAGTTCTAGACACGGAGAATCCGACCATTACTGCTCCCTAGACTGGAAAAGGAGAAGGTACTTCCAAAGGCCACTCCATGAGGAAGCATCTCATTTCCAAAGGACCCAACAGTAACTGAGAAGCAAAAAGGAATCCTGCAGAGTTCAAACAATTCTCTGTTGGAATGCCAAGCTCAGACATCACTATGTGGGAAAATGATAGACTCTTTGGGATTTCCTCCTTCCACCCTCCTTCCCAGCCAAACCATACCCTATTTTTTCCCTCGGCTCCTTTTGAGGAAAAAGATCATCTCTCACCACATCCTCAGCTGTATTTATATACGGCTGAAGCAATAGTCTGCTAGAATAGTTAAATAAAGACTTTGTCTTGTCCCTTGGCAGTTCTCTGTCCCTCTTGTGCCTTACTTAGGTTTAGGACACAGGTTTGGGAAGACCTATCCCATGTCAGTATTTGCAAGAAGATGCTGGAGCAAAGTCTTAGAAATTCTAAGAAAAAAATGAAAGACACCAACCCTTACTTACATCCTATCTAAGGAATTTGGGAAAGTTATTTTACATCCTAGGTCTGTCAGCCAAACAAAACACATCTCTGTGTGGGCAGTATTCTTCAGCCAGAGTTTCTCAAGTCCAAACCATCCCTGCCTCCCACCTCCCATCTCTTCCTTGTTCCTGCAGAGCGCCTCAGGAGTCCTGGTACCAGGTTTCAAGGCCATTGTCTCAGTTAGCCTCAACAGTGTAACAAAGGAATGATTATCTCCATTTTACAGGAACACTTAGATTAGGTCAGTTTCCACAAGAGCGCCCAGCTGTGGAAGGGATTGGGGTGCAGAGCAGGACACTGTGATATTCAAGTTCATGCTCTCAACCCTGAATTGTTCTCTGCTGTAGCCCTCCAGGGTACCTCCACAGCCTGGTGGAGTCAAGTTCCTCTGGAGCATCACTAGGCCAAGGCGGCGAAAGCGACGGCCACACTTCCCATCACAAGGGGCTGCTCACCCCGTCTCATGTGAGGGCTGTGTGTCTTTTCGGAGAATACTTCATTATCTTTCTCTGGACTCCGCAAACCATGAAGTTTAGTATAAGTTTGACAGGTGCCCCTCTCCCCGCAAAGTACCAATCTGTTCTCATCACATGTGGACAAATCAGAATTGTTCTGAATCCTCAAGCCCTAGAGTAGAGTGATCATTTCTCTTCCTGAGAAAAGGAAAAACAGTAGGCTATCTGAAAGGACTTCATAGCTGGGTAAATGACAAATGTTCCACACTAGCAGAGGCTTAAGATTTGATAAAGCCCTTGACAAATGAAAAGATTGACGAAATTAATCTTTCTCTCTACTGGCACTCAGAGTAGATAAGATTCTGACGTGTCCTGGTATTTAAAATGCTGGTTCAACAAAAAGAGGCTCTGAGTAGAAACTAAGACGGTTGTCAAGCAGGTTTTTCACCCTGTCTTTTCCGGAGAGGCTCTGCAGTGTACCCTGTAGTGCACCCGGAGCGGTGAGGTCAATGGAGAGGAGCTTTAAGCCTGGAGGCACAGGAGCTGGCACCCACAGCAGGAGCCGTGTGGCTCAGCCATGTAGAGAAAGCCAGTGACGGGGCAATTCTGCCTTCAGTTTTCTGCTGTGAAAGAGCAGACTAAAGTGGTCTTGCCACCTTCTGTCTCCCAGCAGAGCAAGACCTCGGGACGGAACTTGCTTCCTGGGCAAGCAGTTCTAGACTGCCTGCTGGCTCAAAGGCTTCGTGATCACTTGGGTTTTTGTTTACTTGGAGGATCTGGTGTTTAGAGGCCTGCATTCCAGGCTGGCCAAGAACTCTCTGAACTCTCTATAAAGCCAAGGATAAGCTAGAACTCCTGATCCTCCTGCCTCCACCTCCCAAATAATGAGAAGATGGGAGTGTACCACCACACTTATTTCAAGGCGTTTTGGAAGTTGAAAGGGTTCTTTTAAACCTTGGTTCTAAAACAAATCACAGCCCACTGTCAGCCTCAGAAAATTTCTCTCTGTGTTTACAATAAAAGCTTTTTAATTTACCGTTACAAACTGTCTTCAAAGAGCCTGTCTTATTTTTTGAGGAATGAAGAAACTTAGTTTCCAAGACGAGAAGCCACATAGCTAGAAATGTGCAAGGCTAAACTTGACTAAACTTTGTTTTTCCAAATGCTGGTTGTTTTCCTAGGCTCCAGCCCTTGCAGATATCAGCAAAAAGCCTGGGGTCACTTCAAGTCATTGCTTTGTATGCAGCAAAACAAGTAACAAACCCAAGGAAGAGCGCTAACCTGCTCTAGGCTTTGGAGAAGAACCCCAAATTGAAAGTTTACGTCCTGTTCTCTCCCAGTGATTCCCAACTCTATCATAGCATACTTCCAAAAATCTGCTCACTGCTATGATTTTGGAAAAGAAGTATTCTATGTGATGTTGGTATTTGCCCATTTTTGAATTGTTTTGATTGAGTCAAGGTCTCCCTATGTAGCCCAGGCTGGCCGTCAACCAGTGATCCTCATTTCTCTGTCTCCCGAGTGCTAAGATTGCAGATGTGTATCACCACACTTAATCTCATGTTGTCTGGTTTGTTTGGCTTTTCTGAGACAGAATCTCAAGTAGCAATGTTGTGTAACTTTGATTTGAATTCCGTCTGCGTTCTTAACCATTGGCCGCTTTAGTACCCTTGGTTTTCCCATACTTTCTTTTAGAAGTCTGTGGAGGACAAAGCCGGTCCATCCTCTGAGGTGGAGCAGGAATGAGGAGTGCTCACCATATTTTGGTTTTAGTTCTTGGTCCAGTGACTTTAAAATTATTTTAAATTATTTTTAAATTTTGTCACATCAGACAGTTCTGGATGTTACAACTAAGGGTTGATATCAGAGATGTCCTTCTCTCTCATTATTTATTTTTATTAAATTTGCCAATAGACCATTGGAAATTCATTTAAGTTATGCTAAAATATGATTCTATGAGCTAATTAGATTGGGAACCATCAGGCTAAGCAAAGCTCACTCTTTTTTTCCCTCTAGGTTCTGGAAACATGCTAGGAAATGTGCCATTTGTCACTGGCACAGAGCTGACTTTGTAACCAAAAGCTTTTTGCGGCTGCTGTGGTTCCAGTGTGGTGTCCTCACAGGCTTGTGTTGCGGGGGAGGTTGTGTAGCCTTTTGTACATAGACCATTCTGGCAGACATACAGCCATAGATTCAGGGCTTGACCCAAGTCCTCTGCTTCCTGACTGTCTGTCCCATGTAACCAGTCACTTCACATCCGCTCTACTGGAGCCAAGCACCCCTGCCTCTCACACAGGCCTGCCTTTTCCTCCGTGACTGAATGCATCCTCCAAGCCATGGGACAGAATAAACCTCCCTTCCTTTAAGTTGTTTCTGTCAGATATTCTGTCAAAGTGATAAAAATAGGAAGCAGTCCTGTGTTGGATTGTTTTCTGGCAACTTGACACAAGCTAAAGTCATCTGAGAGGAGGGAACCTCAATAAAGGAAATGCCTCCACAGTCCTTCAGGCTCCTCTCTTGTGCTGCAATGGAACACCAGCCTCCCTTCCCTCCCCGTCCATGTCTCCTGGGATACACAGATCATCCTCTCCTGACCTCCTCCCACCACCCACGGCTGTGTCCCAGCCCCCAGCCCAGGCAGACACCCCACCCCCACCCCCACTACCCCCACCCCCCCCACCCCACCCCACCCCGCTTGCAGACCTTCTCCACTCTCTCTGTTCCCCCGACCCAATCCCTCAGGCTCTTCCAAAGCCTAGAGCAGGTTAGCATCACAACAGATCACCAGCTACTGCCTTCACCCTCATCCCTGCCCCGTGCCTCCATCTCTCCTGGATCCCACTGACCATCCCCGCCTGACCTCCTTCCCCTACTCTATCTGCATCCTAGCCTCGCGACACCAGGAGGCGTTCTCTGTGAACACACCAGCTGAACAGGTCAGTGAAACAGGCAACACACAGCCATCACACTGAAAATCCAGTCAGGAAACAGAAACCAAGGAACAAAACACCCACCCAACAAAGACAAACCCGGAAATCAGCACCTAGACAATCATCTCAACCCCAGATGCATACATACCAGCATGAGAACATAGTCAGTAACAACCAGGGCAGTATGTCTCCACTACAGCCCAGCTACCCACCACAGCAGGCCCTGATTATTCCAACATAGTTGAAGCACAAGAAAAAGGCCTTAACACCAACTATATGAAGGTAGAGGTCCTTAAAGAACAAATGAATAAACCCCTTGAAGAAATCCAGGAAAACTCGAACAATTAGAGGAAATGGATGAATCCCTAAAAGAAAGACAATAAAAACACAGATTTGAAGGAAATAAATAAAAATGTTCAAGATCTGAAAATGGAAATAGAGGCAATAAAGAAAACACAAACTAAGGGAATTCTGGAAATGAAAAATTTAGGAATTCAAATAGGAACTACAGAGGCAATCTCAATGGAGACTCTAAAAGCCAGAAGGGCCTGGACAGATGTGCTGCAGACTCTAAGAGACTATAGAAGCCAGCCCAGATTATTATACCCAGCAAAACTTACAATTACTATTGTAGCTGGAGAGTTTCTCTCCAGCTTCCGCCAAACCCCTGCAGTCCAACAGCCCACTTATGAAATAAACACACAGACTCTTACATTATTTAATCTGTTTGACCTAATGGCTCAGGCTTCTCGCTAACTGTTCTTATATCTTAAATCAACCCATTTCTATTAATCTATAAGTTGCCACGTGGCTCGTGGCTTACCGGCATCTTAACATCTTCTCATGGCGGCTGGCAGCATCTCTCTGCCTCAGCCTTCCACTTCCCAGAATTCTCCTCTCTCCTTATCCCACCTATACTTCCTGCCTGGCTACTGGCCAATCAGTGTTTTATTTATTAACCAATCAGAGCAAAACACTTAACATACAGAAAGACATCCCCAGCACATTATAGATGGGGAAAATAAGATATTCTGTAATAAAGTCAAATTTAAACAATATCTGCTTACAAAACCAGCCATACAGAAGATCTGAGAAGGAAAACTCCAACCCAAGGAAGTTAACTACACCCATGAAAACACAGGAAATAAATAATCTTACACCAGCAAAATCAAAAGAAGGGAAGCACAAGTATGTGTGTGTGTGTGCGCGCGCGCACACACACACACGCACACACAAACACACCAACAACAACAATAAAAAAAAACAGGAATTAACAATCATTGGTCATTAACATCTCTCAATATCAATAGTCTCAATTCCTCAATAAAAAGATACAGACTAACAGAATGGATGAGAAAATAGGATCCATCCTGCTGTTGCATTCAAGAAACACACCTCAACATCAAGGATACACATTACCTCAGGGTAAAAGGTTGGAAAAAGATATTCTAAGCAAATAGACCTAAGAAGCAAGCTGGTTTAGCCATTTTAATATCTAACAAAATAGACTTCAAATGAAAACTAATCAAAAGAGATAGGGAAGGATGCTTCATACTCATCAAAGGAAAAATCCACCAAGATGACATTTCAATTCTTAACATTGATGCACCAAACACAAGGGAACCCACTTTTATAAAAGAAATACTAACACAGCTTAAGTCACATATTGACCCTTACACACTGATAATGGGAGATCTCAATAACCCACTCTCACCAATGGACAGGTCATCCAGAAAAAAAAAAATAACAGAGAAATATTGGAGCTAATAGACATTATAAACCAAATGGACCTAACAGAAATTTCCAGAATATTTCAACCAAACACAAGAGGATATACCTTCTTCTCTACACCTCATGGAACTTCCTCCAAAATTGGCCACACACTTAGACACAAAGCAAATTCAACAGATACAAGAAAATTGAAATAACTCCCTGCATCCGATCAGACCACCACAGATTAAAGCTGGATGTCAACAGCAATAGAAACAACCGGAACCTTACAACAGGAAACTGAACAACTCTCTACTGAATGAAAATTTGGTCAAGACATAAAGAAAGAAAGAAATTAAAGACTTTCCAGAATTCAATGAAAATGAATGTACAGCATACTCAAACTTATGGGACACAGTGAAAGCAGTGCTAAGAGGAAAGTTCATTGCACTAAGTGCCTACAGTTAAAAAAAATGGAGAGACCTCATTTCAGCAACTTAACAGCACACCTGAACATTCTAGAAAAAAAGAAATATGTCCACCCAAGAGGAGTGAATGGAGTGAAAAAAAAAATCAAACTGAAAGCTGAAATCTATAAAATAGAAACAAAGAGAGTGATACAAAGAATCAATGAAACAAAGAGTTGATTCTTTGAGAAAATCAACAAGATGAGATAAACAATTTAAATATACCTATAACCCCTAGTGAAATAGAAGCAATCATTAAAAATCTCCCAGTCAAAAAAAAAGGCCAGGCCAGATGGTTTTAGCACAGAATTCTACCAGCAGACTTTCAAAGAAGAATTAACACCAATGCTTCTCAAATTATTATTCCACACAATAGAAACAGAAGAACCATTTTAAGATTCAGTTTTTGAGGCCACAGTTATTCATACCTAAATCACAAACTCAACAAAAAAAGGGAATTATGGACCAATTTCCCTTATGAACATGGATACAAAAATACTCGATAAAATACTTGCAAACCAAATCCAAGAACATACCAAAAGGATCATTCACCATGAATAAGTAGGCTTCAGCCCAGAGATGCAGGAATGGTTTAGTATATGAAAATCTGACAATGTAATCCACCAAATAACCAAATAACCAAAATGAAAGGGAAAAAACCCACATGATCATCTCTTTAGATGCAGAAAAATCCTTTAACAAAATCCAACACCCCTTCATGAAAAAACTCCTGGAGAGATTAAGGATGCGAGAGACATATCTAAACATTGTAAAGGCAATTTACAATAAGCCTATAGCCAACATCAAATTAAATGGAGAGTAACTCAAAGCAATTCCACTAAAATCAGGAACAAGACAAGGCTGTCCACTCTCTCCATATCTATTCAATAGAGTAATTGAAGTTCTAGCTGGAGCAGTAAGACAACAAAAGGAGATCTAGGGGATACAAAGTGAAAAGGAAGAAGTCAAAGTATCACTATTTGCAGATGATAAGATAGTTCACAAAAGCCACCCCAAAAATTCCACCAGGGAACTCCCATAGCCAATAAACACTTTCAGCGAAGTGGCTGGATACAAGATTAGCTTTAAAAAAATCAATATACAAACAACAAACAGACTGAGAAAGAAGTCAGGGAAACAACACCTTTCACAGCAGCCTCAAATATTATATAATATCTTGGAGTAAATATGACCAAGAGAGGGGAAGGCTTGTATGCTAAAAACTTTAAAACACTGAAGAAAGAAATTGGAGAAGATATCAGAAGATGGAAAGATCTCCCATGCTCATGGATCGGTAGCATTAACAGTAAAATGGCCATCCCACCAAAAGTAATCTACAGATGCAACTCAATCCCCTTCAAAATTTCAACACAATTGTTTTTTTTTAACTTTCTTTTTATTTATTCTTTGTGTCTTTCACATCATGCCTCCCAATCCCACCCATCTTCCTCCTTCCCAAAAGAAAACAAGTAAATTTTAAGAGAAAAAAGGGGTCGGGGAGAAAGGGAGCATCTCATCATGAAAGCTGCAGTGTGGCACAGTCCAACACAATTCTTTTTTTCTTATTTAAATTGTTTTATTCATTTTACATACCAATCACAGATCCCCTTCCCATTCTTCTTCCTGATCCCCTCACCCCCACCTAACCCCTCCCCGACTGACCCCTCATCTCCTCCTCCAAAAGGATAAGTTTTCCCATGGGGGAACAGTAAGGCCTGGTACATTCAGCTGAGGCAGGATCAAGCCCCTCTCCCCTGCATCAAGGGTGAGCAAGGCCAACACAATTCTTTACAGATCTTGAAAGGTCAATTCTTAACTTTATACAGAAACACAAAAAAGCCAGGATAGCTAGAACAATCTTGTACAATAAAAGAACTGCTAGAGGCATTACTATCCCTGATTTCAAGTTGTACTACAGAGATATAGTAATAAAAACCACATGATTCTGGCATTAAAAACAGACACACTGATCAATGGAATTGAATCAAAGACCCAGACATAAATCCACACTTCTGTGAACACCTGATATATTTATGAAGAAGCCAGAAATACACACTGGGAAAAAAGTCAGCATCTTAACAAATAGTGCTGGTCAAACTGGACACCTGCAATACAGAAAAATGTGAATAGATCCATATCTATTGCCCCTGAAGTCCAAGTGGATCAAAGACCTCAACATAAAACCAGACACACGGAACCTGATAGAAGAGAAAGTAGGGAATAGCCTTGAATGAATTGGCACAGGAGACAAGTTTCTGAACAGAACAACAATATGAAGACACTAAGATCAACAATTAATAGATGGGACCTCATGAAACTGAAAGGCTTCTGTAAGGCAAAGGACACTGTCAATATAACAAAACAGCATCCTACAGAATGGGAAAAGGTTTTCACCAACTTCACATCTGACAGAGTTATATATATTCAAAATATATAAAGAACTCAAGAAACTGGACATCAACAAACCAAATAACCAAGTTAAAAAATGGGATACAAGCCGGGCGGTGGTGGCGCATGCCTTTAATCCCAGCACTCGGGAGGCAGAGGCAGGCGGATCTCCGTGAGTTCGAGGCCAGCCTGGTCTATAGAGCGAGATCCAGGAAAGGCGCAAAGCTACACAGAGAAACCCTGTCTCAAAAAAACCAAAAAAAAAAAAAAAAAAAAAAATGGGATACAGATCTAAACAAAGAATTCTCAACAGAGGAATTTTAAATGGCTGCGAAACACTTAAAGACATGTTCAATATCCTTAGCCATTAGGGAAATGCAAATTAAAAGGACTCTGAGATCTCATCTTATACCTGTTAGTATGGCTAAGATCAAAAGCACAAATGACAGCTTATTCTGGAGATGATGTGGAGCAAGGGGAACACTCCTCCATTGCTAGCAGGAGTGCAAACTTGTACAACCACTTTGGAAATCAATATGGTGGTTCCTCAGAAAACTGGGAATCAATCTACTTCAAAAGTCAGCTATACCACTCTTGGGCATATACTGAAAGGATACTCCATCCTACCGCAAAGATACTTGCTCAACTATGCTCATAGCAGCTTTATTCATAATAGACAGAAACTGGAAATAACAGATATTCTTCAACTGAAGAATGGATAAAGAAAATGTGGTACATTTATTACTCAGCTGTTAAAAAATTGAATAATACTCAGCTGTTAAAAATGACATCATCACTGGGCAGTAGTGGCACACACCTGTAATCCAAGCACTCGGGAGGTAGAGTCAGGTGGAACCCTGTGATTTTGATGCCAGCCTGGTCTATAAAGTGAGTTCCAGGACAGACAGGGCTGTTAGACAGAGAAACCCTGTCTCTAAAAAACAAAACAAACAACAAACAAATAAACAAAAATGATGCCATAACCAGCCAATATCTTGTTTAACTCGAGGCCCACTCCACAAGAGGGAGCCCATTCCTGACACTGATTGAATGGCCAGGAATCAGAGACTCAATAACTGAGAGACCTAGGGTAGAACCAAACACAGCTGGTTTTAAAAAAAAAAAATCAGTCTGATGACTGTGGCTGGTGTCACCTCAGAGGCCTTAGGGGCCATGTGAAATGAAATCAGAGGGCCATGCTGAGCCGGCCCTGCCGTTCACTGACCCAGGGAAAGCTGGCCTTGCCTCTTGATGGACACTACAGCAAGAGAGCTGGTCCCTGCACTCAAGAGAGATGATCCTACCCCTCACCACACTCGGGAGGCAAGACAGAAGGATGTATCCTGGGTAACAGGGAGAGACTATGTCTCAAAATATGTGATTAATTAATTAAATGAAAAGGGCATACCTCATCGAACACATAGAAAAACTGTCCTGAACTTAAAAAAAAAAGTCACTGAGACTTATTGAGAGCTTTTGTGACTCAAACAGCAGTGTGCACCACAACTGTATAGGAGCTTGGTTGTTATTCTACACACTGTATATGAAGAAAATGAAGCCCAGAGAAGCCTTAAACATCTTTCTAAGGTCCTGTAAGTCAGTAGCTCAGACTGGCATGGAAGTGCTGGTTCTCCTGCCTCTGCCTCCTGTGCTAGGATTACAGGTCTCCACCACACCTGGAACCCAAGAAAGACCTCTTGACCTTTTTCCTTATTAAGAAAAATAAATAGAGAAAGGGTCAATTGCAAAAGTGAAATCATTTTCCTCTTTGATTTGCCAAAGAGAAACAAATGGTTGGATTTAGTAAGAAATCTTTACAAAAGTTAAAAAAATTATTCCTTTAGTGACTAGATGTATAAGGTTTCTCTCATAAGCATTTTCCTTTTGCTTATAATAAGAATGTAATGCTATTCTCATGGTGTTTTATTTAGAATAACATACAGCTATTATTAGACAACTTTTATGTCTAATGCAGCTGGTAAGCTATCTGAACAGAATAGTAGTTGAATAGCTAGTTGCTATCAACCTCTGTATCTGACTTAATATTATCAACTTTCCCATAATGTTCTCGGAAGGTGTCCCTAATTTGACTCATCTAGTCATCACCGACCCTGCAGAAGGTGATGGAAAGGACCTCTAATCCCAGAGATGTCCTGCCTTCACTCGGACACCTGTGATGACCTGCCTACGTGTTTCATAAGCATACTGATTTCTCACTTCCTGCTCTGTGCCTACAGAGATTGTGTTACCTTTTCCGCGAGGGAACATGCCAGACAAGATCATTTGAACCCATGTTTACAGGCAGTGGTCACTTATGCTTGGCTCAGAATGAACTTTTATTTCCTTAAAGCAGAGTATTTTAGGCCTATATATAGCCATGATTTTTCCCTTTATGCAAAAGATACTTGTCATTAATTTACTTTAACACATATAGGGACCTCTGAGTTCAAGGCCAACCTGGTTTACAGAGCAAATTCCCAGACTACACAGAGAAACCTTGTCTTGAAAAAAAAATAAAAAAAACAGAACAAAACAAACAAACAAAAATTGTGAACATTTTGGAACCAGGAAAGGAACCAGGAATTACTTACTCTCCAGAGAAGATTGGAATAAAACATGTGACTGTACTACTGGTTTCCTGGTGAAGCTACCACACCAGACCAAACAGCAAAGTCAGCAAGGTTGGGTATGAGTTACTGGAAGGAACTAGAAATTATGTAAGCCTCATGAGAATCGGTAATACACTCCTTAAAATTACTATTTACGAGTTGATCGCCTTGTGAAGAGGTTATTCCTCGGGTCCACTTGTGCCTTGGGCCCCTTCACATCCTCTCTCCAACCCCTCAGGAGCTTAGAGCTGTAGTCTGTCTTACTTGTATTTACCCCACTGGGGCTTAGAGTGGGCATGTGTGGGCTCACTACAGAAAGACATGCTGTGTGCAGGTCAGCCCACTTACAACCTGAACTTCCGGCTGAGCACGGGTTTGTTTGTGTATGGTGGAGGGTGAGTCTCTTACTGTCACAATATGTCCAAAGCCGAACTGCAGAGTTCTTGACTTTTTTTTTTTTTTTTTTTTTACAGAGTTTTAAAGCCAGGTCTCACTCTGTGGCCCAGCTTGGACTGCAATTCACGATTCTCCTGCCTCAGTTTCCAAGTGCTAGGACTAGAGATGTACTCCACTATACTGGGTCTATTTCTGCAATTTAAATATAATTCAGTACTTTTACCTGGTCTGCCAGATAAACGGCTTCCTCTGAGTGAGGTTAGTGGAATCCTGCTTGATAGGCAGCCATTCCCTATAAGATCAGAAATGGTGTTTACTAAAGGAGGAGGCTCAGCCCCTGAGTGGATGCCTCTGGAATCCTGCCAGTGTAGATGTTCTGCACTAGAGAACCTCACAGGCCAACGGGCCCAGCACCCAGAAAGGTCCACTCAAAGGTCAGGTGACACTCAGGGGCACTTTGAGCAGCCGCTCTCTACACTTGGAGAATTTCACAACCAATAATTTCTTTGTTTGGTTTTCTGACCTGGAAGTCAGCAGTTGTTATAAGTTTGATCTCAAACATCCTCCATGTTTTAAACTCTGTTCCTTAGCTGTTAGTTGGTGTCACTATTTTGGGGGTCAACAGAACCTTTAGGACTTGGGGCCTAGCTGGACAATCAGGTCACTGTGGGTGAGCCATTGAGGGTTACATTCCTTCCTGTCCGGTTTTTTTTTGTTTTTTGTTTTTGTTTTGGTTTTTTTGGTTTTTCGAGACAGGGTTTCTCTGTGTAGCTTTGTGCCTCTCCTGGAACTCACTTGGTAGCCCAGGCTGGCCTCGAACTCACAGAGATCCGCCTGGCTCTGCTTCCCAAGTGCTGGGATTAAAGGCGTGCGCCACCACCGCCCGGCTTCCTGTCTGTTTTTAAGTCCATCATCACATGAGGATATTCCACCACCACAAAACCCACCATGTCTTCCTCACCATGATGGATGAAAACTGAGATTCAAAAGTAAACCTCTCCTCCCTTCTGTTGTTTCTGTCAAGTATTTTGTCTAAATAATGCATGAGTAATGAGTACACCAGTGAAACATATGGCAAGCTTAGGGTCGCAAAAGAGGTGACAGCAACTCAGTGGAAGGGATGTGAGGGATGTATCCACAGGCCTGTGGTGGTGCAGTGAGCACACAAAAAGTCAGCAGCCACTGCACTGCGTAAAGAAACTCAAGACCTAGTCAACAGGACATCCACTAAAGGCAAAAGCTGTTTCTCTAGACACAGACACACACCACACACCACACACACAGGATTCAGGAGAATAAGACCCTGTAGATGTTGTTAAATTTAGAAGCTTGAGGAAAAGGCACTCCTGGGCCTTCTGAGCAGCTCTAATGAGCATCATAAGGCTCTCTAGAGACAGACAGAGGGAGAGCTT